>NC_073398.1:1993459-2702141 GCF_028641065.1 Leucoraja erinaceus
GAAACGCATCGGTCAATGCGACACAGGGAGAGAAGTCTGGCACCGCAAACAATATTCTTCTTGGAGGAGAAATGCCGCTCCAAATTTTCGTACATAAATATATCGCATCACAACTCTTTATTCCCAAATTATTCAGTGAGGTGAAGATAATCGGCCGCGGCAACTCGTTTCAATGTGCCTATTTTTAACTGCGTTGAAACCTCAATGTCCCCGCGGAGATACTACAGGGTATAAGCACTCGGAGAATGCATCACCAACTTAACATTGGACGAGATTGCCGGCCAAGTGAAGAAGTTCGTCACTTCACCTCGCAAATGTTGGAAACGTATTACGGCGTGGAGAAAATATTGTACGTGATCATCGCTGCCATTGGGGTCCCTGGTAAGCGACGTAGGGAATTAGTGTAATGAATTCGGTTTTCGAATAGTAGTGGATCAGGAGGAACAGGTACACGAGGTTCGCTGCCAATTCCAGAGAATCTGTGTCAGTAACTGTGAAGGATGGGCCATTCAAGTAGCAATGGGAGTGCTCTCAGCAGAATTGCATTCCGTGACTATCGTGAATATGACTTGAACTTCTTACACTTGGCGCAGTGTGTTATTGGCAATGTCTATAGGTGTTAAATTGTGTGTGTGGTTGGGGTTAGTAAACGGAGTATGGTACCCGACGCCAATGATCTCGACATAATCACTGCCCAATGGGACAATAGTCGCCCGCCATGCCAGATACATATCATCGTTCATCTTGTGCAGAGCTTTCACGCAAAAGCGTTCAGTTGGATCATCTGTACGAATTGGTCCATCCACGCCCTGGATTAAATCCCATGATACGGATCTCTGTGATTCACTGTGGCTGAGATACTGTAAG
Organism: Leucoraja erinaceus; assembly: GCF_028641065.1. NCBI lineage: Eukaryota > Metazoa > Chordata > Chondrichthyes > Rajiformes > Rajidae > Leucoraja > Leucoraja erinaceus. The sequence continues at coordinate 1,994,327 of NC_073398.1, forward strand.
TATTGGTTGAAATATGTCAGTGTCTGGCGATCCTCTGGGCCACGCTTATTTCTTATCCCTATGCAGTATGTGATTCCTGTTTCCAGCGAAACAACCCAGACCATCCGCGACCCCACAGGGCTATGGTCACGGAAAATCGTTCTAAATGGCCTACTCCTTATTCTTCAACTGTGTCCCCTGGTTCTGGACCTCCCCCCAACATCGGGAAGATGTTTCCTGCCTCTAGTACGTCCAATCCCTTAACATGCTTACACATTTCAATAAAATCCCCTCTCTTCCGTCTAAATTCCAGTGTATAAATATCGCTCCATTGTGTATTCACCAAATCCGGGTAGTTTTGCCCACAACACAACTAGAGCTTTACTCAGCGAATCGAAGTCAACGTGTTTGCCGAACTGTGACGGCGTTAAATTTCACAAATGGATCTGCTCGTATTGAATTCCCACTGCCGTCGGAGACATTTCTCCCAAACCTTTGTTTCCCTCCCCTCAGTTGCTGGGATGCCACATGCAGTATTATGTGGATAAATGTGAGGTTATCCACTTTGGATTCGGATTGGGAAAACGGAGGGTGCTACGAGACCCGGATATCCTTCTGCACCAGTTATTTAAAGTATTATTATGTAAAAGAATATGTGTGTTATGATTGTGTTTATAATTTGTTTGGTTGTTATGTTGTTTGTCTTTTGCACAAAAGTCCGCGAGCATTGCCACTTTCATTTCACTGCACATCTCGTATGTGTATGTGACAAATAAACTTGACTTGACTTGACTTGACTTGAAGTAAGCAGGCAGGTACACCAGGCAGTGTAGAAAGCATATGGCATGTTGGACTTCATAGCGAGAGGATTTGAGCACAGAGGCAAGGATTTCCTACTGCTGGGGAGACCGCACCAGGAGTATTGTGTGCAATTTTGGTCCCCGAGTTGAGGAAAGGCATGCTTGCTGCTGAGGAGGTGGATGGCACATTCACCAGGTTAATTCCCGGGATGGCCGGACTGAAATATGATGAAAGAATGGACCAACTGGTATTTAAAAAGCTGAGTCTCACGAGATTGCAAGTGGATGATCAAGAGTTTAACCGAGTTCCCGCGGGTATGCAAGTTTGCCGTTCACTTGTCATTTCTGCGAAGTTCCAAGCTCGTCTCCCGAATTACTCTCGAGCCAATCGTGATTGAAGGTTTGTTTTAATAAGCAACAGTGTTATGTTTTAATAAGCAACAGTGTTAAAGAAGACCTCTCCATCCTGTGGCTTTGTTTTAAAGATAGAATCTCTTCCCCGCACGGGAATCTGTCTGGGGTGACATGGCTTTTGGGTTAAGCTGGGATCATTCTCTGCGGGATGATCTTAGTGCGGGAGACAAGTGTAGGAAATGTGTACTGACTGTGTGGGCAGACACTTTGGAAGTGATTTCCCACTAGTCTCAAAAGCCGCTGTGTCTCCCTGTGCCTGGGATAGCAGGGGGCGATCAAACAGCACAGTACCACCACCACATTCCCCCCCCCCCCCCCCCCCCTCCACGCCAACACGAAGGGCAACGATCCCAAGGCTTTAGCGTCAGGAACAGCGGGCAGCGAACAATCACCTGCCATAACGCGAGAGAGATCATGCACTGTTGTAGGTCTCCTTTGCACGTCGGTGTTTCTGTCTTTCTCCACTCATTGTTGGCCCTATCTGTCACCACCCCCACCTACACCCCTCTGCTTCGCGGCCATGTGTGTGACCCCTTCATTCCCTTCTCCAGCTCCCCGCCCATTGCACCGGCGCGGGGGCTTTGCACTGTCTTCACGTCGGCGATGCCAGCGGGTGAGTGCCAGTCGCCAGAGACGTCAGGACCAATGGAACACCGACACCCAGGCCCACTGCAAGCACGGAGAACCCAGAGACCCACAGCCAACAGCAACTCCAGCCCAGCCCCGCTCCAACTCCAGAGGAACCCGGGTGGCAGATGAGGGGGCGCAGCTCGGGCTGTGGGCGAACTGCCACTTGTCGCCGTAGCGTCCCATCGGGGAGCGGGTTCCTGTTGGTCCTGACGTCTCCGGCCACCCCCCTGGACATGAGCTGAGACTGGGAACTGTATCGCCCTTGCCCCTCCCTCTGCAACTGCAAACAACCCCACGCTCCTGCTCACATAACCCACCCATTCCCCCCCCCCCCCCCCCCCCCCACCTTTCACTGACAAATCCAGTCTCTCCCGACCCCCTGGTAAACTGAAGGGACCGACGTGAAGACGGTGCAAAGCCCCCGCGCCGGTGCAATGGGCGGGGAGCTGGAGAGGGGAGGGAAGGGGTCACACACATGGCCGGGAAGCAGAGGGGTGTAGGTGGGGGTGGTGACAGATAGGGCCAACAATGAGTGGGGAATGACAGAAACACCGACGTGCAAAGGAGACCTACAACAGTGCATGATCTCTCTCGCGTTATGGCAGGTGATTGTCGCTGGGAAACTGAAGGGAGCGACAATCTGCTGCCGCCTGCCCGCTGAGTTAAAGAGTTCCCACGGTAGACTCACGATACACTAAGGAAAACGCACGGGCCACTACGTTCTTACATCGAGTTAAAATGTTTCAATTCTTAACCACAAGAGTAAAATTGACTCGTGGAAAACTTTAAACATGTTTGATTTTTTTGCAAGAGTTGACAAGTTTCACGAGTACCTGCCGTTAGCGCCACGAGTCTCTAAGTTGCGTCCACGAGTTCCGTACGTTAATCGTACGTTATTACCACGAGTTTTAACTCGGGGTACCTCTTGTGTCAACTCGCAACGTGAGACTCAGAAGGATGAGAGATTCAAGAGATTCAAAATTCAAGAGACCAATTGGTACAGTGAAATTTGTGGTCACCATACAGCCATACGAATAGAAAATAACACAGAACACAGATAGTCTTTAACATAAAGATCCCCACACAGCGGAATCAAAGTTTCCCACTGTGAGGGAAGGCACCAAATTTCAACCATCCTTCTCTTTGATGTCCTTTGATGTTCACCCGTGGTCGGGGCCTCCCGAGCCCCCTGCAGTCGCCGCAACGGTGGCCCGATGTTCAGGCCCGCTCGCCGGGATAATGGAACTTACAGAATGGATGATGTAACTGATAGCGGGGATCTTATAGAAACATACACAATTATTGAGGGATTGTATATGCTAGACGCAGGAAAAATGTTCGCGATGTTGGAGGAGTTCAGAATCTGTGGTCATAATTTTAGAATAAGCGGTAGGTCATTTAGAACTGAGATTAGGAAACACGTGTTCACGCAGAGAGTTTTGAATCTGTGGAATTATCTGTCACAGAATGCAATGGAGGCCAATTCACGATGTGTTCATGGGAGAGTTGGATATAGTTGTTAGGGCTAACGGAATCAAAGGATTTGGGGAGAAAGCACGAACGGTGTTCTGATTATGGATGATCAGCCATGATCATATTAAATGACGCTGGCTCAGAGGGCAGAATAGTCTACTGCTGCACCTATTTTCTTTTTCTACGTTTATCTGTTTCCAGACGCCTGTGAGGCACCAATGGCTATGGTATAATGTAAAACAACATTTACGGAGAGTTTACCAGTGATTCTGGTTTGTTTGTTTCCTCGTGCGTTAATCCTACGATTTCCTGTTTCCGCTTTAGCTTGAAATGGACAATGTGAAACGTAAGTGGGAACATGCTGAACATCTATTATTTTGTTTTCAGCGTACAGACTCGCCACAGCTGTCGTGTATTTTGTGGCGCAAGAAACTCAACCCTCTGAACGCGATGATGACATTCACAATACTGTAATGTGCAATCCTGATTAATGTCCCTTTCTCCTTCTGCAGTGAATTTCGTGGCGATTGTGATCCTTTCCCGAGGAAAGTGCGGTCTCTCCACTTGCACCACTTACTACCTGGTGGCTATGGCTACAGCGGATCTACTGGTCATCATCACTAGTGTCGTTTTGTTGCAGATCAATTATCATTATTTCCCCATGGGCTTCCTGGACATCACTCCCGTGTGCCGCGTTGTCACAGTGCTCATTCGTGTAACGGTAGAGTGTTCCGTTTGGTTCACCGTCACTTTCACCTTAGATAGATTCGTAGCCATTTGTTGCCAGAAGCTGAAAACCACATATTGTACCGCGAAAACGGCAGCCACGGTTCTAGCTACCACCGGCATTCTGATTTGTCTGAAAGATATACCTATCTATTTTTCCCGAGTACCTGGGCAGTTTGTGGATAATGTATCTTGGTTCTGTCACATGATTGATGGGTATTACATTGAACCCGGCTGGGTGGCATTTGACTGGCTCGACACCATTCTAACTCCTTTGCTCCCTTTCGTTATAACTTTGGTCCTTAACTCACTGACAGTCAGACACATATTAATTGCCAGTCGTGTCCGTAAGGGGCTGAAGGGTGAAATAAAGGGGAAGAAACGTAGTGACCCAGAGATGGAAAGTAGGCGGAGATCGGTGATTTTACTCTTCACAATATCCGGCAGCTTCATCCTTCTGTGGTTGACATATGTTCTAGAGTTCGTATATTATAACACCGCAGGAACAACTCGGAACGATTCTGAATACATCTTTCAACAAGTTGGGTATTTACTGCAGAATTTCAGTTGCTGCACGAATACGTTTATTTATGGAGTAACTCAATCCAAATTCAGGGAGCAACTAAAGAGAGCCGTGAAATATCCAGCTACATCAGTGAATCAAATGATTAAAAATCGAATTTCGTGAAGGTAGTGGCGCTCTTTTTTCTCCGGCTCCTGACGGGCGCCCTCGGCGTTTCGATTCCGAACCTTACACACAAATGACGGCGGGTGGCGTTACAACAAGTAGCTAACACTTACATCTGGTCGAGCGCGTATTTGGCTTTTCAACGTCAGTTCCGTGAGTTGGCTTCTTGGCGTTGTACCGTTCTCAGCGTCGTGTCCGTTCAGTTATTTGGCTTTTCGGCATCGTGTCCGTTCGGAATCTTCGCTTCCGCTTGTTTGCTTCGGCTTCTTTGTCCTTTGAGCCTCATCCGCACACGGTTACGGTATGTTCAAACGCACCAGGCATCGTTCCCCACACAGTGCAAGGCTGAGGTTCTCTCACAGAAAGCGCGCCCGACTTCAATCTTTAAGACATTTCGTTCAGAGCATACCAAGCCACTGCACACTCCCCAAGCCAATCATAAGCCCACCTTGTCTGCAACTTTTCTGCGCCACTAGCGGCAGGCGGCGCAGAATGTCTACCCAGCCATTTCTGTTGTTTTGTTCAGTTCACCCAGACGTTGTCAGACATTGCATGGGAACATCTACTAAAAACAAATCTGTTTTGTTCACCAACGCTTCCTTTCCCATGGTATGCCATGGGATAGGATGCGTTCCCAGGGATTGGTCGCAATTGCAAGGAGATAATCTTGCTTCGAGCGACTATTGAACGCAAGGAGTGCTAACTTGGCTGATAACCCCATTTCACATTTTAGCTGAAATCGTCATTTTAACCCTTCCACTGCACTCCACCACTTGCAGTCATCAGTACATTAGCACCCATCTAACTACATGTTACAGAGTATACAAACAATAATACTCCAAAGTATAGCATGGTGATTATGTGTCGAAATGTATGCCATAATGGCGTGACTTGTGTGTTATCAGGCACCAAGCTCGTTTCGGATGTCTCTGTGAAAGCAAAGCTTATGTCAATGGCCTTCCAAGCATCCCCGTGATTTTCTGGCCCATCTTAAGCAATCCCAGAATACAAAGAGATATTTGAATACAATATCACCTCCCAATCATCCCATACACCCCAAATCCCCTCACATTCGTCCACAGACTCAATACCGAACTTGCATCAACTTCGCACTTCTCATTGGGCAACAGGGAAGCGCACAATTGCAGAATGTTATACCAACTACCACCAAAACAAGACCAGTCACCAGCCTTGGCAGAATAACATGCCCCCAACCTCCGAACCCCCAACACCACCAATTCCACCATGCGCCTCCCGAGGCCTCATCATGCAAATGTTTACCGACTTTATTCAAGGACTCAACTTGTGGTCGTATGTGGGGCACCAGCTTTGTAATGTTTTCGTTGGAATCCCGTATGTAAGTGCAGCATTCTCCATACGATGGCACAAACCCCCCCTTTCTCGGCTAGTTGGAAGTCCAGGGCCACGCGATTCTGCAAGGTGCCAATTCTTGTTGGCTCCATTTCGGCACTCATGGCTTGAATAGCCTGCCCTCCTCAATTAGCCCAGAGTGGTCATCTTGGCCGTAGTATAGAATGCCATTTATTGTCATTCAAACATACACGTTTTAAACGAGATTTCGTTCCTGCCATTAAAACAGCAAAACCCCCAAAACACACAATTAACACAATTCCACGTATACATCCATCACAGTGAATCTCCAAATACGTACTCTCTTCCCTGTTCTCTGTTTTTTATTCTTCTCTTCCCGCAGTCAAGCAGTCGAGCTTCTGCATCTAGTCCCCATGCAGGGAAGAGATTAAAACGTCCCCCCCCCCCCCATACACAGCTAAAAAAATATATATATATTTAAATTTATTAGAAGCAAGTGTACAAAAATATAACCAGCGTATGACATAATACAGTTAATGTACAGCTTCAAACTGGAACAAATGTGAAATGAAGTCAATAAAACCTCAAGAGCCGACACACCTTCTAAAACTTCCTTTCAGAATTGCTACGGAAAAATTCAAATATCTGGGTGTTCAGGCAACCAGAATATATACCTCTCTTTTCAACGCAAACTTCCCTTCTTTATTAAATTACTAAATTAAACGCTCGTATTCGATTCTGGAAAACACTCCCGATATATCTAAAAGGCAAAATAAATGCTATAAAGATTCTCTTCCTCCCACGAATCCTATATTTATTCCAATCAATACCGATATATCTTCCTAATGTTTTTCCAAAAAACTTGATTCTCTGATTACAAACTTTACTTGGGATTATAAATCATATAGACTTCATAAACGGCATCTATGTAAACTCAAATAAACTGGCGGATTGGCTCTCCCCAACTTCTTATACTATTACTGGGCAACGAATATTTAAAAAATAATCTACTGGCTGGACAATTCCAACCAACGGGTAGATTGGTTAATAATGGAGAGAGAGGATTGTTCGCCTTTTAATATTGGCGCGATTTTTCTCTCTCCAATAAATTTGAAGAATACTCTATATGATAAAAATCCGATTATTCACAACATTCTACGAATCTGGAGAGGAGTGAAATCAACTTTTAAACTAAGAAATGTATCTCTTCTTTCACCAACCGCCAATAACCCTTTGTTCAATCCATCTATTATAAATAAAACGTTTACATATTGGGAAAGACTAGGAATCAAACAACTCGGAGATCTTTATGAGATGGAAACTCTTGTGGGTGGTCGTAAGTATCTCGTGGGGAAAAGTAGGGACACTGATCCACTGTCTGTTTCCCGCTGCGGTTATCATACCAGATATCCTCATGCAAGGTATTAACAGAATAGAACAGAACGGGTCAATTTGCCAGTCCATGTGCTTAGCCAGGGCCTAATTTAGATGAAGAGAGGCCCTATGCTATTCCACTTGTGAGGCCACTCCCAATCCCCCATCCCCTCCACCAGATTGACACCGATGTGCAACCGAGCGTGGCCAATGAGATAGGGCTGGAAAGCTGCGCTTTTTTAAAAATTTATTGCCAGCGCTAGTGTCGAGTTATCGGCTTATTATTCTGAACTGGAGGGCAAGGAAAATTACTGGCGTTGTTTAGAGAGTACAGTGTGTTTTGACAGCATATGTAAGAAAGGCCTATGACTATGTCAAAAATACTATACACCAGGCCCGTACGAACCTTTTCAAAAAGGGGGGTGGCATAGCAGGATTACAAAAAATGTATGTGAAATAAGTGCACGCAGCGCATATCACAAGTGTGAAGCTCACAGACGCTTACGGCCGGGGCCCTGGAAGCTCGGAGGTTTTAGATGCTCTCTGGTGCATTCTGAGCCTTAATTTGGAGCATTTTTGCACCAATATTTCAGAAATAATTTTGGCTGAGTCAAGAGTAAGGAGTGGTTGGAATGGAATGATTGGGGTCATTGTTGTATATATATTTTTTAATTAAGAATTGAAGCTGCCTTGACTTAATAATCAAGTTGTACGGTAAAATGTTCTGTAAAATGTTATAAAGGAGCATGCAAACACTGCAAATAAAATACTGTAACTTTATTACTGTAACATTGTTCCCGATGTTGGGGAAGTCCAGGACAAGGGGTCACAGCTTAAGGATAAGGGGGAAATCCTTTAAAACCGAGATGAGGAGACATGTTTTCACACAGAGAGTGGTGAATCTCTGGAACTCTCTGCCACAGAGGGTAGTTGAGGCCAGTTCATTGGCTATATTTAAGAGGGAGTTAGATGTGGCCCTTGTGGCCAAGGGGATCAGAGGGTATGGAGAGAAGGTAGGTACGGGATACTGAGTTGGATGATCAGCCATGATCATATTGAATGGCGGTGGAGGCTCGAAGGGCCGATTGGCCTAATCCTGCACCTAATTTCTATGTTTCTATGCAGTAAATAAAACATTTTTTAGAAAATGTTCTGTGTGTTGATTTGATTGCCTGTTACTGTTTGACTGTGTTGGTGTGTGCACATTACACTTATGGTGCAAAATAAAAGTCGCAAACTATGAAATACATATTTTTCAGTATTTTTATCAAGGAAAAGAAAGCAGTTCCAATTGTTTGAAATTGTTCATATGGAGGAAATATAATTGCTCTAAAACCTACCTTAATTTCGCAATTTCACTAAAGATAATTCCCCCTTTCCCTCTCACCGTCTTCCTTCCCCCTCCCTCTCCCTCCACATCTCTCTTCCTCCCCATCTCTCTCTCCCCGCTCACCCCCTTCACCTCTCTCTCCCCCTCTTGGTCTTCCCTTACCCTCCCTCTCTCTGCCCCCCTGTGTCTCAACCCTCGCTTTCCCCCTCGTTCTCTCTCCCTCGCCCGCTCTCTCCCTCCCACGCAGCGAGGCTCCGGCTTCACGCCTCAGGCACTGAATAGAAGGAAGTGAGACGGATGTGAGGGACTAAGCCTGGCTACAGGGGTAAGGGATTTAAGGAAAAAGCGGGAGTTAAGTCCTCAATTTGATTAATCAGTCTTGATCACACTGAATGGTGGGACATGATTGCATGACAGAATGGCTTACATCTGCACCGATGTTTTAGTTATATCGAATGATATATATTTCTAAAAGGACTGGACCAGCTAGATGCAGGAACAATGTTCCCAATGTTGGGCGTGTCCAGAACCAGGGGCCACAGTCTTAGAATGAAGGGGAGGTCATTGAAGACTAATGTGAGAAAAAACGTTTTCACCCAGAGAGTTGTCAATTTGTGGAATTCACTGCCACAGAGGGCAGTGCAGGCCAAGTCATTGGATAGATTTAAGAGAGAGTTAGATAGAGCTCTAGGGGCTAGTGGTGTCAAACGATATGGGGAGAAGGTAGGCACTGGTTATTGATAGGGGACGATCAGCCATGATCACAATGAACGGCGGTACTGCCTCGTTGGGCCGAATGGCCTTCACGTATTTTCTATGTTTCTATGTTTCTATATCACGTCAGTATCATTAAGGTATATGATGAACCTGGCAAATAGAATTATACATTCAAATACAGTAATTTTTCAAATTAACCAAATATATCAAGTCAAGTCGTCAAGTATATGTCGTGTCACATACATATCGAAGATGTGCAGTGGAATGAAAGTGGCAATGACTGCGGATTGTGCAACAACAACAGAACAGAATAGGACAGAACCCGCATTTACATCTAAGAATTTTTTAAAGGGCACAACACAACAGTCAATTAGTAAATTAGTCCCTGGTGCGATAAGAGTTTACAATCCTGATAGCCTGTGGGAAGAAACTCCGTCTCATCTCTTCTGTTTTCACAGCGTGACAGCGGAGGCGCTTGCCTGACCCTAGCAGCTGAACAGTCCGTTGCTGGGGAGGTAGAGGTGCCTCATTATGTTGCTGGCTCTGGAACTGCACCGCCTGGTGCATAGGTCCTGCAGGGGGGGCGAGTGTAGTTCCCATAGTGCGTTCGGTCGAACGCACTACTCTCTGCAGAGACTTCCTGTCCTGCGTAGAGCTGTTCCAACCCTGATTGAGATGTTCCCGGCCAAGATGCTTTCTACAGCCCCAGAGTAGAAGCACTGAGGGATCCTCAGAGAGACTCTGAATTTCCTCAGCTCCCTGAGGTGGTAAAGGCGCTACCTTTTCTTACTCACTAGTGCGGCAGTGTGTGTTGTCCATGTCAGATCCTCCGTGATGTGGACTCCCAGGTATTTAAAACACCTATCCACAGTAGTCTCGTGTATCTCCAGTGCCGTGTACGCCCTCGGATGTTCAAACCATCTAACGTCCACAATCAGCTACTTAGTTTTTGTGACATTCAAGAGGAGACTGTTGTCCTGACACCAGAGTGCCAGATCAGCCACCTCCTCCCGGTAGGCATTCTCATCGTTATCGGAGATCAGGCCCACCACCAAAGTGTCATCAGCAAATTTGATGATGAAGGTGGAGCTGAACCTGGCCACACAGTCATGTGTACAGGGAATACAGTAGGTGGCTATGGACGCAAACCTGGGGGATTCTGTGTTCTGTGTTGGAGGCATGTATCATTATGTCCTCTTGCTCCTCGAACACATTGCGTGCACAAGAGGAACAAAGCACTGCTTCCTGACAAAGCTTTATTAAAATATTTTATACTTCAGATGTAGTGGCTCCCCGGTAGATTTGCTGCCGTACAGCACCAGAGATGCGGGTTCAATCCGGTGCTGGCTGTATGGAGATTGTACGTTGTCCCTGCGACCTCGTGGGGTTTCTCTGTGAGCTCTGTTGTCGCTCACACTCCAAAGAGGTACAGGTTTGTATGTTAATTGCTTAGGGACTTGTAAAAAAAATTCCCTAGAATGTTTGTTCATGAGCGAGGGGGGTGAAGAGAGGGTGGAGATGGGTTTGGCTGGCCGGCGCGGACGCGGTGGGATGAAGGGCCTGTTTCCGCGTTGAATCCTTCGAGTCTAAAGTAAGGTCTAAAGCCTTACATCTGAGATCTGAAACTGTACACTTCCACCGGTGGGAAACATTGTGAAACTGGGTATCAATTATTCAAACTTTATGACCGTTTTATTAATATTTCACACACTTGGTAATTTATCATTGTTATTTTTTCGGCTGATGTAAAGTAAATTGGCCAATGATTAAATGTGGATGATATGTTACTTAAAAGACTCAATGTTGGCTAAGTATGTAAAAATAATAGGAACTTGAAAATAGACAAATCAACGTTCATACCGCTGGGTTGTAAACTGGCCAAATGAAATATGCTGCTGTTCCTCCTATTTGCTTGTGGCAATGGAGGTGGTCCATGACAGAAAGGACACTGTGGGAATGGGAGGGGAGTTAAACAGTTTTGCAAGCGGGAGATCGCGTAGGGAGAGTTGGACTGAGCATAAGTATTCTGCGAAACGGTCGCCGAGTGTGCGCTTGGTCTCGCAGCGACCAAGGAGCCCACACCTAGATCAACCAATACAGTAGATGAGGTTGGAGGTGATGCATGATCTTCTGTCTTGCCTGAAAATAATGTCAAGGTCCCTGGATGGAGCCGAGGGAGTAGGTCACCCATTATTTTTCTCGACAGATGTTGCCTGACCAGCAGAGGCACTGTGTGTCTATATTGTGTATAAAGCGGCAACTGCAGTTCCTTCCTACACATGTTTCCAAGGAGTGATTACCTGCATGCAGATATACTTGATTTGTAAACGCGTGATTTATCGTTCCTTCTGATCCCTGAATGGAATGGAATTACGGCCATTATTTCACAAGGGGATGGAGAGAGAGACAATAATTATGAACTGACGCGCCTGATGTTAGCAGGGAAAGGGTGAGCAATAACAAAACACTTATAATGGAATGTCATGTCAGGCAAAGTCACCATGATTAAGGGAGGGGAATATTGCGTAGCAAATGGATAGGGGTTGAAAATGCACTTGGATTTGTGCGAGTAACGAACTTTATGGATGTGGACAATCCAATTATTGTGCAATCTTTTCTGTTAGATTACGCTCCGCGTAGGAAACAGTCGTGTGAAGTTAGACCGTAAATTAGTGATATAATTTTGGCGGGTTTGGCGGTAAATTAGTGATATACGTGGCAATGTGATTGGCAGGTAGGAAACAAAGAGTGGGAATTAAGTTTTGTTTGGAGCCGAAGGTGTTGCCTGTCCGTATCGTCAGTGGAGAAGCACGTACACACACAGGAACGTTCACACGCAGACACGCACAGACCCCCAATTCACGCACACGTACAAACACACCCACACACACTGATTCGTGCTCGAGTGAGTGTGTCACGGGTGCAGCCGCAGGTGAAAACTAGGAAACGGAGAAAAAACAGTAATCGAAACTGTGACCCTGCAGCCATTTTTATTCATTGGTCCAGCAGTTTAGAAAGTTCTGAACGATGGCCGGCTGTTAACGGATGGAAATGAGACTGACTACCGTCGCCCAAACCCAGGTGGCACGCAGCACACATTGCCCAGACTACAAAATCTATATGTTTTCTGATTCTTGTAGCAGGTTAGTTGACAAATTCCTCCAGCGGTTGCGCAACTGCCTATAAATCATACAATACATGTTCAACAATGAATTGTTTGGTCATTTTTAGGTTTCTTCGTGGTTTCGCAATTCTATTTGTCTATTAACATAGGAATAATTCAGAGCAGCGAATTAATTTCTAATTTGCGATGGCGCGCGGCTGAGGACAAGGATAAACAGGCAGAGGATCAACAGATTCTTCCGAAACCGTCCTCATGAGGCGGTCGGGCGATGTTGGTGGGCGGTGGATGAGGCCCTACAGCTGCCAGGGGCTTACCTGGACGTACCTGGATTGGAGGCACTCCAGGACATCCAGCATGTGGACCGGACTTTGGACTTTGAAATTGTTTTTTATCTTTTGTAAATGGTGCTTAAAATATTAAAGAATCGGCGGCTGTGGACTGGGATTGCGGCCGGAGGCCTTTATCGAGGCGCCACGGTCTCGATACCAGCAGATCGTCGCATAGAAGCCCGGGTCAGGGCTCGGCTCGGGCCCGGGTCTGTTTCATGGAAACGTGAAGTGGGGCGTCGACAGCGGGGAGTCTTCGGCTGATATGAAGCGGAGATGGTCCGGCGGTCGACGGTCGATGTAAGCGTTAAGGACCACAGTGAGGGGTATAGGGAAGCACAATGGAGGACCCGGAGTGAGGGGACAGCCGTGAGGGAGGAGGCGAAGAGCAATGGACAATAGGGTGGTGGGGGGACGGGACTAAGGACAATGGGGACCTGACGTGGGGGAACCGCTTTGGGGGTGGGGGGATCATAGGAGGAGCCGGCGTGGTTTGTATCTTTGTCAGCGGCGTACGTGGCTACTATTTGGGTATGCATACAAAGCATTTCACTATTTTTAGACTCAAGACAATAGATAATAGGTGCAGGGGTAGGCCATTCGGCCCCTCAAGCGAGCACCATCATTCACTGTGATCATCCATGATTGATCATCCACAAGCAGCACCCCGTTCCTGCTTTCTCCCCATATCCCTTGACTCAGCTATCTTTAAGAGCGCTATCGAACTCGCTAGTGAAAGCATCCAGAGAATTGGCCTCCACTGCCTTCTGAGGCACATAATTCCACAGATTCACAAGTCTTTGGGTGGTAAAGATGTTCTTCATCTCCCGTTCTAAATGGCCAATTCCCTTTTGTTAAACTGTGGTCCCTGGTTCAGGACTCCCTAAATATCGGCAACATGTTTCCCGCCTCTAGCCTGTCCAATCCATTAATACGCTTATGCGTTTCAAAAAGATCCTCTCCCATCCTTTTAAAGTCCAGGGTATACAAGCCAAATCGCTTCACCCTTTCAACATATGACAGTTCCGCCATCCCCGGAATTAACCTCGTGAACCTGCGCTACACTCCCTCAATTGCAAGAATGTCTTTCCTCAGATTAGGAGATCGAAACTACAAGTGTGGTCTCACCTGGGCCCTGTCCAACTGTAGAAGGACCTCTTTGCTCCTATACTCTAATCCTCTTGTTATGAAGGCCAACGTGCCATTATATTTCTTCACTCCCTCCTCTACGTGCGGATTCTTGCACACGTATCCATATTTCAAGCTTACTTACTAGTCAAGTGACTACAAAGTATACATATTTCTATTCCTATTCTACCCTTGGCGAGAGGCAGCGTGGAACGGAACAAAGTCTGATTTTTCACTCCCTGCTCTCCACCATATTGCGTGCCCGCACGTTGGGTCACATCGGTGCCTCCGCAACATGGGTGCCCCTTGCTGCAATCTGGACTTTGACACGAAACTTAACATTGGCAGCACCTGTGGGAAATCTGGTTCAGAATTGGGATTTCTGCCTTTGATATAAAATACCCACCAAAGACGCCTTCATGTCCACGGGCCTCTGCAAGCGGTGCAATTAACATCAGTATCCCGAAAACCAAGAGGACGGCTTGCATCATCTTCTGCTGTCTGCGCCGGTCGCAATCAGGAATGCACAGAAATAGTTTTCGAAACTGGTTGGAGATGTTGTTCTATTTATCTCCAACCGGCTGGTATCGTGTGATGTCCGGATTGGGTTGGCCATGATAGATGCGCGTCAGAGGTAAAACTAATTCTGGCAGGCAGGTTTGCTAGGGCTACATGTGTGGGTTTAAACTAAATAGGGGGGGGGGGGGGGGGGGGGGGTGACACAGTGGGAGTATAAAGATGGAGTTGAAGGGAAAGTGACTGCATGAAAAATTACAAAATATTCTAGAAATAAAGGGAAGGAAAGCTCGAGAATGGACAACTCAGTAAGGTCAGGGCCAATTGCGAGCAGTTCGAGGGGGGAAGTGAATATGTAGGTCAAAGTGTTGTATATGAATGCACGAAGTATAAGGAATAAAGTGGACGAGCTTGCGGCTCAGTTAGAAACTGGCAAGTATGATGTTGTGGGAATTACAGAGACATGGCTGCAAGAGGGCCACGGTTAGGAACGGAATATTCAAGGATATACCTCCTATCGAAAAGACAGACAGGTGGGCAGAGGGGGTGGGGTTGTCCTGTTGGTGAGGAATGAAATTCAGTCCCTTGCAAGGGGTGACATGGAAACAGGAGTCAGTATGGATAGAACTAAGGAATTGTAAGGGTAAAAATGCCCTAATGGAACTAATCTTCAGGCCCCCAAACAGTACCCGTGACACAGGGCGTGTTGAATCAGGAGTTAAAATTGGCATGTAGTAAAAGTAATGCTGTTGTTGTTATGGTAGATTTCAACGTGCGGGTAACCATATAACCATATAACCATATAACTATTACAGCACGGAAACAGGCCATCTCGGCCCTACAAGTCCATGCCGAACAATTTTTTTTTCCTGAAGACTGAGGAAATCTGGTTAGTACTGGAACTCAATAAGGATCTTTGTAGAGTGCCTTCGTAATGAATCCTTTGAACAGCGTGTATTGGAGCCAACCAGGGAGAAGGCAATTCTGGATTTAGTGTTATGTAATTAACTGGATTTGATAAAGGACCTCGAGGTTAATGAGCCATTGGAAGGCAGTGGCCATAGCATGGTCAGGTTTAATCTACAATTGGAGAGGCAGATGTGTAGATCGGAGGTGTCAGTATTACAGTTGAATAAAGGGGACTAAAGGGCCATGAGGGAGGAGCTGGCCAATGTTGACTGGAAAGATACACTAGCAGGGATGACAGTGGAACAAACGTGGCAGGTGTTTATAGGAATAATAATACTTAAGACCAAAGTTGGACCCTTGATGGCCGAAAAGGCGAATTTATTATGGGGAACAAGGAAATGGCAGATGAGTTGAACAGGTACTTTGGACCTGTTTTCACAAAGGAGGATATAAACAATCTTCCTGATTAGTAGTGGCCAGAGAATTTGGGGTGACGGAGGAACTGAAGGAAATCCACATTAGGCAGGAAATGGTGTTGGATAGACTGATGGGACTGAAGGCTGATATATCTCCAGGGCCTGATGATCAGCATCCCAGGGTAATTAAGGAAGTGGCTCTAGAAATCGTGGCAGCATTGGTGATAATTTCCCTATGGATTTCCTGTGGATTGGAAGATAGCTAATGTTATCCCACATTTAAGAAAGGTGGGAGAGAGAAAACAGGGAATTATAGACCAGTTAGCCTGACATCGGTGCTGGGGAAGACAACCATATAACCATATAATAATTACAGCACGGAAGCAGGCCATCTCGGCCCTACACGTCTGTGCCAAACAATTATTTTCCCTTAGTCCCACCTGCCTGCACTCATACAATAACCCTCCATTCCCTTCTCATCCATATGCCTATCCAATTTATTTTAAAATGATACCAACGAACCTGCCTCCACCACTTCCAGTGGAAGCTCATTCCACACCGCTACCACTCTCTGAGTAAAGAAGTTCCCCCTCATGTTACCCCTAAACTTCTGTCCCTTAATTCTGAAGTAATGTCCTCTTGTTTGAATCTTCCCTATTCTCAAAGGGAAAAGCTTGTCCACATCTATATGAGATTCCACCTTCAAGGAACTATTCACGGTTATTCCCAGACCCCTCTGATCAACTGCATTCTTCAATTCCCTACCATTTACCAAGTACGTCCTATTTTGATTTGTCCTGCCAAGGTGTAGCACCTCACATTTATCAGCATTAAACCCCATCTGCCATCTTTCAGCCCATTCTTCCAGATGGCGTAAATCACTCTGTAGACCTATCTTGGCATCATCTGCATACTTACTAATCCAATTTACCACAGCATCACCCCGATCATTGATGTACATGACAAACAACAAAGGACCCAACACAGACCCAACAAGATGCTGGAGTTAATTATATTAGATTAGATAGCTGAACATTTGGATAGTAGTAGCAGGATCGGTCCGAGTCGGCATAGATTTACGAAGGGGAAATCATGCTTGACTAATCTTCTGGAATTTTTGAAGATGTAACTAGGAAAATGGACAAGGGAGAGCCAGTGGATGTAGTGTACCTGGACTTTCAGAAAGCATTTGATAAGGTCCCACATAGGAGATTAGTGGGCAAAATTAGGGCACACGGTATTGGGGGTAGAGTGCTGACATGGATAGAGAAGTGGTTAGCAAACAGGAAACAAAGAGTAGAGATTAACGGGTCCCTTTCAGAACGGCACGCAGTGACCAGTGGGGGTACCGCAAGGCTCTGTGCTGGGATCGCCGGTATTTTCAATATACATCAATGATTTGGATGAAGGGATTCAACGTAATATTAGCAAATTTGCAGATGACACAAAGCTGGGTGGCAGTGTGAACTGTGAGGAGGATGCTATTAGAATGCATGGTTACTTGGACAGGTTGGGGGAGTGGGCAGATGCATGGCAGATGAAGTTTAATGCGGACAAATGTGAGGTTATCCACTTTGGTAGCAAAAACAGGAAGGCAGATCACTATCTAAATGGCGGCAAGTTGGGACAGGGAGAGTACAACGGGATCTGGGGTTCCTTGTTCATCAGTCTATGAAAGTAAGCATGCAGGCACAGCCGGCAGTGAAGAAAGTGAATGGTATTTTGGCCTTTATAACAAGAGGAATCGAATATAGGAGCAAAGAGATCATTGTGCAGTTGTACCGAGCCCTAGTGAGACCACACCTGGAGTATTGTGTGCAGTTTTGGTCCCCTAATTTGAGGAAAGACGTTCTTGCAATTGAGAGAGTGCAGCGTAGGTTTACAATGTTAATTCCTCGATGGCAAGACTGTCAAATGGTGAGAGAAGGAGGGAAGAGACAAGGACTTTAAGACTTTTTGCCTTCCATCACAGTGAGGAGGTGCCTGGTGAACTCACTGTGGTGGATGTTAAACGTGTTTATTGTGTGTTTTTGTCATTTTTATGATATGTATGACTGCAAGGCAACGACATTCCGTTCAGAGCGAAAGGTCTGAATGACAATAAAGCCTACTTTGACTTTAATTTTGACTTTGAATGGAGCAGCTGGGCTTGTACACTCTGGAGTTTAGAACGATGTGAGGGTATCTCATTGAAACATATACAATTGTTAGGGGTTTGGACACGCAAGAGGCAGGAAACACGTTTCCCATGTTGGGCGAGTCCGGAACCAGGGCCCCCAATTTAAGAATAAGGAGTAAGCCATTTAGAACGGAGATTAGAAAACACTTTTTTCTCGCATGTAGTGGCGAGTCTGTGGATTTCTCAGCCTCAGACGGCGGTGGAGGCAGGTTCTCTGGATGCTTTCAAGAGAGAGCTTGATAGGGCTCTTAAAAATAGCGGAGTCAGGGGATATGGGGAGAAGGCAGGAACGGGGTACTGATTGGGGATGATCAGCCATGATCAAATTGAATCGCGGTGCTGGCTCGAAGGGCCGAATGGCCTACTCCTGCACTTATTGTCTATTGTCTATGATTGTTGTTCAGGTACTGGATTAACGCCAATACTTTGTCTAAAGGTTCAGCAACGTGTCCAGTCGGTCTTTATGGCTTTCATATACAAGAACCCTTTGTATCACCTCTCTACAGGCAAGTAGGATCTACCGACTACTTTGTGTTTTCATTTAATTGCAACCGAGCAAGCCTAGTTTTACGATATTTTAAATTATGCTGGAAATTAACTTTTCTATGATGAATTGTATCTAAACTTCAGTGGATTATATCGAAACGGCATTGACTAAAATGAGCCATACTTTACCGAAGAAGGTCTCTCGGCACACCTGTTTTCTGCCGACCATCAAGTATTCATATAACCATATAACCATATAACAATTACAGCACGGAAACAGGCCATCTCGACCCTTCTAGTCCGTGCGGAACACGTATTCTCCCCTAGTCCCATATACCTGCGCTCAGACCATAACCCTCCATTCCTTTCTCGTCCATATAACTATCCAATTTATTTTTAAATGATAAAATCGAACCTGCCTCCACCACCTTCACTGGAAGCTCATTCCACACAGCTCCCACTCTCCGAGTAAAGAAATTCCCCCTCATGTTACCCCTAAACTTCTATCCCTTAATTCTCAAGTCATGTCCCCTTGTTTGCATCTTCCCTCCTCTCAGTGGGAAAAGCTTATCCACGTCAACTCTGTCTATCCCTCTCATCATTTTAAAGACCTCTATCAAGTCCCCCCTTAACCTTCTGCGCTCCAAAGAATAAAGCCCTAACTTGTTCAACCTTTCTCTGTAACGTAGTTGCTGAAACCCAGGCAACATTCTAGTAAATCTCCTCTGTACTCTCTCCATTGTGTTGACATCGTTCCTATAATTAGGCGACCAAAATTGTACCCCATACTCCAGAATTGGCCTCACCAATGCCTTGTACAATTTTAACATTACATCCCAACTTCTATACTCAATGCTCTGATTTATAAAGGCCAGCACACCAAAACCTTTATTTATCACCCTATCTACATGCGATTCCACTTTCAGGGAACTGTGCACAGTTATTCCCAGATCCCTCTGTTCACCTACATTCTTCAATTCCCTACCATTTACCATGTACGTCCTATTTTGATTTGTCCTGCCAAGATGTAGCACCTCACACTTATCAACATTAAACTCCATCTGCCATCTTTCAGTCCACTCTTCCAACTGGCATAAATCTCTCTTTAGACTTTGAAAATCTACTTCATTATCGACAACCCCTCCTATCTTAGTATCATCTGCATACTTACTAATCCAATTACCACACCATCATCCAGATCATTGATGTACATGACAAACAACAGTGGACCCAACACAGATCCCTGTGGCACCCCACTAGTCACTGGCCTCCAACCTGACAAACAACCATCCACCATTACTCTCTGGCATCTCCCATTCAGCCACTGTTGAATCCATCTTGCTACTCCACCATTAATACCCAACCATTGAACCTTCTTAACCAACCTTCCAAGAGGAACCTTGTCAAAGGCCTTACTGAAGTCCATATATACAACATCCACTGCTTTACCCTCATCAATTTCGAGAGTAACCTCTTCAAAAAATTCAAGAAGATTAGTCAAACATGACCTTCCAGGCACAAATCCATGTTGACTGTTCCTGATCAGACCTGGTTTATCCAGATGCTTATGTACATTATCTCTAAGTATCTTTTCCATTAATTGTCCCACCACTGACGTCAAACTAACAGGTCTATAATTGCTAGGTTTACTCTTGGACCCCTTTTTAAACAATTGAACAACATGCGCAGTACGCCAATCCTACGGCATTATTCCCCTTTCTAATGACATTTGAAATATTTCTGTCATAGCCCCTGCTATTTCTACACTAACTTCCCTCAATGTCCTAGGGAATATCCTGTCCGGACCTGGAGACTTATCCACTTTTATATTTCTCAAAAGTGTCAGTACTTCAACTTCTTTGAATCTCATAGTTTCCATAGCTACTCTACTTGTTTCCCTTACCTCACATAATTCAATATCCTTCTCCTTGGTGAAGACCGAATAAAAGAAATTGTTCAATATCTCCCCCGTCTCTTTTGGCTCTGCAGATAGCTGTCCACTCTGACTCTCTAATGGACCAATTTTATCCCTCGTTATCCTTTTGCTATTAATATAGCTGTAGAAACCCTTTGGATTTACTTTCACCTTACTTGCCAAAACAAGCTCATATCTTCTTTTAGCTTTTCTAATTTCTTTATTGAGATTCTTTTTACATTCTTTATACTCCTCAAGCACCTCATTTACTCCATGCTGCCTATAATTATTGTAGATCTCCCTTTTTTTCCGAAAGTGTCCAATTTCCCTTGAAAACCATGGCTCTTTCCTATTTTTCCTATTTCCTTTCAACCGAACAGGGACATAAAGAATCTGTACTCTTCAAATGTCACCTTTAAATGTATTCCATTTCTCTTCCACATCTTTCCCATAAAACAAAATGTCCCAATTTGCTCCTTTTAAATCCTTTCGCATCTCCTCAAAGTTAGCCTTTCTCCAATCAAAAATCTCAACCCTAGGTCCATTTCTGCCCCTCTCCATAATTATATTGAAACTAATGGTATTGTGATCACTGGTCCCGAACTGTTCCCCAACGCATACCTCTGCCACCTGACCCGTCTCATTTCCTAACAGGAGGTCCAGCACCGCCCCTTCTCTAGTAGGTACTTCTATGTATTGCTGCAAAAAACTATCCTGCACACATTTTAGAAACTCCAACCCATCCAACCCATTTACAGAATGTGTTTCCCAGTCTATGTGTGGAAAATTGAAATCTCCCACAATCACTACCTTGTGCTTACTACTAATATCTGCAATCTCCTTACATATTTGCTCTTCCAATTCTCGCTCCCCATTTGGCGGTCTATAATACACCCCTATAAGTGTTGCTACCCCTTTCCCGTTTCTCAATTCCACCCAAATAGCCTCCCTAGACGAGCCCTCTAATCTATCCTGCCAAAGCACTGCTGTAATATCTTCCTTGATAAGCAATGCAACACCTCCACCTCTTGCCCCTCCAATTCTATCACACCTGAAGCAACGAAATCCTGGAATATTTAGTTTTTCCAATCACAGCCCTCCTGCAACCATGTTTCACTGATCGCCACAACATGATACTTCCAGGTGTCAATCCAGGCTCTAAGTTCATCCACCTTTCTTACAATGCTCCTAGCATTAAAATATACACATTTAAGAAACCCACCCTCTCTTATTCTCTGTTTATTGTATTTTTCTTCTCTCTCCCCTACATTTTGGGTCAGAGTGCTACCATTCTCTGCCTCCTGCCTCATACACTGACTGCTAGCTTTCCCAATTTGAGTCCCTCCCCCCAACCATACTAGTTTAAAGTCTCCCCAGTAGCCTTTGCAAATCTCCCCGCCAGGACATTGGTCCCCCTCGAGTTCAAGTGCAACCCGTCCTTTCTGTACAGGTCGCACCTTCCCCAAAAGAGGTCCCAATGATCCAGAAACTTGAATCCATACCAACTGCACCAGTCCGTCATCCACTCATTTATCCTCCACCTCGCTCCATTTCTACTCTCACTGTCGCGTGGCACAGGCAGTAATCCTGAGCTTGTTACCTTTGCGGTCCTTCTCCTTAACTCTCTACCTAATTCCCTAAATTCTTCTTTCAGGACCTCTTCTCTTTTTTTACCTATGTCGTTGGTACCTATATGCACCACAACCTCAGGCTCCTCTCCCTCCCATTTCAGGATTTCCTGGACCCGTTCAGACACATCCCTGACCCTGGCACCAGGGAGGCAAACTACCATCCGGGACGCCTGTCTGCGTCCACCGAATCGCCTATCCGACCCCCTGACCATAGAGTTCCCTATTACAATGGCCCTCTTTTTTTCCTTACCCTTCTGAGCAACAGGACCGGTCTTTATGCCAGAGGCCCGGCTGCTGTCGCTGCCCCCCGGTAGGCTGTCTCCCCCACCCTTACTCAAACATGAGTACTTATTTTCAAGGTGTACAGCCACCGGGGTACTCACCGGTCCCTGCCTCTGCTCGTTGCCCTTCCTAACTGTGACCCAGTTTTCTGTCTCCCGTGGTCTTGGAGTGACCACCTCTCTGTAACTCCTATCTATGACCTCATCGCTCTCAGGGCACTCAGACTCCATGACCTCCCACATCTGACATCCAGAACAGTAAACTAGCCCTGGCCCTCATTCTCCCACTTATTCGAATACAATAAAGCCTTACCCGGGATACAAGCCAATCAGCTGCTTCCTCTAGTCCTGTAACGGCTGCTTCCTCTAGTCCGTTCGACCATTCAGAGGCTTCCACCAGCCCCCTTAATTTGAAGTGTGATCTGCGAATGGAACGTTGCAGATTTTGGTTCCTCCTCCCTCACCAACGGCTCCTGGGCCTCTGTTGAAACAAGCCCCGCGATGGGTTTTTTAACTCACCACACGAAGGTCGCTCCTCCCTCACCGACGGCTCCTGGGCCTCTGTTGAGTACCCATATAATCGCACACCATTTACCAGCTCTTGGTGCATAACCCTGTCGATTCAAGTACTCGTCTCGGTAAAGGGTGGCACAAACTCCCCAGGGGCCTTTTACAGTTATACGTCCCAAAATGCAACACCTCACACCTCTCTGTATTAACTTCCATCAACCATGGCTAATTGATCCAGATCCTGCTGCAATGTTTCACAACCATCTTCACTACCTGTAAAACCACTCACTTTTGTTTCCTGAGCAAACTTGCTAATCTTGCCCTGTATGTTCTCATCCAAAACATTGATGTAGATGACAAGCAGTAACGGGCCCAGCACCGAACCCTGAGGCACAACACAAGTCACTGGCCTCCTGTCCGAAAAGCAACCTTCCACTATCACCCTTTGCTTCCTTCCATGGTGCCAATTTGCTTTCCATTCAGCTTTCTTTCATTGGATTCCATGCGATCGAACCTTCCAGAGCAGCCTACCATGCGGAACCTTGTCGAATATCTTACTGAAATGCATGTAAACAACATCTACAGCTCTGCTCTGGTCGATCTTTTTGGTCACATCTTCAAAAAAAATCAATCAGATCAGTGAGACATGACCTCCCACGTGCAAAACCATGCCGACTATCCCGAATCAGCCCTTGCCTATCCAAATGACTGTGTGTTATCTCTCAGAAAACGGTCTAGTAACTTTCCAACGACAGATGTTAATCGCACCGGCCTATAATTCCCATGCTGTCTGGTCCGCTGAGATGCTCGAGCACTTTTTGTTTCTAATGCTAGCTTCGCATAGTGCAATCTATATCAGTAGAGTTTATAATGATCTAACACTGTCTTGCATTTCTTCATACCTCGAAAGTATGTGGAAGTAGATACCGTCCCTTTAAAACAGAGAGATATTCCTTGTTCTATTGTGAGCATGCTGTACATTGTACATTGGTCCGTCGAAGCATATAATCGCAATCTCAATTCCATGTACAGATAGGCATTTAATGGCGAAAGAAATGAAAGAATACCGCGCCTGGTGAGGACTACGGTCGAATGTATGCACCAGCTCAGCCATGACGTTGGATAAAAATGCTAGATAAATTCAGCGGGTGAGGCAGCATCCATGGAGCGAATGAAACATGCAAAGTTTCGGGTCGAGACCTTTCTTCCCACCTGCCTACCTTCGATTTTCCAGCATCTGCAGTTCCTTCTAGACACAGGTCGGCCATGACTATGTTTAGATGCACCGCAATTGGGGAATTTGGGGGTTAAGATTACAACAACGTGTTGATAATAACCTCTAAAATATCAGAAGGTTTTCAACCCGGATTTGGAACGCTTCTTTGTCAAATACACTTTCATTTGTCTGACACTGTCATTACATTATAAGCATTCTCCTTTTGTATTTTTATAATGTAATCTTACTTTTCCCCTGCTCCCAACGACATATTCACTACTTAATACTAGTGGCGTTAGTTCAGCTGCATTTAACCCATAGCACCTCTCACAGTGTATACAATGCATTAGGAAATAACCAGCAAAGCACTTGCTATTTCTAGGCCCAGGATAAATACTCTAGAGCTGCAGATTGTTCCGCGCTGCGGATTCATCACACTTCTGTCCCATTAATTGCCGAGGAATATTCACTGGCACAAAACGACTAATGTATTCTCTCCCCCGAGATGTTGGTTTTCTGCCTGTTCTTTCAGATTGTTTTGATTTCATTTGGAATTATCCTACACATCGTCCTAATCATACTTATTTCATTTACACTGTTTTGGTCAGAACCAATTAAGGCATTTAATCGTTCTCTCTATTTTTAATTCAGATTTATGTCAGTCAAAGCTGAAGTTTTCCATGTAGCTTTCGTCGGCACAATACAGGAAGTACGTGGTAATGAGTGCAACTCATCGAAGCGGAGTTGATCATTAGGTTTGCATACCAGATTGTGTTCCAAAGAACGTACTGAATGTTCTGTGAACATGTTAAAAAGAACACATTCTTCTTTTATTTGGAGTCTACGTGTCTGTGCCCTAATGTATGTTAATACGAAGGAAGAATAGTGTGATGTTAACTTCTTTTAACTGCCGTTAAAAAATGTCATGAACAAATGATTTCCTTCTATATTACAGATACTGTATATTACAGATACTGTAATATACTGTTAATGTTGCAGAATTCTCACCCTCCCAAAGATCTGGACGCCCACAGTGAGTTTGGTCCCCACAGCCCAAGTACATAGAAGGTGCGCAGATATCACACTCGTGGAGTTAGAGATCTAAGGACCACAGAAAATGCCGCCCCAGCGATGCTATTCATCCTTCCCAGCATTTGGTCCGTAGCTTTCTGATCCTACTGATACTTTTAAATATTGTGACATTTTCCTCCACCATATTCTGAGGGAACACGTTCCAAATTGTAACATCTCTCTGCCTGCAGACAGTTTTCAGGTCCCCTTTCACCTCTTTTCTCTTCGCACTAACTCCATGCCCCAACGGTAAATACCTGTCACGTATAAAAGGACTACGGCCGCCTAACTTACTGCACTATACTACAATGCTATTGGTCATATTCCTCTATGCTCCAATTTAACATTAGAAGACTCCTGGAAAAAAAAAATACAAACATGAACTTCCGCACAGAGTTTGACATCTGGATGTTTCCATTAATGGGAAAGTCTAAAAACTAGAGTTCATAGCCTCATAATTGAAGGACGTTCTTTTAGGAAGGAGATGAGGAGAATATACAGCTCCAAAATGTCTCATTATTATCTAGCGGAAATATGGTTCACTAACGTTTACGCTCGGAGATCAGCCGTACTCTTTCTTTTCCAGCCTAGGAGTTTCCAGTTGTTGCTTTTTAATGGAGTTTGCACGTTCATCCTAAAATCCTCCCAGACGGATGGAGTTTGCACAACACGATCCCTCTGCACATCCAATGCTCCACAAGGGATCTATATTTTATGCATATGTTCTCCTTACATTTGAGCACTTAAAGTGCGAAACCACACGTGTGTTCAGAGTAAACTGCCATTTCGTCGCCATTATTTCAAGTTACTCCATATTGTGCTGCACATTTAGACAAACCAACTCGAGTTCGCAACTCCGCAGTATACGGGAAAGATTCCCTATTGTTGATAATGGGCTTGATTAGTGAGTTGCAAAATATACAAAAATATGTGAATGTGTTCCTGTTAAACAGGGTAGAGAGGGATCTCATATCTTGTAAATTATGAGAGAAAAGAGTATGAAACGGAGCAGAACATTCCTTTGCAGACATTAGAAATCTTGAGATCCTTGGTGCAATGAGAGTAACGGTCTGGTGAGATTCAGGATTAACGTTTTCACTCAAAGAACGTTTGGATTACGGAGCGCAGTAGCACATATAATATTTAAGCTTTTATACCGTCAAGTCGGATACGATGACGGACGAACTGCTGACCAAACGCTGTTTTCTAAATGTTCTGCAACCACGCATGTTACAATGTACCCTGGATACAGAAACATATGTATTTTCATAACTTAGGAGAACGTTGGTTGGCGTTAGTTAGAATATTATGTCCACCACACTATAGAGAAGATGCGATTGCATAAGAGGTTTAGTTCAGTTTAGTTGAAGTTATTTCGAAATAAAGCACTGAATCTGGACCTTTAGCCCACCAGGTGCGCGCTGATCAGCGATCACTCAGTACACTTGCACTATCCTACACGCTAGGGACAATTTACAATCTTTACCTAAATTCACCTAAACACCTGCACGTCGTCGGGACGTGAAATGGAACCCAAATTAGCCAGAAAAAGCAGCCTACCAGAAGACTGGTATTCCTCCAGAGAAATTCAGAGTCCTGCAGAGGAGGACAAAGGGATTAATTAGGAAAGGGAAATAGATTATGAAAGAATACTGGCAGGGAACATAAAAACTGACTGCAAAGGTTTTTATAGATATGTGAAGAGAAAACGATTAGTTAAAACCAAATGTAGGTCCCTTGCAGTCTGAAACAGGTGAATTGATCATGGGGAACAAGGACATGGCAGAGCAATTGAATAACTACTTTGGTTCTGTCTTCATTAAGGAAGACATAAATCATCTGCCGGAAATAGTAGGGGACCGGGGGTCAAATGATATGGAGGAACTGAGTGAAATCTAGGTTAGTTGGGAAGTGGTGAATTGAATGGATTAAAGGCCGATAAATCCCCAAGGCCAGATAGGCTGCATCCCAGAGTACTTAAGGAAGTAGCCCCTGAAATAGTGGATGTATTAGTGATACATTTTGAAAACTCCTTAGATTCTGGAGTAGTTCCTGAGGTTTGGAGGATGGCTAATGTAACACCACTTCTTAGTAAGGGAGGGAGAGAGAAAACGGGGAATTACAGACCAGTTAGTCTAACATCGGTGGTGGGTAAACTGCTAGTCAGTAATTAAAGATGGGATAGCAGCACATTTGGAAAGTGATGAAGTCAGCATGGATTTATGAATGGTAAATCATGTCTGACGAATCTTATAGAATTTTTCGAGGATGTAACTAGTAGAGTGGATAAGGGAGAACCAGTGGATGTGTTATGTCTGGACTTTCAGACGGCTTTCGACAAGGTACACATTGTAAGAGATTAGTATACAAACTTAAAGCACACGGTATTGGGGGTTCAGTGTTGATGTGGATAGAGAACTGGCTGGCAGACAGGAAGCAAAGAGTAGGAGTAAACGGGTCATTTTCAGGATGGCAGGTAGTGACTTGTGGGGTACTGCAAAGCTCAGTGCTGGGACCCCAGCTATTTACAATATATATTAATGATTTGGACGAGGGCATTGAATGGAACATCTGCATGTTTGCGGACGACACGAAGCTGGGGGGCAGCGTTAGCTGTGAAGAGGATGCCAGGAGGCTGCAAGGTGACTTGGATATGCTGGATGAGTGGGCAAGTGCATGGCAGATGCAGTATGATGTGGATACATGTGAGGTTATCCACTTTGGTGGCAAAAACAGGAAAGTAGACTATTATCTGAATGGTGGCCGATTAGGAAAACGGGAGATGCAACGAGACCTGGGTGTCATGGTACACCAGTCATTTATAGTAGGCATGCAGGTGCAGCAGGCAGTGAAGAAAGCGAATAAGTTAGCATTCATAGCAAAACGATTTGAGTATAGGAGCAGGGAGGTTCTACTGCAGTTGTACAGGGTACAAGACCACACCTAGAGTATTGTGTACAGTTTTGGTCTCCTAGTCTGAGGAAAGACATTCTTGCCATAGAGGGAAACATAGAAACATAGAAAAATAGGTGCAGGTGTAGGCCATTCGGCCTTTCGAGCCTGTACCGCTATTCAATATGATCATGGCTGATCATCCAACTTAGTATCCTGTACCTGCCTTCTCCCCATACTCTCTGATCCCTTTAGCCACAAGGGCCACATCTAATTCTCTCTTAAATATAGCCAACGTACTGGCCTCTTTGTGGCAGAGAATTCCAGAGATTCACCACTCTCTGTGTGAATTTTATTTCCTCATCTCGGTCCTAATAGATTTCCCACTTATCCTTAAACTGTGACCCCTTGTTCTGGACATCCACAACATCGGGAACAATCTTCCTGCATCTAGCCTGTCCAGCCCCTTAAGAATGTTGTAAGTTTCTATAAGACCCCCCCCTCAATCTTCTAAATTCTAGCGAGCACTAGCCGAGTCTATCCAGTCTTTCTTCATATGAAAGTCCTCACATCCCAGGAATCAGTCTGGTGAACCTTCTCTGTACTCCCTCTATGGCAAGAATGTATTTCCTCAGTTTAGGAGACCATAACTGTACGCAATACTCCAGGTGTGGTCTCACCAAGACCCTGTACAACTGCAGTAGAACCTCCCTGCTCCTATACTCAAATCCTTTTGCTATGAATGCGAACATACCATTCGCTTTCTTGACTGCCTGCTGCACCTGCACGCCTACTTTTAATGACTGGTGTACCATGACACCCAGGTCTCGTTTCATCTCACCTTTTCCTAATCGGCCACCATTCAGATAATAGTCTACTTTCCTGTTTTTGCCAGCAAAGTGGATAACCTCACATTTATCCACATTCTACTGCATCTGCCATGCATTTGCCCACTCACCCAGCTTATCCAAGTCACCTTGCAGTCTCCTAGCATCGTCATCACAGCTAACACTGCCCCCCAGCTTCGTGTCATCCACAAACCTGGAGATGTTGCATTCAATTCCCTCGTCCAAATCATTAATCTATATTGTAAATAGCTGAGGTCCCATCATTGAGCCTTGCGGTACCCCACTAGTCACTGCCTGCCATTGTGAAAATGACCCGTTTACTCATACTCTTTGCTTCCTGTCTGCCAGCCAGTTCTCTATCCACATCAATACTGAACCCCCAATACCGTGTGCTTGAAGTTTGTATACTAATCTCTTATGTGGGACCTTGTCGAAAGCCTTCTGAAAGTACAGAGAAGGTTCACCAGACTGATTCCTGGGATGACACGACTTTCATATGAAGAAAGACTGGATTGACTCGGCTTGTACTCGCTTGAATTAGAAGATTGAGGGGGGATCTTATACAAACTTAGAAAATTCTTAAGGGGTTGGACAGGCTAGATGCAGGAAGATTGTTCCCGATGTTGGGGAAGTCCAGAACAAGGGGTCACGCTTTAAGGATAAGGGGAAATCTTTTAGGACCGAGATGAGAAAAACTTTTTTTCACACAGAGAGTGGTGAATCTCTGGAATTCTCTGCCCCAGAAGGTAGTCGAGGCCAGTTCATTGGCTATATTTAAGAGGGAGTTAGATGTGGCCCTTGTGGCTAAAGATATCAGAGGGTATGGAGAGAAGGCAGGTACAGGATACTGAGTTGGATGATCAGCCATGACCATATTGAATGTCGAAGGGCCGACCGGCCTACTCCTGCACCTATTTTTCTATGTATCTATGTTTCTAACCGGCGCATCCGTGGAAAAACGACGGGGTCACGGGGAGAACGAAAACTCCGTACAACCAACACACGCACTCAGGATCGAACGCGGGTCTCTGACGCTGTAAGTGAGCAAATCTAGAGCTGCGCCACTGTGCCGCCCTTTTGCGGGACATTGCAATGGATGCAGTATTTCAGATTTGAGAGAGGCTGAATAGGTATGTTAGATCGAAGAATTACTAACGGTACTATCGTGTTTCAAGGTAGGCAAATTTCGAGGCCTGATCAGATATGTCCCAGGAGATGAGAAGAACTTTTTTCACACAGAGAGTGGTGAATCTCTGGAACTCTCTGCCACAGAGGGTAGTTGAGGCCAGTTCATTGGCTATATTTAAGAGGGAGTTATATGTGGCCCTTGTGGCTAAGGGGATCAGGGGGTATGGAGAGAAAGCAGGTACGGGATACTGAGTTGGATGATCAGCCATGATCATATTGAATGGCGGTGCAGGCTCGAAGGGCCGAATGGCCTACTCCTGCACCTAATTCCTATGTTTCTGTGTTTCTAGGACATTGTAGGAAACCAGAAAGGAATTTGTGGGAGCCCAAGTTTAAATTTACGAGTTGGCCTCCAATACAGGAGAGGTGCCGGAAGAATGGACAGTGGCAAATACTGTTCCTCTTTTCGGGAAGGGCTGCGGGGAAATTGCTGGGAAATATATACCAGTAAGCTCAACATCTGTAGTTGGAAAGCGACTAGAGAATATTCTGAGGGGTGTTAAACAGGCATTTGGACGGGCAGATGAATTTTAATGTGGATAAATGTGAGGTTATCCACTTTTGTATCAAAAACAGAAAGGTAGGTTACTATCTAAAGGGCGTCCAGTTGGGAAAAGGGGAAGAACAAAGGGATATTTGTGTCCTTGTTCATCAGTCTATGAAAGTAAGCATGCAGGTACAGCAAGCAGTGAAGAAAGCGAATTGCAGGTTGGGCTTTATAACAAGAGACGTTGAGTATACTGTAGGTGCAAAGACGTCCTTCTGCAGTTGTGCGCGGCCCTAGTGAGACCACACCTAGAGTATTGTGTGTAGATTTCCTAGATTTCCAAATTCCCTAATTTGAGGAAGGACATTCTTGCTATATGGAGTGCAGTGTAGGTTTACAATGGTAATTCCCGGGATGGCGGGACTGTCATATGCTGAGAGAATGGAGCGGCTGACTTGTTCACACTGGAGTTTAGAAGGATGCGTGGTGATCTGATTGAAACATAGAAGATTGTTAAGGATTTGGACACGCTAGAGGCAGGAAACATGTTCCCGATGTTGGGGGAGTCCAGAACCAGGGGCCATAGTTTAAGAATAAGGGGTAAGCCGTTTAGAACGGAGATCAGAAAACATTTTTTCTCACACAAAGTTGTGAGTCTGTGGAATTCTCTGCCTCAATGGGCGGTGGAGGCCGGTTCTCTGGATACTTTCAAGAGAGAGCTAGATAGGGCTCTTGAAGATAGCTGAGTCAGGGGATACGGGGAGAAGGCAGGAACGGGGTACTGATTGGGAATGATCACATTGAATGGCTGTGCTAGCTCGAAGGGCCGAATGGCCTACTCCTGCACCTATTGTCTATTGTCTGTTGTCTATTGTCTATTGGCAAGGACTGATAAGGGATAAGCAGCATGGTTTTGTACGTGGGAGGTCGTGTCTCACAGATCAGATTATTTTGGAGACGTCACTAATAAGGTCGATGAGGGCAGAGCTGTAGATGTTGTATATCTGTATTTCAGCAATGCATTTGACAATGTTCCGCATGGTAGGCTGCTCTGAAAGATTAGATCGCATGGGATCCAAGAAAATATATCTGGATACATAGCAAATTGGTTCCATGGATGGAAGCAGGGGGTGATGGTGGTGGGAGGTTGCTTCTCGGACTGGAGGGCTGTGACTAGTCGTGTTCCTCAGGGATCGGTTCTGGGCCCGATCAGATCAGGACTAGAGGATTTGAGCTACATGGAGAGGCTTAAGCTGAATAGGTCTATTCCTTGGATCGCAGGAGAAAGAGGGGTGACCTTATAGAGTTGTATAACATCACGAGAGTAATAGACCCGGTAGATACACAGCGTCTCTTGCCCAGAGTTGGGGAGTCGAGGACCAGAGGACATAGGTTCAATGGGACAATATTTACCTAGGAATCTGAGGGGTAACTTTTTCATACAAAGAGTGGTGGGTGTATGGAAATAGCTGCCAGATTAGGTAGTTGAGGCTGGGACTATCGCAACATTTAAGAAACAGATAAACAGGTATATGGATAGGACAGGGTTGGAGGGATATGGGCCACGCGCAGGCAGGTGGGACTAGTATAGCTAGTTAGCCGGCGTGGGCAAGTTTGGTCGAAGGGCTTGTTTCCACGCTGTTTCACTCTTTGGCTGTCCAACTCTATATGGGTGAATGCTGAAATATTAAAATGCTGATGTATTAAAACACGGCAATCTTGTACGTAAATGTACGGCGAACGGTTGTTGTAAGATAATGTGATTACGTGTGATCTTAAAGAGACGTTCTGGACTCAGCAAGTGAGTGGGATCTGCCCGTGACCATGCAGCAGAGGCAAAATCTCTGACAACATTTAACATTAGTTAGACGATCATTTCAATTGTAATGCAAGGTTTAATCGCTCATTCCTACTTTGCAATTCTAACAAATTCATGACGGGGCACTGGGACGCGCGGTCTCTCTTTGTCGAGATGGCAAAACTCGGTGTGCATTTTATTGAATAGGAGCACACATCAGTGGGAAAAAAAACATTTGCAACTGCGACGTAACGCGATTGAACGCGTGTTATTAAATTCTAAAGTGTGGATTCTTAAGATTTCCGATAATCTTGGCAAAGATTGAGTCAAAAGATCCAGACACAGTGCAATAATATAATAACAAGAACACGGTGGGGAAGGAGTGGTGGCTAATATTTCACGCTGTTTGGCATCAGTTCGACAAGTCAGTCGTTGATTACAGCACAAATAGACCGGATTGTCGGCTACCTCCAGTAACAAACTCGATCCAAACACGTCTCCACCAATCTAGCAGCATCAACAGACGACGCCCGCCAATCACACCGAGATTAATGGTCCGTCCAGTCAATATAAAGATAGCATCGTATCCGAGTAGATTTAAAACCCCCTTCTCGGTTCTTTGTTCCTGAACTAGACTCACGCTGCAAGATGAGAAATGCACTTCTGTTCCTTGTTGGAATATTGCTCCTGACTCAACGGCTCACAGAGGGATTTGAGTCAGGTATGTACAGAAACTAAGTTTGACGACGGGGGTGTTAAAGAGGGTCTGCTCCGGACGAACCGATAATGTCAATGTTAGAGTAACAATGGGACTCAAAAGAAGTCTGTAGATTTTAATAGAGACAATTTATTCACAATAGGATAGTGCATTATCACGAGTGAGTTTGCTCTTTGCCCCTCAGTACAACCATGGGAATTCAGTTACAGCCCGGCACCGAACTGACCCGACCCGCCTCTGCGCTGCAGTAAACCTCAAAGCGGACGGACATAGGGGAACAAACGTACAAGCCCGCTTCCTATCCCTACCACTTCCCGCGAAGTGTAGTTCATGAGAGTGAGTTTAGGATCTTCTGTAGAACCATACACTGACAATCACTGTCCGATCTCCGACGTTGGCAAGTAGTGAATTGGGAAAGGGATTAGAGCTGACCACAGGGACCTTTAACAATAATATATACGAATGTACGGGGAATTACACAAGTATTTAATGGATTCAGAATGCGCTGCACGATTACTGGAGATCGATAAAATGAACGGTTATTAACTATCAACCATTTCCGGAATTTGTGGCTATTTCAACAAATGTAGTTGCGATATACTTGACCATTGGTCAATAACATATATTGTAAATGAATGTGTCCACCACACATACACTTGTTGTACATCACCGATCATGCTCTGCAAAACTGAAGTGACACATTCGTTGTCTCAGTTGGTTCGCCAGTTCCGCATCCAGGTCTACGTGTTGAACTGCAACACGTCAAGCACTTCTGGAATGCAGCAGATTCGTGTCATGCAAACACTCGCAGTCCCTGGACTTTGACTCACCGTTCCCATTGAATCCCCGTCAAAGCAGATGGAAGTTGGAATGTGAAATGTAAAGTAATTCGCCTCCATGCCCCTCTCCTCTTCCCACAATCCTAACCCACCAACACACGCCCAACCTACCCCAGATATAACACGTTTACCTCGAACCACTGACGAGGTTCTCAAGGATTCTCTTTCCTTTTCCTTAATTATTGTCCAACGGGTGGCGCCTTCCAATTATCTGTCAGCCCCCTCTCTGCGATTTTTCTCCGCGGCGCATCTCCATACCGCCCCCACCCCGGCGGCCTACCAACGTTGAAGAAGCGGCTTTTCCTGAACACCCGCCCGAATAAAATCGCGGGCGCGGCGCGGACAAACCATCGCGGAGCCTACGATCCTTTGTCGAGGAAAGTAAGTGAAAGGGCTCCGACCGCGGGGCAAGTCATGGTTAACACCGTGAGCCGCGGTCTCCGGTAAGAAGGGGCCGACACGGGAGCTCCATGCCGCAGAGTGTTCCGATCCGTCCCAACGCCGGAGTTTCCATCAACCCGACGCAAGAGATCTTGGACATCGGGACGTCGGCAGCGGCGAACAGCGGAAATTTCAGACCCGACCACGTGTGAACAAAGGGGGAAGATGACTGAATGTTGCTTTTCACTTAGGATGGCTGTATGGTCACTCTAATTTCAATGTACCTGAATTAGTACACGTGACAATAAATGCGAAATTGAATTTGAACTTGAACTTGAATAATAATGCGTTTATTTTCTAGATGAGGAATGCAAAATGAACGGCGCTGTGTGTAAATCCGTTTGCATTGTCCCGGAAGATGTGGAGATATCCGTTATATGCCCCAACAACTTAAAGTGTTGCCATTCAGGCTAAACTTCTCGCTTATAAAACCCACTCTTCGGAGCTAATGCTTCAAGAGCTGTACTAATGAATAAATCCGGTTGTATTGTCCTTGCATTTTATATTTGCTTCCGCTGACTTCACTCGAATAAATATTGATCAAGGAAGAACTGACAATTGTGAAATTTGGCGACCCACAGCATGTAAAAAATGGTCGCGCCTAGGGTGACATGCAATGGGTTGAGAAGCTGGAAATGTGACGGAAACCAGAAAATGTAAGAAACACCTTGTAAATTATGTAGCACACGACAGAGGATCTTCAACATGAAATGTTAATTCGTTATTTTCCACTGATGACGTTCCAGTGTTTACGGTTTTAAATTTGTCCACAGTTTGAGATCGCTGGCATTGCCTTTACGCCGGTACAATGATGCCGGACAGCAGAGAGCATTGAGCCTTGATCACAAAGTCATACAGCGGGCAAACAGGCTCTTCGACCCAACTCGTCCATGCTGACCAAGAGGCCCTTGTGAGCTGGTACAATTTAATCTATTCGGTGAAACCTAACTGAAGACCAAATTCTGAACTCTGAGCAATAGCCCACTGCTAGGAAAATTGTCATACGTGAATGTCCACTCTCCCATCTCCAGTAATATTTCCCCAGCGATGTTGATAGCCTT
The DNA here is from genome assembly GCF_028641065.1 of Leucoraja erinaceus. Taxonomy (NCBI): domain Eukaryota; kingdom Metazoa; phylum Chordata; class Chondrichthyes; order Rajiformes; family Rajidae; genus Leucoraja; species Leucoraja erinaceus. The sequence goes on from NC_073398.1 coordinate 2,029,770, forward strand.
AGCACCGGCAGAGTACGAACATGAACATTCCGTCTCTGAATACAATACTGACATTCTCAGAAAACACACCAGTTAGCAACAGAATGTGTAGGAAGGAACTGCAGATGCTGCTTTAAACCGAAGATAGACACAAAAAGCTGGAGTAACTCAGCAGGAGACGGAATTGGTGACGTTTCGGGTCGAGATCCTTCTTCAGACTGGTTAGGGATAAGGGAAACGAGATATATAGACGATGATGTGGGGAGATAAAGCACAATAAATAAATGATAGGCAAATATTATTTGTTTAAAAATTGCAACCAAGGTGCAGGGACGGTTCGGGACATTTAACACCGAATATGTCGAACTTATCAGGTCTTCACAAAACAATCAGCATTGGGACAGTAGTGACTTCAATACAAATTGATCAAAGTCAGCACATGGAAGCATATACATTCGATTTGTTTCTATGATCTCACGGTTTCCTTGCATAACTGGCCGATATGACAATGCCCATTCCGCCTGTTTTCAATGCACGCTCATATTGCATTTGGCTCTTAAAATCTATCATCTCATCACAGGTATATCAGCAATTTGTCTTTCCCTCCCTCTTGTAGCCATAAATCCCAGGATCTATCTCACCGCCGACTGAGTAAAACCCTTTCACTCTCAATCTTTCACATTCAATATACTGTCACTTTGACCTCTGTATTCGAAGTGCTGATATATTGGTTGAGCTCAATCTGTGAGGCCTGGAAATGTAATTGAAATCTCCTGTTACATAGCAGCAGCGCAGGTTAATGTTGGGGAAGCGCATGTGCAGATGGTAGCGAGTGTAGGTCAGAGATGGCTGTAGACCAGGAAGGCCGTGAAATCAATTTGCCAGCAGCGATACACTTAAAAAGAACACACAATGCACAATAGAATTTAACACAAACATCCACCACATCATTTTCACTGTGGTGGAACGCAACAAAGTTCAGCCAGTCATCCTCCTTTGTTCATCCGTGGTCGGGGCCATAAACCCTCCCTAGTCGCCGCTACGGACGGCCCGATTTACAGGCCCTTTCCTCGGCATGATCAAACCTTCGACGTCTAGACATCGTGTCTCGAGATCTTAGATCTTACGTGTCAATGGTACATTTTGATCGACCACGGGAAAGATGGTACGGGTTCAACTACCATGAGCACGAAACATACAGCATCAAGGCCAATGTGGGAGCCGTGTTGTTGACCTTGGTACGAAACGAATGAACGCCACAGTCGTGCGTGAAGGGTTAAAGTGTGCAGAACATTACGGATACATCTCTACCTCGAATGATATTCGACGTGAAGTGTTATTCACCCTCTTCATTGTGATTAGTATCACTACCTGCCGATATGGGAACAGAGTACCCTAACGCTGGGGCATTGAGAGCGAAGGGAAAGTTCACCATGACGATGTAGTAACCTGCCCACCTTCCCCCTGTGTTCTCAGCACCACGTCGCTGACGTCGGGCAGCGTAAGTTTTGTATCACTGTCCCTGAAGGATATTGTTACGAACACTGACTTGCAGAATGTTAGTTGCATTGAGTATCAGACCAACTATCCCGTGCACAGGTCCAAACTCTCCGGACATTATAAGTATAATGTGACTGAGCCTGTGCATTACCGGAAGCTTTCCCGCCTGAAGAAATTGTGGCCTTAGTTTTAATACTTCCGAGTGTTGGCGATACAGTTCAAAATACGTACATATAATGGGGAACGGCTGATTGCCCCTGGGTTATATCCGCAGGAACACCAACCCGAACTATTTTGTTATAACCATATAACCATATAACCATATAACAATTACAGCACGGAAACAGGCCATCTCGGCCCTACAAGTCCGTGCCGAACAAATTTTTTCCCCTTAGTCCCACCTGCCTGCACTCATACCATAACCCTCCATTCCCTTCTCATCCATATGCCTATCCAATTTATTTTTAAATGATACCAATGAACCTGCCTCCACCCCTTCCACTGGGAGCTCATTCCACACCGCTACCACTCCCTGCGTAAAGAAGTTTCCCCTCATATTACCCCTAAACTTCTGTCCCTTAATTCTGAAGCCATGTCCTCTTGTTTGAATCTTCCCTATTCTCAAAGGGAAAAGCTTGTCCACATCAACTCTGTTATATTGCCACTGAGCCTATAGATTATGGAACAAAATACCTTCTATTGGGCAAATTGTGTGAAAACTATGCGTCATCGGACGTCAGTTTTAGCTACTTGTCGTAACACCACGCGCCATGATTTAGTGGAAGGTAAGAAAGCGAAGCGCCGAGGGCGACCATCGGGAGCCGGAGAAAAAAAGAGCACCACTACCTTCAACAAATTCGATTTTTAATAATTTGAATCACTGATGTGGCTGGAATTTGTCACGGCTCTCTTTAGTTGCTCCCTGAAAGTGGATTGAGTGATTCCATAAAAAAAGCGTATTTGTGCAGCAAATAAAATTCTGCCGAAAATACCCAACTTGTTGAAAGATTATTCAGAATCATTGCGAGTTGTTCCTGCGATGTTATAATATAAGAACTCGAGAACATATGTCAACAACAGGAAGGATGGAGCTGCTGGATATTGTGAAGAGGTGAAATTACTGACCTCCACCTACTTTCCATCTCTGGCTCACTACGTTTCTTCCCATTTATCTCACCCTCCAGGCCCTTACAGACCCGACTGGCAAATAAAATATGTCTGAATGTCAGTTAGTTAAAGAACAACGTTATAATGAAAGGGATCAAATGAGGTAGAATGGTGTCGAGCCAGTCAAATCCCACCCAGCCGGGTTCAGTGAAATACCCATCCCTCATGTGACAGAACCAGGGTACATTGTCCACAAACTCCCCAGGCACTCGGGGAAAAAAGATAGGTAATTATTTCAGACAAAGCAGAATGCCAGGGGTAACTAGAACCGCGGCTGCAGTTTTCGCGGTACAATATTTGATTTCAGCTACTGGAAAAATGATTACGCATCTACTAAAGGTAAAAGTGACGGTGAACCTAACCGAACACTATTGTTACACGAGTGTGCACGATGACAACACGGCACACGGAAGCGATGTCCAGGAAGGAATAAATGCTTTATTAGGCCCGACAGTGTTTGGAAGGAATAAATGCTTTATTAGGTCCGACTGGGTAACTCCAAAAGTCCCGCTCATTTCGTGACTTCCCCTTAGTGGACAGGTCGCGCTGATTGCGAAAGTTCCGCTGACTGCGGAAGCCCCACAGTGGAGAGGCCGCGCTCAGCCGTGTGAGTAGATTCAAGAAAGTTTACTGACATATATATGGTGTGAGAATCAATGTGTGTGTGTGAGAGTGTGAGTGTGCGTGTGAGTGTAGGTGTGTATGTGAGCGTGAGTGTGTATGTGTGATTGTGTGTATGAGTGTGTGTGTGTGTGTGTGTGTGTGTTGGGATAGATGGAGAGGTAGAATAATGCGTTGAGGGGACCACCCCTCCCGTGTGAAGCTGGGACCCAACGGGCTGGGACCCACCAGGAAATAGATGCGGGCACCAATTTTCGGTTCCTTTGAAGTCTCTCACAAAAATTATCTCCTTCACTTTTTTGCAAAAAGTTTGCAATCTACCATATATGTTGGAGCCAATATGGCGCCTCCTTCTTTTGGTGCCTACGAAGACAATGTGAAACGAGGCAATCAGCCCAATAGCCAATTAGAAGCAGAAGATGAAAGTGCTACGTGATAATATTGTTCTCAGAAACCCGGGTACCGCTGTTTACTGTCGCTATCAATTAGATGAATTTAGAAAGGAACAGAGGCGGCGCGAGGAACCATGGGCAGCAGGTTCAAGGTAAATACAAATACATATTATGGATATCAAGGGAAAAATAATAACCTGCAAGCATTCGAGTTCTTTAGAGATCGCTGATGTATCAGAGGTGTAGGCGATGTTTTAATTCAATACGTTACACCAGTATTGACAAAGTAAAGCGACGCTCCAGTTGTGCGTTTGAATTCTGTTGTAAAATGGTTGCGCGTCTGGTGCAGAAATAAGCACATGGAATGCAGTGACTGATCAGACATGGCTAAAGAGAGAGCTTGACGTCGACGGGGATATTGGAGGAAGGAAGGGAGGGGGGAAGCGAGGGGGAGAGCGAGGAATGTGGGAGGGAATGAGGAAGGGAAGGGGGAGGGCAGAAAGGGTGGGAGTGAATGGGGAAGGGTAGGGGGAGGGCAGGAAGGGAGGGAGGGAGGGGGGGATAGAAGGGCGGAGGGAAGGGCGGATGGGGAGGGAGGGAAGGAGGATATGGGGAGGAATGGAGGAAGGGAGGGGGGGAGTAAATAAAGGAATGTTGTACTATTCCAGTACCCTATATCGGATTTTACTCTGATAGGCATAGACGCAAAGTAAAATGGCTCACAAATCAGTGTTGAGTCTATGGAACAAGTAAGGTTATTATAGGCCTTAGCGATGCACACAGAGAAACCTTGTGAGCAAGATCAAACTTCTTCAATAAGCTATAGTACAGAGCATTTTTATATCCTCATCACATAATGGTTACTTGTGGAGGTCAAATACACCATGAATCAATTTCCCTGTTACCTTTGTCTTCCCTCAGAAGTAACTTTAATCGTAGGTTTGAAACTTTCCTCACATGTATCCAACGGGGATACCATATATGTCACAATCTATAAGCTAGATGGGTACAAACACCAGGTGTAATCGCAAGAGTGCCACAGGTAAGAACCTAGACAGAGCTATGAAGGACTAACCGTCGCGCAATAGAAAAGAAAGCCTGCTTTTCAGCAGAGTGTTTCAGTTTTGGTGTTCTGACTATATTCTTGGCCATCCCTCTCATCATGCTTCCCCAGTGTGTGAGTTCTAGGGTTAACCATATTACAGCCTGCTCATTTTCCTTATAATTTTCTAAATTCACGGCACCCTTTCCCCCTCTTGGCAATTGGCCACGCCGAATTAGGCCATATTAAATAACGCCCTCTAATACATAGTCTGGGCTTATTCTCTTGGTCTCTTGGATGTTTCTCTTATCTTCCTACGAAGCTAACTAACCTCAGAGTTTTCAACATATCATATTATGTCATGTAATACCAAAATACGAAAACCAAATTAAATTCAATCCATAACTATACAATTACCAGTCCATGTGATAAAACCCTAATCCATGGGTCGACATTCAGTATTCAGTTTTCAAAATGGCCCCTAGGCTTGTATTCACTGCAGTTTAGAAGGATGAGGAGATATCTTATAGAAACATATAAAATTATAAAAGGACTGGACAAGCTAGATACAGGAAAAATGTTCCCAATGTTCGACGAGTCCAGAACTAGGGGCCACAGTCTTAGAATAAAGGGGAGGGCATTTAAGACTGAGGTCAGAAAAAAACGTTTTCACCCAGAGAGTTGTGAATTTATAGAATTATCTGCCACGGAGGGCAGTGGAGGCCAAATCACTGGATGGATTTAAGAGAGTTGGATAGAGCTCTAGGGGCTAGTGGAGTCAAGGGATGTGAGGAGACGGCAGGCACGGGTTATTGATAGGGGACATGATCGCAATGAACGGTAGTGCCGGCTCGAAAGGTCGAATGGCATCCTCCTGCACCTATTCTCCATTTTTCTATGTTTCTGATTCTCTGCCATGCATCCCAATAGTATTCGTGCTTTCAGACCATTCATGAATAACCATCTCACCCTCCTTCATCAATGTCTCGCCCGATTCCGCATTGCAACCAAGCGATTTTTTAGCCAAAGATACCCTCAATGTCTTGTCTCCGATAGAGATATGTTTCGTAAGACCTTGGATTACGACAGTTTTGCCAGGCAGAATACACTTTCGGTCATTCTTTCTATATCACTTAGCAGAGGTCGCTTTGGTGCTACCTCCTGCACCCACGCACAACTCACTGACTACATCTATTTCACCACTAACTTCCATCCTGCACTCTAAAACACTTAGACCATTTCCGATATTTCCCTACCATTTCTAGACCTCACTATCTCCATCGCATGTGATAGACTACTGACCGACATCCACTATAAACCCACTGACTCCCATGGCTATCTGGACTACACTATTTTCCCACCCTGCTTCCTGTAAGCACTCCATCCCCGACTCCCAATTCCTCCGTCTACGCTGCATCTGCACCCAGGATGAGGTGTTCCACACCAGGGCATTGGAGATGTCCTCATTCTTCAGGGAACGGGGGTTCCCCTCTTTTACTATCGTCTTCTAATATAGATGAGGCTCTCAACGGGGTCTCTTCCATACCCCGTAACGCTGCTCTCACCCCCCCCCCCCCCCACACACACACACACACACACACACACACACTCGTAACAAGGGCAGAGTCCCCCTTGTCCTCACCTTCCACCATACCAGCCGTCACATACAACATATAATCTTCCAACATTTACGCCACCTCCAACTGCATCCCAGCACGGGCCACATCTTTCCACCTGCCCCCCCCCCCCCCCCCCCCCCCCCCCCACACCCCGTCTCCCCGCCTGCTTTCCGCAGAGACTGCTCCTTCCGTAACTCCCTGGTCAATTCGTCCCTTCCCAATCAAACCACGTCCTCTCCTGGCACTTCCCCTTGCAAACGCAACAAATGCTACAGTTGTCCCTTTACCTCCCCCTCTTGGCTCCATTCAAGGGCCCAAGCAGTCTTTCCTGGTGCGGCAGAGGTTCATCTGCCCCTCCTCCAACCTCATCTATTGCATCCGCTGCTCTCGATGTCAGCTGCTCTACATCAGTGAGATTAAGCGTAGGCTTGGCGATCGCTTCGCCCAACACCTCCGCTCGGTACGCATTAACCAACCTGATCTACCGGTTGCTCAGTACTTCATCTCCCCCTCCCATTCCGAATCCGACATTTCTGTCTTGGGCCTCCTTCATGGCCAGAGTGTGGACCACCGTGAATTGGAGGAGCAGCGTCTCATATTTCGCTTGGGCAGTTTGCACACCAGATGTATGAGCATTGACTTCTCTAATTTTAGCTAGTCCCTGTATTCTCCTCCCCTTCTCATCTCTCGCTCAGCCCACGGTCTCCGTCTTTTGCTTTCTTCTTCCCACCGCCCACCAGCACATCAGTTTCAAGAAGAGTCTTGTCCCGAAACGTTGCTTATTTCCTTCGCTCCATAGATGCTGCCTCATCCGTTGAGTTCCTCGAGCAATTTTGTCTACCTCCGATTTTCCATCATCAGCAGCTGCTTCTTAAACAGAGATAGCGATATGATACTTTCCCATAGATAGAGCAACACTAACAAAAAAACATTCGGTTTTATATTAATCGCGAGCTTACATAGAAACATAGACATAGAAAATAGGTGCAGGAGTAGGCCATTCGGCCCTTCGAGGCTGCACCGCCATTCAATATGATCATGGCTGATCATCCAACTCAGTATCCTGTTCCTGCCTTCTCTCCATACCCCCTGATCCCTTTAGCCACAAGGGCCATATCTAACTCCCTCTTAAATATAGCCAATGAACTGGCCTCAACTACCTTCTGCGGCAGAGAATTCCAGAGATTCGACACTCTCTGTGTGAAAAAAGTTTTCCTCATCTCGGTCCTAAAAGATTTCCCCTTTATCCTTAAACTGCGACCCCTTGTTCTGGACTTCCCCAACATTGGAAACAATCTTCCTGCTGGTGTGGATCATGGAGAACAACTCCAATAATTTTCCCTGGGCAGCTTGGCATATCTGGTTCAACGAATCGCTATAGTCAGCGACTTAGATGTCAATCAGGTTCCAGGTTCTGACTCCAAGGTTTCAATAGTGAATTCGATATCCAATTGGGGACTTGGTGGTTAGCTAACATTAGAATGACAACCTATAGCTAATAAGGTTTAAACATTTTAAATTCGTTAGGAAATACTTGCGGTGCTTCCTCTCTTACCTTACTAAGTGTCTCAGCTTCTTTAAATCGCAGTACTGACGCATTCTGCATCTTCTCGCTCACCAGTTCTAATTCTGATAAGTCTATGAATTTAGCAGTGGGTAGCCCTGTTGCATAGAGTATCAAGCTCCAGTTATCTTTGTCAGGAATCTTCGGGTTCTTCGTGTTTTTATCGCTTTCCCCAACAACTGGTCCCTTAACACAAATGTATTTATGTTATCTTTAGTTTGTTCAACGTTTTTGTTTAATATCCTTTTTATGTTTTGTTTTTGTTTGGGTGGGGGGAGGAATCGGGGGAAATTTTTGTTTCAAGTTCTTACCTTCCCGGAGATGTGATCAATTTTCGGATCACATTCCCCGGGCTCTGCGGCCTACCATCGCTGGAGCTGGAAACCGCCTCGACTGTCGGGAGCCCCACCGCGGGGCGCGGACATAACATCGGAGCGGATCCCTTGCCTCGATTGTCCGGCGCGGGGGAGCTGACAATCCCCCGATGCAGGAGCTGAACGCCTCGACGCGGGGAGCCCGAACGCCGCCGGCTACGGGAGTCAAGATCGTCCCGTCAACGAAGGGCTCGAGGCCCCCGACCGAGGACGAACAAAAGGAACGACTTGAACTTTATTTCGCCTTCCATCACAGTGAGGAATGTGTAGGAGTCACTGTGGTGGATGTTCATGTTAAAATATGTTTTTGACAGACCTGTTACTTTTAATTGTATGACTGACCTGGCTAATGAAATTCCTCGTATATGTTTCAAGATATACTTGGCGAATAAAGTGTGATTCTGATTCTGATTTTGATTATCATTCTGATACTCATTCTGATTCTGATTCTGATTCTGATTCTGATTCTGATTCTGATTCTGATTTTGATTCTCATTCTGATACTCATTCTGATTCTGATTCTGAATCTGATTCTGATTCTGATAATTCCCTTGGGGGTATATAGCACCAACCGGAATATCCAACCCCGTAAGGTTAAACATCACCTGAATGTAACAGTAATGTGGAACAAAGATAACTTTATTTTTCCTCGCGGTCATCACTAAACTGTGACCATCTACCATCTTAACGGCCACATCCCAGGGGGTCGGGCTCTCGGCAGTTGTGGCCGGAGGTAAGTGAGTTAAACAAACATTTAACCAAACCATGCAACGTTGATCTCCACGTAATACAGTCCCCAGACCCACCTCAATCCATAATAAATCGCGTGTGCCTCACCGCTTTGATCTTCAGGGAGCCAACACCAAACACTACAATTGCAAAATATCCAAGTAACATTTCCCCCTTCACGGTGCAGCGTATCATTAATATAGCTCAGTTTGTGCAGGTGACTGTGCTTAAAAAGTTGGCAACTGTATCCAGTCCAACAATTTTCCTCTTACTCCAGTTCGAGTTTCTGATGATTAGATGTTGACTCGGTGGATCACTGATGATTCCAGCCTGATGCATGCATATCAGAAACCTGCAAAAAACAAAAACAAATCCAACCCATTGCCAGGTGTGTTAGTTAAATTCTTCCTTTAAGTTTTATACTGTTTCGACTGAGTCCAACGATTCCAGTTAGCGGTCCCTTTCATGTCTAGTGGGCACATATTTCTACTGCCATTATAACACTATTTGATATAGCGATGATCCCCAGCCTCGCAGCATCACCGGCTACCTATGACGCCCAGCCTCGCTGCCTCACCGGTAACTCTGACTATCTCCCCCTTACCTATTCCTCCGGCTATCGCCACCATAACGCGAGCGTCGAACCTCGGGACCTCCCACACTTCGCCCGCGGATGCGGACTCCGCTCCCACCATCGATTCCACCGATGCTCGCCATTCCACCGCCCTCCAGCAGCCCGCAACCGTTGCCTGGATTTAGCACCGGGCCTGAACCTTCCACGCGGCAGTCTCCCACTGCCCCGGGTTTGTCAGCGCTGGGTCCTAGCGCTAATCCCCCTAACCCTGGTGACCTCAATGGCTGTTCCACTGGGTCGTCCCCATCCCCCTCAAACCATGGGGCCCCGGCTCTTCCCCACCCACACTACAGTCTTCATGCCCCCTCCTCCCTGACCACCAACCACCAACCAACCCCCGCCTCCCCCCCTACCAGACATCGCCCCGGCCTCAGTTCACTTACATGCCTTCCTCCGGCCCCAACACCCATCCCTGCTGTGTGCTCACCACCCCCCCCCCCCCCCCCCCCCGACCTCCCCCTCTCTGATACCGAACGGTCTGTCTTATCTTCGGCCCCCTCCGTCGCCACCTTAATGAGTTCCGCGCCCGCCATGACTTGGAGCTCTTCTACCGTTGCCTCAACCACACAGCGTTCTTCCATGGGAATGAGTCCTCGACCCCCCCCCCCCCCCCCCCTCTCCCCCCCCCCCCCACATTGTTGGGAGGAAATGGGAGGAGTCAAACGAAATGTTATTAAGGTCCAACGGACCTCCTCCTCTTACCCCACGCCCCCCCCCACTCCCCCTCATGGCCACCTTCTGCTTCAGACCATTTTATTCAAAACTGCCGGCGGGACATCACCCGCTTCAACGTCTCCACTCCCCCGTCTCACTCTAACCTCCCCCCCCCCCCCCCCCCCACTGAACATATAGCCATCGACTCACTCTGTAACAACCCAAACTGGGTGATCAAACTTGCCGACAAGGGAGGTGCCGTGGTAGTCTGGCGCGACGCTCTCTACAAAGCTGAGGCCACGCGCCAACTCTGGACACCTCCTCCTACTAATCCCTGGACCATGACCCCACAGACGAGCACCAGGCCACTATCTCTAGCACCATTACAGACTTCATCACTTCCAGCTCCCTGCCCTCCCAAGCCTCCAACCTCATCGTTCCCCAGCCCCGCACGGCCCAATTTTACCTTCTCCCCAAAATCCACAAACCTGACTATTCTGGTAGACCGATTGTCTCTGCTTGTTCGTGCCCTACCGAACTTATTTCCACACACCTCGACTCCATCCTATCCCCCCTGGATAAATCCCTCCCTATCTATGTTCAAGACACCTCAGACACTCACCGTCTTCTCTGGGAATTCCATTTTCTAGGCCCCCATCCCCTCATCTTCACCATGGACGTCCAGTCACTCTACACCTCCAACCCCCACCAGGAGGTTCTCAAAGCCCTCCGGTTCTTCCTCGACCGGAGAACTAACCAATCCCCGACTACAGACCCTCTCCTCCGCCTAGCGGAGCTGGTCCTTACCTTTAATAACTTTACGTTAGACTTCTCCCATTTCCTCCAAATACAAGGCATAGCTATGGACACGCGCATGGGCCCCAACTATGCCTGCCTCTTTGTAGGGTACGTTAAACAATCCTTGTTCGAGACGTACCAGGGCCCCATCCCCGACCACTACCTCCGCTACATCGAAGATGACATTGGTGCTATCTCCTGCAACCACACACAACTCACTAACTTCATCAACTTCACCAATAACTTCCATCCGACACTCAAATACACCTGGACCATTTCCGACAATTCCCTACAATTTCTTGACCTCACTTTCTCCATCGCAGGTGAAATACTTCTGGCCGACACCCACTATGGCTATCTAGACTACACTTCTTTCCACCCTGCTTCCCACTTCTCCCAGGATGAGGTGTTCCACATCAGGGCATCGGAAATGTCCTAATTCTTCGGAGAACCGTGTGTCCCCCTCACCCCTCCCTTCTATAGATGAGGCTCTTACCAGGATCTCTTCAATACCCAGCAACCCTGCTCTCTCTACCCCCCCCCCCCCCACTAGGAACAACGGAAGAGTCCTCACCTTCCACTCCACTAGTCGTCGCATACAACAAATAGTCCTCCGTCATTTTCGCCACCTCCAACGTGACCCCACCACTCGCCACATCTTCCCATCTCCCCCCATATCTGCCTTCCGCAAAGACCGCTCCCTCCATAACTCACTTGTCAATTCTTCCCTTCCCTCCCGCACCAGCCCCTCCCCGGGCACTTTCCCTTGCAACCGCAGGAGATGCTACACTTGTCGCTTTACCTTCTCCCTCAACTGCATTCAAGGGCCCAAGCAGTCGTTCCAGGTGCGACAGACGTTCACCTGCACATCCTCCAACCTCATCTATTGCATCAGACCTTTCTGTCCTGGGCCTCCTTCATGGCCAGAGTGAGCACCACCGGCAATTGGAGGAACAGCACCTCATATTCCGCTTGGCCAGTCTGCACCTCAGCGGCTTGAACATTGACTTCTCCAATTTCCGGTAGCCGTTGCAGTCTCCTCCCCTTCTCAGCTTCCCCTCCGCCCTCCACTTCCTTGCTTCTTCCTGCCCCATCCCTCCCCATCCTACATCAGTCTGAAGAAGGGTTTCGGCCCGAAACGTTGCCTATTTCCTTCGCTCCATAGGTGCTGCCTCACCCGTTGAGTTTCTCCAGCATTTCTGTATACCATCGACTTTCCAGCATTTGCAGTTCCTTCTTGAACTATTTGTTTCATATTAGCTTCAATGCTTACTTTATTCTTTTCACGTTATTTGATCCTCCACTGGTCAATTAATTCATGCAATAGTCTCAATGAACATGATAACATTTCCCTTACTTTTACAAACGTCTACTCTTGTCGTTGTTTCATGTTCGATCGGTTAGTTACTCACTATGCCATAGGCTCTTATGTATTACCCCTATCCCTCTCGCTTTGGTTGCAACTAAACTTCATTAGAATGGCTGTTTGTACCTTAACGGTTACCCATCCTTGTCCAATCTTGGTCAAGACTTTAGTCAGACTAAATCACTTTAAATAGAGCCACCTCCGGGCGAAGGCACGCTGCTGTTATCAGATGTTTGATATAGACTGGCCCAGGAACCGTCGTTGCGGGAGGAGCAACGTCCGAGCGGGAGGCTTAAACCCCGAGCGCGGGGCTTTAGCTTACAACCCAAATCTGCAACGTTCCACTCGCATTTCAAAACAAGCGGGCTTGAGGAAGCCGCTGATTGGTGGAAGCGGACTAGAGAGAGCAGCTGATTGAGAGTTAGCTCCTTGCTGATGTCGCGGTCTGTAATGTATCCTGGATAAGCGGGGAGAATGGGGGCCAGGGCAGTTTACTGTTCTGGATGTCAGATGTGAGAAGTCATGGAGGCTGATAGCCATCCAGACGTCCACATCGGCGCCAGGTGCGTCGAGATGGGGCTCCTAAGGGACCGTATTAGGAACCTGGAGCAGCAGCTCGATGACCTGTGTCTGGTCAGGGAGAGTGAGGAGGTCATAGAGTGGAGTTACAGAGAGGTGGTCACTCCAAAACCACGGGAAGCAGACAAGTGGGTCACAGTTAGGAGGGGCAAGGGGCAGAGGCAGAGACTAGAGAGTACCCCGGTGGCTGTACACCTTGGCAATAAGTACTCCTGTTTGAGTACTGTTGGGGGAGACTGTCTACCTGGGGGTAGCGACAGCGACCGGGCCTCCGGCACAGAGACCGGCCCTGTTGCTCCGAAGGGTAGGGAAAAGAAGAGGAGGGCATTAGTAATAGGGGACTCTATAGTTAGGGGGTCAAATAGGCGACTATGTGGACGCAGTCAGGAGACCAGGATGTTAGTTTGCCTCCCTGGTGCCTGGCTCTGGGATGTGCCTGAACCTGTCTATGATATCCTGAAATGGGAGGGAGAGGAGCCTGAGGTCGTGGTACATATAGGTACCAATGACATAGGTAGAAAAAGAGAAGAGGCCCCGAAAGGAGAATTTAGGGAATTAGGAGGAATATTAAGGAGAAGGACCACAAAGGTAACAATCTCAGGATTACTGCCGGTGCCACGCCAGAGTGAGAGTAGGAATGGAGTGAGGTGGAGGATAAATGCGTGGCCGAGGGACTGGTGCAGAGGGCAGGGATTCAAGTTTCTGGCTCATTGGGACCTCTTTTGGGGAAGGTGTGACCTGTACAAAAAGGACGGGTTGCACTTGAACCCGAGGGGAACCAATGTCCTGGCGGAGAGATTTGCAAAGGCTACTGGGAAGAATTTAAAGTAGAACGGTTGGGGGGTAGGGACTCAAATATAGAAAGCTAGTAGACAGTGTGTGAGGCAGGAGGCAGAGAAGGGAAGCACTTACACCCAACGTGTAGGGGAGAAAGAAGAAAAATATAATAAACAGAGAATAAGAGGGGGGGGTTCTTAAATGTGTGAGCAGAGAGACAGAGGGTGTAAAATGAGGGTAGAAGCAATAGGTAGCAAGGTGAAAATCCAGGGCAAAAATCAAAAAGGGCCACTTTTCAACATACTCGTATAAGGGGTAAGAGTGTTGTAAAAACAAGCCCGAAGGCTTTATGTCTCAATGCAAGGAGCATTCGTAATAAAGGAGGGTGAATTGAATGTGCAGATAGTTATTAATGAATATGATATAGTTGGGACCACGAAGACATGGCTCCAGGGAGACCAAGGCTGGGAGCTGAACATCCAGGGATATTCAATATTCAGGAGGGATAGACAGAAAGGAAAAGGAGGCGCGGGTAGCGTTGCTGGTTAGAGAGGAGATTAACGCAATAGAAAGGAAGGGCATTCGTTTTGAGGATGTGAAATCGATATGGGTAGAGCTGCGAAACACAAAGGGGCAGAAAACGCTAGTGGGAGTTGTGTACATGCCACCTAACAGTAGTAGTGGAGTTGGGGATGGCATTAAACAGGAAATTAGAAATGCGTGCAAAACGTAAAACAGTTATGATAGGTTTCTTCAAAGTACATATAGATTGGGTGAATCAAATTGGCATGGGTGCTGAGGAAGATGATTTCTTGGAATGTATGCGGGATAGTTTTCTAAACCAACATGTGGAGGAACCAACGAGAGAGCAGGCTTTTCTGGACTGGGTATTGAGTAATGAGGAAGGGTTAGTTAGTAGTCTTGTTGTGCGTGGCCCCTTGGGCAAGTGACCATAATATGGTTGAGTTATTCATTAGGATAGAGAGTGACATAATTAATTCAGAAACAAGGGTTCTGAACTTAAAGAAAGATCACTTTGAGGGTTTGAGACGTGATGGGGCCAAGATAGATTGGCAATTGATTCTTAAAGGGTTGACGGTGGATAGGCAATGGAAGACATTTAAAGACTGCATGGATGAATGCCAACAATTGTTCATCCCAGTTTGGCAAAATAATAAATCAGGGAAGGTATTCCATCCGTGGATAACAAGGGAAATCAGGGATAGTATCAAAACAAATGTAGCAACCAAATTAGCCAGTGACCGCAGCTTACCAGAGGACTGGGAGAAATTCAGTCCAGCAGAGGAGGACACAGGGATTAATTAGGAAGGGGGAATAGATTATGAAAGAAAACTGGCAGAGAACATAAAAACAGGCTGCAAAGGTGTTTAAAGAAATGTGAAGAGAAAAAAAAGTTAAAACAAATGTAGGTGCCCTGCAGTCAGAAACAGGTGAATTGATCATGCGGAACAAGGACATGGCAGACCAATTGAATAACTACTTTGGTTCTCTCTTCACTAAGCAAGACATAAATAATCTGCCGGAAATAGCAGAGGTCCGGGGGTCAAATGAGATGGAGGAACTGAGTGAAATCCAGATTAGCCGGGAAGTGGTGTTAGGTAAATTGAACGGATTAAAGGCGGATAAATCCCCAGGGCCAGGTAGCCTGCATCCCAGAGTACTTAAGGAAGTAGCCCCAGAAATAGTGGATGCATTAGTGATAATTTTTCAAAACTCTTTAGATTCTGGAATAATTTCTGAGGATTGGAGGGTAGCTAATGTAACCCCACTTTTTAAAAATGGAGGGAGAGAGAAAACGGGGAATTACAGACCAGTTAGTCTAACATCGGTAGTGGGGAAAATGCTAGTCAGTTATTAAAGATGGAATAGCAGCACATTTGGAAAGTGGTGAAATCATTAGACAGTCAGCATGCATTTATGAAAGGTAAATCATGTCTGACGAATCTTATAGAATTTTTCGAAGATGTAACTAGTAGAGTGGATAAGGGAGAACCAGTGGATGTGTTATATCTGGACTTTCAGTAGGACTTCGACATGGTCCCACATAAGAGATTAGTATACAAACTTAAAGCACACGGTATTGGGGGTTCAGTATTGATGTGGATAGATAACTGGCTGGCAGAGAGGAAGCAAAAAGTAGGAGTAAACGTGTAATTTTCAGAATGGCAGGCAGTGACTAGTGGTGTACCACAAGACTCGGTGCTGGGACCCCAGCTATTTACAATATATATAAATGATTTGGACGAGGGATTTGAATGCAACATCTCCAAGTTTGCGAATGACACGAAGCTGGGGGGCAGTGTTAGATGTGAGGAGGATGCTAGGAGGCTGCAATGTGACTTGGATAGGTTGGGTGAGTGGGCAAATGCATGGCAGATGCAGTATAATGTGGATAAATGTTAGTTTGCCCACTTTGGTGGCAAAAACAGGAAAGTAGACTATTATCTGAATGGTGGCGGATTAGGAAAAGGGGAGATGAAACGAGACCTGGGTGTCATGATACACCTGTCATTGAAAGTAGGCATGCAGGTGCAGCAGGCAGTGAAGAAAGCGAATGGTATGTTAGCATTAATAGCAAACGGATTTGAGTATAGGAGCAGGGAGGTTCTACAGCAGTTGTGCAGGGTCTTGGTGAGACCACACCTGGATTATTGTGTACAGTTTTGGTCTCCTAATCTGAGGAAAGACATTCTTGCCATAGTGGGAGTACATAGAAGGTTCACCAGGCTGATTCCTGGGATGTCTGAACTTTCATATGAAGAAAGACTGGATAGACTCGGCTTGTACTCGCTAGACGTTAGAAGATCGAGGGGGGATCTTATAGAAACTTACAAAATTCTTAAGGGGTTGGACAGGCTAGATGCAGGAAGATTGTTCCCGATGTTGGGGAAGTCCAGAACAAGGGGTCACAGTTTATGGATAATGGGGAAGTATTTTAGGACCGAGATGAGAAAAACATATTTCACACAGAGATTGGTGAATCTGTGGAATTCTCTGCCACAGAAGGTAGTTGAGGCCAGTTCATGGGCTATATTTATGAGGGAGTTAGCCTTGCGGCTAAAAGGATCAGGAGGTATGGACAGAAGGCAGGTACGGAATACTGAGTTGGATGATCAGCCATGATCATATTGAATGGCGGTGCAAGCTCGAAGGGCCTAATGGCCTACTCCTGCACCTATTTTCTATGTTTCTATGTTTCTATGTTCTTTGTGTTATATGTGTCTTCCAGAATAGGTGACATACTCTTTGTTCGCGTACCATCATATAATCATGTGCAACCCCAAAGGCATATCTGCTGTCGGTATAAATATTAACTCTCTGTCATTTTCCTATCTTGTGGGGCCTCTGTCAAGGTCTCCAATTTTGTACCTGTCCTAAATCTGCTCTCCTTTCAACAATTTTTGCATCTCTAGCTGGCATTATTCATGCTGTTCGACAGGTACATTTATAATTAATATTTACTTGATCCATTCCCAGAAAATTCTTGTAGTGATTCCTCTGGGTTCTGGGTGAGCGGCGCGACTCATGTCGCAGCGGCCTCTGCAGTCCGGCTGTCGTTTTTTTTTTAAATTTTTGTCTCATTTGAATGTAGTTTAAAGTGTTTTTTTTTTTTAAACTGGGTATGTGTGTTGGGGGGGGGGGACTTTTAAAATCTTTCCCCTGCACGGAGAACCCGACCTTTTCTCTGTCGGGTCTCCGTTGTCGTTGGGGCCTAGTACCGTGGAGCGGCCTCCAACCGGGACGACCTGGGAATTCAGTCGTGGAGCTGGATGAGTTGGAGCGGGAGGAGCGGTGGTGGCGCGCTGCTGCGGCCCGACCCCGGGGATTCGGAAGCTCCAACCGCAGGTCTGGTGGACAGTAACACCGGTGGCCAGCGGGTCGCTAGTGGGAGACCGCTTTTCAGGGCTTCCGCAACGGCGAGATTCTCCCGCCCGAGTTGCAGGGTTGAAAATTACTTGGAGCGGGGGCCTTACATCGTCCGGCTCAGCTTTAAATGGCCGCGGGACTTGCTAGCGCCCACCGGGGGCTCCAACACCAAGACCCGAAGCGCGACCTTGCATCACCCGGCGCGGCTTTAATAGCCGTGGGACAGTTACCATCGCCCGCAGGGGGCTTTGACTGACTTCGGGAGGAGAATGAGGAGTGCAGGGGAGAGATAAGACTTTGCCTTCCATCACAGTGAGGAGGAGATTCGCTGTTTGTGTAAATTGGGTTGTGTCTTGGTTCTTTTTCCTGTGTGTCTGACTGCAGAAGCCCAATTTCGTTTGAACCTCAATTAGGTTCAAATTACAACAAATAAATTGTATCATTCTATTGTATCATTGTAAATGCACTTCTACAACTCCCATTTTCTTCCGTTTCTATGCATTCATGTACAATACTTTCCTTCGCCATAATTGTGGCCGGATTTCACTTTGACTTTGACTTTGACTCATTTACTTTGACTATCTGTGTGTGCTTGTCCGCAGCCTCCCATTTAACTCGTCAATTATCTGACACTGTCGTTAACCCCACTGCATCTAAACTAGCACTATACTGTGGTGAAAATAGAGTTATATTCCCCATCAAAGTGATGGGCTCTGAGACCTCGGTTGCACATTCAAATGCTTGAGCACATCTTGAATAATATGCAGACGAAAGAATTGCAGGGTGCGGGTTTAAATCGAGGGTAGACTCAACATGCTGGTGTAACTCGGCGGAACAGACAGCATCTATGCAGAGAAGGAGTGGGTGAAGGTTCGGGTCGAGACTCTTCTACTTGTAGTGGCCATTTGGCCTATTTTGTGTGTCATTAATTATGGCATGTGTCTTTAAATTTTAGACTGCCCGCTATTCTGTGGGTATGATTCTTTACATATTCTAGAGTGTATTTGGAGCTAGGTTTCTTGCGCAGAAGCTTATTTTTTGTTTTAATTTTGAACTTACATATGAAAGGCTTACCCTTGGACCATGTTAAGTTTAACCGAGACGCGAGGAGTTTTCTAAGGATTGAGCTGGAATTTGACGAATATTAAAGTGTACGTGTCGGTGAAGAAAGTCACATATATCCTATTGTGTTTCTTCAACAATAAAGAAACTATTAATCAAAAGACTGTGTTCTGAAGATGTATCTATGAAGAAGCTCTGAAGGACTCACGGAGAGCTCACATGTGTATTACGACATTCTCCTTTAACCATACAATTTCCTTAGTGGCTAGAGGGAGTATTCTCTTGAGTGATATAAACGCTGTGGTGGATATTACATTTGTGTTTATTGTGTGTTTTTGTTATCTATATATTACTAAAAGTCTGTTCTTGACCGGTTTTGGCCATCTGTGCTGCGATTTCCGAGAGAACGCCGCCCCCTACGGCCGTCATTTTTGGCCACCTTGCTCAGAGCCCCCCTCCGCCGTATGTGTGGCGAGGATTTTTCCTGTTGATGAAAAATGACAGAGATATTAATGTTTTTTACAAAATTCCCCATTCTCTCTGCTGCCCCCGCTAGAGGCAGGGGAAGGGACTATAAAACCAGGAAGTGGTGTGCCTCAATTAGTCTCTGCAAGCTGGAGCTCTGCCAATTAGTCTCTGTCACTCTGAGCTCTGAATGACACTGAACAAATGTTTACAGCACTGTGAGTACCCTTAATTTGGTTTGAAAATGAAAATATAGTTAGTTTGAAGTAAAAAAGCACTGCCTGCAAATGGTTGTTTGGGTTGAATTAAAAAGGCACTCTCTCTCTCCCCCCCCCCCCTTCTCTCTCTCTCTCTCTCTCTCGCTTCCCTCCTCTCTCTTCCCTCATCTCTCTCCCCACCTATCTCTCTCCCTATCACTTTCTCCCTATCCACTCTTCTCTCCCCCCCTCTCTCCTCTCTTCCCCCTCTCTCTCTCCCCCTCTCCTCTCTCTCTCCCCTCTCTCCTCTCCCCCCTCCTCTCCCTTCTCTCTCTCCCCTCCCTCTCACTCCCCCCCTCTCTCTCCCCTCTCCCCCCCTCTCCTCTCCACCCCTCTCTCCTCCCCCTCCTCTCACCCTCCCCTCTCCCCCCTCCTCTCTCTCCCCCTCTCCTCTCACCCCTCCCCTCTCCTCCCTCCCTCTCCCCTCCTCCCTCCCCCTCTCCTCTCCCCCTCTCCTCTCCCTCCCCTCCCTCCTCTCTCCTCCCCCTCTCCTCTCCCCCCTCCCTCTCCCCCCCTCCTCCCCCCTCACCCCTCTCCTCCCCCACCCTCTCCTCTCTCCCCTCTCTCTCCCCCTCTCCTCTCCCCCCTCTCTCCTCTCCCCCTCTACTCTCTCCCCTCTCCTCCCCTCTCCTCTCCCTCTCCCCTCTCCCTCTCTCTCCTCTCCCCCCCTCTCTCCCCCCCCTCTCTCCCCCCCCCTCCTCTCCTCCCCCTCTCTCTCCTTTTCTCTCTCCCTCTCCTCTCTCTCTCCCTCCCTCCTCCCTCTCTCCTCTCCTCCTCCCCCCCCTCCTCCTCCTCTCCCCCCCTCCCTCCCTCCTCTCCCCCCTCCCCTCCTCTCCCCCCCCCCCCCCGCCCCCCTCCCCTCCACCCCCCTCCTTTTCCTCTCCTCCTCTCCTCCTTTTCTTCTCCCCTCCTCCCCTCCCCCCTCCTCTCCTCCTCACCTCCACCTCTCCTCCTCTTCTCTCTCCCCTCTCTTCCTCCTCTTTTCCTCCTCTCTTCCGCGCTTCTCTCCTCCTCCTCTCCTCCTTTCCTCCCCCCCTCCCCCTCCCTCCCTCTCCCCCCCCCTCCTCTCCCCCCCCCTCTCTCCCCCCTCCTCCCCCCCCCCTCTCTCTCCCTCCCCTTTCTCTCCCCCCCCCTCCTCCTCTCCCCCCCTCTCTCCTCCCCCCTCCCTCTCCCCCTCCTCTCCCCCTCTCTCCTCCCCCCCTTTTCTCCCCCCTCTCCTTTCCTCCCCTCTCCTCTCCCCCCTCTCCTCTCCCCTTCTCCTCTCTCCTCCTCTCCTCCCTCTCTCCTCTGCCCCCTGCTCTCCCCCTCTCCTCTCCCTCCCTCCCCCCTCTCTCTCTCCCCTCTCTTTTCCTCCCCTCCATTCCCTCCCGTCACCGTCCCTCCCCTAAACCCCCCTTCTCTCCACACACCCCTACCCTCTTCCCTCCACCCTCCCTCCCCCTCCCTGCTCCCCACCTCTCCCCCCCATCATCTCACCCCCTCTCAGCACACCCTCTCTCTCCCCCTCTCACCCACCCCTCTCTCTACCCCCACCCCCTCCTCCCCTCCATCCCCTCCCCCACCCTCCCTCCCACCCCTACACCCCCTCCCCTCCACACCCCCTACCCTCGTCCCTCCACCGTCCCTCCCCCTCCCTGCTCCCCACCCTCCCCCTCACCCACTCTCAGCACCCCTTTTCACTCCCCCTCACTCTCACCCTCTCTCTCTCCTCCCCTCCTCCCCCCTCACCCATCCTCCCTCCCTCTTAACCTCATCTCCACCACCTTTCCCTCTTGCCCCTCTCTCTGTGTCTCTGTCTCTCTCTGTGTCTCTGTCTCTCTCTGTGTCTCTTCCCCTTCTTTCTCTGCCTTCACTCTCTACCCCCCCCCCCCCCCCCCCCCCCCCCCCCTCTCTAGATGTGACTGCAGGTTGAGGGCTATGCGTCAGTAGATAGGGTGGTTATGGGGTAAAAGGGGCAAATTAATAATATTAATATAATATCAAGGGGGGTAATTAGCGTAAGTGCGGGGGGGGGGGGGGGATAGTTAGTGTGTGACGCTGCATGCCGCCCCCCCCCCCCCCCCCCCCACCCCCACAACGTTGGGGGAACAGACCCAACGGGTCTGCACTTGGTCTAGTTTTTCTTATATGTCTGACTGCAAGACACGACATTTCGTTCAGACGAAAGGGCTGAATGACCAATAAAGGATACTTTGACTTTGACTTTGAATAAAATATAATCTTGTGCAATGCACGAAAAGATAAAGAAACTCAAGACACTGTGACTCTAGTCCAGCCATTGACATCCTCGCTATAGAAAAAACAATCTTGAACATGTTTTCGACTGAAATAAGCTTTTGCACCGCTGACATTTTCATTTCTGCCCATTGCAAATTCCAGACCATTGTTTTAACTCAGTTCGATGAGATTTGTAATCACCCTCGTGTACGCTGAGTCCTAATAGCCAGACAGTTATAGGAATATATTTAGATCATTCGGCCCATCGAGTCCACTCCGCCACACAATCGTGGCTGATCTCTGCCTTCAAATCCCATTATCCAGCCTTCTCCCCATAGTCATTGACATCCATTCTAATCAAGAATTTGTCTATTTTCGTGCAACCACCGTGATATCGTCGGCGAATCCAAAGACGGAGTTGGTCTGGCTGCATTGTCATTTGAATAGAGTTCGTGACCTACTCAATCTATACTGAAGTTTCTGAAGTTGTTAATACTAAATTGGATCCAGACTCAAAAATTAATAATACTTGGAATATCAGAACCAAGTTTAACACTTACAACAAGCCAAATAAACGTCCTCGATTACAGTATAATATTTGGGAAACAAATTAATATTAAAATTTTGGAAAGGCCCTATAACCCCCACAATAAAAATGTGGATTGTGGAAATGTCGGAGACCCTACATCTAAAAAGAATTAGACTTGTCTTAATGGACAAACAAGAACTTTTTGTTCAAATATGGGCTCCATTTATTAATGATTTGAATGGATAGATTGGCCTGGCACGAAAACCCAACTGAAGCTTGAACCCAGGATTAGATGAAAATTTATACTTTATAATCTACGAACCTATCTCCAATGACGTATTATAATTCCACCCTTTCTCTTTTTTGATATGTGTAATTCTTTCTTTCTCTCTCTCTATCTCTCTATCTATATTAAAAAAAAAACACTAGAAGCAGAATTGATCGACAGTTGAAAATTTTAATAATGTATGAGTGATGTATATGAAAAGTATTTTTTACTATAATATGTAACTATACTTTACCATAATATGTTTGCTTCTAATAAAAATATTAAATAAAAATGTTTTAAAAGAGTTCGTGGCCTTAAGGTGCCCTTGTCTTAATGGTTATCGAGGACGCAATGTGTTGCCAATTTGTATTGATTGTCATCCGCTAACAAGTAGAGATAAAGGCATAGGGGTGAACAGAGGCCCAGTTCCCTGTTTGAGAATGTTGGGAGGTGATAATGATGTTGGAGACTGAGCTATCTTCGTGAGGAGCAGGTTGACGTACACGTTCGTATTGTGCGAGTGGTCCAGCGCAGACTCAAGAGTGAACGACATCGCATCCCTGTAGCGGTGGGTAAATTACATTGGGTGCAGGTCCTGGCTGGGTTGGTAATTGAAACGCGTCATCACTTAACATAACGCACTAAATTGCCGTGGGCGATTATGCCATAGGTCGGCAAGTCCTGTCATCCTACGTTTCCTAGACACATGTGTTATTAATATCGTTTAGAAACTGGTGCAATGAGAGGCTTAAGATCTCCGCAAACCCCCAGCCTGTTGTTAACACTTTCCGGTAAGTCATCTTCAAGAATGATCTTCGGACTCCAGTCATTCGGCGTGAAAGGATTCTCTTGAGGAAAGTTATTTATTTTAGCCACTTCTAGTCTCGTCCAATATTATCACAAAAGCACCGGCTTAAGGCAATTGTGCTGCATCCAAAACTCTTCTCAATTTCTGACAATCTTGCACAAACCAAGTTGAGAGGCAGTAGTAGAGGTTTTTAAGAATCGGTGGAGACATCCCAAAGTGCTTGATTTCCTGGAGACGGGGAGAAGTTGTTGTGCTTTTGCGACCTCCGTTCCAATATTCATTGGCCAGGATGGACGGATGATTTTACTTGCGCCAGGAACTTAATTCTATCAACAATTGCACTTTAGGCATCATTGATGCTGATTGGTGTATGTACTCCACCACGATTCTTAATGTCAATAACTAACTAACTATTTCGGCTTCCTGAAAGTTAGGAATGGGTTCATTTCGTGACACGAAGTTAACAATCCTTCCTGTGCCGCCAGCCCAAGAAATCGTGGATGCATTTGTGATCATTCTCCAATGTTCTATCGGCTCTGGACCAGTTCCTGAGGGCTAGAGGGTTGCGAATGTAGCGCACTTTTTAATAAATTAGGGTACGAGGAAACAGGGAATAATAGACGAGTTATCCTGACAGCATTGGTGGAGAATATGCTTGAGACGATTATTAAAGATGTAAGAGCAGCGCATTTGGAGAGCAGCGACAGGAACAGTCAGAGTCAGCATTGATTTACGATGGGGTAATCATCCTTGACTAATCTTCTGGAATTTTTGAGGATGTAACAAGTAGAAAAGATAGGGAGAGCCGGTGGATGTAGTATATCTGGACATTCAAAAGCCTTTGACAAGGTCCCATACAAGAGATTAGTTTATAAAATTAGAGCACGGGGTATTGGGGCTGGGGGCTTGACATGGATAGAGAACTGGTTTGCAGACGGGAAGCAAAGAGTAGGAAACTTGTCCGTTTCAGAATGGCATCCAGTGATTTATGGAATGCCGCAAGGCTCAGAGCTGGGACCCGTTATTTACAATATATATTAAAGAAGGAATTAAATATAACAACTACGAATTTACGGATGACAAAAAGCTGAATGGCAGTGTGGACTGCGAGGATGATGCTATGAGGCTCCAGGGTGACTTGTAATGGTTGGGTGAGTGGGCAGATGTATGCAAGATGCAGTTCAATGTGGATAAAAGTGAGGTTATCTACTTTGGTGGCAAGAACAAGAAGGGCTGCGGCATCACACTCACACTAACAACCCCTCAAACACACAGGTGGGGGGAGAGGGGAGAGGGAGACGGGGTGGAGAGAGGGGAGGGTGAGAAGAGGGGAGGGAGGGGGGAGAAGAGGATGAGGAAACGGGAGAGATTTGGGAGGGAAAGGAGGGGGTGAGAGAGGGGGGTGAGGAGGAGAGAGGTGTGGAGTGAGGGGGGGTAGTGGGGAGGGAGGGGGAGAGAGGGTTGGGGGAGAGGGGGGGAAGAGTGGGGAGGGAGTGGGGAGGGAGAGAGTGGAGGAGGAGGGGGAGAGATAAGTGGTAGAGTGGGGAGGGAGGGGGAGGGGGAGTGATGGAAGAGGGACAGATGGATAGTGGGTAGGGGGCGGGGGGGGATAGGGGAGGGACGGGGGGAGAGTGAGGGGTGGGGGAGGGAGAGGGGGTGTGGTAAGTGGGAGTGCTTGAAGAGGGACAGAGGGGTAGGGGAAGGGGCGGGGTAAGAGAGGGAAGGGGTGAGGTAGAGAGGAAAGGGGGGTGGGGGGGGAGAGAGGGATGGGTGGGGAGGAGGAGGGAGGGAAGGGGGAGGAGAGGGAGATGGAGAGAGAGGGGAGGAGAGAGGGAGTGGGAGAGGTGTGGTGGTAGGGGAGAGATGAGGAAGAGTGTGGGGGAGGGGAAGAGTGGGGAGGGGGAAGGGGAAGGGGCGGGGGGAGAGAGGGAAGGGGTGGAAGAGAGTGGGAAGGGGGGTGGGGGAAGAAAGGGATGGGGGTGGGAGGAGGGGGAGTAGAAGGGTGAGGAGAGGGAGAGGAGAGACGGGTGGGGGGGGGGGGGGAGAGAGGGATGGGAAGGAGGAGAGGTGTGGGGGAGGGGCGGAGGGAGGGGAGGAGGGAGATGGGGTAAAGGGGAAGAGGGAGAGGGAAAGTGAGTGAGATAGAGAGGGATGGGGGAGAGGGAGAGTGACGAGAGAGAGGGGAGGGGGAGGAGAGAAGTGTGGGGAGGGGAGAGAGGTGGGGGAGGGATGGGGAGGGAGGGGAGGGAGAGAGATGGGGTGGGGTAGGGAAGGGGAAGAGTGTGGAGGGAGAAGGAAAGGGGTGGGGGAGAGAGGGGAAAGAGTGGGTAGGGAGAGTGGGAGGGGGATGGGGGAGAGAGTGGAATAGTGGAGAGGGAGGGGGGAGGGGTAGAAGGAGTGGTGGAAGAGGGTCAGAGGGGTAGGGGGAAGGGGTGGGGGAGAGGGGAGGCAGGGGGGAAGGGAGAGGGGGAGAGAGAGTTGGGGGAGGGAGAGAGTGGTGGGATAAGGGGAGAGACGTGGAAGAGTGGGGAGGGAGGGGTAGGGGGAGTGGTTGAATAGAGACAGAGGGGTAGGGGAAGGGGCGGGGTAAGAGAGGGAATGGGGTGGGGTTGAGAGGGAAGGGGGGGGGGGAGAGAGGGAAGGGGGGGTGGGGGAGAGCGGGATGGGTGGGAGAGGGAGAGGGGTGAGAAGAGGGAAACATAGAAATATAGAATTTAAATGCAGGAGTAGGCCATTCGGCCCTTCGAGCCTGCACCACCATTCAATATGATCATGGCTGAGCATCCAGCTCAGTATCCTGTACCTGCCTTCTCTCCATACCCCCCTGATCCCTTTAGCCACAAGGGCCACATCTAACTCCCTCGTAAATATAGCCAATGAACTGGCCTCAACTACCTTCTGTGCCATGTGAATTCCAGAGATTCACCACTCTCTGTGTGAAAAATGTTTTTTCTCATCTCGGTCATAAAAGATTTACCCTTTATCCTTAAACTGTGACCCCTTGTTCTGGAGATCCCCAACATCGGGAACAATCTTCCTGCATCTAGCCTGTCCAACCCCTTAAGAATGTTGTAAGTTTCTATAAGATACCCCCTCAATCTTCTAAAATCTAGCGAGTACAAGCCGAGTCTATCCAGTCTTTATCCATATGAAAGTCCTGACATCCCAGGAATCAGTCTGGTGAACCTTCTCTGTACTCCTTCTATGGCAAGAATGCCTTTGAACATTGGGCATTGTGACATCACACGATGGGCTGGGGCTCCTGCAAAGGCATATGTAAATGAATCCATTCCGATTGGACATCTGTGAGCATTGGGCATTGTGACATCACACGATGGAACGTTCATCAGGGGCTGGGGCTGGTGCTGCCTCTATGGGTTAGAAGCCAGTTTATTTTTGAAATATTGGGGGGGGGGGGGGGGGAAGCAGGATTTGATTAAAAACGTGTACTTAAACACGATGAAATGTAATCAGGAGTGGATACTTAGAAAGAAAAGTGAAATCTCTACCGAAATGGAAAAGATCTCTGCGATTCTGCGTCTGGTTTCGGAGTAGCAATGAATCAAAGGAACAAAGGCGGCCGGCAGCCATCCATGTAAATGGATCCATTCCGATTGGATATCTGCGAGCATTGGGAATTGTGACATCACACGATGCAACGAATCAAAAGGCAGAAAGGCAGCCGGACGGACGGCAGGCGGCAGCCACAGACTTTTATATAATAACTAGACCAAGTGCAGACCCGTTGGGTCTGCTCCCCCAGTGGTGTGATTCCCCCAACCCAATATTCCACCATGCACCCGTCTCCTCCAATGGAACGGAAGCCGTTGCCAAATGTAAGTTTCCAGCACTCCCCTGCCTCCCTCAATTGCACCTCCCCTGCCTACTGCAGCAGTGAAAAGTTCAGTGTTCCTGTCTTGCAACTTTGTTGCGAAGTGTGTTGGAAGCTGACAGGAAGGAGCAGCGAATCAAAAGGAAGAAAGGCAGCTGGCAGCCGGACGGCAGGCGGCAGCCACAGACTTTTATATATATACTAGACCAAGTGCAGACACGTTGGGTCTGCTCCCCCAATGGTGTGATCCCCCAAACCAATATTCCACCATGCACCCGTCTCCTCCAATGGAACTGAAGCCGTTCCCAAAAGTAAGATTCCAGCACTGCCCTGCCTCCGTCAGCAGTGGATTTAAAAAAAATCCAATGGCACCTTCCCTGCCTGCTGCAGCAGTGAAAAGTTCAGAATGTTCCTGTCTTGCAACTTTGTTTCGAAGTGTGTTGGAAGCTGACATATAAATGGAGAAGCCTGTTTATTTTTGAAATACTTGGGTGTGGAGGGGGGGGGGGGGGGGGGGGGGGGGGAGAAGGATTTGATAAAAAACGTGTACTTCAACACGACGAAATGAATTGAGGAGCGGATACTTAGAAAGAAAAGCGAAATCTCTACCGAAATGGAAAAGCTCTCGGAGATTGAGCATCTGGATTGGGCATGGCAATGAATCAAAGGAAGAAATGCAGCCGGCAGCCGTACATGCAAATGCAAATACAAATGCAAATGCAAATGCAAGATTCAAGCACTGCCCTGCCTCTTTAAAAAAAATCCCTGCCTGCTGCAGCAGTGAAAAGTTCAGTGTTCCTGTCTTGCAACATTGTTTCGAAGTGTGTTGGAAGCTGAGGAAGGAGCAGCCGTCAACGAATCGAAAGGCAGGAAGGGATCCGTACGGCAGGCGGACTGATTTGAGTTTTATATATAGATAGATAGATAGAGATAGATAGATAGATAGATAGATAGATAGATAGATAGATAGATAGATAGATAGATATATAGATAGATAGATAGATAGATAGATAGATAGATAGATAGATAGATAGATAGATAGATAGATAGATAGATAGATAGATAGATAGATAGATAGATAGATAGATGTGATAGATAGATAGATAGATAGATAGAAAATTATTAAGGGATTGGACAGCTAGTTGCAGGAAAAATCTTCCCCATGTTGTGGGGGTCCAGAACCACAGGACACAAACTAAGAATATGGGGTAGGCCATTGAGAACGAAGATGAGGCAAAAAAATTCAGCGAGAGATTTGTAAATCTGTGGCATTTCCTGCCACAGAAGGCAATGGGGGGCATTTAAGGAACAGGGCACTGATTCTGGATAATCAGCCATGATCATATTAAATGGCGGTGCTGGCTCAAAGGGCCGAATGGCCGAATGGCCAGGAAGCGAACTGGTAAGATCATCTCTCATCCCTCTCACCAAGGCCACAAACTCTTTGAATCACTTGCCACCTGAAGGTGACTCCGGACTGTCAAAGCTGCCGAAGCCAGATATAAAAAACAGCGTTTTCCTACATGGAGTAGCTCTACTCAATAACCAAAAATCTGTAGCCGCCTTTTGCTCAGGTATTTTATTTAATTCACATGTTTAATCAATAATGGTTTAATATTAATGTTAAATGTTTTATGTGTAATTCCTAACTGTCACTGTGTGTCGTTGGCGCTTCGGGCGGAGCACAAAGGTAAACTCCTTGTATGTGAATATTTGGCCAATAACCGTATTCGTTCATTCATACAATCATTCATTATTGCACCTATTTTATGTTTCCATGTCTCTACATTGTTAAATAATTTCACCCACTAAATTCTGGACATCTGCAAGCATGTAGATAAAGTTAGAAAATAAGTTGCCCCACTGTCCTCTCGCGGGTTTGCGGATCACACAGAGTGTGAGCTGCGTGGATGATACCATGATGTTGCAGGGTGATTGGATAGATGAGTGAGTGGACAGATGCAAAGCAAATGCAGTGTAATGTGGATAAAAATGAGGCTATCCACTTTGGTGACAAGAACAGGAAGGCAGGTTATTATCTGAATTGTGTCAGATTAGGAAAATAGGATGTGGAACGAGACCTGGATGGCCTTGTACATCCGTTACTAAAGGTAAGCATGCAGATACAGCAGGCAGTGAAGAAAGCGAATGACATATTGGCTTTCATAGTGAGAGGATTTAAGTATAGAAGCAAGGTGGGCCTATTGCAGTTGTACGGGACCCTGGTGAGACCACACCAGGAGCATAGTTTCCAGTTTTGATCTCCGAATTTGAAGAATGACTTTCTTGCTATTGAGGGAGTGCAGCGTAGGTTCACCTGGTTAATTCCCGGGAAGTGGGATGATGAAAGAATGGATCGACTGGGCCTATAGTCACTGGAATTTAGAAGGATGAGGGGTTATCTTACAGAAACATATAAACAATTTGAGGGATTGGACAAGCTAGATGCAAGAAAAATGTTCCAGGTTTAGGAGGAGTCCAAAACCAGAGGTCACAGTTTAAGAATACGGGGTAGGCCATTTAAGGCTGAGATTAGGAAATAACTTTTACACCAAGAGAGTTGTTAAATCTGTGGAATTCTCTGCCACAGAAGACAGTGGGTGGACATTCACTGGATGTTTTCAAGAGTTAGATATAGCTCTTAGGGCTAACATATAAGGATATGGTGAGAATGCGCCAACGGGGTACTGATTTTGGATGGACAGTCATATTGATCATATTGAATGGCGGTGCTGGCACTAAGGGCCGAATGACCTACTCTTGCACCTATTTTCCATGTTTCTATGTCCGATGTGTTTTCACGATTATCATTCCTGTAAAGGTCGTGCGACTTTCAACAGGTTGATAAAGTGCAATATTAATAAGGATATACATCGCATCAGACCTACAAACAACAGGTTGTTTCTCTCCGAAAGAAACCAAGGCACGATGGCGCAGCGATAGAGATGCTACAGCTCTGAACAGTGCCTTGCAGCGTCAGAGACCCAGGTTCGTTCTTGACTACGGGTGCTGTCTATGAGGAGTTTGTACGTTCTCCCGTGACCGTGTGGGATTTATCCGGATTATCTAGTTTACTCCCACACTCCAAAGCCGAACAAGCTTCTGTAAATTGTCCCTGTTAAATGTAAGATAGTGTTAGTGTGCGGGGATCTCTGGTCGGCGAGGACTCATGGGCCGAACGGCCTGTTTTTGCGTATCTAACACTAAACAGTCTCTGCCGCTTTTGTGCTTTTTTGTTTTCTTTACGGAGAATACCATTAAATCAATCTCTGACTTGGTTAACCTTGTGCTTAAATAAATCTCGAGTTATGGCGACTGTTTAGTCAACGGTTCGTGGCCCCGGGGATCTGTGAGAAACCCTCGGTCCGGAAATGAACTTTCCAGATGTGCAAACCGGCAAGTGAAGAAATAAAAAAATAATTAGCGCTTTGAGAAATAGCTTGGCAATCATTTGGATATGTTCCCTTCTCAGTTTGACAATGGTGTTTGTTCGGTTAGATTTCACAATCCCTACGGACAATTTTAAACAATTGAAACTAACGACAAGCGAATTATTACGGGAAATCACATTCGCATTCCAGAAGCCAAGCTGCTTGAGTTTGAGAACATCAACCGTAACAAACAACATAGTTATCGGAAGAGAGAAAACATTATTTCTCAAAACACTCATTTAAGATTTTTTCCCATGCGTAGACATTGTTTCCGGCGATAGATTTTCTCTCAAAACCCTCGAGATGTAGTTTGTTGACATTGTACTATTCATTGCGTGCTGTTCAAACCAGGAGCACAACACTCACGATTGATTAAATACTCCGATATGTAAATTTGGCACTGCCTCATTTCATGAGAGGACCGTCTTTGTTTGTAGTTTAAATGTCATACCCGTCTGATGTAACCTATACTTGTGTGAAGACCATAATCAGTGGACTCGTGAACTTTAGGCATTTCTACTCTGCTGCATGACTATCCCCCTCCCCCACCCCAACCCCACCCCTAACACCCCACCCCCACCAACCCCACCCCATACCCATCAGCACCACCACCACACCCAGCACCACCCCACCACCACCACCCCATCCACCACCACCCACCCCACCCCGCCACCACCCCACCACCACACCACCACCATCACCACCGCACATAGTCATAGTTGGATTCCGTGGACTGTGGCGCCCTCCCGGAGATGTCTTGGGTCCGTTCTTTCCGCTGCACAATTCCTTTAACCTAACACACCGTCAAATCGCCGAAAATATGTATGACATTCGGCCCCTCCTTTGTGACCGCGTTCAAGAATGATTCATCTTTCGTTTATATTTCATAATTGCATTGAGCGATATTAGATTCAGATTCAGAAGCAGAAAATATAAAGATTAAAAACACAGATGTTCTGCGAGCACACAAAATATTTTAAAAGCAAATATAAAGTTGAGGATACAAGATAAAAGTTGCGGGTAAAGTGACAATGCGTCAGGGTTAATTTGTCCATTGTTCATTTTTATTTAAGCTGTTTATGGCAATGGGGATGAATGAGTTTTTGTGGATGTTTTTCTTGGATAGGGGGACTTTATATCGACGGCCTGATGTCAGAAGTTGGAAAGACTTGTGCAGGGGGTGGGTGGGATCCTGTGTAATGAGATTGGCTTTCCTTTTAACTGCCTGAGTGTGGAGTACTGATAACTGATTTTGAGTTTTGCCAGTTATTTTGCTTGCCTGATTGATGATCCGGGAAAGCTTTGATTTGTCTTTGACAGAGGTGAGGGTGAACCAGGATGTGATGTTAAAGGTGAGTACAGATTCTATAAGTGATTTATAGACAGCTGTTAAAATGTCCTGTCTGACATCAAAGCTCCTGAGTTTCCTCAGCAGGAACAGGCGTTGCTGTGCCTTCTTGTACACAGAGTCTGTGTGCTGGGAGAAGGACAGGCGGGTGTCAATCTCTGTGCCCAGGTATCTAAAGGCTTCTACCTGCTCAACTGTCTGCCCATTCAGCCTCAGAGGTTCAAAGAGAGGTTGCGGGGAAGTTGTTCGCCTCCCCCCCCACAACACAGCTCCTTGGTCTTGGAGATGTTAAGCTCCAGAGAGCTCTCTTTGATCCACAGCATCAGGGTGTTGACCTGCTGATAGTAGGCAGCCAGATAAGTGCGATCCTTGATGTGGGCCACCAGGGCCATATCGTCTGCATACTTAAAAAGGGAAATGTCACTGTTATTGTTTGTTATGTTGTTTGTGTAGATGGAAAATAAAATCGGTGATAAGACACAACCCTGGGGGACACCAGTGATTAAAATCATGTTCTTGGATTTAAAACCATTTACCACCACATGCTGAGGCCGGTCCTGCAGAAAGTCTTTTATCCACAGGATACGTGATGGGTTGACTTGTAGATCCAGAAAGCGGTTGCAGAGGGTGACCGTGTTAACTGTGTTAAAAGCTGAAGAAAAGTCCATAAATAAAATCCGTGTGTGGGGGTGTGGGGAGTCCAGCTGTCTGCTAACTGTGTCCAGGAGAGTCAAACAGGCATACTCCACCCCACGCCTTGCCTTATAGGCAAACTGGAGTGGGTCAAGCCTGTCCACCACCATAGCAGTGAGGTGATCACTTACCACCCTCTCCATACACTTGGAAAGAATGAATGTGAGTGCCACCAGTCTGTAGTCCTTCATCTCCCTGGCGTTAGATTTCTTCGGCACCGGTATGAGTGTGGACTCCTTCCACATCCGTGGGACACAGTTGGAGTCAAGGAGATGCTGGAATAGCTGAGTGATAATATCACCCAGCCGAACTGAGCATTCCCTCAGCACCTTGCCCCTGAGCCTGTCCGGGCCAGAAGCTTTGTGAGGGTTGATGCGGCCCAGTATAGATGGATATCCTTTTATCCACTGTGATTGATGAACTGCTGGTGAGGGTCCAGTCATTCTGGGGGGGTGTCCTGTCAAACCTGCTGTAATAGATGTTGAGTTGCTCAGCAAAGGTGGCAGGGTCAGAGCATTGGATCAGGGCCGGTTTCTGGGCTCTGCCCATCATGGTGTTAAGTCCCTGCCATGCCTCCCTTGCATTGCCAGTGGTGAATTTTTCATCCACTTTGTTTTTGTAGTGGAGTTTGCCAGCCTGGTCTTCCTTCTCAGCTTACTATTAGACTGTTTTACTCAGTGTTTGTCTCCCTGTAGGAATGCCACTTTTTTGTTGTTAAGACACTGCTTCAGGTCCTTGGTAACCCAAGGCTTGTTATTAGGGTACAGCTTGAGCTGTTTTGTTGGTATAACACCATCCACACAGAATGACAAATAGGAGGAGAAAGAGTCTGTCAGCAGATTTTGGTCTCCCTCACAACTTTGGAAAAATATTTCCCAGTCAGTGATCTCCATGCAGCCCCTTAATGCATCGACAGTCATCGTTCCAGACTTGAATAGTTTTTGTTTGTATATCTTCTGTTTTTAGTTTTTGTCTGTATTTTGGAAGCAGCAGAATGACATTGTGGTCGGAATGACCGAGTGGTGGTTGGGGCTTTGAGACATAGGCTCCCGGTATGTTACCGAAACACAGATCCAACGTTCTGTCAAGTCTGGTAGGTGTGGTGACATACTGATTACGCGGCAAATCGAATGGGATTAACCTATTTATCTCTCACCCTTTGTCTATCATCTCCCATTGACATACCCTGGCCTAAAGTACCGCTGCCGTAAGCACGCGCAGTCTGCACATGGGTAGCGCTCAAATTTAGGAACAGTTAGCGCTGGATCAGTAAGGTGGCAGCAAGACGGCTGCCCCCAGTGTTGTGTTCTCTCGCCATTGACGCATCTTACATTGCTTGGAGCACCCAGCCCCCTTCTTATTCTTACGGCGCTCCTTCCGCATCAGAGACACCGGATTCATCACTGCCATGTTTCATAATGGACTTTATCCTTTTGTGCAGCTGGAAGTGCAAATCAGAGAACTTCCTTGCGCTGCATCGAGACGGGTCGTGTAGGACAAGTTGTCCAATATTTTGAGTGCAGCTGCCTTACTTTCAACTTTGAGAAGAGCATGTTCTACTGTGCGACGGTTACCCGACAGTTCCGATATTTCTCTCAACCTGACAATTAATAAATTGCCTTGGCTTTGACAAGCTGAGGTTTTCCGGAAATTGGAAGCGTAGGTTGAGCCAAATTTGAGAACTCCAAGAGCCGAATATGCTCGTTCGAAGAACGATGTGGGAGCAGAGAGTAACCCGGCCATGAGCCCGCGCATTGCGGTCCGGTTTTGGAAACCGCACTCCCCGCCCTCCAGGATCTACCTGCCAATCACGGCTCTCTTGTGGGGACCTGCTTTTCCTGGAGAGGTGCCCGCCCACAGTCTCACTGATCATAAACAGCAGCAGCTGGTGGGACAGGAACCATAGTCCACCACACTGCAAGCTGAACACTCTGAATTACTCTCGAAGCGATGATCGCGCTGGTTCTACTCGTTGGCGTCCTGCTCTTGAGCCAGGGCGTCCAGATAGGGGGTGAGTCAGTTCCTGTGCTCCGGTGCTATGATCTCGCGGTGAATCTGGTAATTACTGCGCGTTACTCCCTCGTTACCCATCCGGGATTCTGTGGTGCCATTCAGTAGATCACTTCCCATTCATCCCCCCCCCCCCCCCCCCCCCCCCCCCCCACCCCCCCCCCCCCCCCCAGTACAGCCGTTCCAAATGCTCGACCCAGCCGCCGCATCGGTACTGTAATTTTAACCTAGCGATAATCCCTCCACCTGCCATTTAATAAACAGCCGGGCTCCCCCTGAACGGACCTATCCTTCGTGGCGTCCCACCCGCAATGTCACTCCAAGAGTGCGGCGTTTCTTCAGGACTGCCCCACCGCCCGTGCCGCCATCTATCAATATAGTATGCGTTAATTCCACACCCCGCTCCTGCAGCATCGATCCAACAACAGAGCAGCCTTGCAACATTGGCTCTCTAGAAGTGGTGACCTCCAGCATGTCATCCCCTCCTTTCGCCTTCCTAGGGAAACGCACAAGCAGTTCCGTATTAACCTTCCCTTCTCCACCGGCAGAACCGTCTTCTCTGCGCTGCGATAAAGTGGCGGGACATTGCCTCGCGTCGCCCTGCCCGGACGGGTATAATGAGGAAATTGGCTTCTGCGACGACGGCACAAGTTGCTGCTACATGTGACCCCAACCCTTCCCCACCCCACAATGAGATTCTAAACAGAGCATGGAAACTCCGTCAGTCTCTTTTTGGGAGATCAAGATGTGTTTTGGGAGATGGGAGCCAACACGTACTGATGCCGGACAAGCGAGAAGAGAGACAAGCGCTGAAATAAAGCCATGAACATAAACTGCTTTCATGTCAAGGTCTGTTTGTTATTCCTTCTGAACTACACCCATTGCACTCTTTAGACTTTACACTTTAGACTTTGGCGACACAAAGTGAAACAGGCCCTTCGGCCCGCCGAGTCCGCGCAGACTAGCGATCACCATGTACATTAGCACTACCCTACACACTGTGGACATTTTACAGGAGCCAATTGAGCTTTAAACCTCGAAGCCTTTTGAGCCTGGGTGGAAACCGGAGCATCCGGAGAAAACCCACGTGGTCACAGGGTGAACGTATAAACGCTGCACAGACAGCACACGAGGATAGGATCGAACCAGGGTATCTGGAGCTATAAGGCAGCATCTCTACCGCTGCGCCGCTGTGTTATCCTGCGCCACTGTGCCGCCCTCCGTTCACAGAATATACCCTATCAAGCGGCATTTTCGGAAAGGGTGCACATACACAGCTTTTATGTAAAGTCTGTCTTTTAGATCTTGGCACAAATAGCACAGATTGATAATATAATTAAGAGTGTATTTGGTAACGGGATATATTTGGGCATCTAAGGTTCAACACGATCCTCTATACGTGAACCCACCGGAAATTTAGTGACTTAAATCCAAAATTCTCGTCGGAATTTGCAGTGGAGTAGGTCAGAAGCTGTGGGCCGAGGATCGAAAATGTGTCTAGAATTTAACTTTGGTAACCCAGTTCTGTGAACTACTACTGCTGTGAAATTTTGCTCAGATTGAGATAAAATAAAATGTAATCGAGAAGGAATCCACAAACTAATAACTCGTCCGTGCCAAAAGTTGCACGTTAATTAATAAGTTTATTAGAAAATGAGCGCCATCTAGTGTTCAATGCTCATATTACTCCATGGGAGCCGAATTCCGTGCTGCTGTCTATTTAAACCATATATTATTATACAATATATATATACATATGACTTGTGAATGACTGTAATTAGATATAATTATATCATATAAATATAATATAATGAATATAATTGTGAGTGTGTCATTTGAATGAGACTGCCGCAGAGATCCGACTCCTTCACCAGCCTAATTAATGGGTCAGAGCAGGTCCGGTGGGTTCCCCCGTTAACTGAACTCCAATAAATGTCAGTGTGAAGAGTGAGTGTCACGGCAGTAGTCGTACTGGGGCAGTGCCAGGCTGGGGAACATGCTGTGAGACATCTTCAATTCGCTTTAATAGGGAAACCAGTGAGACTGCCGCAGAGGTCCCGGGTTTCGCCGGCTCCAGAACCCGCCTAATTAATGGGTCAGGGCAAATACTCTGACGTTTACTCGATGAGTAGTCATTTTAAGTTACAATGAGCCTATATTTATGCTAGAACCCCCAACTGTCCGCCCCATGGTCCCTTTGTAAATGAGGGCTATTACCTTTAACCTTAAAAGAACCCAAAAAATGTTGCATTGTATTTGTACCTGCAGATTGTGTGTGTGTGTGTGTGTGTGTGTGTGTGTGTGTGTGTGTGTGTGTGTGTGTGTGTGTGTGTGTGTGTGTGTGTGTGTGTGTGTGTGTGTGTGTGTGTGTGTGTGTGTGTGTGTGTGTGTGTGTGTGTGTGTGTGTGTGTGTGTGTGTGTGTGTGTGTGTGTGTGTGTGTGTGTGTGTGTGTGTGTGTGTGTGTGTGTGTGTGTGTGTGTGTGTGTGTGTGTGTGTGTGTGTGTGTACCTTTCAAACGAGTAACTGTCGATTTGTGGATGTGTGTGTCAATAGTGGATTGATGTGTGGATGGATGTGTGGATATGTGGGTGGATGTATGTGCGGATGTGTGGATGTATGTGCGGATGTGTGGATGTATATGTCGGTGTATGTCTATGTGGATGTATGTGTGGATGGGTTGATGTATATGTGGATGTATGTGTGGATGGGTGAGTGGGTGGATAGATGGATGGGTGTCTAGGTGGATAGGTGGATGGGTGTCTAGGTGGATAGGTGGATGGGTGGATGGGTGGATGGGTGGATGGGTGGATGGGTGGATGGGTGGATGGGTGGATGGGTGGATGAGTGGATGGGTGGATGGGTGGATAGGTGGATGGGTGGATGGGTGTCTAGTTGGATGGATGGATGGATGGGTGGATGGGTGGATGGGTGGATGGGTGGATGGGTGGATGGGTGGATGGGTGGATGGGTGGATGGGTGGATGGGTGGATGGGTGGATAGGTGGATGGGTGGATGGGTGGATGGGTGGATGGGTGGATGGGTGGATGGGTGGATGGGTGGATGGGTGGATGGGTGGATGGGTGGATGGGTGGATGGGTGGATGGGTGGATGGATGGATGGGTGGATGGATGGGTGGGTGGATGGGTGGATGGGTGGATGGGTGGATAGGTGGATGGGTGTCTAGGTGGATGGGTGGATGGGTGGATGTGGATAGGTGGATGGGTGGATGGGTGGATGGATGGATGGGTGTGTGGGAGGCTGGGTGGGTGGATGGGTGGATGGGTGGATGGTTGGGTGGATGGGTGGATGGGTGGGTGGATGGGTGGATGGGTGGATGGGTGGATGGATGGGTGGATGGGTGGATGGGTGGATGGGTGGATGGGTGGATGGGTGGATGGGTGGCTGGGTGGATGGGTGGATGGGTGGATGGATAGGTGGATGGGTGGATAGGTGGATGGGTGGATGGGTGGATAGGTGGATGGGTGGATGGGTGGATGGGTGGATGGGTGGATGGATGGATGGGTGGATGGGTGGATGGGTGGATGGGTGGATGGGTGGATAGGTGGATGGGTGTCTAGGTGGATGGGTGGATGGGTGGATAGGTGGATGGGTGGATGGGTGGATGGGTGGATGGGTGGATGGGTGGATGGGTGGATGGGTGGATGGGTGGATGGGTGGATGGGTGGATGGGTGGATGGGTGGATAGGTGGATGGGTGGATGGGTGGATGGGTGGATAGGTGGATGGGTGGATGGGTGGATGGGTGGATAGGTGGATGGGTGGTGTTACATTCACATATCCCAGCACATTTCTCAACTAGTATCCATATGTTATGCAAGATGGGCTTTTCCAAATTCTGCATGACTTTGTCCGACCTGGCATTCCATTATGTGTTCTATTATTGCCAACCATTTCACTGCTTCTAACATCAGGCGCGACGTTTCATATTTAGTGTCTTTCTCTAGACCTACTAGCGAAATAGTGGCCGTAGTTTGACTTATTTTAGTCCCACTTTGATCCACGATTATCAGGAACGATGAATCGAGCAAGTTAACAAAGCAGGTCCATTCTGAACCATATTTCCCACAGCTGCTGGCAACGTTGAGGTTTTTATCTCGTCCAGAGTGAAGCAAGGGGAACTCATCTTGCGGAAACGCACCGAAGTGACCCGGCGCAGGGCCCGTGGTATCATGGACGACAGGGAGTAAACGATCAGACTATGTTCCGTGTCCACGCTGCTTCTCTCCAAGGGTAGAATATGAGGACGATTTCTGATACTTTCATTGATCCTCTGCCCGCTTATCATTGTCCCCAGTCGCGCGTGAACGATGGCAAATTAGAAACTGATTTGCGGCTCTGAATTATTCCTCTTTTAATCAAGACAAATAAATTCGGGATGGAATGCACAGAGATTTATTGAAATCTTGATATAGATAGTATGTAAATGATAATAAATCGGAATTGGGTGAGGAAAAGTACAGTTAACCAAATTGCTATTAGTGACATCCCTACACGCCATATTCAACTGTTTCAAACACTTGCTTTTCTTTTCAGACAAGGGTCTGAGTGTAAAACGAATGCTTAATTAAAACTGTGATTCAGATTCGGCATCTTTCTCTGAACTCGCTCAATGTACATGCACAGAGCCTCTTGCGCAAAGAATGGGAATCGAGGACCAGGGGACAGAGGTTTCAGGTGAAGGGGAAACAATTTAATAGGAATCTGAGAGGGGTCTATTTCACACAAAGGGTGGTGGGTTTATAGAACAAGCTTCCAGAGGAGATAGTTACGCCTGGGACTGTCTCAACGTTTAAGAAACAATTAGACAGGTACATTGAAAGGACAGGTTTGGAGGGATATGGACCAAACTGAGGCAGGTGGGAGTTGTGTTGATGAGACATGTTGGCCGGTGTGGGGAGGTTGGGCCGGAGTGCCGGTTCCCATACTGTGGTTTTCAATGCGCCTTCGTGTTTTCCACGTATTTGTAAATCAAGGGCCAGACATTCCATTGGTGAATATGTATGTTGTGATTTATAGGCGCCTGCGAAGATGCTGGAGGAATGTGCAAGTTATCCTGCAGAGACATGCTGATAGGTCAACTGTTGTCTAGTTCAGGGTTCTTATGCTGCGAGCAAACTGCTATTGCGAGACGGTGATCGGTCTCATTTCCGCCTAATCACAGACGGCTGCAGTTCGGAGCTGTCTGAACTGTTGGATCAATAAATAAGAATGGCAGTATGGTCAGTTTCGTTTACTGCTTGCATCTCTTTTCGACCAGACCGCGAGAAACTAACTACGGGAGAATGTGTAGGAATCACTTGGTTTGTTTTCAACAAGGATAAGGGGTGTTGGGGTGGGGGGGGGGGGAGGGGGGGGGTCAAACAAGGAAATGAACACGTCGCAAATCCGAAATGTGTGCGTGTGTCTATGTATACACTCACCACCTTCCGCTCAAAACACTAACTCTGCACGCATATTTCCGATGTAGGACCTAATTTAACGGATAATACTCCACAACAATTGGATCGTCCACATACATAATGTTCGTTACACGCCCAATTCCAAGTTCATTTCTCAACTCCTGTCAATTTATTATGCAAGATTCGCCATTCGAAATTCTTGGTGACTTTGTCCGACCTGACATTCCATTATGTCTTCTGTTATTGCTAATTTCACTGCTTCTAACATCGATAACCACTTTAATGTCCTCACCTTCCACCCCAGCAGCAGTCGCATACACCATATAATCCTCCAACATGTTCACCACCTCAAACAGAATCCCACCACTGACCACATCTTCCCATATCATTCCCTTTCTGTTTTCCGCAGAGACCATTTCCCCCATAACTCCCTGGTCATTTCGTCCCTTCCCAACCTAAACACCCCCTTCCCGGCTACTTTCACCTGCAACCGCAGGAAATGCATCACTTGTCGCTTTACCTCCCCCGTCGACTCCATCCAAGGACCTAAGGAGTCTTTCCAGGTGAGGCAGAAGATCACCTTCACCACCTCCAACCTCATTTACTGCATCCGCTGTTTCAGGTGTCAACTGCTCTACATCAGTGAGACCAAGCGCGGGCTTGGCGATCGCTTCGCTGAACACCTTTGCTCAGTCCGTGTTAACCAAACTGATCGCACGGTTGCTCAGCACATCAACTCCCCCTCCCATCCCCAATCTGACCTTTCTGCCCTGTGCCTCTTCCATTGCCAGAGTGGTCCAGCGCAAATTGGAAGAGCAGCACCTCATATTTCGCTTGGGTTGCTTCTCTACATTGACTTCTCTAATTTTAGATAGCCCTTGCTTTCTCCCTCCTACAACTCCCCCTTCCCAGTTCTCCCACAAGTTCTAACGTCTCCGCCTACTTCCTCCCTCCCCCCAACATTAGTCTGAAGAAGGGTCTCGACCCGAAACTTCGCCTATTCCTTTTCTCCCTAGGTGCTGCCTCACCCGCTGAGATTCTCCAGCATGTCTACCTTAGAATTGTCCAGCAGCTGCAGTTCTTTCTTAAGCATATATATTTTTCTACACCAAGCTGCACCACCAAACGAAATAACGAGGTACGTAGGTAAGCTAGCTAAGAATATGAAGCAGGATAGTAAAAGCTAATCAGCTAATTTTTAGCTATCCTTTTTGACTTGACTCTGGAATGTTTGAAGTCTGGAGATTCTTACACCCAAATAACAAATAATTTTTTTTTTCTCTCATGTGTATCATAGTTACTCTAGGATTGACTACTTTATAATATATTCTCTGTCACACGGTGGCCCTGTCTCACTGTGCGAGTCCACCCACGCGTGATCCCGAAAATATCACACTCGTGGTTGTCTACGAGATTCCAAGTTTATGTTCACGAGTTTAAACAAGTTCCCACGTGTATGTCTAAGTTTGCCGTTTATTTCTCATTTCTGCGATGTACCAAGTTCCTCTCCCGAGTTACCAAGTTTCTCTCCCGAGTTACTCTTGAGCCAACCGTGAAAGAAGGCCTGTTTTAAGCATCAAATAGAGGAGCTGAACAGCATCTCATACAGTAAGTATATTCTGATTCAGTATTGAAAGGTATTCAATTTCAGAACTTAAAAAAACTAGGCAGGATCTCGGACCCGCACTCGCTGCCAAGGTGGCGGCTCCATCCTGCGGCTTTGAGTTAAAGATATAATTCAGCACGGCCGCATCTATTGATATGACCTACAAAGGGAAAATGCGCACAGTGCCAGGGCGTTTCCCTCTGTATGGTCACTCAGCAGGACAGGCAACATCTCTGGAGGTTACACAAAAAAAGCTGGAGAAACTCAGCGGGTGCAGCAGCATCTATGGAGCGAAGGAAATATGCAACGTTTAGGGCCGAAACCCTTCTTCAGACTGATCGGGGGCGGGGGTGGGCGGGGACAAGGAGAGTTGGAATGGGTGACGGGATGACGTATTTGTGTTACTCCAGCACTGTGTGTTCACGTTTTGTCTACCAGCATCTGCCCTTTCTTGTGTATGACATTATTTGCATCCGTGGCAGTTGATTGTCGCTCCCTTCAGTTTCCCAGGTTGTCGGGACGGGACTAGACTGGATTTGGGAGGGAAAGGTGGGGGAGGAGGGGGAGGTTTTACTTATTTAGGTATTAAGATTACCAAGAAACACAAGGATTTATTTTAAGATAATTTTACGACTCTAATTGACCATATCAAACAACAGTTTACTAAATGGTCACCAATATACTTCTCTTTATTCGGCCGAATCAATGCTATTAAAATGTATATCTTACCTAAATGTTTGGATTTATTTCAGACGATGCCAATTTTTGTTGCGAAATCTTTCTTTGATATTATTGACTCCAAAATCTCTTCATATATATGGCAGAATAGAAATCCCATACTAAGTAAAAAATACTTACAGAAATGTTTTAAAAAGACGGTAGTTTGACAGTGCCGAATCTTAGATTCTATTATTGGGCAGTTAATCCTCGTAATTTAACGTTTTGGACAAAAGATTTAGAAGATACCCAATGCCCAGGATGGATAAATCTTGAACGTGATTCTATGCAAGGGCTGTAATTGGCTTCTATTCTAGGGGCCTCGTTATTTTACAATTACGAGATTGAATAAATATACGACTAATCCAATAATAAGACATATATTCCGAATATGGTTTCAATTTCGTAAGTTTTTTGGATTGAACGATTTTATCTCATCGATTCCTATCATATCTATTTTTTTATTTCAACCTTTAAGCACAGATCAAGCCTTTCTGTTATGGAAGAGGAAAGGATTAGTAGGTTTTCGTGATTTGTTTTTGGATGGTTGTTTTATGTCTGTTGAACAATCCAATGAATATAATTTACCTAACTCACATTTTTTTAGATATTTCCAAATTAGACATTTTTTGAAGGCTACTCTACCCTTTTTTTCAGTTACTACATCAAACCGTAATCTTGGGGGGGGAAACATTTAAACCCTTATCAGAAAGGTTTAATAACGCTTTGATACAATTCAAGGTGGTTCACAGAGTTCATATGTCAAA
Source organism: Leucoraja erinaceus (assembly GCF_028641065.1). Classification (NCBI taxonomy): domain Eukaryota; kingdom Metazoa; phylum Chordata; class Chondrichthyes; order Rajiformes; family Rajidae; genus Leucoraja; species Leucoraja erinaceus. The sequence continues at coordinate 2,072,883 of NC_073398.1, forward strand.
GGGTAAGTTAGCTCGTTTTTATGGTTATATAAATCCTACCTGCGACAGATGTAACTCGAAAATGGCTTCACTGACTAATATGTTGTGGTCTTGCCTACTTTTGGAAAAATATTGTTAAGAAATCTTTGATTCTATTTCTGTAGTTTTAGTTATTAATTTACAACCTCATCCTATTACTGCAATGTTTGGGCTACCAATGTTAGATTCTATTCATTTGTCCCGTTCCGCCCATCGGCTGATTGCTTTGACCACATTAACTGCAAGAAGCTCTATTTTATTTAAATGGAAAGACTCTAATCCTCCGACCACACTCCATTGGTACTCTGAAACGATATCATGTTTAAATCAGGAGTGACATTGTTGACCCCTTGGTTAAATTTGATAGGACTTGAGGAAGATTGATTCACCATTTTCACACGACATATTTTGTCCCCTCTCCAACCGTTATAATAATTATTTTACCCTTATACGATGGAACGGACTTGACGACAAATAGGGACTTAAATTGTTGAAATTCTTTGCAGCCCAGATTCTGTTTTGCTTTTTTTTTCTAGTTTAGGGGGGTTTTGTGTTTTTCCTCTTTTTCTTTTTTTTCTTTTATCTTTTAATTGTTTTTATATATGTTTTCTTTTAAAGATTTAACTATATTTACATAGAGACCGAGGTCTATATTCAATGTGTATTTTGACACTGGACTCATATTTAGGTTATACCTGTTATTAATGTAATCCTGATCCCTATGTATCAATATCATTGTTATATTGATCATTATTCTTTTTTTGGTGTTTTGTTTTTGTTTTTGGGGAAAAAAACTAATAAAAAGATTTTGAAAGAAAGAAATTAATTCGGAGTAAGGTGAAAGGTTTCTATAGCTCACACGTGCAAGTGACAATTCCGACGCTGATATGGCAAATAAAATACCAGTGAAGGGTCGGATATTCGAGCATACATGGAACGTTGGTGCGGCGATGTGATAGAGTTGAACCGGTGTACCCAGATGGACATAAGGGGAGCACGGGATACACGTGGATGTCATTTAGTTTAATTTAGGTTTAGTTTAAGCAGGCCCTGCGGCCCACCGAATCCGCGCGGACCTGCGACTCCAATGCTACACTCTGCAGTCAATTTACTATTATAGCAAGCTAAATAGCCGACAATCCCGTAGGTCTTTGATCAGTCGGATGAAACCGGAGAACCCGGAGAAATCCCGCGCAGTTCACAGGGAGAACGTACTCTGCTCATAGAGCACCCGTAGTCATGGTCGAACCCAGGTCCCTGGCGCTGTATGGCAGCAACTCCACCAATGGGCAGCCGTGCCGACCTTTATCTAAACGACCACTTGAATAACCAGGGCTCTGGACCAAGAGCAGGTATATGGAATGCGTTTATTATAGGTATTTCATGGTTGAGAAAAACCTGGTGCGCCGAAAAATCTATTTCAGTGACGCTTGGCTCATTTAGACAATGCCGTTTCGATACAATCAGCTGAAATTTGGAAACAATTGGTCGTGAAAAAACATACCTTGTCGACATTTTAATTTTAATTTTAATGACAATTAAATTGACTATTGACTATTGACTATTGAATTTCAGTTGGTACGTCAGGTCAAGTCACATTTATTTCAATAGCACATATAAAACCCAACTCTCGTTGGCCAAAGTGCTTTACATTTGTATAAGAATAGTATAACAAACAAACTACATGGATATAGCCCTCGCTCAGAGGACGTCAAGAAAGGCTTGGGAGTACAGATTACTTTTTAGTCTCGACTTAAAGGAGTCGATGGAGGGGGCAGTTCTGATGGGAAGAGGGATGCTGTTCCACATCCAAGGTTTTGACGTGACGTTTGAGTAATGGGGTAAGGCTTCCAAGGCTGCCTGCTATCATTTTGATTGAGTCCGAGGGGCCAAGAAGGATGACCTCAGACTTACTCTCGTTTAGTTGGAGGAAGTTCTGGGCCATCCAACACTTTATATTCTCGAGGCAGCGAGTAAGGTTAAGCAGATTTGATTCGTTTTGGGGCTTCAGGGGGGAGATAGAGTTGCGTATCGTCTGCGTAGCAATGGAAGGAAACGCCGTGCCTTTCAATGACTTGGCCTAAAGGCAGCATATACATGGAGAAGAGATTGGGGCTAAGGATGGAACCTTGTGGAACCCCACAGCAGAGACTAGCTGGGAAGGAGAATGAGTTGCCTATGTTAGTAGCGAAACTCCGACCTTTGAGGTAGGAGATGAACCAGCTCAGGGCAGTGCCATCAATACCAACCCCGTACCGGAGACGGTCAATTAGGATGGTGTGGTCGACAGTGTCAAATGCTGCGCTGAGGTCAAGAACGAGCAGGATTGCACAGTCGCCAGAGTCAATGGTAAGAAGTAGGTCATTATGTATCTTCAACAAGGCAGACCCTGTGGGCCCTGAAATCTGATTGGAAAGTTTCCAAGATAGCATTTTGGTGAAGGTAAGGCTTAAAATTACCTTTTCAAGGGCTTTTGGAAGGAAAGGCCGTTTAGAAACGGGTCTGTAGTTGCTTGGCAAGGTGGGGTCGAGGTTAGTTTTTTTTCAGGAGGGGCTGATAGTTGATTGTCATGCTTGTAGCAGATAGGTACAGTGCCAGTGGCCAGAGAACTGTTGAAGATGGCGAGGAAGCTGGGACCGGCTATTGTAATTACGTCCTTTTGGAGGACAGAGGGGACAGTGTCGAGGGGGCATGTGGTAGGTTTCATGGTGGCGACCAGTTTTACAAGGGAGGGTAGAGTAACGGGTTGGAAACTGTCTAATTTTGAAGAACAGACCAATGAAACAGCCAGGTCACGGATGTGAGGGGAAATATTCGTTCTTATGTTCTTTACATCGCTGGTGAAAAAATGTAGTAAATTCGTCACTGTTAGCAGGGGACCCATTTGGTGCTGGGGGCAGGACAACTGATGGAGGTGATGGTACTAAAAAGGGACTTAGGAGTTCTGAGCGTTTTTGGAGATAAGGGTGGAAAAGTATTTTGTTCCTGCAAATTTTACCGCTTCCTGGTAATTGTGAAAATTGTTTTTCAGGAGTTCAAAGGAAATTTGAAGCTTATCAGATTTGTACTTCCGTCTCTTCTTAGGGTTCTGGTGGTGCCACTGAGCCACGGCTCGCCTTTAGGCTTAGGCTTTTTCATTTTATGAGGAGCAATAGAATCCAGGATGGAAGAGCAAATAGTATTGAATAGAGAAATGAGGTCGTCGGTGCTGAGATGGGGAGCAGACGCCTCAATAGTGCGGATGTCGGGGGGCGGGTATGAGAGCCTCAGAGAACTTATTGGCAGTCGTAGAGTTAACATAGCGGGAGTAGCGAGCAGGGAGATGGGATTTTGAGGGAGAGAAAGGCAGAGATGCGTCGAGTATAACTGCACTATGATCAGACAGACAGGCATCAATAATTTCTGTATTACAAATTGGGAGGCAAGACCAAAGCACAAAGTCTCGTGTAGGGCCAAGCTTGTTCGTGGGTCCAGTGGTCGGTAGAGACAGATTGAAAGACTCAACCAGGTTCATAAATTCACTCACAATAGGCTTTGTGGGACAGCAGACATGAATGTTAAAGTCACCAAGAATCAGGACCCGGTCAAATTTGGGCAACAAGCGAGTGATAAGATCACCAAATTGTGAGATAAAGTCCTTATTCGTTTTTGGTGGGCGATACACAAGAACACTTAAAAGTGGACAGATTAGACCAACTATGATAAGTTGATGTTCAAAACTGGAGACGTGATCAGCGTTCAGAAGGCGGCAGTTGAAAAGCTTCCCCACATAGTGGCTTGCCCCCATCGCGATCGGAGAGCCTAGGCGAGCTGAAAAAGTATCAGGACGAGATCCACGAGTGGAGCAAGCTCACCAGGATTAAACTAGGTTTATGTGATCAGTAGGAAGTCTAATCCATCAGCGGTGAAGAATTCATTGAGGATGAGGGTTTTGTTCAGCACGGGCCTCGCGTTGATGAGCGCCATTTTAGCAGGGACTGCAGGTGAGTTGTGGTCCGGTTGCGGCTCCCACGCCAGTGAGCGGAGGTTCAGGGAGACCACGCCGCGGCGTTTCACACATGGCCCGGCTGGCAGCCGGCGGTCCGACAGACCTGGGACCGGGAGGATCGACGGGAAAGAAGCATACCTGGGCTCAAGGGACCGCTGATGGATGGAGCGGTAGGGCCGACCAGATCCGTCCTCACAGCCCTGGGCGAAGTAAGCTGATGTTAAACGTGTGCGCGCGAGGTTCTTTGACCTTACCAGGACGCCCGCGCGTTTACTCGCCTCCTGGCTCGGCGGCCGCAGCAAGGTTGAGCCCATATATCCATCGCGATCCGAGCGAGGAGCGAACGGTAGGGGAAGCCTTGTCCGGGCTCCTGGCGGGGGTTCAGTCCGGGGCTCAGTCGGGGACACATTCTGGGGCCCAGCCCGGGGGCTCAGTCCGGGGGTCGGTCCAAGGATCAGTCGGAGGCCCAGTCCGGGGTCTAGTCTGGGGCCACGGATAAAGATCTCGACGACAGAGACTCGGCTCGGTGCGGGGCTTCGTCCGGGGCTCGGTCCGGGGCCTCGGGTGAAGACCTCAACGACCGAGGCTTGTATGTTTAGCAGTGGTTGCCGTTCGTACCTCAGCTTTGACTGCAGGCCATACGAATGGTGGAGATTACCTTGAATGGGTCTTTGTTCAGGCGGGAGACGACGGGCAGCCACACACAACGGTGCGGCCATCTTGGTGCCGACGTGACATAGGGATGGGATCGCAGGCAAATCTACAAACATGCGTGTCAAAGGAAGAAATCCCAATCTGAACCAGATTTCCCACAGGTGCTGGCAATGTTGAGGTTGTCTCTAGAGGTCCAGAGTGAAGCAACGGGAACTCATATTGCGGACGATGCGCCGAAGTGACCCGACTCAGGGCCCGCGGTATGATGGACAACACGGAGTAAACGATCAGACTATGTTCCGTGTCCACGCTGCCTCTCGCCAAGGGTAGAATATGATGACAATTTCTGATACTTTTGTTGATTGTCATTATCCCCAGCCGCGCGTGAACGATGGCAAATTAGAAACTGATTTGCGGATCTGAATTATTCCTCTTTTAAACAAGACACATAGATTCGGGATGGAATGCACAGAGATGTATTGAAATCTTGATATAGATGGCAGGTAAATGATAAGAATCAACCAATGAATCTATCAATCAAACTTTTAATGTCATCTTGCAAAGCAACAGATGTACAGTGCAAAATGAGAAGACGTTTCCCAGGGAATACCGGAGCATCGCACATGAAACTTAAAACATTTCACACATAATAACAGTAAAAACAATCCGGTCCCTGATGAAACAGTATAAATAGTTATAAGCCGGTAAACCAGCAACATTAAAATACAGTAAAAACAATCATTAAAATGTCCAGGGCAGCTGATTTGAGTGGCCAGTGCCAGAGTTATTAAAATGTCAGTGCAGAGCGGTAGTATCGGGTGACTGTGAGTACAGAGTGACTGTTTAGCAGCCTCACAGTTTGTGGCAGGAAGCTGTTTAACAGTCTGGCAGTCCGGGCGTTGATGCTGCGGTATTTCTTGCCTGATGGCAGGAGATCCAGGTGTGTGTGGAGGGGGTGCAGTTTGTCCTTAGCTATTCTCGGAGCTTTTTTCAGGCAGCGGCTCTGGGAAAGTTATTTTACCGAGGGTAGGGAGACACCAATGATCCTCTCTGCTCCCCTCTGCAGAGACTTCCTGTCTGAGCAGTTACAGTTGGAGTACCACGTGTTCATGCAGTACGTGAGTACAGACTCCACCGTGCCCCTGTAAACAGTCCTGAGGATGTTGGTGGGGAGTGAGGCCTGTTTGAGTTTCTTCAGGAAGTTCAGTCGCTAATGGGCCCGTTTGACAATCCCAGTGTTGTTCCTGGACCAGGTGGGAGTGTCTGTAATTTGCACTCCGAGGAACTTTATGCTCTCCACTCTCTCCACCGTGGTGCCACTGATGTTGAGGGGTGTGTGTTTTGGCTGCGACCTCCTGAAGTCGACAATCATCTCCTTTGTTTTGTCGACATTTAATGCTAAATTGTTGTTGCCGCACCAGTCCACTAGTTGTTTTACTTGCTCCCTGTACAATGATTCCTCATCTCCGCAGATGAGTCCCACCACTGTTGTGTCATCTGCGAATTTTATGATCGTATTGACCCTGAATCTGGCAGCACAGTCATGTGTGAGCAGTGTAAACAACAGCGGGCTGAGCACACAGCCTTGAGGGGAGCCGGTGCTCAGCGTGATCGAGCCCGAGGTGTTCTTGCCAACACGGACTGACTGAGGTCTCTCTGTCAGAAAGTCTAAGATCCAGTGCCACAGGGTAGTATTGAGGCCCAGCAGGGTTAGTTTCTCCACAATCTGTGGGATGATGGTATTAAAAGCTGAGCTGAAGTCAATGAACAGGATTCTGGCGAAGGTGTTTTTGTTTTCCAGATGAATGAGTACTGTGTGCAGCGTGGCAGAGATGGCATCTTCTGTAGAACGGTTGGGGCGATAGGCAAACTGGAGGGGGGTCTAACGATGACGAGAGGCTGGCAATAAAGTGAGGTTTCACCAGACGTTCAAAGAACTTCATTATTATGGAGGTCAGGGCGGTAGTCATTTAGGCAGGCAACAACTGGTTTATTTGCCATTGGGATTATTGTGGAAGTGCTGAGGCATGTGGGGACGATGACTTGACTAAGGGGGATGTTGAAGATGTCTGTTAGCACATCTGCTAACTCATCAGCACATTCCTTCAGCACACGTCCTGGGATGTTGTCGGGCCCAACTGCTTTCCACGGGTTGATCTTAGACAGGATTCTCCGGGTGTCCATTGAGTCTATGGTCAGAACTGGCTGGTCGGTTTGTAAGCAGGGGCTGGCTGTCCCCTTAGGTGTGGTGTTAGCTGCATCAAAACGTGCAGATAAATTGTTCAGTTGATCTGGAAGACAAGTATCGGTGTCAGTTACCTGCTGCCTTGCCTTGTGTCCCATCAGTGTTTGGATTCCCTTCCACACCCTCCTGGTGTCTCCTGTGTCACAGAGGTGTCCATGGGTTTATCTGCATAGGCACATTTCGCTGCATTGATCCATTTTTCCAGTGCTGTCCTGTTAGATCGAAGAGCGGCTGTGTTACCGGTATTAGGTGAGGAAAAGTAGTTAATCAAATTATTATAATATTTTATTTAGTAACAGCCCTACACGACATGCTCAACGGTTTCAAATACTTGCTTTTCTTTTCAGACAAGTGTCTGAGTGTAAAAAGAATGCTTAATTGAAACTGTGATTCAAGTTTGGCATCTTTCTCTGAACTCGCTCAATGTACATGCACAGGGTCTCTTGCGCAGAGAAGGGGAATCGAGGACCACGGGACAGGGGTTTAATTTGAATGGGAAAATATTTAATAGGAATCTCAGAGAGGTATTTTTCACACAGAGGGTGGTAGGTGCATGGAACAGGCTGCCAAAGGAGGTAGTTGAGGCTGGAACCATCCCAACGTTTAAGAAACAGTTAGACAGGTAATTGGAAAGGGCAGGTATGGAACGATAAGGACCAAGCTCAGGCAGGTGGGACGAGTGTTGCTGGGACATTTTGGCCGGTGTGGGGATGTTGGGCCGGAGTGCCAGTTCCACAGTGTATCACTCCAGGACTATGACGCTATAAGGCCAGATTGGGTTTTCAAGGCGTCTTCGTGTTTTCCACGTATGTGTAAATCAACGGACAAACAATTGATTGATGAATATGCATGTTATGATGTTTGCGACGATGCTGGAGGAATTTGTGAACGAGCCTGCAGTGACAGGCCGATAGGACATGGGCAGTGTCATGGAGGGTCGTATGCTGCGAGCGAACGTTTATTTGGAGACGGTGATCAGTCTCATTTCCACCCGTGAACAGCCGGTTATCGTTCCGAACTGTCTGAACTGCTGGATCACTAAATAAAAATGGCCGCATGATCAGTTTTGTTTACTGCTTGTTTCTCTTTTCGATGAGACCGCGAGAAGATATTTATTTTCTTCAGGAAATAACTAACTACGGGAGAATTTGTAGGCATCACAGGGTTTATTTTAAGCAAGGAAGAGGAGCGGGGGGGGGGGGGGGCTCGAAGTAGGGGGTAAACAAGCGAGGAAATGAACTCACAAGAAATCCGAAATGAGATGAGAAGTTGCCGGAGGTGCGAGTGCAATGTCAACCTTTGCTTCTATTTTTTTCTGGTATGATGTAACGGGCAATTTCTGTCGTCATTTACATATAACGCATCGCTAAAAAAAATAGCCTGTTTGTGAGACAGGAGAAGGCGAAGAGAAGATATTGGAGAACCGGCTGATGACGTTGGCTTTAATGAAGGAAACAGAATGCGGAAGAGGGATGTTTTTCAGATTGGAGGCCTGTTATACATGGTGTGCCTCATTGTTCTTACTATTAACGCTTTGGATAGAGCTGTAGGTGCCATGGTTAATAGGTTTGTGGTTGTCACGAAAGTGGCGAAAGGAGAGTGAAGTGGTTGGACATCCCAGTGACTACTTACTCGGCGAATGGTAAAGTCGTGAGGAATGTCGCAGACAAGAGTCCCAGTGCTGATACAACATTCCATTAAGGTAGTGCCCCATGTGCACAAGGTGGCAAAGAAGCATTTGGCATGCTTGACTTCATTAATCAAAGTACTGAATACAGGAATTGGGGTGTCTTGTGACAACTGTGCAATGCGACCGAATGTTACATGTAAAATACTGTAAACATTTTTAGTCCACCTGCTACTGGACGGGTAGCATTAAACTAGAAATTATGCAAACAAGGATATTGTGCGGTCTGCAAGGGTTATGCCATAAGAAGGGATTGGGTAGGATGTGGCCTATTTGTCTGGAGCTTTGGAGGATGAGGGGTGACGTTATAGAGACGGAAAGTGGAGAAGGGAGGATGTGATTGCCTTCATGTTCCACCCCATTGTCTTGCACCTGTATCCCTCTCTCAGGACTTATATTACACTCATCCTCCCTCATTACCCCCGCCCGTATTTCATTTAATTTTCATCTCTATGTCATGTTTTCCACCCATCGGTAACTTATACCACCCGTTCTGTATCCACATTTCACTTTCTAGACTTTGTCCCACCTACCTTCCTTTCCCTACTACCCCCCCCCCCCCCCCCCCCCCCCCCCCCCAATTACAATCAGTGTAAATAAGTATCCCGACCCAAAACTTCGCCCGTCCATCACCTCCAAAAACGCGGCCTGACCGCTGAGTTGCTCCGGCACTTTGAGTTTTATAAGATGAGATTGCATTGACTTTGTTTTTTCCTAAATTGAACGAGGTTGCGAGGGAACAAGATAGAAGCATATATATATAATTACTAGACTAAGTGGGACCCGTTGGGTCCCATGTTCACACGGGAGGGCTGGTCCCCCGACGCAATATTCCACCTCTCCAACAATTCCAATATTGGTGGGCAGTGCTTTCCGGAGCGCTGGTATGGGTTCTTGGGGTGGAAGCTCAGTCCCTCAAGCCTGATCTGCTGGCACCTCACTCACAGCTGGTGGGCTCGCAGTTGGCTCATGGCTATTCCTTGAAATTCCATTTCAAGCAGCGTGCAAGGCCACCAAATTCAAATCCATTTATCTACCATTACAAGCAGGGTGCAAGGCAACAACATTCAAGTGCAGTTTCTTACGACTTTGAGCAGGGTGCAAGTCCACCAATTTCAAGTGCCGTTTCCTACCACCAAGCAGGGTGCAAGGCCACCGAATTCAAGTGCAGTTCCCTACCACTTCAAGCAGGGTTCTCTGCACCTGCTCAGCGGGGGGGGGGGGGGGGGGGGGGGGGGGGCTGAGTAAGATGGCCAAAAATCACAGCCGTAATGGTAGCGTTTTATCTAAAATCAATATACAGTGCGAACAGGAAGTAAGTGCAGTAGTGACTTTTAACTTTAAGCCAAAGCACCCAAGCCACCATTTGTAGTAAGTAGTGCCTTTCAACTTCAAGCCAAATCACCCAAGCCGCCATTTGCAGTAAGTAAATGGTTTTCAAGGCGTCTTCGTGTTTTCCACGTATGTGTAAATCAATGGACAAACAATTGATTGATGAATATGCATGTTATGATGTTTGCGACGATGCTGGAGGAATTTGTGAACGAGCCTGCAGTGACAGGCCGATGCGACGGCGGCACTGTCATGCAGGGCTCCTATGCTGCGAGCGAACGTTTATTCGGAGACGGTGATCAGTCTCATTTCCACCCGTGAACAGCCGGCTATCGTTCCGAACTGTCTGAACTGCTGGATCACTAAATAAAAATGGCCGCATGATCAGTTTTGTTTACTGCTTGTTTCTCTTTTCGATGAGACCGCGAGAAGATTTCAACTTCAAGCCAAAGCACCCGCCACCATTATCAGTAAGTATGGCCCACACTTACACACTTCCTGCAAACATAGTCACCAGGGACACCGACCATATCCCTGATCTCCCACATGTTGCAGGCTGAGCAAACCACGGGGCCAATCTCCACTGACACATCCTACTCCCAATTTAACTATATTAAATATTAAAAAACACAAAACTTTATCTGTTAAACTTTACTAATAAATACTGTACCCTTAACTCCCAGAATCCTTACCTCCCAGAATCCTTATCTCCCAGAATCCTTACCTCCCAGAATCCTTAGCCTAAAGGCAAAAATGTAAAAATGTAAACCAATCAGAGGGTTCCCCCAGACTCCTTCTCTGGAACGGCTCCCTGTACATCAGCTGCAGCTCCTGGCAGACCGCATTGAACGATTGGAGCTGCGGTTGGATTCATACTGGAGCATCCACGACGCTGAGAAAGTCGTGGACAGCACGTACAGTGAGTTGGTCACACCGCAGGTAAAAGGTAAGAGGACGGAAGGGGAACGGGTGGCCAATAGTCAGCAAAGCAGTAGGCAGGTAGTGCAGGAGTCCCCTGCGGTCATCTCCCTCCTAAACAGATATACCATTTTGGAAACTGTTGAGGGAGATTGCTCATCAGGGGAATGCAGCAGCAGCCAAGTTCATGGCACCATGGGTGGCTCTGCGGCACATGAGGGGGGGAGAAAGAGTGGAAGGGCAATAGTAATAGGGGATTCAATTGTCAGGGGAATAGATAGGCGTTTCTGCGGCCGCAAAAGAGACTCCAGGATGGTATGTTGCCTCCCTGGTGCAAGGGTCAGGGATGTCACTGAACGGCTGCAGAACATTCTGGAGGTGGAGGGTGAACAGCCAGTTGTCGTGCTGCATATTGGCACCAACGATATAGGTAAAAAAAAGGGATGAGGTCCTAAAGGATGAATTTAGGGAGCTAGGAGATAAGCTTAAAAGTAGGACCTCAAAGGTAATAATCTCTGGATTACTACCAGTACCACGGGCCAGTCAGAGCAGAAATAGGAGGATATTGCAGATGAATACGTGGCTTGAAAAATGGTGCAAGGGGGAGGGATTCAAATTTTTAGGGCATTGGAACCAGTTCTGGGGGAGGTGGGACCAGTACAAACAGGACGGTCTGCACCTGGACTGGAATGGAACCAATGTCCTTGGGGGGGGTGTTTGCTGCTGCTGTCGGGGAGGATTTAAACTAATGTGGCAGGGGGATGGGTACAAGAGCAGAGGGGCAGGGGGGTGTAAAATGAAGGTAGAAGCAATAGGTAGCAAGGTGAAAAGTAAAAGTGGCAGGCAGACAAAACCAGGGCAAAAATCAAAAACGGCCACTTTTCAACATAATTGTATAAGGGGTAAGAGCGTTGTAAAAACAAGCCTGAAGGCTTTGTGTCTCAATGCAAGGAGTATTCGTAATAAGGTGGATGAGTTGAACGTGCAGATAGCCATTAATGATTATGATATAGTTGGGATCACGGAGACATGGCTCCAGGGTGACCAAGGCTGGGAGCTGAACATCCCGGGATATTCAATATTCAGGAGGGATAGAGAGAAAGGAAAAAGAGGTGGGGTAGTGTTGCTGGTTAGAGAGGAGATTAACGCAATGGAAAGGAAGGACATTAGTTTGGAGGATGTGGAATCGGTATGGGTAGAGCTGCGTAACAATAAGGGGCAGAAAACGCTGGTGGGTGTTGTGTACAGGCCACCTAACAGTAGTAGTGAAGTTGGGGATGGCATCAAACAGGAAATTAGAAATGCTTGCGACAAAGGCAAAGCAGTTATAATGGGTGACTTCAATCTACATATAGATTGGGTGAATCAAACTGGCAGGGGTGCTGAGGAAGAGGATTTCTTGGAATGTATACGGGATAGTTATCTAAACCAACATGTAGAGGAACCAACGAGAGAGCTGGCTATTTTAGACTGGGTATTGAGTAATGAGGAAGGGTTAGTTAGTAGTCTTGTTGTGCGTGGCCCCTTGGGCAAGAGTGACCATAATATGGTTGAGTTCTTCATTAGGATGGAGAGTGACATTGTTAATTCAGAAACAATGGTTTTGAACTTAAAGAAAGGTAACTTTGAGGGTATGAGACGTGAATTGGCCAAGATTGACTGGCAATTAATTCTAAAAGGGTTGACGGTGGATATGCAATGGAAGGCATTTAAAGACTGCATGGATGAACTACAAAAATTGTTCATCCCAGTTTGGCAAAAGAATAAATCAGGGAAGGTAGTGCATCCATGGATAACAAGGGAAATCAGGGATAGTATCAAAGCAAAGGATGATGCGTACAAACTAGCCAGAAAAAGCAGCATACCGGAGGACTGGGAGAAATTCAGAGACCAGCAGAGGAGGACGAAGGGCTTAATTAGAAAAGGAAAAATGGATTTTGAAAGAAAACTGGCAGTGAACATAAAATCTGACTGCAAAAGTTTTTATAGATATGTGAAAAGAAAGAGATTAGTTAAAACAAATGTAGGTCCCTTGCAGTCAGAAACAGGTGAGTTGATCATGGGGAACCAGGATATGGCGGACCAATTGAATAACTACTTTGGTTCCGTCTTCACTAAGGAAGACATAAATGATCTGCCGGAAATAGCAGGGGCCCGCGGGTCAAAGGAGGTGGAGGAATTGAGTGAAATCCAGGTTAGTCGGGAAGTGGTGTTGGGTAAATTGAATGGATTAAAGGCCGATAAATCCCCAGGGCCAGATAGGCTGCATCCCAGAGTACTTAAGGAAGTAGCTCCAGAAATAGTGGATGCATTAGTAATAATCTTTCAAAACTCTTTAGATTCTGGAGTAGTTCCAGAGGATTGGCGGGTAGCAAACGTAACCCCACTTTTTAAGAAGGGAGGGAGAGAGAAAACGGGAATTACAGACCAGTTAGCCTAACATCGGTAGTGGGGAAACTGCTAGAGTCAGTTATTAAAGATGGGATAGCAGCACATTTAGAAAGTGGTGAAATCATTGGACAAAGTCAGCATGGATTTACGAAAGGTAAATCATGTCTGACGAATCTTATAGAATTTTTCGAGGATGTAACTAGTAGCGTGGATAGGGGAGAACCAGTGGATGTGGTGTATCTGGACTTCCAGAAGGCTTTCGACAAGGTCCCACATAAGAGATTAGTATACAAACTTAAAGCACATGGCATTGGGGGTTCAGTATTGATGTGGATAGAGAACTGGCTGGCAAACAGGAAGCAAAGAGTAGGAGTAAACGGGTCCTTTTCACAATGGCAGGCAGTGACTAGTGGGGTACCGCAAGGCTCAGTACTGGGACCCCAGCTATTTACAATATATATTAATGATCTGGATGAGGGAATTGAAGGCAATATCTCCAAGTTTGCGGATGACACTAAGCTGGGGGGCAGTGTTAGGTGTGAGGAGGATGCTAGGAGACTGCAAGGTGACTTGGATAGGCTGGGTGAGTGGGCAAATGTTTGGCAGATGCTGTTTAATGTGGATAAATGTGAGGTTATCCATTTTGGTGGCAAAAACGGGAAAGCAGATTATTATCTAAACGGTGGCCGATTGGGAAAGGGGGAGATGCAGCGAGCCCTGGGTGTCATGGTACACCAGTCATTGAAGGTAGGCATGCAGGTGCAGCAGGCAGTAAAGAAAGCGAATGGCATGGTGGCTTTCATAGCAAGAGGATTTGAGTATAGGAGCAGGGAGGTTCTACCGCAGTTGTATAGGGTCTTGGTGAGACCACACCTGGAGTATTGCGTGCAGTTTTGGTCTCCAAATCTGAGGAAGGACATTATTGCCATAGAGGGAGTGCAGAGAAGGTTCACCAGACTGATTCCTGGGATGTCAGGACTGTCTTATGAAGAAAGACTGGATAGACTTGGTTTATACTCTCTAGAGTTTAGGAGATTGAGAGGGGATCTTATAGAAACTTACAAAATTCTTAAGGGGTTGGACAGGCTAGATGCAGGAAGATTGTTTCCGATGTTGGGGAAGTCCAGGACAAGGGGTCACAGCTTAAGGATAAGGGGCAAATCCTTTAAAACCGAGATGAGGAGAACTTTTTTCACACAGAGAGTGGTGAATCTCTGGAACTCTCTGCCACAGCGGGTAGTTGAGGCCAGCTCATTGGCTATATTTAAGAGGGAGTTAGATGTGGCCCTTATGGCCAAGGGGATCAGAGGGTATGGAGAAAAGGCAGGTACGGGATACTGAGTTGGATGATCAGCCATGATCATATTAAATGGCGGTGCAGGCTCGAAGGGCCGAATGGCCTGCTCCTGCACCTAATTTCTATGTTTCTATGTATGTAGTGCCTTTCAACTTCAAGCCAAATCACCCTGGCCACCATTTGCAGTAAGGAGTGCCTTTCAACTTCAGGCCAAAGCACCCAAGCTACCGTTTGCAGTAAGTAGTGCCTTTCAACTTCAAGCCAAAGCACCCAAGCCACTTTGCCGCCCTGTAGCTAGACGATCACTTGATTCACCAGGGCTCTGGACCAAGAGCAGGTAAGTGTAATGCGTTTATATAGGTATTTCATGGTTGAGAAAAACACGGTGCGCCGAAAGATCTCTTTCAGTGACGTTTGGCTCATTTAGACAATGCCGTTTAGATACAATCAGCTGAAATTTGGAAACAATGGTCGTCAAAAAAGTTAAATTCCCAACATACAAGAGAAGATCATAATATTGTCAATGCGCTGTTGCAATTTGATGAAAACACAAAACAGTGTCTGGAGATCCTATTTGCCTATCAGGTGCCTATAGAGAAGGGTTCAAATATACGAAAGTCATACAGAGCCACTGGACACGTTGCGAACGCTTCAGTCAAATTACTGGCCTTCATCCAGTAACAGGACGACAATTACTTCCACTTCTGACCCGCCTCTATCATGGCCAACCCAATCCGGACATAACACGATACCAGCCGGTTGGGTATAAATACAGCAACATCTACAACCAGTTTCCAAATCTATTTCTCTGCATTCCTGCTCGCGACAGCGAACACAGCAGACGATGAGACAGCCTGTTGTTTTAGTTTTAGCAATACTGATGTTGATTTCATCATTTGAAAAGGCCAGTGGGATAGGTAGGTATATTATATTATGAGATACGTTTTCATCTTCCAAAGCCCTCAAAGTGTAGACGTGAGAAACGATTTTCAACTGCTCTCTTTACCTGCCCGACATTTTAATTTCAGTCGTTACGTGACATAGGGATGGGATCGCAGGCAAATCTACAAACATGCGTGTCAAAGGAAGAAATCCCAAATCTGATCCAGATTTCCCACAGATGCTGGCAATGTTGGTGCGGCGTTTCATAATTAATGTCTTTCTCTAGACCTACTTGCGAAATAGTGGCCGTAGTTTCACTTATTGTAGTCCCCCTTTGATCCGCGATCAGCAGGAACGATTAATTCAGCAAGTTAACAAAGCAGGGCAATTCTGAACCCGATTTACCACAGGAGCTGGCAATGTTGAGGTTGTCTCTAGAGGTGCAGAGTGAAGCAACGGGAACTCATATTGCGGAGGATGCACCGAAGTGACCCGACTCAGGGCCCGCGGTATGATGGGCAACACGGAGTAAACGATCCGTGTCCACGCTGCCTCTCGCCAAGGGTAGAATATGGGGACAATTTCTGATTCTTTTGTGGAATGCACAGATATTTATTGAAATCTTGATATAGATGGCAGGTAAATGATAAGAATCGGAAGTAGGTGAGGAAAAGTAGTTAATCAAATTATTATTATATTTTATTTAGTAACAGCCCCACGCTACATGCTCAAGTGTTTCAAATACTTGCTTTTCTTTTCAGACAAGTGCGTGGGTGTAAACAGAATGCTTAATTGAAACTGTGATTCAAGTTTGGCATCTTTCTCTGAACTCGCTCAATGTACATGCACAGGGTCTCTTGCGCAGAGAAGGGGAATCGAGGACCATGGGACAGAGGTTTAAAGTGAATGGGAAAAGATTGAATAGGAATCTCAGAGGGATCTTTTTCACACAGAGAGTGGTAGCTGCATGGAACAAGCTGCCAAAGGAGGTAGTTTAGGCTGGAACCATCCCAACGTTTAAGAAAAGAATAGACAGGTACATGGAAAGGGCAGGTTTGGATGGATATGGACCAGACTCGGGCAGGTGGGAGGAGTGTTGCTGGGACATTTTGGCCGATGGGTGGAGGTTGGGCCGGAGTGCCAGTTTCCACAATGACTCTCTGACTTCATGACGCTATATGGGCAGATTGGGTTTTCAAGGCGTCTTCGTGTTTTCCACGCATGTATAAATCAATGGCTAAACAATTGATTAATGTATATGCATGTTATGATTTATAGACACCTGCGAGTTTGTTAATGGAATTTGTGAACGAGCCTGCACTGGCATAGTGCTACGAGAGGGGCAGTGTCGTGGAGGGCTCGTATGCTGCGAGCGATCAGTCTCATTTCCACCCGTGAACAGCCGGCTATCGTTCCGAACTGTCTGAACTGATAGATCACTAAATAAAAATGGCTGCATGACCAGTTTTGTTTACTGCTTGTTTCTCTTTTCAATGAGACCGCGAGAAGATATTTATTTTCCTAAGGAAATAACTAACTACAGGACAATTTGTCTGAATTACTGGGTTTATTTTAAGCAACGATGAGGTGTGGGGGGCGCGAGGTGGGGTGGGGGGGGGGGGGGGGGGGGGGGGGGGGGGGGAGGTTGGGGTGGATGAAGCGAGGAAATTAACACGTCGGAAATCCGAAAGGAGAATTTGCCGGAGGTGCTGAGCAGGTCGGGGACCATCTCATGGAGCGAAATAAAATATCAACCTCGTCAAATGATGAAATCAACATCAGTATTGCTAAAACTAAAACAACAGGCTGTCTCATCGGCGGTTGCGCAGTGGTGGAGTTGCTGCCATACAGCGCCAGGGACCTGGGTTCGACCCTGACTACGGGTGCTCTCTGAGCAGAGTTTGTACGTTCTCCCCGTGACCTGCGTGGGTTTTCTACGGGTTCTCCGGTTTCATCCGACTCTCCTAAGAGCTACGGGTTTGTAGGGTGTTTAGCTTGCTGTAATGGTAAATTGACCCCAGTGTGTAGGATTGTGTTAGTGTGCGCGGATTCGGTGGGCCGGAGGGCCTGCTTAAACTAAACTAAACTAAACTCAATGTCATCCACGTGCATCCCGTGCTCTCCTTATGCCCATCTGGGTACACCGGTTCAGCTCTATCACACCGCCGCACCAAGGTTCCATGTATGCTCGAATATTCTCCCCTTCACTGTTATTTTATTTGCCATAATCAGCGTCGGAATTGTCGCTTAATTTAACTCCTTGATCTCACAAAGCCACTCATTAAAACATTGCTTTTCCGTCCCAAATGACAGATGGTTTGGCAATGCGGAGATATAACGACGTCACCCATCGTTTTTCTGCAGAGATGCTGCCTGTCCCACTGAGTTACTCCAGCTGTTAGTGTCTATCTACGATGTAAAACAACGATGTATTTCCTTCCTACACATCTGCAGATCCTTTGTACGCATGTTCCAAGTACTGATTATCCGCGTGCGGACTGACCTGCTGTGTTAACTTGCGTGATGCATCGTTCATGCTGATCGCGGATCAATGGGGGCTCCAACAAGGGAAACTACGGCCGCTATTTCACAAGTATGTCTAGATAAAGAAATGAATTATGAACCACAGCGCCTGATGTTAGAGGTCAAGTCAAGTCAAGTTTATTCGTCACATACACATACGAGATGTGCAATGAAATGAAAAGTGGCAATGCTCGCGGACTTTGTGCAAAAAGACAAACAAACAACCAAACAACTTAAAACACAGAAAGTAACAGAATCACATATTATTCTACATATTAAATATTGTGGACGGAAGGAAAAAGGGGAAAAATAGCAATTTTTTGAAAAAGCTGTAGTTTGGTACAGTAAAAGTTAGTTCCTGGTGAGATAGGAGTTTACAGTCCTAATGGCCCCTGGGAAGAAACTCCTCCTCAACCTCTCCGTTCTCACTGCATGGTAACGGAGGTGTTTGCCTGACCGTAACATCTGGAACAGTCCGTTGCAGGGGTAGAAGGGGTCTCTCATGATTTTATTGGCTCTGGAGTTGCACCTCCTGAAGTATAGTTCCTGCAAGGGGGCGAGTGAAGTTCCCATAGTGCACTACGCTCTGCAGAGCCTTCTTGTCCTGCGCAGAGCAATTCCCTAACCAGATGGTAATATTTCCCGACAAGATGCGTTCCACAGCCGCAGGGAATAGTTAGCAATAATAAAACACAAAATGGAATGTCAGGTCAGACAAAGTCACCAAGAATTTGGAAAGGCCAATCTTGCATAACAAATGGATAGGAGTTGAAAAATGTAATTGGATTTGTGCGTGTAACGAATATTATGGACGTGGACGAACCAATTGCTGTGACGTCCTTTCTGTTCAATTACGCCCTGCATCGGAAATAAGCGTGCGGAGTTAGTGTTTTGAACGGAAGTGGTGAGTGAACTTTAACACAATGGACGAGTGCCCGTACCACACCCGCACTCACACAGACACGAACGCTCACACCCACACCTACACACAACACACAAACACTGATTCGTGATTGAATGAGGGTGTGAGAGCTGCAGCTGCAAGGGATACATTCCATTTTGTATTTTATTATTGCTAACCGGTCCCTGCTTCTAACATCAGGCGCGGCGGCTCATATGCATTTCTTTATCGAGACCTACTTCAGATTCAGATTCAGATTCAGATTCAATTTAATTGTCATTGTCAGTGTACAGTACAGAGACAACGAAATGCATTAGAGACAACGAAATGCATTAGAGACAACGAAATGAACTAGCGGCCGTAGTTTCCCTTGTTGGAGCCCCCCATTGATCCGCAGATGTGTAGGAAGGAACTACAGATGTTGGTTTACATCGTCGATAGACACTAACAGCTGGAGTAACTCAGTGGGTGACGTCGTTATATCTCCTCCCTCGGCTCTATCCAGCGACCACGACAGCCCTTTAACGCGGGACAAAGTTTCGCGTACCTACTCCAATGGCATCTACTGTGTGTGGGGATAGTCTGTATATTACATACTATATTCTGTCACACCCGCCTTGCGAAATACAGATGTCACTGCTTGATTACTATTTTTATTGCGTTTTTGTCTGTTTGAAGTGAAACGAACCTTAGCACAGCAGGGTGTTTGTGATATTTTTCAGCTTGGCCAGCACAAGCATTTCAAGGGTCTTCATGCGACAGCCTGTAGTCATTAAGACCAATAATCTTCGCAATTTGGGTACGCGGACAATAGTGGAAACTTTGACAAAGATGTTGAGTCGGAAGTAATCTGTGATTTTGCATTTCTTTATTTTTCTGGGCGAATGGCAAACATCTGTTATTTGGGACGGAAACGCAGTGTTCTAATGAGTGGCTTTGTGAGATCAAGGAGTTAAATTAAGCGACAATTCCGACGCTGATTATGGCAAATAAAGTAACAGTGAAGGGGAGAATATTCGAGCATACATAGAACCTTGGTGCGGCGGGTAGAGCTGAACCGGTGTACCCAGATGGGCAAAGGAACAGCACGGGATACACGTGGATGGCATTGAGTTTAGTTTAGTTTAGTTTAGTTTAAGCAGGCCCTGCGGCCCACCAAATCCGCGCGGACCTGCGATCCCCGCACACTAACATAATCCTACACACTGGGTCAATTTACTATTACAGCAAGCTAAATAGCCGACAAACATGTAGGTCTTTGGAGAGTCTGATGAAACCGGAGAACCCGGAGAAAACCCACGCAGGTCACGGGCAGAGCGTACAAACTCTGCTCAGAGAGCACCCGTAGTCAGGGTCGAACCCAGGTCCCTGGCGTTGTATGGCAGCAACTCCACCACTGCGCAACCGTGTCGATCTTTATCTAGACGATCACTTGATTCACCAGGGCTCTGGACCAAGAGCAGGTAAATGTATTGCGTTTATATACGTATTTCATGGTTGAGAAAAACCTGGTGCGCCGAAAGATCTATTTCAGTGACGTTTGGCTCATTTAGGCAATGCCGTTTCGATACAATCAGCTGAAATTTGGAAACAATTGGTCGTGAAAAAAGTTAAATTCCCAACATACAAAGAGAAGATCATAATATTGGGAATGTTATGTTGCAATTTGCCTATAGGGTGGTGATAGAGAAGGGTTCAGATATACGAAAGTCATAAGGAGCCACTGGACACGTTGCGAACTCTTCAGTCACATTACTGCCCTTCATCCAGTAACAGGACGACAATTACTTTCACCTCTGACGCGCCTCTATCATGGCCAACCCAATCCGCACATGGACAATACACGATACCAGCCGGTTGGGTATAAATACAGCAACATCTACAACCACTTTCCAAAACTATTTCTCTGCATTCCTGCTCGCGACCGGCGAACACAGCGGACCATGAGGACAGCCTGTTTGCTTGAAATTCCATTTCAAGCAGCGTGCAAGGCCACCAATTTCAAGTGCAGTTTCCTACCACTTCAAGCAGGGTTCTCTGCACTTGCTCAGCGCAGGGGGGCTGAGTAAGATGGCCAAAAATCACAGCCGTAATGGTAGCGTTTTATCTAAAATCAATATACAGTGCAAACAGGAAGTAAGTGCAGTAGTGCCTTTTAACTTCAAGCCAAAGCACCCAAGCCACCATTTGTAGTAAACAGTGCCTTTCAACTTCAAGCCAAAGCACCCAAACCGCCATTTGCAGTAAGTAGTGCCTTTCAACTTCAAGCCAAAGCACCCAAGCCGCCATTTGCAGTAAGTAGTGCCTTTCAACTTCAAGCCAAAGCACCCAAGCCACCATTTGCAGTAAGTAGTGCCTTTCAACTTCAAGCCAAAGCACGCAAGCCACCATTATTAGTAAGTAGTGCCTTTCAACTTCAAGTCAAAGCAACCAAGCTACCGTTTGCAGTAAGTAGTGACTTTCAACTTCAAGCCAAAGTACCCAAGCCACGGTGCCGCCCTTTATCTAGACGAGCACTTGATTCACCAGGGCTCTGGACCAAGAGCAGGTAAATGGAATGCGTTTATATAGGTATTTCATGGTTGAGAAAACCCCGGTGCGCCGAAAGATCTATTTCAGTGACGTTTGGCTCATTTAGACAATGCCGTTTAGATACAATCAGCTGAAATGAATCAGTTGGAAACAATTGTCGTGAAAAAAGTTAAATTCCCAACATACAAGAGAATATCATAATATTGTGAATGCGTTGTTGCAATTTGATGAAAACACAAAACAGTGTCGGGGGATCCTATTTACCTATCAGGTGCCTATAGAGAAGGGTTCAAATATACGAAAGTCATACAGAGCCACTGGACACGTTGCGAACGCTTCAGTCAAATTACTGGCTTTCATCCAGTAACAGGACGACAATTACTTCCACCTCTGACCCGCCTCTATCATGGCCAACCCAATCCGGACATTACACGATACCAGCCGGTTGGGTATAAATACAGCAACATCTACAACCAGTTTCCAAATCTATTTCTATGCATTCCTGCTCGCGACCGGCGAAAACAGCGGACGATGAGACAGCCAGTTGTTTTAGTTTTAGCAATACTGATGTTGATTTCATCATTTGAAAAGGCCAGTGGGATAGGTAGGTATATTATATTATGAGATACGTTTTCATCTTCCAAAGCCCTCAAAGTGTAGACGTGAGAAACGATTTTCAACTGTTCTCTTTACCTGCCCGACATATTAATTTCAGTCGTTACGTGACATAGGGAGGGGATCGCAGGCAAATCTACAAACATGCGTGTCAAAGGAAGAAATCCCAAATCTGATCCAGATTTCCTACAGATGCTGGCAATGTTGGTGCGGCGTTTCATAATTAATGTCTTTCTCTAGACCTACTTGCGAAATAGTGGCCGTAGTTTCACTTATTGTAGTCCCCCTTTGATCCGCGATCAGCAGGAACGATTAATTCAGCAAGTTAACAAAGCAGGGCAATTCTGGACCCGATTTCCCACAGGTGCTGGCAATGTTGAGGTTGTCTCTAGAGGTGCAGAGTGAAGCAACGGGAACTCATATTGAGGAGGATGCACCGAAGTGACCCGACTCAGGGCCCGCGGTATGATGGACAACACGGAGTAAACGATCCGTGTCCACGCTGCCTCTCGCCAAGGGTAGAATATGGGGACAATTTCTGATTATTTTGTGGAATGCACAGATATTTATTGAAATCTTGATATAGATGGCAGGTGAATGATAAGAATCGGAAGTAGGTGAGGAAAAGTCGTTAATCAAATTATTATTATATTTTATTTAGTAACAGCCCCAAGCTACATGCTCAAGTGTTTCAAATACTTGCTTTTCTTTTCAGACAAGTGTCTGAGTGTAAACAGAATGCTTAATTGAAACTGTGATTCACGTTTGGCATCTTTCTCTGAACTCGCTCAATGTACATGCACAGGGTCTCTTGCGCAGAGAAGGGGAATCGAGGACCACGGGATAGAGGTTTAAAGTGAATGGGAAAAGATTGAATAGGAATCTCAGAGGGATCTTTTTCACACAGAGAGTGGTAGCTGCATGGAACAAGCTGCCAAAGGAGGTAGTTGAGGCTGGAACCATCCCAACGTTTAAGAAAAGAATAGACAGGTACATGGAAGGGGCAGGTTTGGATGGATATGGACCAGACTCTGGCAGGTGGGAGGAGTGTTTATGGGACATTTTGGCCGATGGGTGGAGGTTGGGCCGGAGTGCCAGTTTCCACAATGACTCCCTGACTTCATGACGCTATATGGGCAGATTGGGTTTTCAAGGCGTCTTCGTGTTTTCCACGCATGTATAAATCAATGGCTAAACAATTGATTAATGTATATGCATGTTATGATTTATAGGCACCTGCGAGTTTGTTAATGGAATTTGTGAACGAGCCTGCACTGGCAAAGTGCTACGAGAGGGGCAGTGTCGTGGAAGGCTCGTATGCTGCGAGCGAACATATGTCAGGAGACGGTGATCAGTCTCATTTCCACCCGTGAACAGCCGGCTATCGTTCCGAACTGTCTGAACTGATAGATCACTAAATAAAAATGGCTGCATGACCAGTTTTGTTTACTGCTTGTTTCTCTTTTCAATGAGACCGCGAGAAGATATTTATTTTCTTAAGGAAATAACTAACTACAGGACAATTTGTCTGAATTACTGGGTTTATTTTAAGCAACGATGAGGTGTGGGGGGCGCGAGGTGGGGGGGTGGGGGGGGGGGGGGGGGGAGGTTGGGGTGGATGAAGCGAGGAAATGAACACGTCGGAAATCCGAAAGGAGATGAGAATTTGACGGAGGTGCTGAGCAGGTCGGGGACCATCTCATGGAGCGAATAAAATATCAACCTCGTCAAATGATGAAATCAACATCAGTATTGCTAAAACTAAAACAACAGGCTGTCTCATCGGCGGTTGCGCAGTGAGTTCATCCGACTCTCCAAAGAGCTACGGGTTTGTAGGGTATTTAGCTTGCTGTAATGGTAAATTGACCCCAGTGTGTAGGATTGTGTTAGTGTGCGCGGATTCGGTGGGCCGCAGGGCCTGCTTAAACTAAACTAAACTAAACTAAACTCAATGCCATCCACGTGCATCCCGTGCTCCCCTTATGCCCATCTGGGTACACAGGTTCAGCTCTATCACACCGCCGCACCAAGGTTCCATGTATGCTCGAATATTCTCCCCTTCACTGTTATTTTATTTGCCATAATCAGCGTCGGAATTGTCGCTTGCAGCCGTGAGCTATAGAAATCATTCACCTTACTCCGAATTAATTTAACTCCTTGATCTCACAAAGCCACTCATTAAAACATTGCTTTTCCGTCCCAAATGGCAGATGGTTTGGCAATGCGGAGATATAACATAGAAACATAGAAATTAGGTGCACGAGTAGGCCATTCGGCCCTTCGAGCCTGCACCGCCATTCAATATGATCATGGCTGATCATCCAACTCAGTATCCCGTACCTGCCTTCTCTCCATACCCCCTGATCCCCTTAGCCACAAGGGCCACATAACGACGTCACCCGTCGTTTTTCTGCAGAGATGCTGCCTGTCCCACTGAGTTACTCCCGCTGTTAGTGTCTATCTACGATGTAAAACAACGATGTAGTTCCTTCCTACACATCTGCAGATCCTTTGTACGCATGTTCCAAGTATGATTATCCGCGTGCGGACTGACCTGCTGTGTTAACTTGCATGATGCATCGTTCATGCTGATCGCGGATCAATGGGGCTCCAACAAGGGAAACTACGGCCGCTATTTCACAAGTAGGTCTAGATAAAGAAATGAATTATGAACCGCACCGATTGATGTTAGAAGTCAAGTCAAGTCAAGTTTATTCGTCACATACACATACGAGATGTGCAGTGAAATGAAAAGTGACAATGCTCGCGGACCACCCAAAAGAGCACGGGATACACATGGATGGCATAGAGTTTAGTTTAGTTTAGTTTAGTTTAAGCAGGCCATGCGGCCCACCGAATTCGCGCGGACCTGCGATCCCCGCACACTAACATAATCCTACACACTGGGGTCAATTTACTATTACAGCAAGCTAAATAGCCGACAAACATGTAGGTCTTTGGAGAGTCTGATGAAACCGGAGAACCCGGAGAAAACCCACGCAGGTCACGGGCAGAGCGTACAAACTCTGCTCAGAGAGCACCCGTAGTCAGGGTCGAACCCAGGTCCCTGGCGTTGTATGGCAGCAACTCCACCACTGCGCAACCCTGTCGATCTTTATCTAGACGATCACTTGGATTCACCAGGGCTCTGGACCAAGAGCAGGTAAATGTAATGCGTTTATATACGTATTTCATGGTTGAGAAAAACCTGGTGCGCCGAAAGATCTATTTCAGTGACGTTTGGCTCATTTAGGCAATGCCGTTTCGATACAATCAGCTGAAATTTGGAAACAATTGGTCGTGAAAAAAGTTAAATTCCCAACATACAAAGAGAAGATCATAATATTGGGAATGTTCTGTTGCAATTTGCCTATAGGGTGGTGATAGAGAAGGGTTCAGATATACGAAAGTCATAAGGAGCCACTGGACACGTTGCGAACTCTTCACTCACATTACTGCCCTTCATCCAGTAACAGGACGACAATTACTTTCACCTCTGACGCGCCTCTATCATGGCCAACCCAATCCGCACATGGACAATACACGATACCAGCCGGTTGGGTATAAATACAGCAACATCTACAACCAGTTTCCAAAACTATTTCTCTGCATTCCTGCTCGCGACCGGCGAACACAGCGGACCATGAGGACAGCCTGTTTGCTTGAAATTCCATTTCAAGCAGCGTGCAAGGCCACCAAATTCAAATCCATTTATCTACCATTACAAGCAGGGTGAAAGGCAACAACATTCAAGTGCAGTTTCTTACCACTTTGAGCAGGGTGCAAGGCCACCGAATTCAAGTGCAGTTTCCTACCACTTCAAGCAGGGTTCTCTGCACCTGCTCAGCGCAGGGGGGCTGAGTAAGATGGCCAAAAATCACAGCCGTAATGGTAGCGTTTTATCTAAAATCAATATATAGTGCAAGCAGGAAGTAAGTCAAGCCAAAGCACCCAAGCCACCGTTATTAGTAAGTAGTGCCTTTCAACTTCAAGTCAAAGCAACCAAGCCACCGTGCCGCCCTTTATCTAGACGAGCACTTGATTCACCAGGGCTCTGGACCAAGAGCAGGTAAATGGAATGCGTTTATATAGGTATTTCATGGTTGAGAAAAACCCGGTGCGCCGAAAGATCTATTTCAGTGACGTTTGGCTCATTTAGACAATGCCGTTTAGATACAATCAGCTGAAATTTGGAAACAATTGTCGTGAAAAAAGTTAAATTCCCAACATACAAGAGAAGATCATAATATTGTGAATGCGCTGTTGCAATTTGCTGAAAACCAAAACAGTGGCTGGAGATCCTATTTGCCTATCAGGTGCCTATAGAGAAGCGTCCAGATATACGAAAGTCATACAGAGCCACTGGACACGTTGCGAACGCTTCAGTCAAATTACTGGCCTTCATCCAGTAACAGGACGACAATTACTTCCACCTCTGACCCGCCTCTATCATTGCCAACCCAATCCGGACATTACACGATACCAGCCGGTTGCGTATAAATACAGCAACATCTACAACCAGTTTCCAAATCTATTTCTATGCATTCCTGCTCGCGACCGGCGAAAACAGCGGACGATGAGACAGCCAGTTGTTTTAGTTTTAGCAATACTGATGTTGATTTCATCATTTGAAAAGGCCAGTGGGATAGGTAGGTATATTATATTATGAGATACGTTTTCATCTTCCAAAGCCCTCAAAGTGTAGACGTGAGAAACGATTTTCAACTGTTCTCTTTACCTGCCCGACATATTAATTTCAGTCGTTACGTGACATAGGGATGGGATCGCAGGCAAATCTACAAACATGCGCGTCAAAGGAAGAAATCCGAAATCTGATCCAGATTTCCCACAGATGCTGGCAATGTTGGTGCGGCGTTTCATAATTAATGTCTTTCTCTAGACCTACTTGCGAAATAGTGGCCGTAGTTTCACTTATTGTAGTCCCCCTTTGATCCGCGATCAGCAGGAACGATTAATTCAGCAAGTTAACAAAGCAGGTCAATTCTGAACCAGATTTCCCACAGGTGCTGGCAATGTTGAGGTTGTCTCCAGAGGTGCAGAGTGAAGCAACGGGAACTCATATTGCGGAGGATGCACCGAAGTGACCCGACTCAGGGCCCGCGGTATGATGGACAACACGGAGTAAACGATCCGTGTCCACGCTGCCTCTCGCCAAGGGTAGAATATGGGGACAATTTCTGATTCTTTTGTGGAATGCACAGAGATTTATTGAAATCTTGATATAGATGGCAGGTAAATGATAAGAATCGGAAGTAGGTGAGGAAAAGTAGTTAATCAAATTATTATTATATTTTATTTAGTAACAGCCCCACGCTACATGCTCAAGTGTTTCAAATACTTGCTTTTCTTTTCAGACAAGTGCGTGAGTGTAAACAGAATGCTTAATTGAAACTGTGATTCAAGTTTGGCATCTTTCTCTGAACTCGCTCAATGTACATGCACAGGGTCTCTTGCGCAGAGAAGGGGAATCGAGGACCATGGGACAGAGGTTTAAAGTGAATGGGAAAAGATTGAATAGGAATCTCAGAGGGATCTTTTTCACACAGAGAGTGGTAGCTGCATGGAACAAGCTGCCAAAGGATGTAGTTTTGGCTGGAACCATCCCAACGTTTAAGAAAAGAATAGACAGGTACATGGAAAGGGCAGGTTTGGATGGATATGGACCAGACTCTGGCAGGTGGGAGGAGTGTTGCTGGGACATTTTGGCCGATGGGTAGAGGTTGGGCCGGAGTGCCAGTTTCCACAATGACTCTCTGACTTCATGACGCTATATGGGCAGATTGGGTTGTCAAGGCGTCTTCGTGTTTTCCACGCATGTATAAATCAATGGCTAAACAATTGATTAATGTATATGCATGTTATGATTTATAGGCACCTGCGAGTTTGTTAATGGAATTTGTGAACGAGCCTGCACTGGCAAAGTGCTACGAGAGGGGCAGTGTCGTGGAAGGCTCGTATGCTGCGAGCGAGACGGTGATCAGTCTCATTTCCACCCGTGAACAGCCGGCTATCGTTCCGAACTGTCTGAACTGATAGATCACTAAATAAAAATGGCTGCATGACCAGTTTTTTTTGTTTACTGCTTGTTTCTCTTTTCAATGAGACCGCGAGAAGATATTTATTTTCCTAAGGAAATAACTAACTACAGGACAATTTGTCTGAATTACTGGGTTTATTTTAAGCAACGATGAGGTGGGGGGGGCGCGAGGTGTGGGGGGGGGGGGGGGGGGGGGGGGGGGAGGTTGGGTGGATGAAGCGAGGAAATGAACACGTCGGAAATCCGAAAGGAGATGAGAATTTGCCGGAGGTGCTGAGCAGGTCGGGGACCATCTCATGGAGCGAAATAAAATATCAACCTCGTCAAATGATGAAATCAACATCAGTATTGCTAAAACTAAAACAACAGGCTGTCTCATCGGCGGTTGCGCAGTGGTGGAGTTGCTGCCATACAGCGCCAGGGACCTGGGTTCGACCCTAACTACGGGTGCTCTCTGAGCAGAGTTTGTACGTTCTCCCCGTGACCTGCGTGGGTTTTCTACGGGTTCTCCGGTTTCATCCGACTCTCCAAAGAGCTACGGGTTTGTAGGGTATTTAGCTTGCTGTAATAGTAAATTGACCCCAGTGTGTAGGATTGTGTTAGTGTGCGCGGATTCGGTGGGCCGCAGGGCCTGCTTAGACTAAACTAAACTAAACTAAACTAAACTCAATGTCATCCACGTGCATCCCGTGCTCTCCTTATGCCCATCTGGGTACACCGGTTCAGCTCTATCACACCGCCGCACCAAGGTTCCATGTATGCTCGAATATTCTCCCCTTCACTGTTATTTTATTTGCCATAATCAGCGTCGGAATTGTCGCTTAATTTAACTCCTTGATCTCACAAAGCCACTCATTAAAACATTGCTTTTCCGTCCCAAATGACAGATGGTTTGGCAATGCGGAGATATAAGACGTCACCTGTCGTTTTTCTACAGAGATGCTGCCTGTCCCACTGAGTTACTCCCGCTGTTAGTGTCTATCTACGATGTAAAACAACGATGTATTTCCTTCCTACACATCTGCAGATCCTTTGTACGCATGTTCCAAGTACTGATTATCCGCGTGCGGACTGACCTGCTGTGTTAACTTGCGTGATGCATCGTTCATGCTGATCGCGGATCAATGGGGGCTCCAACAAGGGAAACTACGGCCGCTATTTCACAAGTAGGTCTAGATAAATAAATGAATTTGAACCACAGCGCCTGATGTTAGAAGTCAAGTCAAGCCAAGTTTATTCGCCACATACACATACGAGATGTGCAATGAAATGAAAAGTGGCAATGCTCGCGGACTTTGTGCAAAAAGACAAACAAACAAACAACGAAACAACTTAAAACACAGAAAGTAACAGAATCACATATTATTCTACATATTAAATATTGTGGACGGAAGGAAAAAGGGGAAAAATAGCAATTTTTTAAAAAAGCAGTAGAGTGGTACAGTAACAGTTAGTTCCTGGTGAGATAGGAGTTTACAGTCCTAATGGCCCCTGGGAAGAAACTCCTCCTCAACCTCTCCGTTCTCACAGCATGGTAACGGAGGTGTTTGCCTGACCGTAACATCTGGAACAGTCCGTTGCAGGGGTAGAAGGGGTCTCTCATGATTTTATTGGCTCTGGAATTGCACCTCCTGAAGTATAGTTCCTGCAAGGGGGCGAGTGAAGTTCCCATAGTGCACTACGGTCTGCAGAGCCTTCTTGTCCTGCGCAGAGTAATTCCCAAACCAGATGGTAATATTTCCCGACAAGATGCGTTCCACAGCCGCAGGGAATAGTTGGCAATAATAAAACACAAAATGGAATGTCAGGTCAGACAAAGTCACCAAGAATTTGGAAAGGCCAATCTTACATAACAAATGGATAGGAGTTGAAAAATGTACTTGGATTTGTGCGTGTAACGAATATTATGGACGTGGACGATCCAATTGCTGTGGAGTCCTTTCTGTTCAATTACGCCCTGCATCGGAAATAAGCGTGCGGAGTTAGTGTTTTGAACGGAAGTGGTGAGTGAACTTTAACACAATGGACGAGTGCCCGTACCACACCCGCACTCACACAGACACGAACGCTCACACCCACACCTACACACAACACACAACAAACACTGATTCGTGATTGAATGAGGGTGTGAGAGCTGCAGCTGCAAGGGATACATTCCATTTTGTATTTTATTATTGCTAACCGGTCCATGCTTCTAACATCGGGCGCGGCTGCTCATATGCATTTCTTTATCGAGACCTACTTCAGATTCAGATTCAATTTAATTGTCATTGTCAGTGTACAGTACAGAGACAACGAAATGCATTAGAGACAACGAAATGCATTAGAGACAACGAAATGAACTAGCGGCCGTAGTTTCCCTTGTTGGAGCCCCCCATTGATCCGCAGATGTGTAGGAAGGAACTACAGATGTTGGTTTACATCGCCGATAGACACTAACAGCTGGAGTAACTCAGTGGGTGACGTCGTTATATCTCCTCCCTCGGCTCTATCCAGGGACCACGACAGCCCTTTAACGCGGGACAGAGTTTCGCGTACCTACTCCAATGGCATCTACTGTGTGTGGGGATAGTCTGTATATTACATACTATATTCTGTCACACCCGCCTTGCGAAATACAGATGTCACTGCTTGATTACTAATTTTATTGCGTTTTTGTCTGTTTGAAGTGAAACGAACCTTAACACAGCAGGGTGTTTGTGATATTTTTCAGCTTGGCCAGCACAAGCATTTCAAGGGTCTTCATGACGACAGCCTGTAGTCATTAAGACCAATAACCTTCGCAATTTGGGTACGCGGACAATAGTGGAAACTTTGACAAAGATGTTGAGTCGGAAGTAATCTGTGATTTTGCATTTCTTTATTTTTCTGGACGAATGGCAAACATCTGTTATTTGGGACGGAAACGCAGTGTTCTAATGAGTGGCTTTGTGAGATCAAGGAGTTAAATTAAGCGACAATTCCGACGCTGATTATGGCAAATAAAGTAACAGTGAAGGGGAGAATATTCGAGCATACATAGAACCTTGGTGCGGCGGGTAGAGCTGAACCGGTGTACACAGATGGGCAAAGGAACAGCACGGGATACACGTGGATGGCATTGAGTTTAGTTTAGTTTAGTTTAGTTTAAGCAGGCCCTGCGGCCCACCAAATCCGCGCGGACCTGCGATCCCCGCACACTAACATAATCCTACACACTGGGTCAATTTACTATTACAGCAAGCTAAATAGCCGACAAACATGTAGGTCTTTGGAGAGTCTGATGAAACCGGAGAACCCGGAGAAAACCCACGCAGGTCACGGGCAGAGCGGACAAACTCTGCTCAGAGAGCACCCGTAGTCAGGGTCGAACCCAGGTCCCTGGCGCTGTATGGCAGCAACTCCACCACTGCGCACCCCGTGTCAATCTTTATCTAGACGATCACTTGGATTCACCAGGGCTCTGGACCAAGAGCAGGTAAATGTAATGCGTTTATATACGTATTTCATGGTTGAGAAAAACCTGGTGCGCCGAAAGATCTATTTCAGTGACGTTTGGCTCATTTAGGCAATGCCGTTTCGATACAATCAGCTGAAATTTGGAAACAATTGGTCGTGAAAAAAGTTAAATTCCCAACATACAAAGAGAAGATCATAATATTGGGAATGTTCTGTTGCAATTTGCCTATAGGGTGGTGATAGAGAAGGGTTCAGATATACGAAAGTCATAAGGAGCCACTGGACACGTTGCGAACTCTTCAGTCACATTACTGCCCTTCATCCAGTAACAGGACGACAATTACTTTCACCTCTGACGCGCCTCTATCATGGCCAACCCAATCCGCACATGGACAATACACGATACCAGCCGGTTGGGTATAAATACAGCAACATCTACAACCAGTTTCCAAAACTATTTCTCTGCATTCCTGCTCGCGACCGGCGAACACAGCGGACCATGAGGACAGCCTGTTTGCTTGAAATTCCATTTCAAGCAGCGTGCAAGGCCACCAAATTCAAATCCATTTATCTACCATTACAAGCAGGGTGCAAGGCAACAAAATTCAAGTGCAGTTTCCTACCACTTCAAGCAGGGTTCTCTGCACCTGCTCAGCGCAGGGGGGCTGAGTAAGATGGCCAAAAATCACAGCCGTAATGGTAGCGTTTTATCTAAAATCAATATACAGTGCAAACAGGAAGCAAGTGCAGTAGTGCCTTTTAACTTCAAGCCAAAGCACCCAAGCCACCATTTGTAGTAAACAGTGCCTTTCAACTTCAAGCCAAAGCACCCAAACCGCCATTTGCAGTAAGTAGTGCCTTTCAACTTCAAGCCAAAGCACCCAAGCCGCCATTTGCAGTAAGTAGTGCCTTTCAACTTCAAGCCAAAGCACCCAAGCCGCCATTTGCAGTAAGTATTGCCGTTCAACTTCAAGCCTAAGCACCCAAGCCGCCATTTGCAGTAAGCAGTGCCTTTCAACTTCAAGCCAAAGCACCCAAGCCACCATTTGCAGTAAGTAGTGCCTTTCAACTTCAAGCCAAAGCACGCAAGCCACCATTATTAGTAAGTAGTGCCTTTCAACTTCAAGTCAAAGCAACCAAGCTACCGTTTGCAGTAAGTAGTGACTTTCAACTTCAAGCCAAAGTACCCAAGCCACCGTTATTAGTAAGTAGTGACTTTCAACTTCAAGTCAAAGCAACCAAGCCACCGTTATTAGTAAGTAGTGACTTTCAACTTCAAGCCAAAGTACCCAAGCCACCGTGCCGCCCTTTATCTAGACGAGCACTTGATTCACCAGGGCTCTGGACCAAGAGCAGGTAAATGGAATGCGTTTATATAGGTATTTCATGGTTGAGAAAAACCCGGTGCGCCGAAAGATCTATTTCAGTGACGTTTGGCTCATTTAGACAATGCCGTTTAGATACAATCAGCTGAAATTTGGAAACAATTGTCGTGAAAAAAGTTAAATTCCCAACATACAAGAGAATATCTTAATATTGTGAATGCGTTGTTGCAATTTGATGAAAACACAAAACAGTGTCGGGGATCCTATTTGCCTATCAGGTGCCTATAGAGAAGGGTTCAGATATACGAAAGTCATACAGAGCCACTGGACACGTTGCGAACGCTTCAGTCAAATTACTGGCCTTCATCCAGTAACAGGACGACAATTACTTCCACCTCTGTCCCGCCTCTATCATGGCCAACCCAATCCGGACATTACACGATACCAGCCGCTTGGGTATAAATACAGCAACATCTACAACCAGTTTCCAAATCTATTTTTCTGCATTCCTGCTCTCGACCAGCGAACGCAGCAGACGATGAGACAGCCAGTTGTTTTAGTTTTAGCAATACTGATGTTGATTTCATCATTTGAAAAGGCCAGTGGGATAGGTAGGTATATTATATTATGAGATACGTTTTCATCTTCCAAAGCCCTCAAAGTGTAGACGTGAGAAACGATTTTCAACTGCTCTCTTTACCTGCCCGACATATTAATTTCAGTCGTTACGTGACATAGGGAGGGGATCGCAGGCAAATCTACAAACATGCGTGTCAAAGGAAGAAATCCCAAATCTGATCCAGATTTCCCACAGATGCTGGCAATGTTGTTTCGTCGTTTCATAATTAATGTCTTTCTCTAGACCTACTTGCGAAATAGTGGCCGTAGTTTCACTTATTGTAGTCCCCCTTTGATCCGCGATCAGCAGGAACGATTAATTCAGCAAGTTAACAAAGCAGGTCAATTCTGAACCCGATTTCCCACAGGTGCTGGCAATGTTGAGGTTGTCTCTAGAGGTGCAGAGTGAAGCAACGGGAACTCATATTGCGGAGGATGCACCGAAGTGACCGGACTCAGGGCCCGCGGTATGATGGACAACACGGAGTAAACGATCAGACTCTGTTCCGTGTCCACGCTGCCTCTCGCCAAGGGTAGAATATGGGGACAATTTCTGATTCTTTTGTGGAATGCACAGATATTTATTGAAATCTTGATATAGATGGCAGGTAAATGATAAGAATCGGAAGTAGGTGAGGAAAAGTAGTTAATCAAATTATTATTATATTTTACTTAGTAACAGCCCCACGCTACATGCTCAAGTGTTTCAAATATTTGCTTTTCTTTTCAGACAAGTGCGTGAGTGTAAACAGAATGCTTAATTGAAACTGTGATTCACGTTTGGCATCTTTCTCTGAACTCGCTCAATGTACATGCACAGGGCCTCTTGCGCAGATGGGGAATCGAGGACCACGGGACAGAGGTTTAAAGTGAATGGGAAAAGATTGAATAGGAATCTCAGAGGGATCTTTTTCACACAGAGAGTGGTAGCTGCATGGAACAAGCTGCCAAAGGAGGTAGTTGAGGCTGGAACCATCCCAACGTTTAAGAAAAGAATAGACAGGTACATGGAAAGGGCAGGATTGGATGGATATGGACCAGACTCTGGCAGGTGGGAGGAGTGTTGCTGGGACATTTTGGCCGATGGGTGGAGGTTGGACCGGAGTGCCAGTTTCCACAATGACTCCCTGACTTCATGACGCTATATGGGCAGATTCGGTTTTCAAGGCGTCTTCGTGTTTTCCACGCATGTATAAATCAATGGCTAAACAATTGATTAATGTATATGCATGTTATGATTTATAGGCACCTGCGAGTTTGTTAATGGAATTTGTGAACGAGCCTGCACTGGCAAAGTGCTACGAGAGGGGCAGTGTCGTGGAAGGCTCGTATGCTGCGAGCGAACATATGTCAGGAGACGGTGATCAGTCTCATTTCCACCCGTGAACAGCCGGCTATCGTTCCGAACTGTCTGAACTGATAGATCACTAAATAAAAATGGCTGCATGACCAGTTTTGTTTACTGCTTGTTTTTCTTTTCAATGAGACCGCGAGAAGATATTTATTTTCTTAAGGAAATAACTAACTACAGGACAATTTGTCTGAATTACTGGGTTTATTTTAAGCAACGATGAGGTGTGGGGGGCGCGAGGTGGGGTGGGGCGGGGGGGGGTGGGGAGGTTGGGGTGGATGGGTTGGGGTGGATGAAGCGAGGAAATGAACACGTCGGAAATCCGAAAGGAGATGAGAATTTGCCGGAGGTGCTGAGCAGGTCGGGGACCATCTCATGGAGCGAAATAAAATATCAACCTCGTCAAATGATGAAATCAACATCAGTATTGCTAAAACTAAAACAACAGGCTGTCTCATCGGCGGTTGCGCAGTGGTGGAGTTGCTGCCATACAGCGCCAGGGACCTGGGTTCGACCCTAACTACGGGTGCTCTCTGAGCAGTTTGTACGTTCTCCCCGTGACCTGCGTGGGTTTTCTACGGGTTCTCCGGTTTCATCCGACTCTCCAAAGAGCTACGGGTTTGTAGGGTATTTAGCTTGCTGTAATGGTAAATTGACCCCAGTGTGTAGGATTGTGTTAGTGTGCGCGGATTCGGTGGGCCGCAGGGCCTGCTTAGACTAAACTAAACTAAACTAAACTAAACTCAATGTCATCCACGTGTATTCCGTGCTCTCCTTATGCCCATCTGGGTACACCGGTTCAGCTCTAACCGCCGCACCAAGGTTCCATGTATGCTCGAATATTCTCCCCTTCACTGTTATTTTATTTGCCATAATCAGCGTCGGAATTGTCGCTTAATTTAACTCCTTGATCTCACAAAGCCACTCATTAAAACATTGCTTTTCCGTCCCAAATGACAGATGGTTTGGCAATGCAGAGATATGACGTCACCCGTCGTTTTTCTACAGAGATGCTGCCTGTCCCACTGAGTTACTCCCGCTGTTAGTGTCTATCTACGATGTAAAACAACGATGTATTTCCTTCCTACACATCTGCAGATCCTTTGTACGCATGTTCCAAGTACTGATTATCCGCGTGCGGACTGACCTGCTGTGTTAACTTGCGTGATGCATCGTTCATGCTGATCGCGGATCAATGGGGGCTCCAACAAGGGAAACTACGGCCGCTATTTCACAAGTAGGTCTAGATAAAGAAATGAATTATGAACCACAGCGCCTGATGTTAGAAGTCAAGACAAACCAAGTTTATTCGCCACATACACATACGAGATGTGCAATGAAATGAAAAGTGGCAATGCTCGCGGACTTTGTGCAAAAAGACAAACAAACAAACAACGAAACAACTTAAAACACAGAAAGTAACAGAATCACATATTATTCTACATATTAAATATTGTGGACGGAAGGAAAAGGGGGAAAAATAGCAATTTTTTTTTAAAAAAGCAGTAGAGTGGTACAGTAACAGTTAGTTCCTGGTGAGATAGGAGTTTACAGTCCTAATGGCCCCTGGGAAGAAACTCCTCCTCAACCTCTCCGTTCTCACAGCATGGTAACGGAGGTGTTTGCCTGACCGTAACATCTGGAACAGTCCGTTGCAGGGGTAGAAGGGGTCTCCCATGATTTTATTGGCTCTGGAGTTGCACCTCCTGAAGTATAGTTCCTGCAAGGGGGCGAGTGAAGTTCCCATAGTGCACTACGCTCTGCAGAGCCTTCTTGTCCTGCGCAGAGCAATTCCCTAACCAGATGGTAATATTTCCCGACAAGATGCGTTCCACAGCCGCAGGGAATAGTTAGCAATAATAAAACACAAAATGGAATGTCAGGTCAGACAAAGTCACCAAGAATTTGGAAAGGCCAATCTTGCATAACAAATGGATAGGAGTTGAAAAATGTAATTGGATTTGTGCGTGTAACGAATATTATGGACGTGGACGATCCAATTGCTGTGACGTCCTTTCTGTTCAATTACGCCCTGCATCGGAAATAAGCGTGCGGAGTTAGTGTTTTGAACGGAAGTGGTGAGTGAACTTTAACACAATGGACGAGTGCCCGTACCACACCCGCACTCACACAGACACGAACGCTCACACCCACACCTACACACAACACACAAACACTGATTCGTGATTGAATGAGGGTGTGAGAGCTGCAGCTGCAAGGGATACATTCCATTTTGTATTTTATTATTGCTAACCGGTCCCTGCTTCTAACATCAGGCGCGGCGGCTCATATGCATTTCTTTATCGAGACCTACTTCAGATTCAGATTCAGATTCAGATTCAATTTAATTGTCATTGTCAGTGTACAGTACAGAGACAACGAAATGCATTAGAGACAACGAAATGCATTAGAGACAACGAAATGAACTAGCGGCCGTAGTTTCCCTTGTTGGAGCCCCCCATTGATCCGCAGATGTGTAGGAAGGAACTACAGATGTTGGTTTACATCGTCGATAGACACTAACAGCTGGAGTAACTCAGTGGGTGACGTCGCTATATCTCCTCCCTCGGCTCTATCCAGGGACCACGACAGCCCTTTAACGCGGGACAGAGTTTCGCGTACCTCCTCCAATGGCATCTACTGTGTGTGGGGATAGTCTGTATATTACATACTATATTCTGTCACACCCGCCTTGCGAAATACAGATGTCACTGCTTGATTACTATTTTTATTGCGTTTTTGTCTTTTTGAAGTGAAACGAACCTTAACACATCAGGGTGTTTGTGATATTTTTCAGCTAGGCCAGCACAAGCATTTTAGGGTCTTCATGACGACAGCCTGTAGTCATTAAGACCAATAATCTTCGCAATTTGGGTACGCGGACAATAATGGAAACTGTGACAAAGATGTTGAGTCGGAAGTAATCTGTGATTTTGCATTTCTTTATTTTTCTGGGCGAATGGCAAACATCTGTTATTTGGGACGGAAACGCAGTGTACTAATGAGTGGCTTTGTGAGATCAAGGAGTTAAATTAAGCGACAATTCCGACGCTGATTATGGCAAATAAAGTAACAGTGAAGGGGAGAATATTCGAGCATACATAGAACCTTGGTGCGGCGGATGGAGCTGAACCGGTGTACACAGATGGGCAAAGGAAGAACACGGGATACACGTGGATGGCATTGAGTTTAGTTTAGTTTAGTTTAGTTTAAGCAGGCCCTGCGGCCCACCAAATCCGGGCGGACCTGCGATCCCCGCACACTAACATAATCCTACACACTGGGGTCAATTTACTATTACAGCAAGCTAAATAGCCGACAAACATGTAGGTCTTTGGAGAGTCTGATGAAACCGGAGAACCCGGAGAAAACCCACGCAGGTCACGGGCAGAACGTACAAACTCTGCTCAGAGAGCAGCCGTAGTCAGGGTCGAACCCAGGTCCCTTGCGCTGTATGGCAGCAACTCCACCACTGCGCAACCGTGTCGACCTTTATCTAGACGATCACTTGATTCACCAGGGCTCTGGACCAAGAGCAGGTAAATGTAATGCGTTTATATACGTATTTCATGGTTGAGAAAAACCTGGTGCGCCGAAAGATCTATTTCAGTGACGTTTGGCTCATTTAGACAATGCCGTTTCGATACAATCAGCTGAAATTTGGAAACAATTGGTCGTGAAAAAAGTTAAATTCCCAACATACAAAGAGAAGATCATAATATTGGGAATGTTCTGTTGCTATTTACCTATAGGGTGGTGATAGAGAAGGGTTCAGATATACGAAAGTCATAAGGAGCTACTGGACACGTTGCGAACTCTTCAGTCACATTACTGCCCTTCATCCAGTAACAGGACGACAATTACTTTCACCTCTGACGCGCCTCTATCATGGCCAACCCAATCCGCACATGGACAATACACGATACCAGCCGGTTGGGTATAAATACAGCAACTTCTACAACCAGTTTCCAAAACTATTTCTCTGCATTCCTGCTCGCGACCGGCGAACACAGCGGACCATGAGGACAGCCTGTTGTTTTAGTTTTAGCAATACTGATGTTGATTTCATCATTTGAAGAGGCCAGTGGGTTTGGTCGGTATATTATATTATGACATACGTTTTCCTCTTTCATAGCCCTTAAAGTGCAGACGTGAGAAACGATTGTTTTAAACAGCTCTCTTTACCTGCCGGACATTTTAATTTCAGTCGTTACGTGACATAGGGATGGGATCACAGGCAAATCTACAAACATGCGTGTCAAAGGAAGAAATCCCAAATCTGATCCAGATTTCCCACAGATGCTGGCAATGTTGTTTCGGCGTTTCATAATTAATGACTTTCTCTAGACCTACTTGTGAAATTATGGCCGTAGTTTCACTTATTGTAGTCCCCCTTTGATCCGCGATCAGCAGGAACGATTAATTCAGCAAGTTAACAAAGCAGGTCAATTCTGAACCAGATTTCCCACAGGTGCTGGCAATGTTGAGGTTGTCTCTAGAGGTCCTGAGAGAAGCAACGGGAACTCATATTGCGGAGGATGCCGAAGTGACCCGACTCAGGGCCCGCGGTATGATGGACAACACGGAGTAAACGATCAGACTATGTTCCGTGTCCACGCTGCCTCTCGCCAAGGGTAGAATATGAGGACAATTTCTGATACTTTTGTTGATTGTTATTTTCCCCAGCAGCGCGTGAACGACGGTAAATTAGAAACTGATTTGCGGCTCTGAATTCTTCCTCTTTTAATCAAGACACATAGATTCGGGATGGAATGCACAAAGATTTCTTGAAATCAGGTGAGGAAAA
Source organism: Leucoraja erinaceus (assembly GCF_028641065.1). Taxonomy (NCBI): domain Eukaryota; kingdom Metazoa; phylum Chordata; class Chondrichthyes; order Rajiformes; family Rajidae; genus Leucoraja; species Leucoraja erinaceus. The sequence goes on from NC_073398.1 coordinate 2,112,463, forward strand.
GTAGTTAATCAAATTATTATTATATTTTATTTAGTAACAGCCCTACTCGACATGCTCAAGTGTTTTCAATAAATACTTGCTTTTCTTATCAGCCAAGTGTCAAAAGAATGCTTAATTAAAACTGTGATTCAGGTTTGGCATCTTTCTCTGAACTCGCTCAATGTACATGCACAGGGTCTCTTGCGCAGACAAGGGGAATCGAGGACCACGGGACAGAGGTTTAATGTGAATGGGAAAATATTTAATAGGAATCTCAGAGGGCTCTTTTTCACACGGGGGGTGGTAGGTGCATGGAACAAGCTGTCAACGGAGGTAGTTGAGGCTGGAACCATCCCAACGTTTAATAAACAATTAGGCAGGTAATTGGAAAGGGCAGGTATGGAGTTATATGGATCAAACTCAGGCAGGTGGGACGAGTGTTGCTGGGTCGAGTGTTGCTGGGACATGTTGGCCGGTGTGGGGAGGTTGGGCCGGAGTGCCTGTTCCACAGTGTATCACTCCAGGACTCTATCAGGCCAGATTGGGTTTTCAATGCGTCTTCGTGTTTTCCACGCATTTATAAATCAACGGCCAAACAATTGATTGATGAATATGCATGTTATGATTTATAGGGACCTGCGAAGATGCTGGGCGAACGTGTTTGTCATTCTGCACACGCTTGTATACAAGACAAGAGCGTTGTCCATCAGGGTCCGTATGCTGCGAGCAATCTCATATCAGGAGACGGTGATCAGTCACATTTCCTCCCGTGAACAGCGGCCATCGTTCCGAATTCTGAACCGTTGGATCAATAAATAAAAATGGCTGCATGACCTGTTTTGTTTACTGCTTGTTTCTCTTTTCAACGTGACCGCGAGAAGATATTTATTTTCTTAAGGAAATAACTAAATACGGGAGAATTTGTCGGAATCATTTGGTTTATTCTAAGCAACGATGAGGGGTGGGGGCGCGATGGGGGGGGTGAACAAGCGAGGAAATGAACTCACTAGAAATCCGAAATGAGAAGTTGCTGGAGGTGCTAAACAGCTCGGGGACCATCTCATGGAGCGGGTTAAAATATCAACCTTGCTTCTATTTATTTCTGGTATGATGTAACCAGCAATTGCAGTTTTCATTTACATATAACGCATCGCTTTAAAAAAAATAACCTGTTTGCGAGACAGGTGAAAGCGGCGCGTCGCACAATAACATGTTTGTGTCTTGAACTGAAGGTAACGGAGAACACGAGTGCGGATAACCTGTAAAAACAATGTTTCATTCTGGATGTATTTGCTTCCAACTCTCCGCTTCTTCATTATCCCCGTTCAGATAAAATCATCTGTCTTCCAAGCTGTATCACCAAACTACATAACCACACACGTATCCACATTCTCCGCGTTTGGACAAAACGCAAAACTTCCCCGTCCCCTCATGAAGCAGCTGCTCTCACACGCTCATTCAAGCACGAATCAGTGTGTGTGTGTGTTGTGTGTGTGTGTGTGTGTGTGTGTGTGTGTGTGTGTGTGTGTGTGTGTGTGTGTGTGTGTGTGTGTGTGTGTGTGTGTGTGTGTGTGTGTGTGTGTGTGTGTGTGTGTGTGTGTGTGTGTGCGTGCGTGCGTGTGCGTGCGTGTGTGTGTGTGTGTGTGTGTGTGTGTGTGTGTGAGCTTGTGTGTGTGTGTGTGTGTGTGTGTGTGTGTGTGTGTGTGTGTGTGTGTGTGTGTGTGTGTGTGTGTGTGTGTGTGTGTGTGTGTGTGTGTGTGAGTGTGTGTGTGTGTGAGTGTGTGTGTGTGTGTGTGTGTGTGTGTGTGTGTGTGTGTGTGTGTGGGTGTGTGTGTGTGTGCTTGTGTGTGTGTGTGTGTGTGTGTGTGTGTGTGTGTGTGTGTGTGTGTGAGTGTGTGTGTGTGTGTGTGTGTGCGTGTGTGTGTGTGTGTGTGAGCGCGCGCGCGGGTGTGGTCCGAGCACTCGTCCTCTGTGTAAAACTACACTCTCCACCTTCCGCTTAAAACACAAACTCTGTCGCTTATTTCCGATGCGGGACGTAATTTAACAGAAAGGACTCGAAAACCGTTGGATCATCCACACCCATAATATTCGTTACACGCTCAAATGCAAGTACATTTCTCAACTCCTATCCATTTGTTATGCAAGATTGGCCATTCCAAATTCTTGAAGACTTTATCCAACCTGGCATTCCATTATGTGTTCTATTATTGCCAACCATTTCACTGCTTCTAACATCAGGCGCGATGTTTCATAATTAATGTCATTCTCTAGAACTCCAAGTGAAATAATGGTCGTAATTTCACTTGTTGTAGTCCCGCTTTGATCCGCGATCATCAGGAACGATGCATCGTGCCAGATTTCCCACAGCTGCTGGCAATGTTGAGGTTTTGTAATCTCGTCCAGAGTGAAGCAAGGGGAACTCATGTTGCGGAAACGCTCCGAAGTGACCCGGCGCGGGGGCCCGCGTATGATAGACAACAGGGAGTGAACGATCAGACTATGTTTCGTGTCCCCGCTGCCTCTCTCCAAAGGTATAATATGAGGACAAATTCTGATACCTTTATTGATCCTCTACCCGCTTATCATTGTCCCCAGCCGCGCGTGAACGATGGCAAATTAGAAACTGATTTGCGGCTCTGACTTATTCCTCTTTTAATCAGGACAAATAGATTCGGGATGGAATGCACAGAAATTTATTGAAATCTTGATATTGATGGTATGTATATGATAAAAATCGGAATTTTGGTGAGGAAAAGTACAGTTAATCAAATTGCTATTATATTTTACTTCGGAGTCACGTGAGTGATTCCGTGAAGACCCCGCCAATCCGCATGCGCGTATTATCTGTGTTCGCATGGCGAAGCACCGGACTGGCAGGCGCGTCGCTCCAGCCAGAGGTAAGTTTAAACTCCAGGTAAGTTTGTATTTCTTACCAGGTTTTGACTGCTTGCATGGACCTCTTTTTACAGAGATTTCCTGCTGGAAGGCAACACATTAGATTTAATTGAATATTGTCGCGAAGCCCGGCGAGGTATCCGGCTATGAGCTGTGGGGAGACCCCGGTTCCGACCGCGGAAGCGGATAGCCGGCGGATGTCGGGTTCGCGATCCCAGTCACTGACAATGCGGTCAGTAGCTTCTAGATCGTTGTGGTTCCCGTGGAGGGGCAAATCCAGCAAGGCGGCATCACACCAGAGTCGCTGACAGTGCAGTCAGTGGCTCCCAGATCGCAGTGGTCCCCAGGACATGGGGTAAAACCAACATTAAAGCGGTCAACACCTATGGACTCGGACGAGTCGGGCTGGGAGGGTTCCACTCCAGTAATACATAATATATTTGGATGGTTGGCCAGGATAGACCTCCTAATGGAGAGAGGCGCCACCTACATACACCCCAACAGCAGCAGTTGTGTCAGCGCCGGCCTATGGGGGAGCCCGCGCCAGCAGCGTCTCTGATATGGCTGCTTAATGTCTCCCTCTTGGAGGAGGAGAGCATGCAGGGTCAGTGTAATTCTGACGCCGAGTCTGAGGGTATAGCCGTCGAGCATACCCCGAGGGATGAAGGACATGGGTAAGTGGTACCATTCCTGGCAGCAAGGTTTGCCATCCAAACAGAATCAGGGACAAAATGTTCCATCCTGGTATAGGTCCGTTGGAAGGGCCGTATCGGTGCAGGTGTCAGGAGCCTGTGGCCGCACCTGTTTCAGGGCTGCCTACGATTTGCCCCCTTTAAGGAAGAGAGTGCGAGTGGTCAGAATGTAACTGACTTCAAATTCAAAAGTATGTCTGTGGAACATACTGGAGCACATGTGGGCCGGCAATGAACAGCGCTATCAGGGGGACATTACAACCAGCCGCCGAATCTTCTATTCAACAGGCAAAACATGAAGGACGAAGTAAAAGCTGTCGGACCAATTAAGGTACCAACAACGAGCAAAGCGTCATCGCTTCGGCGGCAAGGCACCCCACGTCTTCATCCGCAATAAGTGATTCACTGAAGCTGGTAGCAGCATGAAAGGTGGGCAGAGGTTCATTATGCCTGACGAATCTTATAGAATTGGAGGATGTAACTAGTAGAGTGGATAAGGGAGAACCAGTGGATGTGCTATATCTGGGCTTTCAGAAGGCTTTCGACAAGGTCTCACATAAGAGATTAGTATACTAACTTAAAGCACACGGCATTGGGGGTTCAGTATTGATGTGAATAGAGAACTGGCTGTCAAACAGGAAGCAAAGAGTAGAGGTAAACGGGACCTTTTCAGATTGGCAGGCAGTGACTAGTGGGGTACCGCAAGACTCAGTGCTGGGACCGCAACTATTTACAATATATATTAATGATTTGCACGAGGGAATTGAATGCAACATCTCCGAGTTTGCGGATGACACGAAGCTGGGGGGCAGTGTTGGCTGTGAGGAAGATGCTAGGAGGATGCAAGGTGACTTGGATAGGCTGGGTGAGTGGGCAAATGCACGGCAAATGCAGTATAATGTGGATAAATGTGAGGGTATCCACTTTGGAGGCAAAAACAGGAAAGTAGACTATTATCTGAATGGTGGCCGATTAGGAAAAGGGGAGATGCAATGATACCTGGGTGTCATGGTACACCAATCATTGAAAATAGGCAGTGTTTAAGAAGGAACTGCAGATGCTGGAGAATCGAAGGTTACACAAAAAAGCTGGAGAAACTCAGCGGGTGCAGCAGCATCTATGGAGCAAAGGAAATAGGCAACGTTTCGGGCCGAAACCCTTCTTCAGACCAATCATTGAAAATAGGCATGCAGGTACAGCAGGCAGTGAAGAAAGCGAATGGTATGTTGGCATTCATAGCAAAGGGATTTGAGTATAGGTGCAGGGAGATTCTACTGCAGTTGTACCGGGTCTTGGTGAGACAACACCTGGAGTATTGCATACAGTTTTGGTCTCCAAATCTGAGGAAAGACATTCTTGTCATAGAGGGAGTACGGAGAAGGTTCACCAGATTGATTCCCGGGATGTCAAGACTTTCATATGAAGAAAAACTGGATAGACTGAGGGGGGATCTTATAGAAACTTATAAAATTCTTAAGGGGTTGGACAGGCTAGATGCAGGAAGATTGTTCCCGCTATTGGGGAAGTCCAGGACAAGGGGTCACAATTTACGGATAAAGGGGAAGTCCTTTAGGACCGAAATGAGAAAAAACATTTTCCACACAGAGAGTGGTGAATCTCTGGAACTCCCTGCCACAGAAGGTAGTTGAGGCCAGTTCATTGGCTATATTTAAGAGGGAGTTAAATGTGGCCCTTGTGGCTAAAGGGACCAGGGGGTATGGAGCGAGGGCAGGTACAGGATACTGAGTTGGATGATCAGCCATGATCATATTTAATGGCGGCGCAGGCTCGAAGGGCCGAATGGCCCACTCCTGCACCTATTTTCTATGTTTCTATGTTTCTAAGGTAACCAGACAGATAGGTAGGTCTGGCACTTCCGAAACAGGGGGTAGGTGGACCACTTACAAGTTGGTAATATTTACACTTGGTTGTACAATACACAAATGGTTAAGGCATTGGTATCTACTTTGCGGCATCTAACCATGTAAAGCTGGACAAGGCTAGCATTTCAAACAGGTTTGAATTGGTGCCAGAATTGGGTTTTCAGGCAGACCCAGTATTATGCCCAGGATTGCCTTCGAGACGGGTTCGGAAATATGGGCAGAGTTGGCTTTCCAGGCAGGTTCAGAATTGGGGCCAGAATGATTTTTCGAGACAGGCTCAGAATTATGGCCAGAGTTGTCTCTCGAGGCAGGTTCAGAATCATGCCAGAGTTGCCTTTAGAGGCAGGTTCAGGATAGATCTAAAGGATGCATATTACACAATGCCTGTTCATACAGATCAGTGGAGATCTTTGAAATTTAGCTGGACTGAGACAATTGTGGCAATTTAAAGCACATTAGCCCTAGATTATTTAGAAAGCTACTAATGCCAATACAGGGGCTACTCCGGGTTAAGGGTCATATTGTAATAGCTTATTTGGATGATATCTTAATAATTGGGAAGACCCAGGAGGCTGCTGAATTATCTGTTTCAGCTGTTAAACACATGGTTGAGAGATTGGGTCTCTCATTCATCCAACTAAATCCAAATTGATACCAGTTAAAGTTATTGATTATTTGGGATACTGTTAATTCAACTCACATGCCTGTGTCTCTGCCCAAGGGCAAAATATTAGATTTAAGTGAAGGCTGTACCAAGCTCATAGAAAGGGAACAATCACCTTCAATTAGGCATGTGGCCAGCTTGATTGCCCAATTGGTCTTTTGGCCAATTGATTGGCCTTTCAAGCTGCACAGTATGGGCCTTTGCATTACCAACATTTACAGAGGGCAAAGGTACAGGCACTCAGGATACACGCAGGTCATTTCAACAGGCCTATGCAGTTACCAGCTGAAGGTTTACTGAAGTACAGTGATACATAAGAAATATTTCAAATTGTTCCAGCAAAATTCTGATTGAAGCACCTTCAGTTGTTTTACACTGATGTTAGTGCCCTAGGTGCTAATTATACCATTTCTAGCTGTGGAGGCAGATGGAATATGCATGAGGCATTTGTTCTCCAATCACATGGAATTAATTATTTAGAGCTATTGGGAGCATTCTATGGGCTTAATGCTTATTGTACCACGAAGCATCACTTACATGTTCAGCTTCAGATTGACAACACCACGGCAGTGGTGTATGCTAATCACATGGGTGGAATCGAGTCCGAATCTTGTGAGATTGGCTAACCTTATTTGGCACTGGCGCAATAAAAGAAACGTTTGGGTTCTAGCTGTCTACTTGGCAGGCATATTCAACATGGTGGCAGATACCAGGTCACGCAAATTCAATGACAACACAGAATGGGTGTTGAATCATGATGTATTTAATGAAATTGTTGTTCGGTATGGGATGCCAGATATCAATTTGTTTGCATCCAGACTTAATCACCAGGTACCAAAGCATGTTTCATGGGAACCAGACCCAGGGGCAGTAGCGGTAGACGCGTTCTCGCTACACTGGGGCGGAGTGTTTTTATATGCATTTCCCCCATTCTGCCTCATCAGTCAGTGCTTGATCAGGATCAAGCAGGACTCCGCCTCAGTAGTTTTGGTGGTACCCGACTGGCCTACACAGCCAAGGTTCCCTCTCATTTCAGACATAATAACACAGCCTATTAACGTAATGACCTATTGGTGCACGCTGTGACTGGGGGGTCAACACCCGTTGTATGATCGTATTAATCTGTTAATTTGCAGATTATAAGTAGGCCATACCTGGGTCAGGGACTATCCAATTGTACCGTGGATGTCATCACAGCGTCCTGGAGGGACAGTACCAAAAAGCAGTACATCTCTCATGTCAGGAAATGGGAGGAGTTTTGTTTACATGGGAACATTACATACCACACAGCATGAATCCCAGATGTGCTAGAATTTGTCCAAGTTATAGTTTGATGAAGCGTTGAGCTGTAGTGCCATCAATAGTGCCAGGAGTACCCTGTCATCTTACTTATGACTGGGGTCGGAACTACAGTCTGTAGGATCTCATCCCTGCACGCCATATTCAACTGTTTCAAGCACTTGCTTTCATTTTGAGACAAGTGCCTGAGTGTAAAACGAATGCTTAATTAAAACTGTGATTCAGATTTGGCATCTTTCTCTGAACTAGCTCAATGTACATGCGCAGAGTCTCTTGCGCAAAGAATGGGAATCGAGGACCAGGGGACAGAGGTTTCAGGTGAATTGGAAACAACCTAATAGGAATCTGAGAGGGGTCTTTTTCACACAAAGGGTGGTGGGGTGTATAGAACAAGCTGCCAAATGAAGAAGTTGAGGCTGGGACTATCCCAACGTTTAAGAAACAATTAGACAGGTACATGGAAAGGACGGGTTTCGAGGGCTATGGACCAAACTCAGGCAGGTGGGACTATGGTTGCTGGGACATGTTGGCCGGTGTGGGGAGGTTGCGCCGAAATACCAGTTTCCACACAGTATTCCCTTGCAGCTGCAGCTCTCACATATTCATTCAAGCACGAATCAGTGTATGTGTGTTGCATATGTGTAAGTATATGCCTGGGTGTGAGCGTTCGTGTGTGTGTGTGTGTGTGTGTTTGTGTGTGTGTGTGTGTGTGTGTGTGTGTGTGTGTGTGTGTGTGTGTGTGTGTGTGTGTGTGTGTGTGTGTGTGTGTGTGTGTGTGTGTGTTGTGTGTGTGTGTGTGTGTGTGTGTGTGTGTGTGTGCGCGCGCGCGCGCACGCGTGGTCCATGCACTCGTCCACTGTGTCAAGGTACACTCATCACCTTCCGCTCACACACTAACTCTGCAGCTTATTTCCGATGTTGGACGTAATTTAACAGATAGGACTCCAGAACAATTGGATCGTCCACATACATAATGTTCGTTACACGCCCAATTCCAAGTTCTGCCCATTTAACCGACTCCTGGACATTTATTATGCAAGATTGGCCTTTCCAAATTCTTGGTGACTTTGTCCGACCTGACATTCCAATATGTCTTCTGTTATTGCTAATTTCACTGCTTCTAACATCCATAATCGCTTTAATGTCCTCACCTTCCACCCCATCAGCAGTCGCATACAACATATAATCCTCCGACATGTTCACCACCTCAAACAGAATCCCACCACTGACCACATCTTCCCATATCACTCCCTTTCTGTTTTCCGCAGAGACCATTCCCTCCAGAACTCCCTCGTCAATTCGTCCCTTCCCAACCTAAACACCCCCTTCCCGGCTACTTGCACCTGCAACCGCAGGAATGCATCACTTGTCGCTTTCCCTCCCCCGTCGACTCCATCCAAGGACCCATGCAGTCTTTCCAGATGAGGCAGAAGATCACCTGCACCACCTCCAACCTCATTTACTGCATCCGCTGTTCCAGGTGTCAACTGCTCTACATCAGTGAGACCAAGCGCGGGCTTGGCGATCGCTTCGCTGAACACTTTTGCTCAGTCCGTGTTAACCAAACTGATCGCCCGGTTGCTCAGCACTTCAACTCCCCCTCCCATCCCCAATCTGACATTTCTGTCCTTTGCCTCCTCCATGGCCCAGCGCAAATTGTAACAACAGCACCTCATATTTCGCTTGGGTAGCTTACACCTCAGTGGTATGAATATTGACGTCTCTAATTTTAGATAGCCCTTGCTTTCACCCTCCTACAACGCCCCCCCCCCCGCCTTCCCAGTTCTCCCACGTCCTACCGTCCCCGCCTATTTCCTCCCTTGCCCCCTCCCTCCCCAAGATCAGTCTGAAGAAGGGTCTCGACCCGAAACGTCGCCTATTCCTTCTCTCCCTATATGCTGCCTCATCCGCTAAGATTCTCCAGCATATTTTGTCTACCTTCGAATTTTCCAGCAGCTGTAGTTCTATGGTGCAGATATATGTTTCTACACCAAGCTGCACCACCAAACGGAATAACCACACACTTATCCACGTTACCTACGTTTGGGCAAAACGCTCAAGTTCCGCCGTCGTCTCTTGTAGCTGCAGCTGTCATACACTCATTCAATCACGAATCAGTGCGTGTGCGTTGTGTATAGGTGTGGGTGTGGGCGTTCGTGTCTGTGTGCGTGCGCGTGTGGTACGAGCACTCGTCCATTGAGGAAAAGTACACTCACCACTTCCGCTCAAAACACCAACTCTGCACGCTTATTTCAGATGCAGGGCGTAATTGAACAGAAAGGACTTCACAACAATTGGATCGTCCACGTCCATAATGTTCGTTACAGGCACAAACCCAAGTATAATATACAAATACAATACAATACAATATTTATTACATGTCATTACAAGACAATTTCCTACAGACATACACACAATTCAATTTTCAGAAACATCCATCACCGTGAACCTCCTCCTCACTGTGATGGAAGGCAAAGTATTTTCTCTCCCCTGTTCTCCATTTCTCACCTGATGTTGAAGCCCCAGGCGGGCGATGGTAAATGCCATGGCCATTTTAGGCCACGCCGGGCGATGTACGTCCCCGCTCCCGGTCTAAAAATCACGAGGTTGGAGCCCCCGGCGGGCGCTGGAATGTCCCGCGGCCATTAAGCCGCGCCGGGCGATGTACGGCCCCGCTCCGGGTCGTTCCAACTCCGCGGCACGCGCTGGAGAAGTTGTGTTGCAGGAGCTCCGGAAAGCGGTCTCCACCGGACCCGCGAGCTCCCGATATCCCGACAGTCCACAGGTTTGCAGCTGGAGCCTCCGAGCCCGGCCAGCCCCATGATGGTGAGTAGTCCGCACCTCCGCAGGCTCCGTGACTGGAGCCCCCAGGTCGTTCAGGCTGGAGGCCGCTCCACGGTGCTAGGCCCCAACGACAACGGAGACCCGACAGAAAAAAGGTCCGGTCTCCCGTGCCGTCACTGAAAAGTACATTTTTCAACTCCTATCCATTTGTTATGCAAGATTGGCCTTTTCAAATTATTGGTGACTTTGGCTGACCAGACATTCCATTATGTGTTTTATTATTGCTAATCATTCCCTGCTTCTAACATCAGGCGCGGCGGTTCGTCATTCATTTCTTTATCTAGACCTACTTGTGAAATCGCGGCCCTAGTTTCCCTTGTTGGAGCCCCCATTGACCCGTGATCAGCATGAACGATGCATCATGCAAGTTAACCTCACTGGGCAGTCCGCAGGCAAATAATCAGTACTTGGAACATGGGTACGAAGGATATGCAGATATGTAGGAAGAAACTACAGATGTTTGTTTACAGGGTTTCGCGTACCTCCTCCAACAGCATCTACTGTGTCCGTTGAACTAAGTGTGGGCTCCCATATATCAATGAGAACAAGCGCACACTCTGTGCGTGGGGATATAGTGAAGCTATTGTCTGTACTAGACTAAATGTGACCCGTTGGGTCCCATGTTCGCACGGGAGGGTTGGTCCCCCAACGCAATATTCCACCTCTCCCCAAATTCGAATATTGGTGGCTTTCTGGAGTGCTTGTATGGGTGTTGTGGTGCTGAAGGGACTGGTCTCCAGAGGACCAGTATGGACATTGTGGGCCAAATGGATCATTGGGGTGGCAGCTCAGTCCGTCAAGCCTGATATGCTGGTAGCTCACACGGCTGATGGGCTGGCAGTTGACTCGCGGCTATTCCTTGAAATTCAATTTCAAGCAGGGTGCAAGGCCAAATTCAAATCCATTTCCAACCATTTCAAGTAGGGGGCAAGGCCACCAAATTCAAATGAAGTTTCCTACCACTTCAAGCAGGGTGCAAGGTCACCAAATTCAAGTGCAGTTTCATACAATTTCAAGCCGGGTGCAAGGCCATCGAATTCAAGTGCAGTTTCCCCCCCACTTCAAGTAGGGTGCAATGCCACAAAATTCAAGTGCAGTTTCATACAATTTCAAGCAGGGTGTAAGGCCATCGAATACAAGTGCAATTTCCTCCCACTTCAAGTAGGGTGCAAAGCCACCAAATTCAAGTGCAGTTTCATACAATTTCAAGCAGGGTGCAAGGCATCCAAATTCAAATGCAGTTTCATAGCATTTCATGCAGGGTGCAAGGCAATCACATTCAAATGCAGTTTGATACCATTTCAAGCAGCGTGAAACCACCGTGAAACCACCATAAAACCAGGCAAAACACCACACTCACAGTTAAGTAGACATTCACTGTTTTCAATTGATTCACAGCTCAGACAGAGTCGTGACATCTCCCTCCCCATCATGCAGAAACTGAGCCACATCCACACTTCCGAGTGTTATAATCCCCCCCCCCCCCCCCCCCCCCCCACACTTCCCATCGGAAAAGTTGTGCCCTTCAATTCAAGGCGTGATTGACAGGAGAGAGATTCTCAACATTTTTTAAAACACTAATAACACTTTTATTTTTCATTGATGGGAAGAATCCTCTGCACCCGATGAGCGGAGGGGCTATGAGTAAGATGGCCAAAAATCACAGCCGTAAGTTTTTATCTAAAATCAATATACAGTGCAAACAGGAAGTTGTCAAATTTTGACTACCAACCATTTGCAGTGCTTTTTACTTCAACCCAAAATCCCAAACCAACCATTTGCAGTGCTTTTTACTTGAACCTAATACCCACCCGACCATTTGCGGTGCACATCTGTGTTCGGTGTTATTCACAGCTCAGACTGAGAGACTGAGAGGCGTGACCCTATCACTTCCCCCATCTTGCAGAGACTGACTGAGGCACAAGACTTCAGGTTTTATCGTTCCTCCCCCCCCCCCCCCCCCTCCCACCAGCAGGGGCAGCAGAGAGAATGTCAACATTTTTTAAATAGTAATAACTCTTTTATGTTTCATCGATTGGAAAAATCCTCATGTCCTCCGCCGCGGAGGGGGACTGAGTAAGCTGGCCAAAAATCACAGCCATAAGTGGCAGCGTTTTTTCTAAAATCATAAATCAGAAAAACAGGACGTGTTTAAGATCTTACTTTTAGTAATATAGATATTACATACTGCAAGAGGACACTGTCACACCCGCCAGGCGAAAGACAGATTTCACTACTTGATTACTAATTTTATTACGTTTTTGTCTGTTTGAAGTGAAACGAACCTTAACACAACAGTGGGTTTGTGATACTTTTCAGCTTGGCCAGCACAAACATTTCTAGGGTCTTCATTACTACAGACTGTAGTCATCAAGACCAATAATCTTTGCATTTTTGAGTACGGGGACAACAGTGGAAACTTAGAAGCAGTCAGGAGAGTACATGCTTGCAGGCACTGGTTCAAAATGATTTTGTAATCCGGTGCCGTATGTTCGGCACAGAGCTTGAGAGTAGAGGGGGAATTATTGTCGGTCCTGGAGATTCCCAGCTTTTCTGTCTTCTGTACAGCCTCGTCACCTCCTCTATTTTTATTGTTGATGATGGAGAAGTGACGTTGTGCAGAACGGAGCGGGTGGGTAGGGGACGTGGCCGCAATCTTTTGCAGTCAGGCTGTAATTGGGTGATAAGTGGTGACTGGGGATGGGGGTGTGGGGTCAGTGGCATCTCTCCGCGATACTGAAATGCTGTACGGGTTGTATTTGCTTAAAGAATTAAGCTGTGTTAGTTTGACGGAAAGATGTTAAGACGGAAATAATCTGTGATTTTGCATTTCTTTATGTTTTAGGAGAGTTTAGAGATACACCGTGGAAACAGGCCCTGTAGGCTGTGGGCCGAGGAGCTTTATTCTGCAGTTTCGTGACCCAAGTCATCAAACTACATGAAATTTTCACATATTGTGTAAAAATATTTATATAAATCACCCCTGAAACTCGATATGCAGAAGACTTGCACAATACCGAGGCCCCGCGGTCGGAGCACTTTTTCCCGGTAAGTTTTCGCAGGCAGCTCCGAGATTAGCTGTTAAAGGCTTATTACTCTAGTACAAGCTGGCATTCGTGACAATGTTTAATTGGCTATGTTATAGTTTAGGCCCTCACTTTCATGAATAAATGAATGGACGAGTAAGTGAGTGAATTAATGAATGAATAAGGAATGAATGAATTAATTTATTCACATTATAAAAGTGTGCAATTAAATTAATTAAAGTCCATACAGATAGATTTTCATAAATTCAGACTTTAGTCTTACCTTTCAGTTAGAGTTGATTCATGGGGGCCTTCTTTTGTGTTCCAGCACATCAGCAGGGACTTTGAAGGCTTTCTTGCACTTTAATCCACTTCGCAGCACTTTCTACAGCCTTTTTAATGCTTATCCCACTAAATACAATTACCTGCTGCAAGTTTCCACGACATTTATTCCACAGAACAACACATCGGAATCTCCAGTAAAACAGGCATCTGTGAAGCCCCCTCAGCCATTTTGTGTGCTAGCCTGAAACAAAGCGCGTGATTGGCCAACTGGCAGTCAAATCAATGTTAAACGTGCTTTGATTGGACTAAAGTATTCCCGACATTTTTCCGGTTTACCTCTAATTTAATAAAGAAATGTGCAATTCTTCTTCATATCGAGTTTCAGGGGTGATTTATATAAATATTTTTACACAATATGTGAAAATTTCATGTAGTTTGGTGACTTGGGTCACGAAATCCTATTTCTAGACCCAATTTTGATGCTCGGCTCACAACCTACTGCGGTCCACCGAATCCGCGCGGACGTGCGATCCCCGCACATTAACACAATCCCACACACTGGGGTCAATTTACTATTATAGCAACCCAAATAGACTACAAACATGTAGGTCTTTGGGGATTCGGATGAAATCGGAGAACCCGGAGACAACCGACGCAGGTCACGGGGCGAACATACAAACTCTGCTCTGAGAGCACCTGTAGTCAGGGTGAACCCAGCTCCCTGGCGCTGTATGGCAGCAACTCCAACCGTGCCGACCTTTATCTAGACGATCACTTGATTCACCAGGGCTCTGGACCACGAGCAGGTAAATGGAATGCGTGTATATACGTTTTTATATAGGGTTGAGAAAAACCCGGTGCGCCGAAAGATCTATTTCAGTGACGTTTGGCTCATTTAGCCAATGCCGTTTAGATACAATCAGTTGAAATTTGGAAACAATTGTTCGTGAAAAACGTTAAATTCGCAACATACAAAGAGAAGATCAAAATATTGGGAATACGCTGTTGCAATTTGCAGCCCTTCAGTCAAATTACTGGCCTTCATCCAGTAACAGGACGACAATTACTTCTATCGCTGACGCGCCTCTATCATGGCCAACCCAATCCGGACATAACACGATACCAGCCGGTTGGGTATAAATACAGCAACATCTACAACCAGCTTCCAAAACCATTTCTCTGCATTTCTGCTCGCGACCGGTGAACACAGCAGACCATGAGACAGCCTGTTGTTTTAGTTTTAGCAATACTGATGTTGATTTCATCATTTGAAGAGGCCAGTGGGTTTGGTGGGTATATTATATTATGAGATACGTTTTCCACTTCCAAAGCCCTCAAAGTGCAGAAGTGAGAAAGGATTGTTTTAAACTGTTCTCTTTACCTGCCCGACATTTTAATTTCAGTGGTTACGTGACTTAGGGATCGTAGGCAAATCTACAAACATGCGTGTCAAATCTGATCCAGATTTCCCACAAATTCTGGCAATGCTGAGGTTCTCTCTAGAGGTCCAGAGTGAAGCAACGGGAGCTCATATTGCGGAGGATACACCAAAGTAAGCCGACGCGGGGCCCGCGGTATGATGGACAACACGGAGTAAACGGTCAGACTATGTTCCGTGTCCACGCTGCCTCTCGCCAAGGGTAGAATATGAGGACAATTTCTGATACTGTCATTTTCCCCAGCCGCGCGTGAACGATGGTAAATTAGAAACTTGGCTCTGAATTATTCCTCTTTTAATCAAGACAAACAGATTCGGGATGGAATGCACAGAGATTTATTGAAATCTTGATATAGAAGGCAGGTCAATGATAAGAATCGGAATTAGGTGAGGAAAAGTAGTTAATCAAATTATTATAATATTTTATTTAGTAACAGTCCCACGCTACATGCTCAACTGTTTCAAATACTTGCTTTTCCTTTCAGACAAGTGTCTGAGTGTAAACAGAATGCTTAGTTGAAACTGATTTAAGTTTGGCATCTTTCTCTGAACTCGCTCAATGTACATGCACAGGGTCTCTTGCGCAGAGAAGGGGAATCGAGGACCACGGGTCAGAGGTTTAATGTGAATGGGAAAAGATTTAATAGGAATCTCAGAGGGGTCTTTTTCACACAGAGGGTGGTAGGTGCATGGAACAAGATGCCAACGGAGGTAGTTGAGGCTGGAACCGTCCCAACGTTTAATAAACAATTAGGCAGGTAATTGGAAAGGGCAGGTATGGAGCTATATTGTCCAAACTCAGGCAGGTGGGACGAGTGTTGCTGGGACATTTTGGACGGCGTGGGGAAGTTTGGCCGGAGTGCCAGTTTCCACAGTGTATCACTCCAGGAATCTATGACGCTATAAGGACAGATTGGGTTTTCAAGGCGTCTTCGTGTTTTCCACACATTTATAAATCAATGGCCAAACAATTGATTGATGAATATGCATGTTATGATTTATAGAAATATGCGAGCTTATTGGAGGAATTTGTGAAACAGCCTGCAGAGGCTACCCGGTGGAAGATGCGCAATGTTATGGAGGGCTCGTATGCTGCGAGCGAAATTATAACGGGAGACGGTGATCAGTCTCATTTTCACCCGTGAACAGCCGGCTATCGTTCTGAACTGTCTGAACTGTTGGATCACTAAATACAAATGGCTGCATGACTAGTTTTGTTTACTGCTTGTTTCTCTTTTCAGTGAGACCGCGAGAAGATATTTATTTTCTTAAGGAAATAACTAACTACAGGAGAATTTGTAGAAATCATTGGGTTTATTTTAAGCACCGATGAGGGGTGGTGGCGCGAGATGGGGGTGAACAAGCGAGGAAATGAACTCACTAGAAACCATAAATGAGATGATACGTTGCTAGAGGTGTTTAACAGGTAGGGGACCATCTCATGGAGCCAGTTAAAATTTCAACCTTGCTTCTATTTGTTTCTGGTATGTTGTAACCAGCAGTTTTTGTTTTCATTTACATATAACGTATCGATATTTTTTTAACATGTTTGTGAGACAGGTGAAAGCGGCGCGTCGCACAATAACATGTTTGTTTCTTGAACTGAAGGTAACGGAGAACAACAGTGCGGATAAACTGTAAAAACAATGTTTCATTCTGGATGTATTTGCTTCCAACTCTCCGCTTCTTCATTATCCCCGTTCAGATAAAAATCATCTGTCTTCCAAGCTGTTCCACCAAACTACATAACCACACACGTATCCACAGTCTCTACGTTTGGACAAAACGCACAACTTCCCCGTCGTCCCTTGCAGCTGCAGCTCTCATTCAGGCACGAATCAGTGTGTGTGTGTGTGTGCGTGTGTGCGCGTGCGTGTGCGTGTGCGTGCGTGTGTGTGTGTGTGTGCGTGTGAGCGTGTGTGTGTGTGTGTGTGTGTGTGTGAGTGTGTATGTGTGTGTGAGTGTGTGAGAGTGTGTGTGTGTGTGTGTACGCGTATGGTCCATGCACTCGTCCACTGTGTAAAGGTACACTCACCACCTTCAGCTTGGACGTTGGACGTAATTTAACACATAATATATGACTTCACAACAATTGGATCGTTCACATCCATAATATTCCTTGCACGCCCAAATCCAAGTTCATTTCTTAATTGCTGTCCATTCATTCTGCAAGATTGACCTTCCCAAATTCTTGGTGACTTTGTCCGACCTGACATTCCACTATGTGTTCTGTTATTGCTCAACATTTGGCTGCTTCTAACATCCATAATCACTTTAATGTCCTCACCTTCCACCCCATCGGCAGTCACATACAACATATAATCCTCCGACATGTTCGCCACCTCATTTACTGCATCCGCTGTTCCAGGTGTCAACTGCTCTACATCGGTGAGACCATCGGTGAGACTTGGCGATCACTTCGCTGAACAACTTTGCTCAGTCCGTGTTAACCAAACTAATCGCTCGGTTGCTCAGCATTTCAACTCCCCCTCCCATCCCCAATATGACCTTCCTGTCCTGTGCCTCTTCCATTGCCAGAGTGCGGCCCAGGTATGTGCGGTCCAGAGTGCGGCCCAGCAAATGGTAGGAACAGCACCTCATATTTCGCTTGGGTAGCTTACACCTCAGCGGTATGATCATTGACATCTCTAATTTTAGATAGCCCTTGCTTTGTCCATCCTACAACCCCCCAATTCTCCCACAAGCTCTAACGTCTCCGCCTATTTTCTCCCTTGCCCCCCCCCCCCCCCCCCCCCCCCAACATCAGCCTGAAGAAGTGTCTGGACCCGAAACGTTGTCTATTCCTTCTCTCTCTATATGTAGGTATGTTGCAAAGCGTACCTGAAGCGTCGCTGAAAATCTGCCCCAGCCCGTGTGCTCGATTTTGGCGCCGTTTAGAGGGGGGCGGGTTTAAAACGCGATTTTCTCTAGGCTGTTCAAATCGAGTTTGTTCAGCCTAGTTAATTGTTAACGAAAATTCGCTGGTAGGTTCCCTCACATGAGCTATTATTAGTTTTACGAGTTTTTCCTAAGTGCTATAGTAGTTTAAAAATTAACCTCTAAAGCCCCGACGGCTCGCAACCAGCTGGGTCTATAGAGCAGAAATCTGAAGGGTAGCAGTGTATTTTTACATTAAAAAGGGCCTCTTAAGGTCACTTTATACAAAGTTTAATATTGCGAGTAGCTAATTTTGGGCCCATTATATCCCGCAGTATTTTTCTGGGCATTTGAGGGCACAAATCTACCGCAATGTGAACGTTCTAAACCAGCGCGTTCACAGGATCCAACTAGAAAGCTGATTTAAAATGGACTTTAATTCACAGCAATTGAACACTAAATTCCTTCCATTTGGCCTATAAATTAATGTAAATGAGATTTAAAAATCATGTTTTATTGTGAATTATTTGTAAATATTATTTGGACACTTAGGCTATTTAAAAATGTTAATCATTTATTAAGAAATGGATAGATGTTTAGATCTAGTAATTGAAGTTTGAAATTAGCTACAAGTGGGTAACTAACTAATGATATGCTTTAATTCCAGGTCATCCGAGTAAGATTATTTTATATTTGATTCAGAATGGTTCAATCTATGATAACTGAAAATTTCATTCAGTTCTCTTAATTTTTAAGAAGGTTATGTGCTTTTGACTGTCCACGATCACAGCTTTTTGTTATGTCCATAGTAAATCAACAGGGAACAAGATGCTAATTTCCGAGTATGAAAATGGCCATAACTTTTTAAATACTTGAGATATGAAAGTGAATTAGGTGCCAAATTAAACTTCTTTTTATGCTTTATCTGATGGGATAAATTACAGACTTGATTTTTTAAATCTCAAAATTTTATAACATTGCTGCCTCACGCGCTGAGATTCTCCAGCATATATTGTCCACCTTCAAATTTTCCAGCAGCTGCAGTTCTTTGTTGCAGATATATTTTTCTACACCAAGCTGCACCACCAAACGGAATAACCACACACTTATCCACATTACCTACGTTTTGGCAAAATGCTCAAGTTCCGCCGTCGTCTGGACTGTCTTATGAAGAAAGACTGGATAGACTTGGTTTATACTCTCTAGAATTTAGAAGATTGAGAGGGGATCTTATAGAAACTTACAAAATTCTTAAGGGGTTGGACAGGCTAGATGCAGGAAGATTGTTCCCGATGTTAGGGAAGTCCAGGACAAGGGGTCACAGCTTAAGGATAAAGGGGAAATCCTTTAAAACCGAGATGAGAAGAACTTTTTTCACACAGAGAGTGGTGAATCTCTGGAACTCTCTGCCACAGAGGGTAGTTGAGGCCAGTTCATTGGCTATATTTAAGAGGGAGTTAGATGTGGCCCTTGTGGCTAAGGGGATCAGGGGGTATGGAGAGAAGGCAGGTACGGGATACTGCGTTGGATGATCAGCCATGATCATATTGAATGGCGGTGCAGGCTCGAAGGGCCGAATGGCCTACTCCTGCACCTAATTTCTATGTTTCTATGTTTCTATGTCTCTTGTAGCTGCAGCTCTCACACACTCATTCAATCACGAATCAGTGTGTGTGCGTTGTGTATAGGTGTGGGTGTGAGCGTTCGTGTCTCTGTGAGTGCGCGTGTGGTACGAGCACTCGTCCATTGAGCAAAAGTATACTCACCACTTCCGCTCAAAACACCAACTCTGCACGCTTATTTCCGATGCAGGGCGTAATTGGACAGAAAGGACTCCACAACAATTGGATCGTCCACGTCCATAATGTTCGTTACAGGCACAAATCTAAGTCCAGTTTTCAACTCCTATTGATCTATTATGCAAGATTGGCCTTTCCAAATTCTTGATGACTTTGTCTGACATGACATTCCATTTTGTGTTCTATTATTGCTAACCATTCCCTGCTTCGAACATCAGGCGCGGCGGTTCATAATTCATATCTTTATCTAGACCTACTTGTGAAATAGCGACCGCCCTTGTTGGAGCCCCCATTGATCCGCGATCAGCATGAACGATGCATCATGCAAAGCTAACAGAGCAGGTCAGTCCGCACGCAGATAATCAGTACTTAGAACATGCGTACAAAGGATCTGCAGATGTGTAGGAAGGAACTACGGATGTTGGTTTACATCGTAGATAGACACTAACAGGTGGAGTAACTCAGTGGGACAGGCAGCATCTCTGCAGAAAAACGATGGGTGACGTCATTATATCTCACCTCTCGACTCTATCCAGGGACCACGACAGTCCTTTAACGCGGGACAGAGTTCCACGTACCTCCTCCAACGGCATCTACTGTGCCCGTTGATCTAAGTGTGGGCTCCTATATATTAGGGAGACCAAGCGTATATTCTGCGTGTGGGGATAGAGTATATTACATACTGTAAGAGTATACTGTCACACCCGCCTGGCGGAATACAGATTTCGCTACTTGATTGCTAATTTTGTAGCGTTTTTGTCTGTTTGAAGTGAAACGAACCTTAACACAGCAGGTGGTTTCTGATATTTTTCAGCTTGGCCAGCTGGTGCCATACGTACGGCTCAGAGCTTGAGAGTAGAGAGGGAATCATTGTCGTGTCCTGGAGATCCCCGGCTTTTCTGTCTTGTGTACAGCCTATTCACCTCCTCTATTTTTATTGTTGATGATGGAGAAGTGACGTTGTGCAGAACGGAGGGGGGTGGGTAGTGGACGTGGCCGCAATCTTTTGCAGTCAGGCTGTAATTGGGTGATAAGTGATGATTGGACATGAGTGGGTGGGACCGGTGGCATCTCTCCGCGATACTGAGATGCTGTGCGGGTTGTATTTACTTAAAGAATGAAGCTGTGTTGGTTTGGCAAAGATGTTGAGTCGGAAGTAATCTGTGATGTTGCAGTTCTTTATGTTTTAGGAGTGCACGGGATACACGTGGATGCATTGAGTTTAGTTTAGTTTAGTTTAGTTTAGTTTAGAGATACACCGCGGCCACAGGTCCTGCGGCCCACCGAATCCGCGCGGACCTGCGATCCCGCACACTAACACAATCCTACACACTGGGGTCAATTTACTATT
This sequence comes from Leucoraja erinaceus, assembly GCF_028641065.1. Lineage (NCBI taxonomy): Eukaryota > Metazoa > Chordata > Chondrichthyes > Rajiformes > Rajidae > Leucoraja > Leucoraja erinaceus. Next base: position 2,133,498 of record NC_073398.1, read on the forward strand.
ATAGCAAGCCAAGTAGCCGACACACCCGTTAGTCTTTGAAGAGTCGAATGAAACTGGAGAACCCGGAGAAAACCCACGCAGGTCACGGGGAGAGCACCCGTAGTCAGGGTCGAACCCAGGTCCCTGGCGCTGTATGGCAGCAACTCCACCACTGCGCAACCGTGCCGATCTTTATATAGACCACCACTTGATTCACCAGGGCTCTGGACCAAGAGCAGGTAAATGGAACGCGTTTATATAGGTATCTCATGCTTGAGAAAAACCCGGTGCGCCGAAAGATCTATTTCAGTGACGTTTGGCTCATTTAGGCAATGCGGTTTAGATACAATCAGCTGAAATTTGGAAACAATTGGTCGTGAAAAAAGTTAAATTCCCAACATACAAGAGAATGTCATAATATTGGGAATGCGCTGTTGCAATTGATGAAAACACAAACTAGTGTCTGGAGATCCTATTTGCCTATCAGGTGCCTATAGAGAAGGGTTCAGATATACGAGAGTCATACAGAGCCACTGGACACGTTGCGAACGCTTCAGTCAAATTACTGGCCTTCATCCAGTAACAGGACGGCAATTACTTCCACCTCTGACGCGCCTCTCTCACGGCCAACCCAATCCGGACATTACACGATACCAGCCGGTTGGGTACAAATACAGCAACATCTACAACCAGTTTCCAAAACTATTCCTCTGCATTCCTGCTCGCGACAGCAGACGATGAAACTGCCTGTTGTTTTAGTTTTAACAATATTGATGTTGATTTCATCACTGGAAGTGGACAGTGTGTATGGTAGGTATATTATATTATGAGATACGTTTTCCTCTTCTAAAGCCTTCAAAGTGCAGAAGTGAGAAACGATTGTTTTTAAAGTGTCCTCTTTACCTGCCCGACATTTTAATTTCAGTTGGTACGTCAAGTCAAGTCACATTTATTTATATAGCACATTTAAAAAACAACTCTCGTTGGCCAAAGTGCTTTACATTTGTATAAGAATAGTATAACAAACAAACCACATACATATAGCCCTCACTCAGAGGACGTCAAGAAAGGCTTGGGAGTACAGATGAGTTTTTAGTCTCGACTTAAAGGAGTCGATGGAGGGGGCAGTTCTGATGGGAAGAGGGATGCTGTTCCACAGTCTAGGAGCTGTGGTCGCCCCTGAGCTTATGCCTAGACCGCGGGGTGTTCAGTAACCCCAAGTCGGCCGATCTGAGGGACCTGGAGGTGGTGTGGTGGGTGGGCAGACTTTTGATGTAGGTGGGGGCAAGCCCATTGAGGGCTTTGTAGACATAAAGGAGGATCCTGAAATTTATTCGGAACCCCACAGGGAGCCAGTGGAGAGAGGCCAGGATTGGAGTGATGTGGTCCCCTTTTTCGGGTGCCCGTCAGGAGTCTCGCTGCGGCGCATTGGACCAGTTGCAGGTGGGACAGGGAAGATTGGCTGATGCCAGTGTAAAGAGAGTTGCAGTAATCTAGGCGGGAGGAGATAAATGTGTGGATGATCTTTTCGAGGTCATCAAACTGGAGGAATTGTTTTATTTTAGCTATCGTCCGAAGCTGAAAGAAGCTAACTTTTACCACGGCATTGACTTGTTTGTTAAATTTCAGTGCTGAGTCAAATATCATGCCAAGGTTTTTGACGTGAGGTTTGAGTAATGGGGTAAGGCTTCCAAGGCTGCCCGCTATCATTTCGATTGAGTGCGAGGGGCCCAGTAGGATGACCTCAGCCTTACTCTCGTTTAGTTGGAGGAAGTTCTGGGCCATCCAACACTTTATATTCTCGAGGCAGCGAGTAAGGTTAAGCAGATTTGATTCTTTTTGGGGCTTCAGGGGGAGATAGAGTTGTGTATCGTCTGCGTAGCAATGGAAGGAAATGCCGTGCCTTTCAATGACAGCCTAAGGGGAGCATATACAGGGAGAAGAGAATGGAGCCAAGGATGGAACCTTGTGGAACCCCCACAGCAGCGACTAGCTGGGAAGGATAAAGAGTTGCCTATGTTAGTAAAGAAACTCCTACCTTTGAGGTAGGTGATGAACCAGCTCAAGGCAGTGCCATCAATACCAACCCCGTACCGGAGACAGTCAATTAGGATGGTGTGGTCGACAGCATCAAATGCTGCGCTGAGATCGAGAAGGAGCAAGATTGCACAGTCGCCGGAGACAACGGTGAGCAGTAGGTCATTGTGTACCTTCAACAAGGCAGACTCTGTGCTGTGGTGGGCCCTGAAACCTGATTGGAAAGTTTCCAAAATAGTATTTTGGTGAAGATAAGGCATAAGTTGACAAAAATTACCTTTTTAAGGGCTTTTGAGGGGAAAGGCAGTTTAGAAATTGGTCTGTAGTTGCCTGGCAAGGTGGGGTCGACATTAGGTTTTTTCAAGAGGGGCTGCACCACCACATGCTTGAAGCAGGTCGGTACAGTGCCAGTGGCCAGAGAGCTGTTGAAGATGGCGAGGATGCTGGGACCTGCTGTTGTAATGATGTCCTTTAGGAGGGCAGAGGGGACAGTGTCGATGGGGCAGGTAGTAGGTTTCATGGTGGTGATCAGTTTTACAAGAGAGGGTAGAGTAACGGGTTGGAAACAATCCAATTTTGAAGAACAGACCTTGGAGTTATGAGCGTTTTTGGAGATAACGGTGGAAAAGTATTTTGTTCTAGCAGATTTTACCACTTCCTAGTATTTGTGAAGATTGTTTTTCAGGAGTTCAAATAAACTTTGAAGCTTATAAGAGTTGTACTTCCGTTCTGATTTTCTGCATTCTCTACTTAGGGCTCTGGTGGTGTCATTGAGCCACGGCCAGCCATTAGGCTTAGGCGTTTTCATTTTAAGAGGAGCAACATAATCCGGGATGGAAGAGCAAGTAGTATTGAATAGAGAAATTAGGGCGTCGGTGCTGAGATGGAGAGCAGACGACTCAATAGTGCGGATGTCGGGGGCGGCTATGAGAGCCTCAGAGAATTTACTGGCAGTCGTAGAGTTTACGTAGCGGGGGTAGTGAGCAGGGGGATGGGACTTTGAGGGAGAGAAAGGCAGAGATATGTCGAATATAATAGCACTTTGATCAGACAGACGGACATCAATAATATCTGTGTTACAAGTTGGGAGACCAGACGAAAGCATTAGGTCTAGTGTATGGCCAAACTTGTGCGTGGGTCCAGTGGTCGGTAGAGACAGATTGAAGGAATCGACCAGGTTCATAAATTCACTCACCAGAGGCTTTGTGGGACAGCAGACATGAATGTTAAAGTCACCAAGAAGCAGGACCCGGTCAAATTTGGGCAACAAGCTAGCGATAAGATCAGCGAATTGTGAGATAAAGTCCATATAACCATATAACCATATAACAATTACAGCGCGGAAACAGGCAATCTCGGCCCTACAAGTCCGTGCCAAACATTTATTTTCCCCTAGCCCCATCTACCTGCACATAGACTATAACCCTCCATTCCTTTCCCATCCATATACCTATCCAATTTAGTTTTAAATGATAAAATCGAACCTGCCTCCAGCACTTCCATTGGAAGCTCATTCCACACAGCTACCACTCTCTCAGTAAAGAAGTTCCCCCTCATGTTACCCCTAAACTTCTGTTCCTTAATTCTGAAGTCATGTCCTCTTGTTTGAATCTTCCCTACTCTCAATGGGAAAAGCTTATCCACGTCAACTCTGTCTATCCCTCTCATTATTTTAAAGACCTCTATCAAGTTCCCCCTTAACCTTCTGCGCTCCAAAGAACAAAGGCCTAACTTGTTCAACCTTTCTCTGTAACATAGTTGGTCAAACCCAGTCAACATTCTAGTAAATCTCCTCTTTACTCTCTCTATTCTGTTGACATCGTTCCTATAACTGGGCGACCAAAATTGTACACCATACTCCAGAATTGGTCTCACCAATGCCTTGTACAATTTTAACATTACATCCCAACTTCTATACTCAATGCTCTGATTTATAAAGGCTAGCACACCAAAAGCTTTCTTTACCACCCTATCTACATGAGATTCCACCTTCACACTTATCAGCATTAAACTCCATCTGCCATCTTTCAGCCCACTCTTCCAAATGGCCTAAATCTCTGTGAAGACTTTGAAAATCTACTTCATTATCTACAACATCACCTATCTTAGTATCATCTGCATACTTACTAATCCAATTTACCACACCATCATCCATATCATTGATGTACATGACAAACAACAGTGGACCCAACACCGATCCCTGAGTCACCACACTAGTGACCAGCCTCCAACCTGACAAACAGCCATCCACCATTACTCTCTGGCATCTCCCATTCAGCCACTGTTGAATCTATCTGGCTACTCCACCATTGATACCCAACAATTGATACCCAACAATCTGTCCTTATTCGTTTTTGGTGGGCGATACACAAGAGGGACTCAAATAGGGAAAGCTAGTAGTCAGTGTGTGAGGCAGAAGGCAGGAGGCAGAGAAGGGAAACACTCAGACCCAACATGTAGGGGAGAAAGAAGAAAAAGATAATAAACAGAGAATAAGAGGTGGTGGGTTTCTTAAATGTGTATATTTTAATGCTAGGAGCATTGTAAGAAAGGTGGATGAACTTAGAGCCTGGATTGACACCTGGAAGTATCATGTTGTGGCGATCAGCGAAACATGGTTGCAGGAGGGCTGTGATTGGAAATTAAATATTCCTGGATGTCGTTGCTGCAGGTGTGATAGAATTGGAGGGGCAAGAGGTGGAGGTGTTGCATTGCTTGTCAGGGAAGATATTACAGCAGTGCTTTGGCAGGATAGATTGGAGGGCTCGTCTAGGGAGGCTATTTGGGTGGAAATGAGAAATGGGAAAGGTGTAGCAACACTAAGAGGGGTGTATTATAGACCGCCTAATGGGGAGCGAGAATTGGAAGAGCAAATATGTAAGGAGATCGCAGATATTAGTAGTAAGCACAAGGTAGTGATTGTGGGAGATTTCAACTTTCCACACATAGACTGGGAAACACATTCTGTAAATGGGCTGGACGGTTTGAAGTTTGTAAAATGTGTGCAGGATAGTTTTTTGCAGCAATACATAGAGGTACATACTAGAGAAGGGGCAGTGCTGGACGTCCTGTTAGGAAATGAGACAGGCCAGGTGGCGGAGGTATGCGTTGGGGAGCACTTCGGGTCCAGTGATCACAATACCATCAATTTCAATATAATTATGGAGTGGGTTAGAACTGGATTTTTGATTGGAGAAAGGCTAACTTTGAGGAGATGCGAAAGGATTTAAAAGGAGTGAATTGGGACATTTTGTTTTATGTGAAGGATGTAGAAGAGAAATGAAGGACATTTAAAGGTGAAATTTTAAGAGTACACAATCTTTATGTCCCTGTTCGGTTGAAAGGAAATAGTAAAAATTGGAAAGAGCCATGGTTTTCAAGGGAAATTGGACATTTGGTTCGGAAAAAGAGAGAGATCTACAATAATTATAGGCAGCATGGAGTAAATGAGTATAAAGAATGGAAAAAGAATCTTAAGAAAGAAATTATAAAAGCTAAAAGATACGAGGTTGCTTTGGCAAATAAGGTGAAAGTAAATCCAAAGGGTTTCTACAGCTATATTAATAGCAAAGGGATAACCATGGATAAAATTGGTCCATTAGAGAGACAGAGTGGACAGCTATCTGGAGTGCCAAAAGAGATGGGGAAGATATTGAACAATTTATTTTCTTCGGTATTCACCAAGGAGAAGAATATTGAATTGTGTGAGGTAAGGGAAACAAGTAGAGTAGCTATGGAAACTATGAGATTCAAAGAAGAGGAAGTAATAACACTTTTGAAAAATATAAAAGTGGATAAGTCTCCAGGTCTTGACATGATATTCCCTAGGACATTGAGGGAAGTTAGTGAAGAAATAGCAGGGGCTATGACAGAAATATTTTAAATGTTATTAGAAACGGGAATAGTGCCGGGGGATTGGCGTACTGTGCATATTGTTCCATTATTTAAAAAGGGTTCTAAGAGTAAACCTAGCAATTATAGACCTGTTAGTTTGACGTCAGTGGTGGGCAAATTAATGGAAAGGATACTTAGAGATAATATATATAAGCATCTGGATAAACAGGGTCTGATTAGGAACAGTCAACATGGATTTATGCCTGGAAGGTCATGTTTGACTAATCTTCTTGAATTTTTTGAAGCGGTTTCCCGGGAAATTGATGAGGGTAAAGCAGTGGATGTTGTCTATATGGACTTCAGTAAGGCCTTTGACAAGGTTCCTCATGGAAGGTTGGTTAAGAAGGTTCAATTGTTGGGTATTAATGGTGGAGTAGCAAGATGGATTCAACAGTGGCTGAATGGGAGACGCCAGAGAATAATGGTGGATGGCTGCTTGTCAGGTTGGAGGCCAGTGACGAGTGGGGTGCCACAGGGATCTGTGTTGGGTCCATTGTTGTTGTTTGTCATGTACATCAATGATCTGGATGATGGTGTGGTAAATTGGATTAGTAAGTATGCAGATGATACTAAGATAGGTGGTGTTGTGGATAATGAAGTAGATTTCCAAAGTCTACAGAGAGATTTAGGCCATTTGGAAGAATGGGCTGAAAGATGGCAGATGGAGTTTAATGCTGATAAGTGTGAGGCGTTACATCTTGGCAGGACAAATCAAAATAGGACGTACATGGTAAATGGTAGCGTATTGAGGAATGCAGTTGAACCGAGGGATCTAGAAATAACTGTGCATAGTTCCCTGAAGGTGGAATCTCGTGTAGATAGGGTGGTAAAGAAAGCTTTTGGTGTGCTGGCCTTTATAAATCAGAGCATTGAGTATAGAAGTTGGGATGTAATGTTAAAATTGTACAAGGCATTGGTGAGGCCAATTCTGGAGTATGGTGTACAATTTTGGTCGCCTAGCTATAGGAAGGATGTCAACAAAATAGAAAGAGTACAGAGGAGATTTACTAGAATGTTGCTAGGTTTCAGCAACTAAGTTACAGAGAAAGGTTGAACAAGTTAGGTCTTTATTCTTTGGAGCGCAGAAGGCTAAGGGGGGACTTGATAGAGGTCTGTAAAATGATGAGAGGGATAGACAGAGTTGACGTGGAAAAGCTTTTCCCACTGAGATTAGGGAAGATGCAAACAAGCGGACATGACTTGAGAATTAAGGGACAGATGTTTAGGGGTAACATGAGGGGGAACTTCTTTACTCAGAGAGTGGTAGCTGTGTGGAATGAGCTTCCAGTGGGAGTGGTGGAGGCAGGTTCGATTGTATAATTTAAAAATAAATTGGATAGGTATATGGACGGGAAAGGAATGGAGGGTTATGTTCTGAGTGCAGGTAGATGGGACTAGGGGAGAATAAGTGTTCGGCACGGACTTGTAGGGCCGAGGTGGCCTGTTTCCGTGCTGAAATTGTTATATGGTTATATGGTTATATGGTTAAGAATTAAAAGTGGACAGATTAAACCAACTATGTTCAAAACTGGAGACGTGATCAGCGTTCAGAAGGCGGCAGTTGAAATGCTTCTTAAACACAGTGGCTAGGCCCCCACCGCGACCGGAGAGCCCAGGCGAGCTGAAAAAGTTAAAGGTATCAGGACAGAGTTCCACGTGTGGAGCAAGGTCACCGTGATTATGCCAGGTTTCTGTGATCAGTAGGAAGTCCAATCCACGTGCGGTGAAGAAGTCATTGAGGATGAAGGTTTTGTTCAGCACGGGTCTCGTGTTGATCAGGGCCACTTTTGCAAGGACTGCAGGTGAGTTGTGGTCCGGTAGCGGCTCCCACGCCAGCGGGTGGAGGTCCAGGGAGACCACGCCGCTGCGTTTCACACATGGCCCGGCTGGCAGCCCGCGTGCCGCCAGACCTGGGACCGGGAAGATCGACCGGAGAGAAGCATACCTGGGCTCAAGGGACCGCCGATGGATGGAGCGGTAGGGCTGACCAGATCCGTCCTCACTGATGCTAAACGGGCGCGGGCGAGGTTCTTCAACCTTAACCAAGACGCCCGCCCGCGAGTGGGACAGCCGCCGCAAGGCCGAGCCCATACAATCATCGCGAGCCGAGCGAGGAGCGAACGGTAAGTGAAACCTTGTCCGGGGCTCAGTCCGGGGCTCAGTCCAAGGCTCAGTCCGGGGCTCAGTCGGGGGCCCAGCCCGGGGCTCAGTCGGGGGCTCAGTCCGGGGTCTAGTCCGGGGCCACGGATGAAGATCTCGACGACAGAGGCTCGGCTCCGTCCGGGGCTTCGTCCGGTGGTCGGGGCGGGGCCTCGGGTGAATACCTCAACGACTGAGGCTTGTATGTTTAGTAATGCTTGCCGTTCGTACGCCAGCTTTGACTGCAGGCATAACGAACGGTAGAGATTACCTTGTTCCGACGCGAGACGACGAGCAGCCAACACAACGGCGCGGCCATCTTGGTGCCGACGTGACATTGGGATGGAATCGCAGGAAATCTACAAACATACGTGTCAAAGGAAGAAATCCCAATCTGAACCAGATTTCCCACAGATGCTGGCAATGCTGAGGTTCTCTCTAGAGGTCCAGAGTGAAGCAACGGGAACTAATATTGCGGAGGTTGCACCGACGCGGGGCCCGCGGTATGATGGACAACACGGAGTAAACGATCACACTATGTTCCGTGTCCACGCTGCCTCTCGCCAAGGGTAGAATATGAGGACAATTTCTGATATTGTCATTTTCCCCAGCCGCGCGTGAACGATGGCAAATTAGAAACTGATTTGCGGCTCTGAATTCTTCCTCTTTTAATCAAGACACATAGATTCGGGATGGAATGCACATAGATTTATTGAAATCTTGATATAGATGGCAGGTAAATGATAAGAATCGGAATTAGGTGAGGAAAAGTAGTTAATCAAATTATTATAATATTTTATTTAGTAACAGCCCCACGCTACATGCTCAACTGTTTCAAATACTTGCTTTTCTTTTCAGACAAGTGTCTGAGTGTAAACAGAATGCTTAGTTGAAACTGATTTAAGTTTGGCATCTTTCTCTGAACTCGCTCAATGTACATGCACAGGGTCTCTTGGGAAAAGATTTAATAGGAATCTCAGAGGGGTCTTTTCCACACAGAGGGTGGTAGGTGCATGGAACAAGATACCAACGGAGATAGTTGAGGCTGGAACCGTCCCAACGTTTAATAAACAATTAGGCAGGTAATTGGAAAGGGCAGGTATGGAGTTATATGGACCAAACTCAGGCAGGTGGGACGAGTGTTGCTGGGACATTTTGGCTGGCGTGGGGAGGTTGGGCCGGAGTGCAGGTTCCACAGTGTATCACTCTACGGCTACATGACGCTATATGGACAGATTGGGTTTTGAATGCGTCTTCGTGTTTTCCACGTATTTATAAATCAATGGCCAAACAATTGATTGATGAATATGCATGTTATGATTTATAGACGGCTGCGAAGATGCTGGAGGAATTTGTGAACGAGTCTGCAGTGACAGGTCGATAGGACTTGGGAAGTGTCGTGGAGGGCTCGTATGCTGCGAGCGAACTTTTATTTGGAGACGGTGATCAGTCTCATATCCACCCGTGAACAGCCGGTTATCGTTCCGAACTGTCTAAGCTGCTGGATCACTCAATAAAAATGGCTGCATGATCAGTTTTGTTTACTGCTTGTTTCTCTTTTCGACGAGACTGCGAGAATATATTTATTTTCTTCAGGAAATAACTAACTACGGGAATTTGTAGGCATCACAGGGTTTATTTTAAGCAAGGAAGAGGAGCGGGGGGTTCGAGGTAGGGGGCAAACACGCGAGGAAATGAACACAAGAAATCCGAAAATGAGATGAGAAGTTGCCGGAGCTGAGATTTAGTACATATCAACCTTGCTTCTATTTTTTTCTGGTATGATGTAACGGGCAATTTCTGTCTTCATTTACATATAACGCGTCGCTAAAAAAAATAACCTGTTTGTGAGGCAGGTGAAAGCGAAGAGAAGATATTGGAGAACCGGCTGATGACGTTGGCTTTAATGAAGGAAACAGTGGAAGAGGGGTGTTTTTCAGATTGGAGGCCTGTTATGCGTGGTGTGCCTCGTTGTTCTTCGTTACTTACTATTAACGCTTTGGGAAGGTTAATAGGTTTGTGGTTGCCACTAAAGTGGCGAAAGGGCAGTGAAGTGGCGGCGCTGTCAACAGCTGCGGCTCACCTGCAGTCCGTCTGTTTGTACTTTTTTTTAGTCAATAATGCCTTACTTTTGATGAAATTCAGCGAGCAAACGCGATAATTCCCGATATTTTGGACCTTTAAATCTTCACGGCAAATGTCTGCTAAGCACTTCCGCTGTTTTTCCACCTTCAGTTCCCCCTTGTAATTACCTTACTTTCTATCTTTTTGTTTGCCTGAAAATTTAGGTCGCTGTGCTTCACGGTCACCCCGACTAGCACAGAAAAATTCAGTTCAAAAATCGGCCGTTTTCCATGTTTTTAACGGGTGTGCAAGTGCGTGTTTCCCCATTCACTAACATGTACCGACTAACATATGTCCTCCAGTTAAATTTTTCGGTCACGTGAGGGGGGATCTACGCTCATTTTTTGGTGAAATCACCCTATAGCGGCGTAATCGGGGCACTAGATAGCTTAGGTTTGGTGTAAAGGATTTTGAACGGTGTGTGAAATGTATGAAGAACGAGAGTGTAGATGGAGATTCGAAAGTGCTTATTGAGTAAATGTTAAAGGCAGGCATTTTTACACGGTGCAGTTTCCGTTTGGTTTAGAGTTATAGCGTGGAAACAGGCCTCCCAGCGATTCCCGCACACTAACAGTCATGTTTGTGTTTAAGAAGGAAGTGCAGATGCTGGAAAATCGAAGGTACACAATAATGCTGGAGAAACTCAGCGGGTGCAGCAGCATCTATGGAGTGAAGGAAATAGGCAACGTTTCGGGCCGAAACCCTTCTTACATTTTAACACACTAGGGACTATTTACAATTATACCAAGCCAATTAACCTACAAACCTGTACGTGTTTGGGGTGGGGGAGGAAACCGGAGATCCCGGAGAAAACCGACGCAGGGCACGGGGAGAACGTACAACCGCCGTACAGACAGCACCCGTATTCATGATCGAACCCGGGTCTCTGACGTTGTGTGGCAGCAACTCCACCGGCTGCGCCACCGCCGCCCTTTATCTAGGCGAGCACTTGAATCGCCATGGGCTATAGGCCAAGAGATGGTAAATGGAATGCGTCTATATAGGTCAAACCTAGTGTCCCGAAAGACGTATTCTGGTAACGTTCTGCTCATTTACACAATGCTGTTTTGATACAATTAGCTGAAATTTGGAAACAATTGGTCGTGAAAAGAGTTAAAATACATACATACTGAAAGAGAAAATCATGATACTGGGCTTGCGCTGTTGTAAATCGATGAAAACATAAAATAGTGTCGGGAGACCCTACTTACCTATAGGGTGATGATAGAGAAGGGTTCCGATATATGAAAGGCATAAAGAGCCACTGGACACGTTGCGAACCCTTCAGTCAAATTACTGGCCTTAATCCAGTAACAGATTATAACATATAAGATTATTAAGATTTTAGACACTCTAGAGGCAGGAAACATGTTCCCGATGTCGGGGGAGTACAGTATAAGGGGCAACAGTTTAAGAATAAGGGGTAAAGCATTTAGAACGGAGACGAGGAAACACTTTTTCACACAGAGAGTTGTGAGTCTGTGGAATGCGGTGGAGGCTGGTTCTCCGGATACTTTCAAGAGAGAGCTAGGTGGGGCTCTTAAAGCTAGCGTAGTCAGGGGATATGGGGAGAAGGCAGGAACGGGGTACTGATTGTGGGTGATCAGCCATGATCACATTGAAAGGCGGTGCTGGTTCAAAGGGCCGAATGGCCTACTCCTGCACCTATTGTCCATTGTCTAATGGTTTTAGGAATACTGATGTTGATTTCAACGCTTGCAGAGATCAATGGGAATAGCGAGTATTTTAAATTATGAGATACGTTTTCTTCTTCCAAAGCTCACAAAATCCAGTTGTGTGGAAAGAATGATTTAAACTGCTCCCTTTACCTGACCAACAATTTAATTTCACTGGTTACGTGACATTGGGGTGGGATCGTAGGCACATTTATAGACAGCCATGTCAAAGGAAGAAATCCCATTTGTGAACCAGATTTCCCAAAGATGTTGGCAATGTCCGCGTTTTGTGTAAAAAGTTCCAGAGCGTAGCAAGGGGAACTCATATTGCGGAATGCGCCCAAGTGACCCGACCCGCGGGCCCGCAGTAGGATGGACAAGCTATCAGCTATCAGACTTTGTTCCGTGTCCACGCTGCCTCGCGCCAAGGGTAGAATACGAGGACGGTTTCGCAACATTTTATTGATCATCGTCCCCAGCTGTGCGCCTATCACCATGGCAAACTAGAAACTGATTTGCTGCTCTGATTTATTCCTCTTTTCTTGAAATCTGGAAATAGCTGGGAAATAAATGATAGGGATCGGAATTAGGTGAGGAAAAGTACAGTTAATCAAATTACTATTATATTAATGAAGTAACATCCCTACACGAGATATTCAACTGTATTAAATGTTTGCTCTTCTTTTCAGACAAGTGCCTGATTGTAAAAAGCAAGCTTCTGAGGATTATTTTTTTTCATACATAGGGTCGTGGGTGTATAGAACAAGCTGCCGGATTAGGTAGTTGAGGCTGGGACTATCCCAACGTTTAAAAAAAACTGTTAGACGGGTACATGGATAGGACAGGTTTGGAGGGATATGGACCAAACGCGGGCAGGTGGGACCAGTGTAGTTGGGACATGTTGGCTGGTGTGGACAAGTTGGGCCGGAGTGTCAGTTTCCACTGTATCACGCTATGTCTCTATGAGGCCAGATTAGGTTTTCAAGGCGTCTTCGTGTTTTCCACCTGATAACAGCCGGCTATCGGAACGACCTAAACTGCTGGATCATTAAATAAAAATGGCTGCATGACCAGTTTTGTTTACTGCTTGTTTCCCTTTTCGATGAGACCGTGAGAAGATATTTATTTTCTTAAGGAAATAATTCGCTACAGGAGAATTTGTAAAATTCACTGGGTTTGTGAGGGTGGGGAGGGCTTTTGGGGTGGGGTGGGGAGGCCAAGCGAGGAAATTAACACGCCAGAAATCCGCAATGAAATGAGAAGTTGCTTGAATGGCTCAGCAGGTCGGGGACCATCTCATGGAGCGAGTCAAAATATCAATCTTGCATCAATTTTTTTGTGGGGCATAGGTGTGTGAGGGCGGGGGAGGGTTGTGGGGGGGGGGGGGTGTGTGGGCGGGGGGAGAGAGCTCAGAGAAAAGACGGGGGTAGTGGGGGACAGGGGTATCACAGGGAAGGGGCCATGAGCCAGCGAGGGGGACCAGAGGGGAAGGGGCTGGAGCCGACGGTGCGATGGGGACTCACAGCGGGCGCTGGCCGCTTCGCTGGTCATTCTCCTCCGTCGGGAGTCTCCGCTTTCTGTTTGGCGAAATCGGCGCTATTTCCGACTCCGCGCTGGCTGCGCTGGGCTGGGCTGGGTCGGGACGGGCTGGGATGGGCTGAGCTGGGTCGGGCCGGGCTGGGCTGGGCGGGTCCAGAGCCTCCCGCAGCTGCAATAAATGAGGCGATGGCGGGGTCCGGCTGGCTGGGCTGGGCTGGGCTGGGTGGGGTTGCGTCGGGCTGGGTTGGGTTGGGCTAGACTGGGTTGGGTCGGGCAGGGTCTGGTCGGGCTCGCTCGGGTCGGGCTGGGTCGGGCAATCCAGAGCCTCCCGCAGCTGCAGTAAAGACGCGATAGCGCAGGATAGGGCGGATCGTCACCCGGAGCAACAATAGAAAGGACCAATAACTGGAGAGGCAATAACTGAATAACTGGAGAGGCAATCGATCTGCGCACGCGCGATTTTTAAGATTTTTGAACCTCGATAACTCTTACCACTTTCCACCGATCGGAATGAATCTTGGTGCAATCACAGCATACGGGACTGGAGGGTAACCAATATGTAGACTGGTTATTTTACTTACTTTATTATTATAAGCCTATTATCACACTATTCATTTTATCGCAACTGGACATGTGCAGTCAGTAATTGCTGCTGTACAGTAGAAGTAAAATATTGTAGTGTGTTGTATGCATTACTCAATAAATACTGTTGCATCAGATCACTCAGTATGTTTGATTCATTCAGCATGGTGTCAGACGTGGTCAACCCACTCCACATTTAAGTATATCAGTTTTTATTTTACTTTATTTCCAGTGTTTTATTTTCATCCGTTTTTGCCCCTCTTCTCGTGTTGCTATGACCAGCTCATTACGCAAACCTGATCCTCTGATTTTTTACTCAGACCTCGCTGAATGTTGGCAGATTTTCGAGCATTACGATTTCAACCGTTACATTTAAGCTGCTCGTCGCAACGTTCCGCCAGAACACGGTGCCTCTATACTTCTCAACGTCACTGGCCCAGAAGCTATCAAATGAGCAGAACGGTTCGACTTTGCTCCTGCAGTTCTGGATCATAACATTGTGGTGCCTGCTGAAACTATTGGTGATCCCGAGGTTCTGCTCACGAAATTCAGACAGCTATGTGACCGCCACGCCAACCCCGTACTGGAACGTGTTGCTTGAAACCAGCAACAAGGTGAGGCTGTGGAGAATTATATCAGTGATCTGAAACATCTTGCTGCACGCTGTCGTTTTACTAATCTGTGTGATTAACTTGTGCATGACAGACTGGTGGGAGGAATCCTCAAGGCCACGATGAATTACTCCGTGATACTGAACTAACCCTGGCCAGAGCCGAACATGCTTGTTGGATTGCCGAGATCACAACCTCTCACACTAAATCAATGGCGCCAGGACTGCATTCCTCATACCGTGTTGATGTAACCGTCACCTCCTACCGTGACCAGCGCTCCCAGCCACACACACCATCTCGAAAATCTTAAAGATGTATTGAAAATTGTTCCAACTGTGGCGGGTCACACCCTGCGGATGGCGAATTGTGCCTTGCCTTTGGAAAACTATGCCATTTTTGCAAAAAGAGAAACCATTTCTTTAAATGTTGCCGAACCCGTGGGGATCGCTCATTCTCAAGGTAGTCTGTACGCCTGTTAAAACATGAAGCGTCTGATATTGAACCAAGTTCCCATCACCTGCCCCAGTTTCTCTTCCCGAACTTGAAGATAACAGTCAAAACATACCCTCCATTCCACTGATAAGCAACTTGACCCTGAAGTCTCCCTTCATGTCAACAATACCATTACTGTTGCAGAGACCGACACCAGACCCAAATGCAGCATCATGTCGCCATCAGAATTTCTACGGATCAAAAATGCCGAACGTATTGGAAACACGGCCACTCTGTTAGCCTATGGGGAGGGGAGGTGCACCCAATTGGAGAAGCTGAGCTGAATCGCCACCTCGCATCACAAGCTCACAAGCAGAACATTTATATTGTCCATGGGAAAGTAGCCACTCTGCTTGGCATTAATGCATGCCAGGACCTAGGACCTGCATTCGGGCGAGGGCTTCACCCAGCAGATACTTTCCCAGTACAAGGAACTTTTTGACGATAAGCTTGGGAAGCTACCCATCAAATACAACATTGTCACCGAAGCAAATGTCTTACCTGTGGTACGAACACCTCATCGCATTCCACATGCTATGGGTGACAGAGTACACAATGAGCTCCAGCGCATGATGTCTCTGGATGCCATTGCCACGGTTATTGACCCATCTGACTGGGTTTCCACCATGGTAGTTGGAACAAAGAAGAAATCCAAACTTTGTATCAACCCCAGAGACCTGAATACAATGATCAAACACCCGCACTACCCGATGGGTACGGTGGAGAGATTTGATGCCCAGCTAGGCAGTGCGGCTGTGTTCTCCATTCTAGATGCCAAAGTTCATTCTGGCAGATCCCACGAGACCCCAACTCATCCAATCTCACCATGTTCGGCACCCCCTTTGGCCGTTACAAATGTCTGTGGATGCCCTTTGGCACTAACTCTGCCAGCACAGTATTCCAGCGTACAATGGAACAATTATTTACAGGGTATCTTTGTGCCATCATTGTCGACTATATTCTCGTTACTGGACGTGACGTGGCTGAACATAATGCCAACTTAAAAAAGTATTGGACCGTGCAAAAGACACCTATCTCAAGTTCAACCTTCTGAAGTGCAGATTTCGCATCAAGGAGGTCCATTATGTCAGACACGTATTCACCAATGTTGGCCTCAAACCTGACCCCTCCCAGACCATTGCCATCAACGAAATGCCAGTTCCCACTGATGTGACAAGTTTGCAGAGATTCCTGGGAATGGTTAATTACTTGGGGAAGTTCAGTCCCAACCTCAGTGAAATATCTGCCCCCCCCCCCCCACTCTCCCACGACAACTCACTCACAAGGACTCTGCATGGTCTTGGTACCCACAACACCAGAGGGCATTCAAAATCCTTAAATTACAATTGTCCAGTGCCCCTACACTTGCTTATTTTGATTTACACCTACCGATGACACTCACGTGTGATGCCTCCCAATATGCACTCGGAGCTGCTTGCCTACAGACTTCCACTGAGGGAGACTGCAGACCTATTGCTTATGTCTTTCGTACCCTGTCTGAGACTGAACAGCGATACGCTCAGATCGCGAAGGAATTACTAGCCATGGGTTTTGCCTGTACTAAATTCAAGGACTTCATTTTTGTGAAGTCTGTGGTTATTGAAACTGACCACCAACAGTTCGTCACTATTCTGAACAAACCCATTCATACTGTACCCGCTCACCTGTAATGGATGATGATGCAACTACAGAGTTTCGATTTTACCCTAGTCTATAAAAGGGGCAAGGACATGCACGGGGCTGACACGCTATCAAACGCCCCACGAACAATCTGCGAACAACAGCCATCTGAAAACGACCAGGTCACAGTAATGATGGTGTCGTACATACCCACAGAATGCCTCAGCAACCTGGCAGAGCATACAGCTACAGATACAACTTTGTGGCTACTGTCTTCAGTCATCCAGCGCGACTGCCCAGATAAACAATACCGCACTCCACTTCCTATTCGCCCATACAACCTGGTCCACGATGAACAGGTGCTGCAGGACGGTATCATAATCAAAGGTCACAAAGCAGTCATCCCAGCCACTCTACAGGACAAATACCTCGATGCCATTCACAGGGGTCACCCCGTCATGGAAGCAACCTTACTCCCAAGCCAAGAGCATGTTTTTCTGGTTCAGAATGGTTGAATTTATGCATGTGAAAGTTCAAGCCTGAGCCGTCTGCATTAGCCTGATGCCACACCAACAGAGGCAGCCCCTGCTCTCACATCCCTTTCCACCTCTGCCTTGGACCACGTTTGCTACTGACATATTCGAGTGGCATGGCAAATAGTATCTGGTTCGCGTTGACTCGTATTCAGGGTGATTTGAAATCAACCTGCTCCAAGCATATTATCTGAGGTAGTCATCCAAAAGCTGTCGCACCATTTCACCGTACACAGTGCCCCTACACGCCTCTTGTCAGATAACGGCAGTCAGTTCACTAGCCAGTGTTTCATAAACATTGCTCACTGATGGAATTTTCGCCATGTCACCAGCAGCCTAGAATACCCACAGCCAAACCGACTGGCAGAGCGGGCTATCCGGAGCGCCAAGCAATTGATGGAGCGCCAACAGCTTGCCAAATACAATGTCTACCTGTACCTGCTCAACTTAAGAAACATCGTCCGTGACCCAATACTGGGATATCCTGCCCAACGCCTGATGTCCCGACAGACCCTACTGGCTGCACTACTGGTGCTCCAACAACTGCTGCAGCCGGAGCTTCGTTCACCACCTACTTTACAGAAACAACTACAGCTGAAACGCGATAACCAAACGCGATTTTTCGATAAGTCCAGCAAACCTCTCTCCAGTGGGCAAGTCGTTTACCTTCCAACCACCAAGGGCTATGGCCGTTTGGTTTCATTCACAGTCCCGCAAAATAGCCATGCTCATATCTGGTGCTGACGGTGGGGTTTACAGACGCAACCTGTGAAGAAACCATGTCCTGCTGTCTCGTATCCTGATGCGACGCGTCCGATCTACCCATCTACTGATGGACTTTCTCTTCCCTCACGTCCTGCAGCTGCAGACCAACCATTAGTTGTGTCTCCAGCTCCCTTCACTACGGTACCGCTCACCTGCCTCGCCGGTGTCTATTCCCCAGGTCACCAATACTTCCGCCGCACAGGACACCGGCAATCTCGCAAGTGAAGGGAGGAAATGCGGTTCTGTACTGTACGTGCACGGGACAGGTTTGTCGGCCGCCCCTTAGATACGGGGATTTTGTTTGAAACATCTGCACTTCCCTGTATGTGCTAGTAGCGTTTCGGTTACTGTATTAATCAGTCAGCACCTAGTAATGTGCATATACATATATATATATCACTTTATTTTAGATGTGTTTCACTTTTTATTCTTACAAGAAAAGATTGGTTATTTTACTTACTAATCAATGTAGTGCTTTATTATTATGAGCCCCGTCTATTACCACACTATTCATATTATTGCAACTCAACATGTGCAGTCAGTAACTGCTGCTGTGCAGTAGACGTAACATATTGTAGTGTGCTGTATACATTACTTAATAAATACTGTTGTACCAGATACGGTTGTATCAGTGAGTATGTTTGATTCACTCAGCACAATGTAACCCCACTTTTTTAGAAAGGAGGGAGTGAGAAAACGAGGAATTGTGGCCCAGTTAGCCTTACATCGGTAGTGGGGAGGATGCTTGAATCGATTGCTAAAGATGTTATAGCAGCGCATTTGGAAAGCAGCCACAGTGTCGGTCAAAGTTGGCATGGATTTATGAAGGGGAAATCATGCTTGACTCAACTTCTGGAATTTTTTGAAGATGCAACAATTAGAATGGATAAGAGAGAGCCAGTGGATGTGGTGAATGCGGACTTTCAAAAAGCTTTTGACAAGGATCCACAAGGACAAGAGATTAGTGTGCAAAATTAGAGCACATGATATGTTGGGTAGGGTATTGACATGGATAGAGAACTGGTTGGCAGACAGGAAGCAAAGAATAGGAATTAATGGGTCCTTTTCAGAATGGCAGGCAGTGACTAGTAGGGTGCTGCAAGGCTCGGTTTTTGGACCCCAGTTCTTTACAATATATACTAGACTAAGTGGGACCCGTTGGGTCCCAGCATCACACGGGAGGGCTAGTCACCCAACGAAACATTCCACCTCTCCACCAATTCCAATATTGCTGGCCAGTGGGGGGTGGGGGGCTTTCTGTTGTGCTAGTATGTGTGTTGTGGGCTGAAGGGTCTGGTTACAAGAGGGCTAGTATGGACATTGTGGGCCGAATGGATTTCTGGGCTGGCAGCTCAGTTACTGAGGCCTGGCAGTACAGTCACTCAGACCTGGCAGGCTGGCAGCTGAGAAACTGCCAGAAATTGTGCCCAAAACAGGTGACAGATTCTGTGAGAGAGAAGGTGGACTGAATGGATTATTGGGCTGGCAGTTCAGTGAGTCATGGCTGGATGGCTGGCAGTTCACTTACTCAGGGCTGGTGGGCTGGCAATGCAGTCACTCACGGCTGGAGGACTGGCAATTCAGTCACTTACAGCTGGTGGGCTGGCAGTTCACTTACTCAGGGCTGGTGGGCTGGCAATGCAGTCACTCATGGCTGCTGGGCTGGCAGTTCAGTCACTTACAGCTGGTGGGCTGGCAGTTGACTTCCTCACGGCTGGTGGGCTGGCAGTGCAGTCACTCACGGCTGATGGGCTGGCAGCTCAGTCGCTCACGCATAGTACGCTGGCAGTTCATTCAGTCACCCCTCCTCCCTTCATCCCCCCCACTCTGCTCCTTGCCATTCCCCTCCCCCCCCCACGCATTCAGTCCATCTCCCCACAACCTCCCCCCATGCATGCTTAGCAGCTTTCCCACAGAGCAGCCATTCCTGCCTATTAGGTTCCCATTATGATGAAGAACACGCAGGCACGAAAAGTGGAAAAAGGATTTATTAAAGTTTAAATTGTGAATTCTCTTAAAATATAAGAACAAATTAAATGTTAAAGATGAGAATTATTAAGTTTTTTCTAGTTGTGTCTCTAGTTGTGTTCTGATGCTCTGCCTCTTGATGGTTATTTGCTGTTGACAATTTTAATATAGAGAGATTGAGCGGTTGTAATTTGTTGGAATTCTCAATCCTCTGGACTCACTGAAGAATTTGTGCAAAACAATTTTTTGAGGCGGGGCTGTCTGGGTGGGGTGGGGGGTGGCTTCTTCTTCTTTCGTGTGGCGTGCACAGCCTAAAGTTGTAGGACAACATGTTCTATTTGATCTTCTGTTTGTGAACGTCGAGTTGATTGCATTAGTTGAAACAGTGCGGACAACATGAATATTGCAATGTTCCACCCCAGGGCTGGCAAACGTCCTGCAGCTGAGGGAGGGGGATGGCTTCAGGCGGGGGCTCTCGTGGGCTGATGAGGGAGGAGGTGGCCTTCAGCAGTGAATGGGGGCTGCTTCAGCAAGGGAAGCATCCTATAGCAAGGCGGAGGGCAGCGTCTTGAGGTGGGGATGGCAGTGAGTGACCCACTCATGGCCTCTGGACTCACTGCCTTGGGACTAACTCATGGTCTCTGGACTGACTGACTCACTCATGGCCTCTGGACTGACAGACTGAATCACGGCTTGTGGACTGACTGACTTGTGCCCGACTTCTGGAGTCACGTCCGACTTTTGTAAACTAAAAGCTTTAACATTCACATTGAGGAACAGCCTCTTCCTGACAGCCATCAGGCTATTAAACATAACGAATAAGCTATGAACTACAAAAGACTATATTATTTGTACTATTTGTTATTTGTTGATCACACACACACCCTCCACCTCACACAGACACACACACACACACACAGACTCTCACACACACGTATACACACACACACACACACACACACACACACACACACACACACACACACACACACACACACACACACACACACACACACACACACACACACACACACACACACACACACACACACACACACACTCACATACGCACACACACACACACGCGCACACAGACTTACACACAGACTCACAACCAATACTAAAATGGCAAGTAACTTGAGAACGTGGTAAGCATACAGTGTGTAAACCGAATGATTAAAACGTTTAAAGCCTCCTGCAGAGGCGGCGGCTGCTGCTGAAGGAAAAACTGCTTTAAATAACGTCCAACAAACACACTCACCATAGACAGAGCAATAAGCTCTCTTGAATTATTTAACGACGTCTTCACTACGCCTTCTGCCACGAACCGGAAATTTCGCAGTCAGTGCCATCTTGACGCTAACCGAAAATGATGTCATCGGCGCCATCTTGTCGCTAAGCGGAAGTCGTGGAATGAGAGCGCCGATTTTGCAATTAAACAGTCCTGATCATATAAAATGTTTATTCGCGCTTTATCCATCCAAAAACTGTTTTAAAAACCAAGCCAAGGCAAACAATTTGGCAGCAGCCACTTGACAACCAATCCATTTTGTGAACACAAAGTTTTTAAAAGGCGAGGCAAACAATTTGACAGCAGCCACTTGACAACCAATTCATTTGTGAACACAAACTTTTTAAAAGGCGAGGCAAACAATTTGGCAGCAGCTGATAAAGCCGAATTAAGTTACAAATATAAGAAGATATTAAAATGATTCCTGGGCTAGCTTACAGCTAATGTTTAGTCCCGAATTAGGCTTTTCTCCAGTAGATTAATACAGAAAGGCATTTGTCTTCCAGGTGACGAGAGGAACCAGAGAAGTAGCTACATCTCTTTGATGTATTTGAAAAATAAAATGTCGTAAACCAAAGGACCAATGTTTTTAATATATCTTGTACCATGTGACAAAATGCCTTTGATGTGATGCATTCTGTAGAAACCTTTATTTTCCTGTACCTCTGACCATGACTAATGTCTGTGGAATGTGCTAAGGTGACCAAAAAACACTATATAATACATTGTAATTCTGTTGTTCAGAGAAGTGGACTGAGGACAGTGAAGTGTCTACATTGGTCACTTGACTGGAGTTCTCCCTCCCTTCCATCAGCCGATAATAAGTAAAGTTTTGAACTGGTCTACCAAACAGTTTGTGTGTTGTCTGTTTAATAAGAAGCCAACCTGTTTAGTTGTTATAAAAGTAACTTTTTCATTGGCGTAGTAATGCAGGCCTCGCTGGGACCCCATCAACAGCTGACTGTGCAAGAGGTTGCAGAGGTTGCTCCTCTATAATCTTTGATTCACGGG
Organism: Leucoraja erinaceus; assembly: GCF_028641065.1. Lineage (NCBI taxonomy): Eukaryota > Metazoa > Chordata > Chondrichthyes > Rajiformes > Rajidae > Leucoraja > Leucoraja erinaceus. The sequence continues at coordinate 2,155,759 of NC_073398.1, forward strand.
GCCTCCGAATCCTCGCGAGCGTGCGTGAGTGTGCGCATGCGCACGCGGCCGCCAAGATATCCTGACAGGTGTTGTCCGAGGAGCACTGGCCTTCCTTCCCACCTCCTCTGCTCCTTCCTCTCTCTCTCTCTCTTGTACGGCCCCCCTCCCCTCCCCTTATCCTGAGATACCTCCTCTCCATCCCGCACTGATCCCCACTTCTACCTCTATTCAGTCCTCACTGACATCCCCTGTGCTCCCCTCCTCATCTATCTCCTGCCAATCCCCATCAATCTTACACTGGTCCCCCCAATTGACCCTGTACTGACCCCCCTTCCCATCCATCCTGCACTGCTCCTTCCCACATCCTGCACTGCTCCCCCATCCATCCTGCACAGATCCCCCCCATTCAACACACTGTCATCCCCATGCTCTCCCCTCACAATTTTACCTACTCCAACCAACATGCACTAATTCCCCTGCCTCAATCCACACCGATTGCCTTCTCAAGCAATCCATCCTGCACTGATCACACCCCCCCCCCCCCCCCCCTCCCGACCCTACCCTACTGTTGGAAATGTCTTCAGAGGAAACAGCGACTATGTTTGATAACGGAATGCGATCAAATATGTTTTAATTCCCAATGTTATTATTTGTTTTAATCCATAAAGATGGATTAATTAAATTGTGAACACGTGAAACATTAAAACCGCAGTGTTCGATTGTCACTGCTACCGTTGACACGTTATTACAGAATTAATTTTAATGGCGAATCAATGCTCTTAATATGGATTATCAGTACTGTAGTTATTTACTGAACAACATTCACAACTATATGTTGGATTATCCAGGTTTTACTTCTACAGTCGGTCATATACATCACAATTTTGGTCAGGAGTTATTGCAGTTGAAATGTTAAAGTTAATTCTGAAGTGAGAATGATGGAAAAAGCATTTATCAACAATTTTTTAAAAAATTGTTAGGTATGTGATATGTAATTAGCATATGTAATTAGTGTCTTGTCATATGTTGTGCAAGTACGCATGTGCGGGGAGACTCAAGGTGGCATCCTGTAGTAAAGAAGCTTGTAAGATTACTCCCGTCTCCGAGCCTTTATTCAAGTGTGCTAAGCATCTCGAATACATAACAAAATTGTTGCATACAAACTGGGTATCTTCATTGCTGTTCACAACACACACATCTAATCTGAATGTCCAGTAGTGTGGCGTCTTGACACATTTAAATATATTACCAAAAGAACATTTGCTGCATGTATGTCCTTTGGCCATCTCTTGTTAGTTAGTGTAATGTTTAACCTGTAATGTCAGATGGGTATAGTCAGTTTTAACAGCTATTATCATAAAATGCCTTTAGAAAATTCCTTGCAACCTGGATATTTTGTTGTGGATAAATAATGTGGGAAACGAGAGTGTGTCTGTACCAATAGCAATAACGACCCATGCTATGGCCATGTCATGATAATTTTCGGTCCTTCACACAAAACATGCTTGCATCAATCTGTAGTGTGCATGGTTAAGCATATATGTTATCGAGGTCCAGGATTTATTGACACAGGTTGATCATACGCTGAATAATCCAACTACATTTTTGTTTGGAAGTGGAAAGAAATAATAAAAATTGCTTTAATTGCAATGTGTAAAAAGAGTTGAGATACTGTATTATAATTTTGCTGCATGTCATTGTGGTATATATCATGTCTTGATTGGTGAATTTGTTAGTTTGTGACTTTATTTGAAGCAGAAATAATATGTGAATGCTTAATTGAGCATAATTCCGACTGGTAACTACGCACTTCGTCCGAGCACACGTCATGCAAGCCATCTTAAATGACCACCTAAACTGTCATTTGGCAACCTAAAAAGCTGCCATGGTTGCCCTGCTGGCAACAGGGGGAAAAAGTTAAGTGAGAGCCCTGTTAAAGAGTTAAAAAGTCTGCCAAATTGAGAAACTGGGGGTCTTGATTAACGGGTCTGCCTAGTTGATATATTTGGAACAGTTTAAAATTTAGAAGTCTGCCTTCTCTTTCTCTTTCTCTCCCTTTCTCTCTATCTATCTATGGGGAATGCTCTGGATACCAGTCCAATATATGTGTTATTTGAATCCTAAGTATAATAAGACATTTAGAATGTTAAGTTACAAGTTGACCAAACGATTAGGGGTTGAAGCCTGGCCAGTAGGGGGCACATGGAATGTAGAGACTAGTAAAAAAGCAGAGATGTTGATATGGGAAAGGAAGGCAGGAAAGAAATGGAAGAAAGGAATTAAAACAGAAAGCAGAAGCAGAGAAGAGAAGAGAGCATGTTCGAAGTTGGATGGATACTCCATGTAAGAAGGGGATAGAGTAAAGAAACAAGGATAGCACTATGAAAGGATGGAAAGTATTATGGGAATGATAGGATAACAAAGGAAACGTGGTGGCACCTGAAAATTCGGCAAGAGGCACTGAAGCAGACCTCTGAATGCAAAATTTACCAATGAAGTAATCCAGGCAAACCAATTAAGATACCCTCAGGGGTGACGCCAACACTGTCACGACAGTTTGAATGCATACAGATTCATTTTATTGAAATGCCAAGGGCCCAGTGTTATAAATATTGCTTAGTGATTTTAGATTTATTTCGCAGGTGGATTGAAGCTCAACCAACCACTGATAATACTGCTGAAACCACAGTAACATTGTTGTTAATCCCAGGTTTGGCCTACCTACTGTCATAGCTCAGACAATGCTCCTCATTTTATTGCCATAAGGAAAAATGTACACATTTTAATATCCAACAGCAATTTCACTGTGTACACCGCCCACAGGCATCTGGAATGGTGGAAAGAGTCAATGGGGATTGCAAAACAAAGTTACCCCAGGGGAAATCTTTTTTCTGACAGGCAACTATGTTATTAAAGAATTGGGGATGAAGGAAACCGGTGGAGAAATGAAGATAGGGTAGGGAGACTGAAAAGTCATGGGGTGTCTGACTTATCATGATCTGGATCAGTGTCCAATTAGGGTTAGGTAACCAGGATTCTGTTAAACAGTAGTCTTGTCAAAAAAAGGGAAAGTAAATTACAAAGAGACGTCTTTGAAGATGCAAAATTATATACTGCTGGTAAAACAATGTTTTTGTATATGTACTGCTTGTAAAACAATATTTTTTGTATGTGGAATGTGTGAAATTTGAAGCAATGAGCAAAGGTGTGTGTCGCTTTAAGAACAGTTTGTCCTTTAAAATGCAAATGGTCAGACAGGTTATGGTATGTTCCTAAAAAAAAAGCCATGAAGGGGGGCGGAGCTATACTTGAATGCTAAAATGTGTTGGATGTTATAAATCTTTTGAGCCAAGTTAAAAAATGAGACTCATCCCAATTAAAGTGTTAAATGAGATTGGAAATGTCAAAATTACAGCGAAAAAGAAAATGGATTATTGATTACTGATTCTGAGTGAGTTATTTTGGGAATGATTGTTTTGATATGATAACAGAGCTTGGCTTTTAAATTGCAAATGAAGCAAGATTACGGTGTGCAATCAAACAAAGATGTTGTAGCAAGTGCTGTGTGAGGGAAATTAATGTACATGAAAAATTGTCTTATGGCTTACAAAAGGGGGTTTGAGCTAATTCACAATGAGGGATAAAAGGTGAGTAGTTAAAGTAGATTGCGGAAGAGAACATACGTGGAGAATTAAATATTTAGGTGGGGAAAGCTTCTTCGGATATAATCAGATTAAAGAATAAAATCACAGGGAAGTGTTTAAGAGGGAACTGCAGATGCTGGAGGATCAAGGGTGGACGGAGGTGCTGGAGAAACTCAGCGGGTGAACAAGATTTACAACTTTTTATTGATACAGGAAAGGCTGCTGTTCCCACTCCCTGGAGAGTGGGGGGAAGCCACCTACAGGCCCTGGGCAATTAACTAATTATGTATGGACGGCAATTTACTCATGTCTTGCATGATCTGCATTTAAAGATTAGAGGAGCTGTACTGAACACCAGTGAGCACAGGAACGAGGCCTGTAAAAGATATACGATGATGGGGGTGCTGGGACAAGAAGCAATTGAGACTGTGTTGAAAGGAATAACCAAGTGCTACCAACACCATAAACTGCTGTGAAGATTGAAGATAATCGTGGTTGGATACATTTGATTGACTGTGAACAGTTTGTGGAAACAAGGACAATGGGCTATTGACCCTCCCTTTATTCTGGGGTGGCCCACATGGACTGGACTTTCTTCAGAGTGGGAAACTTGCAGACTAACCCACATTTAAAGGATGGTACATGTAAAGACGAGTCAAAACTTACTATGTCTTCACTACTGTTTTATTACTAATCACACTACTCGTACACATTACTGCCCTAGCTGTCCGTGGTCTGTCACCGGAGCTAGAGAGCGATCTAGAGGTGGGGAGGTTACAATTATACTGGTGATATGGGGAGTGGTTAGTAGTGGTGAGGTCACTATGTTAAAGGAACATGCACTAGTCTACATCCTTTCCCTTGGAAACAAAGCAGGACGGCAGTGACAGGGCGACCACGACTCATACGCTACAAGCAGTTAACCGCACACACAGTCAGGCAACAGTTAAACAAATTCCCCGTAATGTACAGACGGCTTGACCAACCGCCCGGAGCGAGTGCGCAACTCGCCCTCCCCCTCCTCCGCAGTAACAACAGGAACAGGAGCGGGAGTGGGCGAACGGGCCGGAGATTGGGCAGGAGAGGAATGGAGAGTGGAGCCCGAGGAGGGGAAACCGGCACAGAGGCGGGCAAATGAATAGGCAATGGCGGACTGGCAGTAGGGGAGCGGGGCACAAGGAGCTGAGAGGGCAGCGTTCTGGGCATGCGAGGAGTGGTAGGCAGAGAGGAAGAAATCGGGGGAGAAAAAGGGGCCCCAGGGCGTGGGAGTCGGCTCATTGACAAGCCGCAGGTGCTGGCGGGAGCGGCGATTGATGGTACCCTCATGGTCAACGAGGTAAGAGCGCGGCGAGCCGGCAGAGCCGACGACTACTGCCAGTCGGTAGTGTCCGGAGGGGGACTGCATCCGGACGACCTGACCAGGGATCAGACCCTGAAGGGGATGGCAGGACTTGTCGTGGGAGCGTTTCTGTATTTCTTGCTTTTGGGCAATGCGCTCCTGGACGGCAGCAGGGCAGAGGACAGAAGGCACCAAGGACCGTTGGGACACAGGGATAGGTGGGCGCGTGGTGCGGGGCATGAGTCGCTGAGCAGGCGAGCCCAGGGCAGGGTCTCGGGAAATGTTGCGGAGGTTGAGGAGGTCCAGGTGAAAACCCGACTGGGAAAGTCTGCAGTGCTCCAGCAGTTCCTTGGCACTGCGGACGGCGCGCTCAGCAAGGCCGTTACTCTGCGGGTACTCGGGGCTGCTGGTGAAGTGACGAAAGTTCCAGGTGGCAGCGAAATCGCGGAACTCCGCACTTGAAAACTGGCTGCCGTTGTCTGACTGCAAACTCGCAGGGGAGCCAAAGGTTGCAAAGTGGCGGCGTAGCTTCCCAATGACAGCAGCAGATGTGAGGGAGGTCAGCTGGTCCACCTCGAACCAGCTGGAGTAGGAATCCACAAGGACCAGGAAGTGCTTGCCACGCAACTCGAAGATGTCAGTGGCGACTGCCATCCATGGCAAATCGGGGGCAGGCTGTTGTAGAAGCGGCTGCCGTTGCTGGTGGGGAGAGAGACTATCGCAGGTGGAGCAGGCGGAGACCCTCTCCCGGATGTCCGGGGCCATGCCGGGCCAATAGAACTGGCTCTGTGCCTGGGACAGAGTGGCCTCGGCCCCGGGGTGGCTGCTGTGGGCGGTTTGAAAGTAGTGGTCCCGCAGCGCGGCAGGCACCACAACCTTGTGGCCTTTCACCACCACTCCGTCATGCAGCACAAGCTCATCCCGGACCAGGAAGTAGGGCACAGCACCGGCTGGCAAGGATGAGCGACGGTCAGGCCAACCACGCCGGATGACGTCGGCAAGCTGCTGCAAGGCAGGATCTTTGGCAGTGTGCTGGACCAGGGACTGCATCTGCTGTGAAGGCACAATGTTAACGTTTAACACCATCAGGTCAGACGATTCGTACGGGTGACGGGTTGTGGATGTCAGCGGTGCGCGGGACAGCTTGTCGGCCACGAACATGTCCTTGCCCTTGCGGTACACGACCCGAAACGTGAAGCGCTGGAGTTGCAGCATCATGCGCTGCAAGCGGGATGAGACGGCGTGGATCGGTTTATTCAGGATCGTGACCAGCGGCTGGTGGTCGGTTTCGATAGTGACGGTGTTGCCCAGCATGTAATCCTTATTCTTCGAGCAGGAAAACACCACGGCGAGTTCTTTCTCGATCTGGGCATAACGCTGCTCAGCAGGGGTCATGGTGCGAGAAGCGTAGGAGACAGGCAGCTGCAGGCCGTCGTAGAGCTGCAGGCAGGCGGCACCGAGACCGAACTTCAAGGCATCGCAGGTGAGGACAATAGGACGCTGCAAGTCGAAGAACTTGAGAGTTGAGTCAAACGCTTTCTGGTGCTTTGGGGACCAAGCCCAGGCAGTGTCCTTTTTGATAAGCTCCCTCAGGGGCGCACTCAGCTCACTGAGGTCGGGAATGAACTTCACCAGGTAGTTCACCATGCCCAGAAAGCGCTACAGGCTGGGCATGTCGGCGGGCGCAGACATCCCAGAGACCACAGCCGTCTTCTGCGGGTCAGGCATCAGCCCCTCAGCCGTGAAGACGTGGCCCACGTACATGACCTCTGGGACGCGGAAACGGCACTTCTTAGGGTTAAGCTTAAGGTTGATCTCACGAGCCCTGTCCAAGACTTGGCGGAGGTGGAGGTCGTGCTCAGCGACGTCCTTCCCGTATACCTGGATGTCGTCGACTATGATAGCACACGGCAGACCGGGAAACAGCTGCTCCATGGTGCGCTGAAAGACCTCACTGGCAGAATTGATCCCGAATGGCATGCGAAGGAAACGGAACCTGCCGAAGGGTGTGCTGAAGGTAGTCAGGTATGAGGAACGTTCATCCAGCGGTTTCTGCCAGGAAGAGCTGTTGGCATCGAGGACCAAGAAGACAGTGGCCGGGCAAACCTGTGCAGCGATGTCCTCCACCGTCCCCATGGCGTAGTGCGGGCGCTTGATGGCAAGGTTCAGGTCCTTGGGGTTTATACAAATGCGAAGCTCACTCTTATCCTTCTTTGCAGCAACAACCATGGTGGAGACCCACCGGGTGGGATCACTCACCTCCTTGAGGATGCCCACGGCCACCATGTGGCACAGAGTCAACTCTACCTTGTCCTTCATAGCAAAGGAGACGCGATGTGGTGGGCGGACCACAGGCTCGACACCTGGGTCGACAACGATCTTGTAATTGCAGGGCAGCCTGCCCAGCTCGTCGTCAAAACGATCAGGGTACTCATGCCGGGGGTCCAGGAGGGTCCGCACCTGGTGGATATCGCGGTGAAAGGAGACCAAGCCGAGGTCCTGGCATGCATAGGCGCCCAACAGCGTGGTGTTCTCAGTGTCCAGCAGATAAAAAGTGAGGGGCCGAGAGGTCTTCAAAACCTTGCAGATAAGGGTTGCCTTCCCGACTGGTACGAGCACACCGCCCCCATAGGCATGTAGATGGGAGTTGTCGGGAGTGACGTTCTCACCAGACCTTATCTTTTTAAAGAGGCTCACCGACATAACATTGGCAACCGCCCCCGTGTCAAGTTTTGCTGGGAAGGTCGACCCATTCACAGTAACACGCACCGAGGGATCCGTAATCAGCGCAGGTGCACGCAACAGTGAAAAAATGCTTGATTCATCATGGGAGGAACTGGTATCAGAATCAGGGAGTTCATCCGAATGGTGCTGTGAACCGAGCACGCTATCAGCCTCCGCAAGGTTGTTTAGCATTCTCCTGGGGGCAGGAGCCGGATTCCCATGGGACCGACATGCGGCCGAAAAATGATTCAACTTTTTGCAGAAATGACAAGTCTTCCCCAGCGCTGGGCAAACATTAAACTGATGGGATGCAAAGTTGCAGTTGGGGCAACGACGCGGGCTGCTCCTCGAGGGGGCAGGGGAACCACGCTGGCGCGGCGGGCCATCGAACCGGCGGCGGCCAGCAACAACGGCAACGTTAAGGTCCTGAGCAGCAGGCGAAACCACGGAGGCGACAGTCACCGCCATGTGAGAGGCGTGCAGAGCCTCTGTCAAAGTCAGATCGAGCTTCCTTAGAAGTTCAGCCCATAGTTTCTCGTCCTGGAGACCGAACACCAGGACATCCTGGGTCATTTGATCAGGGGTCAGCGCGTCCAGGCGGCAACGCCGTGCCAGATGCCGTAGCGCGGCAATGTAGGTGTCAATGTGCTCACTGAGGTTCTGGCGCCTAGTGAAAAACTTAAATCGCTCTAGAATGCAGTTGGTGGGAATGTCGCACAGACCGGTGAACTTAGCCGAAAGACATACCGGGTCCCGAGCATCCTCACCATCAACGTATTCAAACGACTCCGATCGTTCCAGGGCCTCCGGGCCAGCCAAGTTTAGAAGCAGGTGCGACTGCGTTGCAGTGGTGGCATTAGGATGGGCAATAGCAATGTAGTGCTCAAAATCGCGTTGGAAGACAGCCCACCAATGGGCAATGTCGGAGTCGAAGACCAGCATATCAGGCTTGCGACAAGAGTTGGTCATGGTAGTGGCACAGGAGAGAAACACTCAAGGGTAGGGAACTGGGCGAAAATAGAAATAAAACCCGATAAACAGGAGGCGCAAGGTACTACTATGACACCATGTAACGACGAGTCAAAACGCACTATGTCTTCACTACTGTTTTATTACTAATCACACTACTCATACACATTACTGCCCTAGCTGTCCGTGGTCTGTCACCGGAGTTAGAGAGCGATCTAGAGGTGGGGAGGTTACAATTATACTGGTGATATGGGGAGAGGTTAGTAGTGGTGAGGTCACTATGTTAAAGGAACATCCACTAGTCTACAGCACACACCTCCTTTTAAACAAGATTAGAGTCAAACATGACAAGCACAGCAGAGATACCCCAACTACAGACAGTAAGAGATCTGCAAAGGCCAGTTAAATCTACTTGTTTTTGCCACAACCAGGGCACTGGTGTATTTTTGGGAGACAGTATGTTTGTGACAGGGCATTGTTATGTTGCAAATGCAGTGTCACACAATAGAAGCATGAACCAGTTACACCAGCACATGGGGAGTTCCAAGCTAAGCCGAATAAAGGCTGAGCAATTTTTATGATCCTTTTCCTGTCCTATGGTAGTATAATAGTGTCACAAGAACTAATTACTATGGCCTCCGCTTTAGAGACACTTGCTAATGCCACTGCCGTACTTTTATTCCCGATGCTTCCTCCAAGATTACCAACTTGGCTGCCCATATCAGAATGGAAGTAGCTAAAATAAGGAAGGTAGGAGCTGAATTCCATGGTTATAGCTCCGGGGGAGGTTAGTGGCCATTTAATATGTTTGGAGGGACTTGAGGAACGATTGTCCACTATGGATTGATTGTATTACTAGTTGTACTAGTAATTTGTCTGATGAGATGCTTATGGTCTTTTGTATGTACTCAGCAAGGACTGTGGTTGTTATCAAAATTTTGATAAAAGGATGGAATGATAAAGCCGAATAAAGTTACAAATTTAAGAAGATATTAAAATGATTCCTGGCCTAGTTTACAGCTTATATTTAGTCCCGAATTAGACTTTTCTCCAGTAGATTAATACAGAAAGGCATTTGTCTCCCAGGTGACGAGAGAGGACTAGTATCTGTGGAATGTGCTAAGGTGACAAAAAAAACACTATATAATACATTGTAATTCTGTTGTTCAGAGAAGTGGACTGAGGACAGTGAAGTGTCTACATTGGTCACTTGACTGGAGTTCTCCCTCCCTTCCATCGGCCGATAATAAGTAAAGTTTTGAACTGGTCTACCAAACAGTTTGTGTGTTGTCTGTTTATTAAGAAGCCAACCTGTTTAGTTGTTATAGAAGTAACTTTTTCACAGCCACTTGACAACCAATCCATTTTGTGAACACAAACTTGTTAAAAGGCGAGGTAAACAATTTGGCAGCAGCCATTTGACAACCAATCCATTTTGTGAACACAACTTTTTAAAAAAAAGGCAATTTGGCAGCAGTCAATTGACAGCTACATCGAGGGGACTCACCGTCGACGAGACGTACGTTCAGCGTTATTCGCAGCTCAGAGAGCTGTGACCCTCTCGCTTCCTCCGTCTGGCAGAGACTGAGGCACGACATTTCTGGGTTTTATATTCCCTCGCCCCTCCCCCCTGCCACCAGCGGGGGCAGCAGAGAGAATAGCAGTAAAAAAAAAAATTAATATCTCTCTGATTTTTCATTGATGGGAAAACTTCTCCAGTCCAGGCAGGCGGAGGGGGCTCTGAGCGAGGTGGCCAATAATGACGGCCGTAAGTGGCGGCGTTCTCTCGGAAGTCAAAGTACAGTGAGCCAAAAGCAGTCAAGATCTTACTTTTAGTAATATAGTTGAAGCATCGGACTTGATGTTGTGTAAGCTTTTTTTTCTGGTTAATGTTAAACACAAATATTTTGCAGTATTCTACAAGATTTTTCATTGCTTAAGAAATGTTACCCAATACTCTCTCCTTTCTCTTATCTATAATCTTTTAGCATGTAAACTTAATTTTCATAATACGATTGTAGAAACGTTTGATGTATAAGTCCCTGGATTTTAGCTTTTGAATTATAGACATATATGATTTCATGGTATGTTATGATTATCACATTATCCAATTTTGATTTCATTAAGCAATACTTTATTTTTAATCGTCATTGTTATCTCAAATTACTGTGAAATATGAATTATTAATGTATGCCATTTCACTGTAAACATGTACAATTCAGCCATTGATTTTTGATGCATGATTTTAATAAAAACTATTGAATTGAATTTTTTTGGGGAATGATAAATTGTGTTATTTTGTATACTGATAAGTTATTTAAAATCAGTAGTATTGCAGTTTCACAATTATTAGTGGTGCTTTCCACTCAGTAGTTAGTGCACATGTACATGTAAGCAGTAAATTTGAACTCCCTGAAAACCAGTTTCAGTTGGTGTACATGGTCTCAGTTATTACAATTACCATGTACAGTACACTGTACTACACTAATTTGGCTCGAATAGTAATTTAGCACTTCATTTTGCACTGAGCTTGAGTCTCAGATAGAGGTTGGTAGATATGACATTGTGGGGACTACCGAGACGTGGCTGCAGGAGGATTGGGTCTGGGAACTTAATATTCAGGCTAAACATCCTATAGAAAGGATTGGCAGGTGGGCAGAGGAGGTGGGGTGGGGGGGGGGGGGGGGGGGGGGGGGGGGGGGGGGTGGCAGGTAGTGAGGGATGGAATTCAGTCCTTTGCGAGGTAAGACACAGGGGTAGAGTCACTGTGGATTGAGTTGATGAATTGCAAAGGCAAGAAGACACTAATTGTTGTTATCTACAGACCCCCAAATAGTAGCCCGGATGTAGGGTGTAAATTGCAGTAGGAGTTAAAACCGGCATGTAACAAAGGTAATGCCACTGTGGTGATAGGGGATTTCAATATGCAGGTAGACTGGGAAAATCAGCTTGGTTCAGGACCCCAAGAAAGAGAGTTTGTAGAATGCCTCCGAGATGGATTTTTAGAGCAGCTTGTAATGGAGCCGACCAGAGAAAAGGCAATTCTGGATTTAGTGTTGTCCAATGAACCAAATTTAATAAGAGAACTTGAGGTAAAGGAACCGCATGGAGGTAGTGATCATAATATGATTAGTTTTAATCTGCAATTTGAGAAGGAGAACGTTAAATCGGAAGTGGCGGTGATGCAGCTGAACAAAGGGGATTAAAGGCATGTGAGAGGAGCTGGCCAAGGTAGACTGGAAAGGGATACTAGCAGAAATGATGGTGGAACAACAATGGCAGGGATTTCTGGGCATAATCCGGAAGACACAGGATCATTTCATTCCAAAGAGTAAGAAAGATTCTAAGGGGAGTAGGAGGCAACCGTGGCTGACAAGTGAAGTTAGGGATAGAATAAAACTAAAAGAAAAGATGTATAACACAGCAAAGAGTAGCCGGATGCCAGAGGATTGGGAAACTTTCATAGGACAACAGAAGGAAACAAAATGGGCAATACGGGCTGAATAGATGAAGTACGAAGGGAAGCTGGCCAGGAATATAAAGAAGGACAGTAAAAGCTTCTTTAGATATGTTAAAGGAAAAAGAGTAGCAAAGTCAAATGTAGGTCCCTTGAAGGCAGTCACAGGTGAAATTATTATGGGGAACAAGGTGGGCTTTATCAAATGGCGGCGGCGCGGGCACATCGCGACAGCCCGTGTCTCACGAGAATTTGCGAACTAGCTATAATTTACTTGCTTGTTTCAAGTCTGCTCACACGAACGTCTGAACTTCGGTTCCTGCAGCTACAACTACATTTTGGACGATCTCCGTCTCGCTCCTGAACTAGCCAGAACAGCGGAGCAGCGGAGCGGCGGTACATCAGAGCGCACCAAGTTAGCTCGGCCGACCAGAAGCACCCACAGACGGCGATGCGAACGCAAACACCGCCGTGGATGCAGAGGTGGGTTAAAGGCCAGGTTAGAGCTAGCCCCACACAAGCTATCGATTCCTAGCCTTTTCCTCGCCAACGTACGCTCACTGGCAAAGAAAATGGACGAACTTCGGCTACGGATTACCTCCCACAACTGGATCAAAGACTGCAACATCCTGATCTTCACAGAAACCTGGCTTAACACCGACGTTCCTGACAGCGCCATCGAGAGTCATATACTCCGAGCGGACAGGACAACAGACTCCGGTAAGACCAGAGGTGGGGGTCTGTGCATTTATGTAAATAAAGCATGGTGCACGGACACCACTATCAACAAGAGTCACTTGTAGACTCTTGCAGACCGTTCTATCTTCCCAGAGAGTTTACCTCCACTGTTGTGACTGCAGCCTATATTCCTCTTGATGCTAATGCTAAGCCTGCAATGAAAGAACTGCATACCGCCATTAGCAAACTACAGACTCACAACCCCGAGCCAGCCTTCATTGTTGCGGGTGACTTCAATCACTCCAACCTGAAGACTGTACTCCCCAAATTCCACCAACATGTTTCCTTCGCCACTAGAGAAGACAAGATACTGGACAAAGTTTACACAAATATGGCTGAAGCTTACAAAGCCGTCCCCCTCCCCCACCTTGGACAGTCTGATCACCTCTCATTGTTCCTGCTCCCAAAGTGCTCCCCATTCATCAGACGGGTTAAACCCACAGTGAGGACAGTTAAAGTTAGGTCAGAGAAGGCAGACTCCATACTTCAGCACTGTTTTGGAAACACTGACTGGAATGCGTTTGCAGCCCTGGCCACCCTTGACTCCCACACAGACATTGACTCTTATACATCCTCTGTTTTGGACTTCATCAACTCCACCATCAACAGTGTCACGTCCCTCAAACGGATTACCACATTCCCGAATCAGAAGCCATGGATGAACAGCGAGGTCAGGCTACTGCTGAAAGCACGGGACACCACTTTCAGGTCAGGCGATGCTCGAGCCAGGCCGATTAGACCGGTTTTCCAAATTGGGCCCCGTGCCCAAGGGGGGCCCCACGTTAAGTTTTCGTATTTCATATGGAAATACAAATTCGCTAGGTTAAATAAAGATTTTTTTAAAACATTCACAATACGGATTTTTTTACAAAATGAACATGGATAACAAACGATGTGTTAACTGCTACTGTAACACTTGTAAACAGCCAGTAGTTAGCAAGTAGTTAAACAATGCATCGATCCACATTCCTCAGTAAATGCATTAAATTGAGTCACTCGCTGCCACCGGAGCAGACCCAGGGGGGGTAAATCTACAGGGCTCTGGGGGGGGGGGGAGTGGGGGTCTACAAGGCAGCAAGCCCCAGCACCGCAGCAAAATCAGCCGTGAGTATTCAACTAAACACCGGGAGCGGCAAGCGGGGCCGGGCCGTGTGTGTGGGGGGGGGGGGGGGGGGGGGGGGGGGGGGGATTAACTCGTTCGGTGCCGTACAACAGCAGACTGGTTGGAGGTTTGAGTCTCTGTTAACATTGGTGTCGGGGTTAATGTCCGGGCCGGGTTACAGGTGCGATTTAACCCTGTGTGTGGCTGTCTGTCTGTCTGTGTCTGTCTGGCTGGCTGTGTATGTGTGTGACTGTGTCTATGTATGTTTCTGTGTTTCTGTGGGTGTGTGTCTCTGTGGCTGTGTGTGTCTGTGTTTCTGTGGCTTTGTGTGTCTCTATCTGTGTGTGGGTGTATGTGTGGCGTTGGGGCTGTGTGTGTGGGGGGCGGCCATGGAGAGATTGAGGGGGGATTTTCAGTTTGCAAACCACTCGTTTTCAGTTAAGAGTTGGACATGATTACTGTCAATACGAGCAGCTCACGGAGCAGAGTCAGAATGAGAAACACTGCTCGGCTTTCACACACACACTCGTGGAGTGAACTGTAGATATAAACATGGCTGGGGGAATAGGAGTGGGGAGGGAGAGGAAGGAGAGAGAGAATTGTAGAGAGAAGAGAGAGGAAGGGGAGAGAGAGAGGTGGGAAATTGGAGAGAAGAGAGAGAGAGAGAGGAAGGAGGGAGGGGGGGGGATAGAATTGGAGAGCGAGAGGGGGGAGAGAGAGGGGATGGAGAGAATGGAGCGGGAGAGCGAGAGATAGAGAGAATTGGAGAGAGAGCGTTCTCCCTTCTGCCTCACCACCACTGTTGGCTGCCCTTTGTGAGGTGATTGGAGATCACCAGTTACCCTTTAGATCTCCCTCTCCCTACCTCTCACTACCTCCCTCCTCCTCCCACTGCCTCCTTCTTTAGAGGGGAGGATGAGGCAAGGAAGGGGGAGAGGGCAGAGGGGAGAGAAGAGTGTGCCTTGCTTGGTGGAGAAGAGGGATGTGGGAACGCTGTACGCAGGTGGTGATTCACCCTCACACCGGGATCACCCCCTGTCATTGCGCAGTCTATCTGACTCACTGCACCCCCCCCCCCCATCATTGTACAGTCTATCTGAAAATTCTGCACCCCCCCTCCCCCCCGCTGTCATTGCACAGTCTATCTGACTCACACCCCCCCCCCTCCCCCCCGTCATTGCACAGTCTATCTGACTCACTGCCCCCCCCCCCCCCCCCCCCCCGCTGTCATTGCACAGTCTATCTGACTCACTGCCACACCCCCTCCCCCCCCCCCTCTATGGTGCGAAGGAAAATATGCAACGTTTCAGGTCGAAACCCTTCTTCAGACCCGACCCGAAACGTTGGCTATTTCCTTCGCTCCATAGATGCTGCCTCAAGCCCTGTCCCACTGTGTGAGTTCACCCATGAGCTCTCCCGAGTTTAAAATATGTGTGTAGCATCTCTGTCCCTATCTTCAAATTCCCACTTTGAAATAAAATACAACTTTCGACTTCAAAATTAGTCGATTCCCACGCATTTTCAATCATCGTTCGATTCAGTGTAATTTTCACACCTGGTTGATAGCTTTTTTTAAAAGATACAGTACATTACAATAAATAGTTTCAAGCATACCCGGTACTAAACGCACGAAAATTAAGGTGGTTACTGATGTTACAAACTGTTATAAAAGAATATAATTTCAAAATGAAATCTAGGATAAAATACCATATATTTGCATTTATCTAGCGATCCTGCTGTGCAATGTATGTCGAAAGTTGTATTTTATTTCAAAGTTGGAATTGGAAGATAGGGACAGAGATGCTACACAGAGATTTTGATAGGCAGGAAATGTTACAGCAGCTGGGTAAAAGATCGGTCAAATGTTAGGTTCAATGAAGATCGGGCGAGGGGGATTGGGGGTGAGGGGAAAGTATCTCTAGCTTGGGACTTGCCCAATGAGTATTGAGATGGATTATCATTCCACACCAAATTTCTTAGACAATAATACCTTTTATGCAATTATCACAACAGTTTGTTGGATATGGATCGACGGACTCTGTATGGTACATGCTCGTAAATTAGTAAAACAAATGTTCTTCTTTAAGTACTGTTGTTTCTGGGATAGGGTGACTGATAACAAATACATTCTATATTTTGCCATAATGTGGCTGAAACAATGGCATACTTTGTGATGTTTATTGAGATAGAAAGATACAACTGAGTTTGGGCAAGATATTACCTTGCAACATTGTGTATGTCTGATAGATATTGTGAAATGGAACTCAGAAATTATGGGAGGATTACATAAAACTACAATTCAAAGGTGATGAATATACAGAGTATTCTTATTTCCATCATGAACATACAATAGTGATATAGGACACCAGGTCCTACTACGGTAAAGTCACGAGCTATTACAGTATGACTATGTGATAAAAAGTATCAAATTTTTACATCCTGAGTATATTTTACATGTGGACATTTTTCAACATGGTGAAAAATCGTCCCAAGTTACCATGTTTCCTGAGTACCTCCCGTTAGCTCTAAGAAATGGCATAGAGCATATAACAAGAGGAATCAAATATAGGAGCAAAGAGGTCCTTCTGCAGTTGTACAGAGTTCTAGTGAGACCACACCTGGAGAATTGTGTGCAGTTTTGGGGAAGATGTTCTTGCTATTGAGGGAGTGCAGCGAGGTTTACAAGGTTAATTCCCGGGGTGGCGGGACTGTCATATTCTGAGAGAATGGAGCAGCTGGGCTTGTACACTCTGAAGTTTAGAAGGATGAGAGGGATTTCACATTGAAACATATAAGATTTGTTAAGGGCTTGGACGCGCTAGAGGCAGGAAACATGTTCCCGATGTTGGGGGAGTCCAGTTCCAGGGGCCACAGTTTAAGAATAAGGGGAAAGCCATTTAGAACGGAGACGAGGAAACACTTTTTTCTCACAGAGAGTGGTGAGTCTGTGGAATTCTCTGCTTCAAGAGGGTGGTGGAGGCAGCTTCTCTGGATGCTTTCCAGAGAGACCTAGATAGGGCTCTTAAAATTTGCTGAGTCAGGGGATATGGGGAAAAGGCAGGAACGGGGTAGTGATTGGGGATGATCAGCCATGATCACATTGAATGGCGGTGCTGGCTCGAAGGGCCAAATGGCCTACTCCCGAACCTATTATTTATTGTCTATTGAAGCGTCCCGAGCTCCGACGTATCCACTACGTTCATTCTACGTGTTTACCACGGGTTTTGATATTTTTTTAAACTCAGGAGAGCTCTTGGGACAGGGCTTCACACCTGCTAAGTTTCTCCAGCATTTTTGTCTAACTTCGATTTTCCAGCATCTACAGTTGATTCTGTAGCGCCCCGGCAGCGATGGGTGAGTGAGTGTTACTGGCATGAACCCGACCCTCTCCTTCTCAACGCTCCTTCCCTCCTCGGAACTTTACCCCTGGCTAGACTCCCCACACGCTGTGAAATGAACTCTCCCCCAAATTGTCATGTTACTCACGACACGTGACTTAATTATAATTATTTACTAGACTAAGCGGGACCCGTTGGGTCCCAGCATCACACGGGAGGGCTGGTCACCAACACAATATTCCACCTCTCCACCAATTCCAATACTGCTCACCAGTGTGGGGGGGCTGTCTGTTGTGCTAGTATGAGTGTTGCGGTCTGAAGGTACTGGTTTCCAGAGGGCTAATATAGACATTGTGGGCTGTATGGATGCTTGGGCTGGCATCCAACTGTTGCAACAATTTTAAAAGCCAAGCCAAGGCAAACAATTGGGCTGCAGCCACTTGACAACCAAAATCATTTTGTGAACACAAACGTGTTAAAAAAGTCGAGGCAAACAATTGGGTTGCAGACACACGACAACCAAAATTCATTTTGTGAACACAAACTTGTTAAAAATGCGAGGCAAACAATTGGACCAAAATTCATTTTGGCTGCAGCCACCCAACAATGAATATTCATTTTGTGAACACAAACTTGTTAAAAAGGCGAGGCAAACAATTGTGCTGCAGACACCTGACGACCAAAATTCATTTTGTGAACACAAACTTAAAAAAAAAAGGGCTGCAGCCACTTTACAGCCACATCGAGGGGACTCACCGTGGAGTAGACGTGCGTTCAGTGTTATTCGCAGCTCAGAGAGCCGTGACCCTCTCGCTTCCTGGGTCTGGCAGAGACTGAGTGAGGCACGACACTTCCTGGTTTTAAGTCCCTCCCCCTGCCGCCAGCGGGGGCAGCAGAGGGAATGGGGAATTTTGTAAAAACATTCATATCTCTTATTTTTCATCGATGGCAAAAATCCTCCACACTCATACGGCGGAGGGGGGCTCTGAGCGAGGTGGCCAAAAATGACGGCCGAAGGAGGTGACGTTCTCTCGGAAATCGCAGCACAGTTGGCCAATATCAGTCAAGATCAGAGATTTAGTAATATAGATTTATATTTCTACGAACATTTTTCCCAATTGGGCTCCACACCTTCTAAGGCCGGCCCTGGCTCGAGCCTACAGTTGATCCAGGGCTAACCTGAAGAGGGGCATCAAGAAGGCCAAGCATAGCTACAAGCTAAGGATTGAGGAGCACTTCAATAACAACTCCAACCCCCGACGCATGTGGCAAGGCATCCAGGCCATCACTGACTATAGATCCACCAACACCACCCCCACATCCAGCGACGCCTCCTTCCTTGAGGAGCTTAACCACTTTTATGGCCGCTTTGACAGGGACAATCAAGAGATGGCCATCAAGGCTGTGCTCCCTGCTGATCACCAGCCCCTCACACTCACCCCTTACGACGTGTTTGTAGCACTGAGCAGGATTAATGCACGTAAGGCTGCTGGCCCTAACGGCAACCCCGGGCGCGTTCTCAGGGCCGGTGCTGCGCAGCTGACAGACGTCTGGACTGTCATCTTCAACCTGTCACTTGCCCAAGCAGTTGTACCCACGTGCCTTAAAACCACCTCCATCGTGCCAGTGCCAAAACACTCCACTGCGGCGAGCCTCAACAACTTCCGCCCAGTTGCACTTACTCCCATCATCACCAAGCGCTTCGAGAGGCTGGTCCTGGCACAATCCAAAGGCTGCCTACCTCCCACACTGGATCCCTATCAGTTCGCCTACCGCAAGAACAGGTGTACGGAGGATGCCATCTCCTCTCCCACCTCGACAACAGAGACACCTACGTGAGAATGCTGTTCATCGATTATAGCATTTAAGATTACTCAGCATTTAACACCATTATCCCCTCAAAACTGATCACCAAACTCAGCGACCTGGGCATCGACCCCTCCCTCTGCAACTGGATACTGGACTTTCTAACTAACAGACCCCAGTCTGTTAGGTTAGACAACCACACCTTTTCAACCCACACCCTGAACACCGCAGGGCTGTGTGCTGAGCCCCCTCCTCTACTCCCTCTTCACCTACGACTGCACACCTGTATATGGTACTGACACCATCATCAAGTATGCAGATGATACAACGGTGATTGGCCTCATCAGCGACAATGATGAGTCGGCCTATAGGGAGGAGGTCCAACTCCTAGTAGCATGGTGCGCTGACAACAACCTGGCTCCAAGAAGACCAAGGAGCTCATTGTGGACTTCAGAAGGTCTAGGGGCGGCACGCACACCCCCATCCATATTAAAGGGACGGAGGTGTTTCCAGCTTCAGGTTTCTGGGGGTCAACATCTCTGATGAACTCTCTTGGACCCACAATACCTCAACACTGGTCAAGAAGGCTCACCAGCGTCACTTCTTCCTGAGGAGACTAAAGAAGGTCCATCTGTCTCCTCAGATTCTGGTGAACTTCTACCGCTGCACCATCGAGAGCATCCTTACCAACTGTATCACAGTATGGTATGGCAACTGCTCTGTCTCCGACCGGAAAGCACTACAGAGGGTGGTGAAAATTGCCCAACACATCACCGGTTCCTCACTCCCCTCCATTGAGTCTGTCCAAAGCAAGCGTTGTCTGCGAAGGGCGCTCAGCATCGTCAAGGACTGCTCTCACCCCAACCATGGACTGTTTACCCTCCTCCCATCCGGGAGGCGCTACAGGTCTCTCCGTTGCCGGACCAGCAGGTTCAGGAACAGCTTCTTCCCTGCGACTGTTACACTACGTAACTCTGCACCTTGGTGATTGCTAGTCACCCCACCCCAACCATGGACACTCCATGCCCCAGACAAATTGCACTACTACTGCTGTTTGTACATATATACATTTTAATGCTCATTATTCTATGTTCACTCTTCTGGGTGAGATACTAACTGCATTTCATTGTTTCTGTACTGTACACTGCACAATGACAATAAAGATTGAAACTGAATCTGAATCTTAGGTAGCGCTATCGTGTACCATTTTGGTGTCACATTTCAGGATCACACTCATCACAGACACGCACACAGACAGACAAACATACAAGATAATAGTTTTAGTAATATACTAGACCGTGGGACCCATTGGTTCCCGTTCCCCCAACACAATATTCCACCACTCACCCATTCTCCCAACGCAGCCTGTTCCCCAACACAATATTCCACCCATAGCCCCCAACTGTGCAGGCACGGCTCATTACCCGTAATCTCCCAGCACTGCCGCCGCCTTCCTCTTCTTTTCTCACTCCCTTCCTCACCTCTCCCTCTCTCACATTTCCCCTACCCTCAGTCACTCCCTCCCTCCCTCCATAATCCCTGTACCCTCCCTACCCCCTCCTCTCCCTCTATCTCCCTGCTGCCCCACTCCTCCTTCAAATGTTAGTCCCTCTTTTTAAGAAGGGCTGCAGGGAAAATGTTGGGAAATATAGGCCGGTGAGCTTAACATCTGGAGTTGGGAAGTTACTGGAGAGTAATTTCAGGGATAGGTTATACAGGCACTTTGATTGGCAAGGATTGATTAGGGATAGTCAGCATTGTTTTGCACGTGGGAGGTCGTATCTCAGCAACCTGATTACGTTTTTTGAAAATGTGACCAAAAAGGTTGATGAGGGCAGAGCTGTAGATGTTGTGTACATGGACTTCAGTAAGGCTTTCAATGAGATTCCACATGGTAGGCTGCTCTGGAATGTTAGATTGCATGGGATCCAAGGCGAGATAGCTGAATGGATAGCAAATTGACTCCATGGAAGGAAGCAGTGAGTGATGGTGGAAGGTTGCTTCTCAGACTAGAGGCCTGTGACTAGTGGTGTGCCTCAGGGTTCGGTGCTGGGCCCGTTACTGTTTGTCATCTACATCAATGATTTGGATGAGAATATACAGGGCAAGATTAGCAAGTTTGCTAATGATACAAAAGTTAGTGGTTTTGCAGGTAGTGAAGATGGTTGTGTACGATTGCTGCAGGATCTGGATCGATTGGCCAGGTGGCTGGAGGAATGGATGATGACATTTTATACAGAAAAGTACGAGGTGTTGCATTTTGGGACGTCGATCAAGGGCAAGACTTACATAGTAAATGGTAGGCCTCTGGGTATTGTTGTAGAGCAGAGGGATCTAGGAGTACAGGTGCATGGTTCCTTGAGGTTCGAGTCGCATCTAGATAAGGTGGTCATAAAGGTTTTTGGCACTTGGGCCTTCATCAGTAAGAGTATTGAGTACAGAAGTTGGGAGGTCATGTTGCAGTTGTATAAGACATTGGTGAGACCGCATTTAGAATATTGTGTTCAGTTCTGGGCATCATGTTTGGAAAAGATACTGTCAAGCTTGAAAGGATTCAGAAAAGATTTACAAGGATGCTGCCAAAACTTGAGAGTGTGAGCTATAGGGAGAGGTTGAGTAGGCTGGGTCTCTATTCCATGGAGCGCAGGAGGATGAGGGGAGATCTTATAGAGGTATATGCAAAATCATGAGAGGAATAGATCAGGTATATGCACAGAGTCGTTCGCCCAGAGTAAGGGAATCGAAGACCAGAAACAGGTTCAAGGTGAAGGGGAAAAGATCAGTGGGGTAACTTTTTCACACAAAGGTTGGTGGTGTTTTGGAACAAACTGCCAGATGAAGTAATTGAGGCTGGGACTATCCCATCATTTAAGAAACAGTTAGACAGGTACATGGACAGGACAGGTTTGGAGGGATATGGACCAAGCGCAGGCAAATGGGACGTGTAGCTGGGGCAATGTTGGCCGGTGTGGGCGAGTTGGGCCGTTGGCCCTGTTTCCACATTGAATCACTTTATGACTCTATGTCCTCATGGAGCTATGTCCCCACAAACACAGATCATGGCACTCCCTGCGAGCCTTCATCAGTGCAGGCAGCACGTCCATCTTGGGTTTCTGAGGACCTCATATTCCCCACTGCGATTGAAGGCCAGTAACTTATACCTTCTTTCCTCCTTTTCTCCCCACATCGGGGCGATCGAGGCTCCCGTGATTGGGGCGGCCGAAGCTCCTGCAGTTGGAAGGACCACCAGCTCCAACGATCTTAAGCCCACAGTATGGTCAGAGATACGATTTGAAAAATGTGGCATCTCCATCAAGGGAAGAGATAAAAAAAGTTTCCCCCAGCCAGCACCCTCCCACTCCTCCCCACCCCCAACTAATACGAAAACTAATAGTACACATAAATATACAAGTAAAAACAAACTAAATACAATAAAAGATATATTTGTGTAACTGGTAAGAGTTCAATCTGAGGTAAGAAAAAAATGATTTGCTTGGAGCTTTAAATCTATTGAATTCTCTGCCACAAATCACAAAAGAGTTCAAGCTGACGAGGATATTTAACAATGATGCAGGGACGTTTCTAGACACAAACGGAAGAGGGCTCAGTGGGGCGGCGGTTGAGATGCTGCATTACAACGCCAGAGGCCCGGGTTCGATACTGACGAAGGCTGCTGTCTGTATGGAGTTTGTACATTCTCCCTGTGAGCGCGCGTGTTTTCTCTGGCTGCCCAAGTCTCCTCCTACGCTCCAAAGTTTTATCGGTTTGTCGGTTAATTGGCTTCAGTAAGATTGTGAATTGTTCTTAGTGTGCAGGGTAGGGCCAGTGTGCAGAGTGATCGCTGGTGACCGCAGACTCGGTGCGGCAAACGGCCTATTTCTGCGTTGTGTCTTTAAATTCCCACTTTGTCTTTTTGCACCATGGCGCGACTCTCTTTGTTCTCGACCGACTTCCACAAATCTTGATAAAAGCAAGGCAGTGGAAGATGTCTAGTTTACAAATAGTCGAGGAAAACATTAAGGAGCCAAAAATTGAAGTCATCAGATCAGGTTCTGATCAAGAAAATCGAATACCACTGTAGCTTAATTGGTACACGTGACAATAAACAGACCTTTGACCTTTGAACCGTTGAAAGGAAGGAGCCATATGTCAAGTGCAGATATGTGTGAATGCATGTGAGAGGGAAATCAGAAGGGCAAAGAAAGGCATATACAGTTGCGACAAAGGGTTTGGGACAAAAACTCATCATTTATTTATTTAACTCTGTACTCCACAATTTGAGATTTGTAATAGAAAAAATCACATGTGGTCAAAACAACTTTTTTCCCTTAGTCCCACCTGCCTGCACTCATACCATAACCCTCCATTCCCTTCTCATCCATATGCCTATCCAATTTATTTTTAAATGACACCAATGAACCTGCCGACACCACTTCCACTGGAAGCTCATTCCACACCGCTACCACTCTCTGAGTAAAGAAGTTCCCCCTCATGTTACCCCTAAACTTCTGTCCCTTAATTCTGAAGTCATGTCCTCTTGATTGAATCTTCCCTATTCTCAAAGGGAAAAGCTTGTCCACATCAACTCTGTCTATCCCTCTCATCATTTTAAAGACCTCTATCAAGTCCCCCCTTAACTTCATTGATGATACAACTGCTGATGGTTGTACAGGTAGTATAATGAATTCTAAAGCGTATAGACACATCCTATCTACTCAGGTTCAAACAAATGCCTCAAAATTCATTGGCCGGCGGTTCGTTCGACAGCAAGTCAATGATCCAAACATACTACTAAAGCAACAAAGGAGTTTTTCTAAGCTAAAAAATGGTCAATTCATGATTGAATCTGACATGTGATTTTTTATATTACAAATCTCAAATTGTGAAGTACATAGGCAAATAAATAAATGATGGGTCCTTGTCCCAAAAATTATGGAGGGCATTGTGTAGCGGCAGATTTTTCATATCTTTCAGGTAATTAGCACCCTAGCCGCTAATTGGGTGAGAATGGATAAGGGGAATATCTTCGGTACGCATGCAGGCTGCCTCAGAGACCTTCAGAGCTTCTCCATTCATAAAGCTTCAGCACACAGTCTTTTAATGAATATTTTCTTTATTGTAGATCTTCGATCTTCTGTCCCTATCTCAGGGACTGGTATTTACCCCCGCCGGAGGTTCGCTTCTATTATCTTCTGTCCCACTCTCTGGGACTGGTATTTTAACCCCCCCTGACGGAGGTATCCTTCGACTTAATGTAGCAGCAGATTTTTCATATCTTTCAAGTAATTAGCACCCTAGCCGCTAATTGGATGAATATTTTCTTTATTGTAGATAGAAAACAGTAAGATACATCCAAGGTTTTCCAACTTGTTACGGCAATCTTCTTCGAATTCCAGCTCATTACTTCAGATATTAGGAAGCTCCTCATGTCTCCGTAACAATGACATGCAATGACATGCTCGAAGGATTAACCTTCTCCCTCGTCTCTCCAAAACAAATCTAAAAACTAAACTTCTGCGCAAGCAGTTAAGCTGCAAACACGCCCAAAGACACGTCATAAATCCCACCCACATTATAACGGGCAGTCTAAAATTTAAAGGCACATGCCATCCACAATGACATGCAAAACAGGCCAAATGGCCACTACATACCGGCCCCTAATTGTTCCGGCCCCTAATGAGGCAATTACTAATAAACATCAAAAAAGTGGCCATAAAGGCTTAACATACATCAAAATCAAAAGGTCAGGGAATAACACCCTGCGGCTCTTCGTCGGGAAATCAAACCCCGGTCTACCACATGACAGGCGGGGATACTAACCACTATACTAACGAGGAAAAAATAGCATGCACTATATATCTGCAATCACAATTCTTTATCGACTCTTCCATCTTCACTTTTGCCTTCTGGAAGCAAGCACAACTTAGTTATTAATCTTATTACAACAGTGGTTTAATTCAAAGTCGTATCGTGCATACCAATCCCTTAAAATCAGGCATGATACCCAATATATAGTCCAAAAGATAATAGTCCAAAGCTTTGATAGCATGAAACGTCTTCCTCCATGTCCGATCAACTCATTGATGTGTTGTAACAGCAATGTTGAGACCAGAGACCCAGTGCTGATACAAAATTCCATTAAGGTAGCATCTCACATGTACAAGGTGGCAAAGAAGCAATTGGCATGCTTGACTTAATTAATCAAAGTACTGAATACAGGACTTAGGGTGTCATGTGACAACTGTGCAAGGCGATTGCATGTTACATGTGGAGTACTGTGTACACCTCTGGAGCACCTGCATAGGAGGAGTAGCATTCAAATAGAAATTGTGCAAACACATTTACAAGGATATTGTGCGGTCTGCAGGGGTTATGCCACAAGAAGGGATTGGGTAGTATGGCGCCTATATGTTTGCAGCTTTGGAGTATGAGGGTTGACGTTATTGAGACGGCGAAGAGAAAATGGCGGGTCGTGACGGCCTTCATCCTCCACCCTATTTTCTTGCATCTGTTTCTGACTCTCTGCACTTATATTTCACTCCTCTTTCCTCCTTATCTCACTCTAATTTTGTCTCCTTTTCATTTCTTGCATTGTCACTTGATCCACCCATCGGCCAATTATAGCACCTCATCTTTATCCACCTATTCATTGTCATAATTTGTCCCACTCTCCTCCCTTTCCCTACTTCCTCCCGCTATTGCAATCAGTCTGAAGAAGTGTTCCAACGCTAAACCTCGCCTATCCATTCCCTCCACAGATGCTGCCTGACCCGCTGAGTTTCTCCAGCACTTTGCGTTTTATTAAATGGGATTGCATAGACTGACTTTGTGTTTTCCTGAACTGAACGTGAGTTGAGAAGATAGAAGCATTTAAAATTATGGGAGGCACATATGGTATAGATAACCAGATGGGTGTCTGTTTCCCATGGTTAGGGAGCGTTTACGGTGTCTGGGACGAGGTTTAATGGGGATCTGAGGACCAATATTTTTACGCAAGATGTTGGCAGTTGGAGCGAGCTGGGAGAGAAGGTGTGGGAAGTAGTAACGGGAACATGTGTGAGCCATCTGCATAGGTATTTCAATGGGACAAAGTTCCTTGCCTCTTTCTAAGCAAGCACTAAGCTGGAGTAACTCAGCCAGACAGGCAGCATCCCTGTAGAAAAACGATGGGTGACGTTGTTATGCCTCCTTCCTTGACTCTATCCAGGGACCAGGACAGTCCTTTAAGGTGAGACAAAGTTTCAAAACGCATCCACTGTATCCATTGATTTCGCTGTGGGCTCCTATATATCGGGGGAGACCAAGCACAACTGGCCGATCATTTTGTTGAATACATCCGCTCAGTCTGCCTTTGCCTATATGATCTCCCAGTTGCCAAGCCTTTTAACTGCCCTCCCCATTCTCATGCTGACGTGTCTGTCCTGGGCCTCAGATTGACACCACAAAGAGATTGGAGGAACAGATTGGGGAGCTTACAAACCTGCAGTATGAACGTTGATATCTCTAATTTCAGGTTACCTCTACAATCCCCCTCCACCCCCGGCCCCCCTCACCCTTATCATCCTACTTGTTCCAATGTTCGCAGCCCTGTATCCCCTTGATATCACCTCTTCTCTGGAGATGTTGCCTGTAAAAAGAAAATGTACATATTGAGCCAACATTGGGTCTTTTCAGTAACATAATATCCAGACTTGATCATTGGCCGATTTTCCCCCCCAGACCCCCTCCCTCCCCACCACCACACATTAATATACTAGGGACTTTGTTTTACGTTACCAAAGCCAATTAACCTACAAACTTGTACGTCTTCGGATTATGAGCGAAAACCGAAGCTCCCGGACAAAACCCACGCGGTCACAGGAAAAACGGATAATCTCCACATAGACAGCACTGGATTGAACCTGGGTCTCCGGTGCTGTAAGGCAGAAACTCTACCATAACACCACTATATCTGGAAGTCTATAATATTTTAATAAAGCTGGCAGGAAGCTGAGATTTGTTCCCTTTATGCACACAAGGAACAAGAGGATATGATGAGCACATGGCTGGCCATAAGAGTGCATGTGCTGTTCATTATGCATCTTAATGATACTGATAATAAAACACAGGAGCAGGAGTAAGCCATTTGGCCCTGCAATTCTGTTCCACCACTCAATTTGATCAAGACTGATTAGTCAAATTGACAACTTTTTCCCTGTTTTATCCTTACACCTCCTACATCTGTAGCCATGTTTTGTCCATCACAGTCATGAAACTTCCTCCCATCCAGTCCATCATTATCATTACAATACGTTGCATCAGGAAGACTGGAAGTATCTTCAAGGATGTCCGCTACCCTAGTCATTCCATTTTCTATCTTCTATCTTCTGGGAAATAATATCTATGCTTGGAAGCTGGGACGGCCAGACCTAAGAACTGCTTCTTCCACACCACTCCTGAATGAACCATCTCTTTCATACTCCATTCCCGGATGCGCAGTCATGCACACTTACTCCTAACAGTACCTCAGTTGGTTATGCTGTGATTGTAAGTCATGGTTGTTAGGCACTATTTGTGCTTTGTACTACAATCATTTGGTTTGCATTTGTCATCTCTATTGTTGTATTCAGTATTATTGCACGTACCGTATACTCTGAACTCTATCCATCAAAAGAGACTTAAGCCCCTGTCCCACTTTCCCCGAGTTACTCACAAATTCTCCCGAGTTTTCCCCTTGAGTCAAACTCGGAGATTCCAGCCGTAGGTACTCGGGGCTATTTTTTTTTACTCGTGGACATTTTTCAACATGCTGAAAAAACGTCCCGACTTACCTGATGCCTCGAGTACCTACGGCTGGCTACAAAATATCTACGGACCGCTACATCCTCCTACAGACATTCCCCGAGTTTGAATCAAGGGGAAAACTTGGGAGAATTTGTGAGTAACTTGGGAAAGTGGGACAGGGGCTTAAGATAGAGCTCTTCGCGCTAACAAAATCAAGGGGTGCGGGGAGAAGGCAGGAACAGGGTAATGATTGTGATCACATTGAATGGTGGTGCTGGATCGAAGGACCGAATAGCCTACCCCTGCACATATTGTCTATCTATTGTGGAGGAGGAGTCATCTTGGGGAACGGCTGCTAACTAGCAGCCGTCCATTTAATTCGCTTTTTTTATAGTTTTTAGTTAGTCTTGTGTCTCGTCCGTTTGGAGAAATGGACTTTTAAATGTGGGGGGTAGGTGGCAATTTTATTTCTAGGTCCCTACCTGGTCGGTGAGGCAGCTTTTTCTCCGGGCTGCCCGCCGCCCCGTCCTCGCGGCCTACCAGCGGGCTTGGAGCGCCGTTTCCTGGCGGGGACCGCCCAGCAGCTTGGCCTCGGTGGCGGCACAGCGCTGAAGCGCGGAGCTGGCCGAGACCGGAGCGGGTGGAGCGGTGGAGGAGCGTTGCCGCTGCCGCTGCTGCTGCTGCTGCTGAGTCGGAGGCTGCTGCTGCGGGTCTGCGGACGGCGGCACCGGGAGCCCGCTTTTCGGGGCTCCTGCAACGGCGACTTCTCCCGCCCGAGTTGCGGGGTCGAAGAGCTCCTGGAGCGGGGCTTAGCACCACTGCCCCGCACGGCTTGGAATGCGGGACTTTGTGAGCGCACACCGGGGGCTCCAACATCAAGACCCGGTGTGCGACCTCGCACCACCCGGCGTGGCTTTAATGGCCGCGGGACAATCGCCATCGCCAGCCGGGGGCTTTGACTTTGACTCTGACATCGGGGGGGGAGAGAGTGCAGTGGAGAGATAAGTTTATTTGGCCTTCCATCACAGCTATGTGATGGATGTTTATGTAAAATGTAATTATGTTGTGTCTGGGGTCTATTTGTGTGTAATGTATGGCTGCAGAAACGGCATTTCATTTGGACCTCCAGGGGTCCAAATGACAATTAAATATACTCTTGATACTCTTGATATCGTGGAGCGGAGAGGGCTATGCCTTGCCTGGGTCGCCGCGCTGGTTTGTCGTGCTGGAACTCCGGTGAGCTGTGACTGCCGAATTCAACACCACCGGGCTGCGGGTCTGCGGAGCGGTGCGGGCGGCGCCAATTTCAACATTGGGAGCCTGGGAGCTCCAAACCGGCGCGGCCTTGTCGGCTTCGGATGCTGCGGTCCCCAGCTAGGAAGCGGCCGTTCCAGGTGGCCCAGCCGCTGAGAGGACTCTCCCGACGCCGGGGCAACACCACCCGGTGAGAACGGCCAGGAACATCGGGCCTCCGTAGAGGCGACTGCGGTGGCCTCAATAGGCCTGACTTTGGGTGAACTTGGGGTTGGGGACTGGACATTGTGCCTTCCCCCACAGTGGTACCCATTGTGGGGGGATGATTTTTTTTGGCTGTACGTAATCCTGTTAGTCTTTGTCCAAGATGGCTGCCGTGAAGAGAGAGTGGACGCTGGCGTGCTTTAGCTGCCGCTGCTCTCTCTTCACATTGTGTTTTTGATTTTTTGTTTTTGGACTGAATTCTGTTTTTAATTTGTGTTTCTGTGATGTCTTTATTATTTATTTTATTCTGATTATATGTTTTTTATTCCTGTTAATCTCTGTAAGGTGTCCTTGAGATGTCCGAGAGGGGCCCAAAAATAAAATTTATTATTATTACCTATGTATCTAACTCTGTGAAATTCACATGGACAAGGAATTTCATTTCACCCTAGTTACTTGGAAATAAACTATTCTGAAATCCTAAATATGTATTGAATACTAGACCAAGTGCAGACCCGTTGGGCCCCATCCCCAACGCAATATTCCACCACCCACCCATAGCCACAAACTGCGCAGGCGCGGCTGACGGGTTCCCGTTGTGAGGCCAGCGATCTCCGTTGTGACGGCAACCCTTCCCCAACTGCGCAGGCACAGGCAGCAAGTGGGAGCGCGACTGCGAC
The DNA here is from genome assembly GCF_028641065.1 of Leucoraja erinaceus. Taxonomy (NCBI): domain Eukaryota; kingdom Metazoa; phylum Chordata; class Chondrichthyes; order Rajiformes; family Rajidae; genus Leucoraja; species Leucoraja erinaceus. The sequence goes on from NC_073398.1 coordinate 2,185,759, forward strand.
GTTTATAAAGTTTAATATGGCAATAATGTAAAATAGAAGATCAATGTGAACGCATCTCACTCTCACTCTTCAGTCCCCTATTCCCCTCCTCCATTATGCTCCCGATCCCCATCCTCCTCTGCTTCCTCCCCTCACTCCCTCCCTCCTCTCTCTCCCCTCGTCCATTATCTTGCCATCCCTCTTCTTACTTCTATGCTGCTCCATCCCCCAGCACTCCCACCCCCTCCTCCCCATCATTCCTCTTCACCCCCTCCCTTTCCTTTCCATTACGCTCTATCACTCCCTCCAGAACCCCTCTTCCTTCCCTACCACCCTCCTCCCCCACTCCTCACTTCCCCCTATCCCGCCCCTCCCCAGTCTCCCTCCTCACCTTCCCCACTGCCCTCCTCACCTTCCCCACTGCCCTCCTCTCCCTCTATCCCCCACTCCCTACCTGCCCCAATCCACCCTCAGTTCCCCCACTCTCCCTCCTCACCTCCCCAGGATCTCGATGTAAATCACAGCCTGCCCCGTTTTCTCCACCATGTCGGCTATGAAGTTGTACTTGAAACAGGGTCCTGGGACCAGGGGAGGGTAGGCCGCTCATCTCACTCCCCGCGGGACCAGAGCAGCCGCGCCAACACCCACAGGCCCAGCCCAAGCCCCAGCGCCCAGGGACCCAGCGTGGCCTCTCCCCGCCCCTGGACCCCGCACTGGCTACAACCCCAGCCCAGGGCCCGGGCCCAATGCATGTCTGTGTCCGCTCCCAAGCGCCCAAAGCCCGGGTCCGGCTACAGCCCTGGGGCTCGGCCCACACCTGGCCACGCCTCCGTGTCTGCCGAAGCCCAATGACCTGACCCCGGCACCGCTCCGACCACACGCCTCGATCCTCTAGATGCGCAGGCATTGGCCGGCAGCCCGACGGGCAAGTGGGGGCGCTTTTTTAATTTTTATAATGTTTTAAATGTCAATAACTTGTAAAATAGAACATCAATCGGAAAAAAACTTGTTTCATTTATATTGCAGGACAATGGTAAGTAAAGTGGGCCATAAATTGTATCGCTATCGTGTACCGTTTTGGTGTAGTTTTGCAAACACACATATATGCAAACAAATGCACAGACAAACAAGATGAGAGTTTTAGTAATATACTAGACTAAGTGGGACCCGTTGGGTCCCAGTCACCATGGGGGGTGTGTGGTGGGAGGGGGAGGGGGGGTGGGAGGGGAAGTGTGTATGTGGGGGCGGGGAGGTGTTTGCGAGGGGGGGAGGAGGAGCGATGGGGGGGGGGGGGGGGAGGGGTGTGTGTGGGGTGTGGGGAGAGGATGTGGGGTGGAGGGGTGGTTTGGAGGAGGGGTGTGTGGGTGGGGGGGGGAGAGGGGTTTGTGGGCCGGGGGGTTGTTTCACAGGGTGGGTGGGCAGGGGTGTTGAGGAGGAGGGGTTTTGTAGGTGGGGTATGTGGGGATTGTGTAGGGAGAGAGGGGTTGTAGGGGGGGGGGGGGGGGGGGGGGTTGTGTGGGGGGAAGAGGAGTCGGGTGGGGGGAAGGGGAGTTTGGAGTGGAGGGGGTTGTGTGGGGGGGGAGGGGGTGTCGGGGAAAAAGGGGGGTTGTTGGGGGGGGGGTTTGGGGGTTGTGGAGGGGGGAGGGGGAGTTGTGGAGGGGGGGGGGGGAGTTGTGTGGGGGAGACGGGGAGTTGTGTGGGGGAGAGGGGGGGTTGTGGGGGGGGAGGAGGGGGTTGTGGGGGATAGGGGGATTGTGGGGGAAAGGGGTGTATGGGCGGGGGGTTGTGGGGGAGAGTTGTGTGGGCGTGGGGTGACATTGTGGGGGGCATTGATGGGGGCACATTGCAGGGGGGGTGTGGGCGGGGGGTTGTGGGGGGAGGGGGTGTGTGGGAGAAGGGTGTGTTACGAATGCCCCTCGCATTAAGGCACAAAGCTTTCAGGTTTGTTTTAACATATTTCGCCCTTATAGAATTATGATGTCATGTGGCCCTTTTTGAATGTTGCCATTGATCTCGCTGCCTTCCACTTTTACTTTTCTCCACTCAACCTTTTGCTTCTGCCCTCATATTACAGCTGTCTGTCTCCCTGCATTGGTTCCCACCCCCCTGCCATGTTAGTTTAAACTCTTCCCAACAGCATGAGCAAACACTCCCCTGAGGACATCAGTTCCAGTCCAGCCAGGTGAAGACCATCCAGTTTGTAGTGCTCCCATCTCTCCCAGAACTGGTACCAAAGCTCCAAGAATACGAATCCCTCCCCCTTGAACCAACTCTGTAGTTGGTACACAAAAATGCTGGAGAAACTCAGCGGGTGCAGCAGCATCTATGGAGCGAAGGAAATAGGTGACGTTTTGGGCCGAAACCCTTCTTCAGACTGAATTGGTACCTACCTTTGTTGTTGGTACCTATGTACATCACAACTGACTGTTGGCCCTCCCCCTGCAGAATGCCCTGCAGCCATTCAGACATCCTTGACACTTGTACCAGGGAGGCAAACCATCCTGGAGCTCTTTTGTGGAATCCCTATCAATATAGCAATCCCCTTTCACTATCTATCTATCTATCTTTATATATTACTAAAAGTCTGTTCTTGACCGGTTTTGGCCATCTGTGCTGCGATTTCCGAGAGAACGCCGCCATTTTTGGCCACCTGGCTCAGAGCCCCCGTCTGCCGCATGTGTACTGAGGATTTTTCCCGTCGATTAAAAATGACAGAGATATTAATGTTTTTACAAAATTCCCCATTCTCTCTGCTGCCCCTGCTGGAGGGAGGGGGAAGGACTATAAAACCAGGAAGTGGTGTGCCTCAATCAGAGCTCTGAATAACACTGAACAAATGTCTCCACAGCTGTGAGTACCCATAATGTGGTTTGAAAATGAAAATATGGTTAGTTTGAGGAAAAAAGCACTGCCTGCAAATGGTTGTTTGGGTTGAAGAAAAAAGGCACCCCCCTCTCTCTCTCCCCACATCTCTCTCTTCCTATCCCTCTCTCTCTCTCCCCCGTCTCTCTCCCTTCTCTCTCCATCTCCCCCATCACCCCCCCCCTCCCCTATCCCCCCCCCTCCCTCCTCCCCCCCTCCTCTCCTCTCCCCCCCCCCTCTCTCTCCCCCCCCCCCCCCTCCCTCTCCCCCCCTCCTCTTTTTCTTTTCCTCCCCTCCCTCCCTCCCGTCCCACCCCTTCCATCCCCTAAACCTCCCTCCCCCCTCCACACACCCCTACCCCCTTCCCTCCACCCTCCCTGCTCCCAACCTCTCCTCCACTCCCCCCCTCTCTCCTCCTCCCCTCGTCCCCTCCCTCCCTCCCTCCCCTAAACTCCCTCCCCTCCACACCCTCTACCCTCCACCCTCCCTGCTCCCCACCTCTCCCCCTCACCCCCCTCTCTGCACCCCCTCTGTCTCTCCTCCCCCTCCTCCCCCCCCCTCACCCACACTCCCTCTTCTCCTCCTCTCCACCCCCACACCGCTTGCCCCTCTCTGTGTCTCTGTCTCTCTCTGTCTCTGCCCCTTCTCTCTCTGCCCTCACTCTCTAACCTTGCCCCTCCCCCCCCCTCCCTCTCTAGATGTGACTGCAAGTTGGGGGCTATGCGTCAGTAGATAGGGTGGTTATGGGGTAAAAGGAGCAAATTAATAATATTAATATAATATCAAGGTGGGCAATTAGCGTGAGTGGGGGGAGGGGGTAGTTAGTGTGTGATGCTGCATGCCGCCCCCCCCCCCCCCCCCCCCCCCCCACACAACCGCACATTGGGGGAACAGACCCAACGGGTCTGCACTTGGTCTAGTAGCTCATAAAAAGACAGAGTGCTGGAGTAACTCTACAGGCCAGCCAGTATCCCTGGAGACCATGGATAGGTGATATTTTGGGTGGGAACCCTTCTTCAGACCGATTTTGGTGGGGGATTGGGGGGGGCGAGGGGGGGGGGAAGAGAAAGCTGGGAGGGTCAGGACAAAGCCTGGTAAGTAATAGGTAACAGGCAAAGCGAGTTTTTGATAGGTAGAGATGGTTGGACAAAGGTCAAAGATGACAAAGCAGAAGGTGTGAGAAAACAATGGAGAAGTTGCAAATTATGAAGCCAGAGGAAAGATTATAGGTGGAAGGGGAGATGCAAATCCAGGTGGGGCACAGGGAAGGGGTGGAAGCAAAGGCGGGTGGGGAAGAAAAAGGATTGGGTTGTTCGAGGTTAACTAAAATTGGAGAATTCAATAGTAGGAGGTGCTGTTCTTCCAGTTAGCATGTGGTGTCACTCTGGCAAAGGAGGAGGCCAAGGACAGAAAGGTCAGCATGGGAATGAGTTGGGGAGGTAAAATGGTTAGTAACCGGGAGATCCATCACGCCTTGGTGGACCAAATGTGTGTTTAGCGAAACGGTTGCCGAGTCTACACCTTGTCTCACCAATGTACAGGAGGCCCCATCAGGAACACCAGATGCAGTCGCCGAGGTTAGACAAGGTGCATGTGAGCCTCCATCTGACCTGAATGGACTGCTGGGGTCCCTGGATGGAGGTGAGGGAGGAGATGGAGGGATAGGTATCACATCTCTTGCCTACGGAGAGAGTAGTTTGGGTGGAAAGATGAGTTCCAGATGGTGCGCTCTCTACCAATTAGCAATTACGGAAAGGGGTGAAGATGTGAAGGTGGTGGGATTACTTTGGAGGTAATGTCGGAGGATGATGTGTTGGAATTTTCCTCTACTAACACTCTCCTCTCCCCTGGCAGAACTTGTCCTCGCCCTCAACAACTTATCTTTTGACAAATCTCACTTTCTCAAAGTTAAAGGTGTAGCATTTGCACTCACATGGGCCCCAGCTATACCTGACATTTTGTCAGTCACATCAAACAGTCCAAGCTCCAGGCACACACTGGCACCATCTTCCGACTCTTTCTTCACTGCATCAATGCCTCCATCGGGACTGACACACGCACCCATGCAGAACTCTTTAATGACATTAATTTCACCACTGACCTCCATGTTGCCCTCCATTTTAACAGTGAGCAGTATGAACATTGATTTATCTAATTTCAGGTAAACTCTAACAACCCCCCCGCCGCCCACGCCCATTTATCCTCTGACTTTACACCTCTTCAAACCTTTTGACTCACACCTTTTGTTTTTTTCATCTCAGGCCTTTGTCCAAGCATCTGCCTATCAAAGTCCCTTTGCATGTATGTGTCTATCTAATACCTGCCAGGTGTTGCCCTACCCGTCCTATCTTCCAGTTTTCTCTCCCCTCCATCCCCCAAGAAACTGCATATTCCATATGCACTTTGTGCTAAGTTACTCCAGCAATTTGTGTCTTTTTTTGTAAAATAGTATCTGGAAATGCGGATGCTATCTGCAGATGCTGAACCCGTTTGAAGGCTCACAACCCGAAACATCGCCTATCGTGCCCTCCAGATGTTCTGCCTAACTGGTGAGTTATATCTAGTACTTTTTGAGTTATTCTAAGGAGTCTATAAATAGGGGTCATTTTTCGGGTCCCAACCCGAAACGGTTCCTACTCCTTTCCTCCAAAGATGCTGCCTGACCGCTGAGTTGCTCCAGCATTTTGTGTCTATCTTTGATGTAAGACAACATCTGCAGTTCCTTCCTGCACGTTTTCTCATGCTTCTGTTATCTATTTTCCCATGCCGTGTCTACAAAATCCCCCAGCGTGTCAACAACAGAAAGGTTTTCAATGCGATCTCCTGTTCCCTCCGTGTTGACCATTTACAAGTGTTGGCAGCAGTACACGGCATGGGCGCGGTGCAGTCTGCAAGCCGCCACCTCATCCCGTGCAATCGCCTCTCCCGCCGTCCTTCCGTACTGCCCGCCCGCCCGCCCCCTGCGCACCAACAGCGTCCTCATTGTCCGCCCGCAGCCCCAGCAGCAGACGGCAGGGGGAGCACCGGCCGCCCAGCCCAGCCCAGCTCGACCTGAGGAGACGTCAGTCGGTGCAGTCTATGGCGGCCTTTGCTCGGGCCTAGGGAAATATCGCTCTTCCCTCCCAGAGATTCCTGAGCACTCTCGCCATTGGAAGTCGTACCTGTCGGCCGCCTGGAGGAGGTCAAGCTTTGGGCTTAATTGTCTTATTTCCCCCGCCTGCCCACCCGTCGGTCGCCGGTGCCCGGACCGCGCCTTTCGGACGTTATTTGTGACCGTTGGCCGAGCCGGGGCTGCGCGAGGCCGGTCACCCGGGAGACGGCGCGTGGCGACGGGCTGTGTAGTTGGAGGCGGCGGCGCGGAGCGGCCATCGTCGAGTCGACGGCGCCGGGCGCGTCTGTCCCATTATCTCCAACAGGTAACGTCTCAGGTTGCTGATGGGGGAGGTGTGGTTAAAATGTCTGAGTTTGTTTCGCTGGTCTTTTGTACGTGTGTTTACTTGGCAAGGGTCGGGGTTTTTCTGGTGAGGGGGGGAGCGCAGGTTTGGCCCGGGGGAGAGGGGGGTAAGTATGTGCGCTGCCGGGCGGGGGTGTTCGTGTGTGCGAGGGAGACCGGTCTCTTCAGATCGACAGACTCGAGCAAAGATCTTGGACTCGACCGTGGGAAGAGGCTGATGCGATGACATTCCCGGACCATGATCTCATCCTGAATGGAGGAGCAACCGGAGCCGCCGCCAGCCGGCCGGATGTCCAGCCCCTGTTCAAACTAATCAGCAGAACCGCCCCCAGAATGAGCAAGACGTTGGGCACCGCTGTAAAAAGACCTGGATCTATCTCCCTCTGGCACCTTTGGTCAGGACCAAAGATCTTATAGCGAAGCACCTTTGGTCAGGACCAACGATCCTATAGTGGTGTCGGCGGTGGAAAGCTTACGGTTCTAGTGAGGGCGCTCTGTACAGGCTCCTGCGGATACCATACTTATTATTTATTGTAATTTTAAAACATGTTCATTTGATTAAATTACGTTAGTGGACCTTAAATATATTTGCACAAAAGGAGGATTTTTTAAAATAAAGTAAGTGCAAGCAACTTCATTTCAAAAGATTTATTCACCTTCCTAGCCAAGTTAATTGTTTGTCCCCCAGTGCTTATTTAGTTTTCACTTGAAAGCCGTGGATAATTGATTCTGCAGCCAGTGAATTCCAAATCGCTATCCATTTGTACCTTTGAAAGTAAAATTATGCATCAGCACTGTATATTGGCAAGTCCTGATCTTCAATACTGGCAAATATTCTCAATGAGCAATATAACACCACAGGGATGGTGTGCACATTTATTAAATGTCCTCTGTTTCTTGTACCAATGAATACAGGCCCAGTTTCTACAATCCAGTTTGTAGCTGAAATCCCTCAGCTCGGGAATAATGCCAGTAAATCATTTCTGCATTCTCTCTCCGACTAGGTTTAAACAGATTCCATTTCAAAATATTAATCAAAGGTGGTATGATGAGTATTTAATTCAATGACAAACATAACTCTAGCGTTGAGTTTGCAGCCATTTGTTTTAAAACTGTTAAAGATAAGTTGACCAAAGTGATATGCATTCCTCTCACCAGTGTTTTGTTAGTTTGTTGTGGCATCTTGATGCTACCTACTCATGTTTATGAGGTGTACGTTGTGGTTTTGCCAGAACAAAAATGAATGCTATGACTGCATCAGTGTCTAAGACCAAGGTAGCAAAAAAGGCCCTTGTCACAAAGAGTTACTATTTCATCACATTGGAGCCTTAGCCCTGTATTTATTTTTTTTTCCAAATGTCCATTTGAGGAACATTGAATAATCTGAACAGTTAATTTCCCATGAATCTTGTAACAGGAGTGTTGCTCATTTCATTTAAGGATAAGAAGGCTGCTTAATTTGTGGAAGAAGTGTGTTGAAATGGAGGAGATGTATTAAGAGCTTGAGGGGTCAAATTTGCTGATACAATGATAGTAACACTGGTAAATCAATTCATTTTCTAAAAGATTAAGTGTTTATGTTTAAAAAAAATTCTATTGGGAAGTACAGCCTGCAGGATGATAAAGTCTTTATAATTATGAAAGGGTATAGTAGAGTCAACTTGCAATATATGCTTTTGCTTCCAGGAGACACTAGAACAAGGGACCATAATGTAAGATTATTAAACATTTCATTTTTGGAATTTAGAAGAAATTTCTTTGCCCAGGGAATGCTTAGAATATTGAACTAAAGAGTATGGGGAATTGTGAAGACAAGTAACATTTCCCGGCAATGAAGACGGGAAATACTGGCAGCTGATGGGAAGCGACTGTAAAAGGGCAGTGCCGCTGGGGGGGGGGGGGGGGGGGGGGGGTCAAGAATTCCTTTCACAGTGTGTGGGGAGTCTGGCCCGGGTCAGCAAGGGCAGGAGCGTTGAGAAGGAGGGGGTCAGGGATCATGCCATCAACTCACTCACCGCTGCCCGGTACTCCGGGCGCGGAACCATCGCATTGTGGCCGGGGAGGGAAGTAGCTCGGGTGGCTGAGAGCGGACAGCTGAACCGACTGCCACCTCGGCGCCTTCTGCCGGCCCACTCATCTCTGGCAGTGCTCTCCATCTGAACACCTCTCTCCTGCCGCTCGCCGGCCTCGCTCATGTCAGCCGCTTCCCACAAATCCTTAAGTTCTGACTGCCGCCAGTAGCAGGACATGGCCTCACTTGCTGCGCTGGGTGACACTGCATGGCATTCACTGCCCGGTCCGTGTCTTTCAATGTAGACAGTGAGGGGACCAGCTCAAGAGCAAAGATTATAGAGTGGAGTGGGTCAGCGGGCGATGGATGATAACAGGACAGCGGGCGGTGGAACTTACTCCTGTGTCAGGGCGAGTTACCTCAATTGGTTTTGTCATTCAATAAGATCACAACTGATTCAACTTGTCCCGGTGTGCTCCCGATTTTCCCCCCACCATCTCTCCACTTGCCATCACCCTCCACCCCTCACCCATTCAGTTATTCAAAATGGAGGAGATCTGGAAGCTTTGGGCAAATTGAATTGTTACTTTCTTTATTTTTATTTTATTTTTATTTTATTTTCAGTGTGAGAAATTCTATGTCCCGCCAGCCTTTTTTCAAAATATAGCAACTCAAAATGGGCGAGTGTCTTCAACGCAGGTGTGTCTTCATTGCCGGGAAATACGGTATATTAATGATTTAGATTAACTTGTTGATTTTTTTCTGTGTCATCAGTACTTCATAGCACCTGAACAACAAAATGTCATGGAGTTGTACATCGTGGAAACGGGCCCATCAGCCCAACTCGTCCATGCCGATCAAAATAGCCCATCTAAACTAGTCCCATTTGCCTGTAATTGGCCTGTATTCCTCTAAACCTCTTCTATCCATGTACCTGTTTGAAATGCTGTTATAATACCTGCCTCGACTACTTTCTCTGGCAGCTCGTTCCACACATCACCACCCTCTGAGGAAAAAAGTTGTCCTTCTGATTCCTTCTAAATCTTGACCCTGTCACCTTAAGCTTATGTCCTCTGGTTTTTGATTCACCTGTGCATTCACCCGATATATTCCTTTCATGATTTTATACACCTCTGTAAGATCTCCCTCAGCCTTCTGCACTCCAAGCAATAATGTCCTAGCCTGGTCAACCTCTCCCCATAGCTCAATCTCTCAAGTTTACATTATGAATTCATCATTCCCAGTATATAGCATTTTAAAATCTAAATGCCAAGGCAATTTGTAAGAATTGCTGTGTAAGTTTAGTTTAGAGATCAGGGTGGAAACAGGCCCTTCAGCCCACCGAGTCCATGCCAGCCAGCAATCATCGCACACTTACACTATCCTACACACACTAGGGACAATTTACAATCATAATAAGCCAGGAATGTGAGGAAACTGGAGATCCCTTAGAAAAACCCACGCACGTCACAGGGAAAATGTACAAACTTTGTACAGGCAAGCACCCGTGGTTAGGATTGGACCCGTGTCTCTGGCGCTTTCAGGCAGCAACTCTACAGCTGCGCCACCGTACCGCCCATGTTATTGAGTCTTTTCCAAGTTACACAATGAGAGCAGCAAGCTGTTCAGCTGCAATAGGACTGGTTAGTCAGTGATATGATTATTTTTAAATAATCAGGAAATGTGAGGGAAAATTTAGCCGAGAAAATATATTGATATTGTCCACACAGACTTGAATGATATTTGCCTATGGTTTCAAGGGCTACGAAGTTTGAGGTCCATGTTCATACCGCTGAGGTGTAAGCTACCGAAGTGAAATATGAGGTGCTGTTCCTCCAATTTGTGCTGGACCTCACTCTGACAATGGAGGAGGCCCGGAACAGAAAGGTCAGTGTTGGAATGGTAGCTGGAGTTAAAGTGTTGAGCAACCGGGATATCAGGTCTATGCGGAAGTGAAATACTTGCTGATATACAGGAGTCCACACCTGGAACAACGGATACAGTAGAATAGGTTGGAGGGCATGCAAGTGAACCTCTGCCTCGCCTGAAAACACTGTTGGGGTCCTTGGACGCAGTCGGGGGAGGAAGTATAGGGACTGTTGTTGCATCTCCTTCGGTTGCAGGAGGATGTACCTGGGGAGGGGGTGGTTTGGGTGGGAAGGGACGAGTTGACCAGGTAGTTGCGGTGGGAAGGGTCTCTGTGGAAAGCAGAAAGGGGTGGAGATGGGAAGATGTGACGTACTTGGATCCCGTTGGAGGTGGCGAAAATGTCGGATGATTATGTGCTGTATGCGACAGCTGATGGAGTGGAATTTGAGGACAAGGGGAACTGTCCTTGTTACGAATGGGGAGAGGGGAGCTGTGGGGATATCGAGGAGACCCTAGTGAGAGCCTCATCTATAATGGAAGAGGGGAACCCCCGTTCCCTAAAGAATGAGGACATCGCCGATGACTTGGTATAGAACACCTCATCCTGGGCGCAGATATGGCGTAGACGGTTGAATTGGCAGTAGGGGAAAAAGTCTAACAGGAAGCAGGGTGAGAAGAAGTATAGTCTATATAGCTGTGGGAGTCAGTGGGTTTTAAGTAGATGTCAGTCGACAGTCTGTCCCCTGTGATGTAGACGGTGAGATCTAGAAACGGAAGGGAGATGTCGGAGATAGTTCAAGTGAATTTGAGTGCAGGATGGAAATTAGTCGTGAAGTTGATGAAATCAGCGAGTTCTGCATGGGGGCAGGAGGTAGCGACGATGCAGTTGTCAATGTAGCGGAGGTAGAGTTGGTGATAGGGCCAGTGTAGGTCTGGAACAGTGATTGTTTGACGCACCCTACAAAGAGGCAAGCATAGCTGGGGCCATGCGAGTGCCCATAGATTTGGATTTGGAGGAAGTGGGAGGAATCATTTGTTGAGGGTAAAGACCAGCTCTGTTAGGCAGAGGAGAGTGTTAGTAGATGGAAATTGACTGGTTCAGCAGTCGAGGCAGAAATAAGACCTTCCTGGTGGGGGATGGTATAGAGTGATTGCTTGTCTTTGTTTATAGCATTTGAATGTTGTCGCCAACTTGACTAGCTGCATACCAAATCTCGTTGTGCTTATGTGCAATGACAATAAAATATATTATTATTATTAAAAGGTAAATTAGACTCTACTTGTGCATGTATGTTTTTTAATTGTGGATTAAATTTCTATTACTTTTGAATTAATTTGTAATTACAAATTATCAGTGAGATAAAAACAGACTATTGCACCCATTATTTGGAGTGCTGTGAGCAAATTGAGCCCCATAGGAAGTGCTCTGGAGGGGGTCTAGAGGAGGTTTGCAAGAATGATTCCAGGAATGAGTGGGTTTGCACATGATGAGCGTTTGACAGCATAGGGCACAGTTGAGGGGGGGAGGGGGTGGGGACCTCATTGACACTTACAGAATAATGAAAGGCATAGAGTGGATGTGAAAAGGATGTTTCCGCTGGTGGAAGAGTCTAGGACTGAGTTCATGGCCTCAGAATTAAAGGGCACTCTTTTAGAAAGGAGGTGAGGGGGAATGTTTTTAGTAAGAGGGTAGTTAATCTGTGGAGCATTGCCACAGAGGGCTGTGGAGGCCTAGTCGTTGTTTTAAAGCAGAGATGGACACATTCTTGATTAGAACGGGTGTCAAGGGTTATGGGGAGAAGACTGTAAAATGGGATTAGGAGGCAGAGATCAGCCATGAATGAATGGCGGAGTAGACTCGATGGACCGAATGGCCTAATTCTACTATAACTTGTGATTCGCTATCAAAGTTTGCCAGAGCACTGTCAGAGATTGAGCCTTTGGAAGTCTCATCTGGAGACCTGTTTGCCACTTGGGGGTATGATCTATTTGTGAAATGTTTGCGGAGCACATGCTTTAGTCATCGGTAGCTTTACAACAGTATACATCTACTGTGGATGTAGGTCAATTGTGTATAGTGTTGTAGATTGACTGCAAACTGATTCATTGTTGAAGGTAGGCTGGATCTCCTGCAAACAGAAAATACTAAAAATAACCAACCAAGTCATGCAACATCAGTGGAAAGATACAATAAATGGACTAAAGGTTTGACCTGAAATGTTTACTGTATCGTTTTCCACATATACTGCCTGACCTGCTGAGAGTTTCCAGCATTTTCTGTTTTGTTTTATTTCAGATATCAGCATCCGGCACGCAGCGGTAGAATTTTTGCCATACGGCGCCAGAGACCCGGGTTTGATCCTGACTACGTGTGCTGTCTATATGGAGTTTGTAAATTATCCCCATGACCACATGGGTTTTCCCCAGGTGCTCTGGTTTCCTCCCACACTCTAAAAGCGTACAAGTTTGAAGGTTAATTTGGCTTTGGTTTTAAAAAAAAAAATTATCCCTGGTGTGGAGGATATTGTTAGTGCACGGGGATTGTTGGTTGACCCGGTGGGCCAAAGGGCCTTTTCCTGCGCCACATTACTGGACTAAACATTGAAAAATCTGCAATTTTAATTTGATGTTCATTGTTTTGAAGTTCCATTGTGGAAGTTGAAATTTAATTTTGTGGGCTAAAATTATAAAACAATCACCATGTACATCATGATAACATTTTTGGGACAGTGATATCTGCAGGACTGTACTGTACACGTGCAGGTCGCACCTGCAAGCCTAACCCGAAGTACCAGGATTACGTTTCAACTGCCTTTGGTGTTCTACATTATTGCTTACTTACAGCCTGTTGTATTCAGTGCCATATATAGTCTCCCACACGTACATGTCATGGTACATTCCCACACTGGTTTTCTATTACAACGTTTAACTATTATATCCATATTTTATCACAGCTTAATTCCTTAAGAGGAAGGATGTAGATTAACTATATTAGCCGACCTTTATTATATCTATCATTACATATGTTATGCATGCTACGTATTCCACATATATTCCCGTCTGGATCTTCAGTATAACCAGACCTAGTGATCCACACTAGTTTGCGGTTAGTTTAAAATGCTGTAATCCAAAGGAATCTGCCAGAATGAATTATTTGAATCTAGAACTGAGAATACTGTTGCCTTGCCCAAATGTGCTGCGACTTCTTCCACTGTGCGCATGGGATAGTGTGGTCGTTTAATAGCAGTGTTTAAATCTTTAGGATTGATGCAAATCCGTATTTCTTCCTTGTTTATTTTAGTTGTTGTGACCATAGTTGAGACTAAGTCTGATGGAACAGCAACCGGTGCAATCATAGAACCATAGAAAATAGGTGCAGGAGTAGGCCATTTGGCCCTTCAAGCCTGCACCGCCATTCAATATGGCTAATCATCCAACTCGGTATCCTGTGCCTGCCTTCTCTCCATACCCGCTGATCCCTTTAGCCACAAGGGCCACATCTAACTCCCTCTTAAATATAGCCAATGAACTGGCCTCAACTACTTTTTATGGCAGAGAATTCCACAGATACACCACACTCTGTGTGAATTTTTTTTTCTCCTCTTGGTCCTAAAAGACTTCCCCCTTATCCTTAAACTGTGATCCCTTGTTCTGGACTTCCCCAACATCGGGAACAATCTTCCTGCATCTAGCCTGTCCAACCCCTTAAGAATTTTGTAAGTTTCTATAAAATCCCCCCTCAATCTTCTAAATTCTAGCGAGTACAAGCCGAGCCTATCCAGTCTTTCTTCATATGAAAGTCCTGCTATCCCATGAATCAGTCTGGTGAACCTTCTCTGTACTCCCTCCATGGCAAGAATGTCTTTCCTCAGGTTAGGAGACCAAAGCTGTACGCAATACTCCAGGTGTGGTCTCGCCAAGGCCCTGTACAACTGCAGTAGAACCTCCCTGCTCCTATACTCAAAAGTTGATCTTTTGCCCGGATATTTTGTAATGAGACCAATGCACAGAAGTTAACAACTTATAGTCGTTTATTGGAAGACGTGTAGAGGTAACATTATATGCTATTGGTTCCGTGGTCAGCATTTAAACTAACCACAAGCTAGTGTGGATCACTAGTGTCTGTGGTTTGGTTATACTGAAGATCCGGACTGGGCTATATGTGGAATGTGAAACATGCATAACATGTGCAGTGATAGATATAATAAAGGTAGGCTAATATAGTTAATCTACAATATCTTTGAGTGTAGAATTTTCTTGGCCTGGCCTGTGTGCATTTTCTTTCCTCCAGAAGAATGCAATTGCATTGCAGACCACCATTTTTTGGTAAATTTGAAATGAGCAATAAATTGCTTTGACATCCACATCCTGAGGATTTTCTCATTTAAACAAGTGCAGCCACTTCATATCTGTGTGAACATAAATGTATGATGTGTTGACATTTTAATATTTATCTGCCTATTTAAGTTGCAGTGAATGCTTGTCAGTGGTCCACTCACCAAGTTTACTTTTGTATATACAAGCAATGTTGCCTGACCCGCTCAGTTCCTCCAGCAGTTTTTTTTGTTTTTTTTGCTTTTGTAAGTAATATCCAAACAAATACACTTACAGTGGATGGTACAGTAGACTACTTCTTCCGTTTTAGCACCTGATTTTGATTTGAATTGGCCATGCAAATTTCCCCTGCTGCAGGTGGGTAGAATAGGATCTAGAAGTACCGGTGCATGGTTTCCTGAAAGTGGCAATTCAGGTAGCCAGGGTGGTGAAGGTAGTGATTGGTACACTGGCCTTCATTGGGAAGGGTATCGAGCATAAATGGTGTAAATATCATATGATGTACAAGTTGTCAGTGATACCTACGTAGAATACTGTTTATTTCTGGTCTCCTGGATATGGAAAGGATGTCATTAAGTTGGAAATGGTGCATGTGATTCAAGAGGATGTTACTGGGACTTCTGGACTTGTACAAAGAGGCTGGATAGGCTGGGACTTTTTTTAGTTTGGAGTGCTGGAGACATGGGTAAACCTATTTAAGTATCTAAAATCACGAGCGGCCTGGATAAAGTAAATTTTCAGTCTTTATCACCAGGGTAAAGTTTCTATAAAAACTAGAAGACATACAGTGTCCTCCATAATGTTTGGGACAAAGGATCAGGATCTGCATGGGTGAGGTGGATCGAAAGGGCTTGTTTCTGTGCTGTACAATTTTGATTCTATGAAATATGAAAGTTACTCTGTTCAGGTAAACATAATTAAAAGTAACCATATTTTCACACAAATGCTTCCCTAATGGCATACTTTAGGACATTGTTATCTCCATTACTAATTAGAATTTTTTATAAGTAATGAGCTCTCTAGCAATCGTTTTGAAATTTAAAAGAAACCTGAAGGGTAGATTTTTCACAAAGTGGTGAATATCTGGAATGAGTTGAATGTGGAAGTGGTAGAAGCAGATTACAATTACAAACTTTAAAAAAGCATTTGGATGGATAAATGGATAGGAATGGTATTGAGAGATATGGGCCTAATGTAGGCAAATGCAATTAATAACAAGGTAGGCTAAAATAGACCATTTAAGTGTTATATAATTCAATTTATCCATACATTGGGTTTCCCAGCCCTTTACATTGTGTCTTTGTAATTGTTGCCTCGTCTGACTGAATAGAAGTTGAGTCACAGATAACTCCAGATGCTGGAACTTGAGCAAAAACCAAAGTGCTGGAGGAACTCAGCAGATCATGCAGCATTATGGAGGGAGTGGATAGATGACATACCTTCACATTGACAGTTGGATACATTTGTGGGGGGAGGGGTGGAGGGGATGATTGTCAGATGAGTAAATTACAAAGGTTGGAGATTAGAATTGAGAAAAAATGTCAGATAAGGAAAGAAGTAGTATGTAATGTAAAGCCGGAAGGAGGGAGATAGGTGGAAGGGGAGGGAAAAGAGGGGATAAAAGAGAAATATGAGATGGATGGAAGATGAGGGTACAGACGAGGGAAAAGGAACAGGTTGACTAGAATGGTGGGAGAAAATAAGAATGTACCAGGGTCAGGACAATGGAAAGAAAAAGAGAGCCAGGTCAGGAGGCATATTACTTGAGCTGGAGCTCCCTGTTGCTGAACATTTTAACTCTCTTTTCAATTCCCATACTGACCTTTCTGTTTCTGTCCCCCTCCATTGTCAGAGTGAGGCCATAGGCAAACTGGAAGAATAGCACCTCAGCATCCTGCTTGGGTAGCATACAAGCCAACCATTGAATTGGTATGACCGATGAATTCTCCAATTTCAAGTATTTTTTTCCCTGAATGGAAGTTGTTCCAGTGTCACGTGAGTTGTAATTGGAGTACATTGTTGACCTTGGAGTTAAAATTTGATATAATTAACTTGGATGTTCATGGAATGGGTGCTTTATATGTTAAATCTTATGTTGAAGTTGTTGGAAATGGTTAGGAACATGTATGCAAGCACAAATGGGTAGACTGATTGAGAATGACTGACTCGAAGGACTGATTCGAACGAATACCCTGCAGTTCTAGCAAGGCTGGCTATTTCCTACCTGATTTGAAATTTATCTCACTGATTTCGTTTGGGAAGGGGAAATAAAGGATAAATCCACTGAGAACTTTAAGTCTGAAAATCCTCACCTGAATCTTCTGTGGAAATGCCAGAATTTACCTCTCTAACTGTATGGATGCACAGTTGTCCGAATTTTTGCACAGCAAATTACTCGTGATTACCTGATTGTTAGACGTAAATTTAGTTCCAACGAGGGTCTGCAAAAAGGATATACCATGAACTTACTGGGAAAAGTTTGCTTAATATTCATGAGTGAGGTAGAGTGAGCCCAAGATTTTAAATTTGTTTTTCAAACAATAATCAGTTTATATTACTGATGATGGGCTGTTTAATTTTTAATTTATTTTCGAGTAAGACCTGGTTTAACTGGCTGTCAATGCATTTTTGTGTGTAGGGCTATTTTTTAATCAACTTGCAGCACAAGGGCTCGCCAATTTGTGTATCTGACGAGTTAGCACCAGGGATCTCGACTTGTTAAGAGCAGGTTTAATGAACAACCAAGGATGAGTGGCAAAATCCTTAGTGGCAATTCCAGGCATACAGCATGTCGATATTTATTTCGAATCTGCTGATAGTTGATTTTATGTTGTTAATCTCTTTAATTAAGCAGTCCATACATTATTAAAAATTATCGTAGAGAATGGTAAATATTTTGAATGTACAGAACTGGTTGTATCCAAACTGTGGCTAAATATTAATTAGTTTGTTGTCAATTTAGGTATTTTGTACATTGTGTGTCATTTAATACTTTAAATCCAATGTAATAAATGAGTTTTCTTTACAATAACAACTGTAAGTAAATTTTAATTATATAGCGCGTTTAAATCAACTCGCATTGAAACCAAAGTGCTTTACATAGAAGAAATAATTAAGTTTCCGTACATCCATAGAAAAATTTAAAAAAAAAAGAAAAATGGCACAACATATTATAGAATTCAACATGAACGTCCCCCTTCAACAGAATCAAAATTTTCCACTGTGGGGAAAGGCATCAAAGTTCAATCCTCTTCCTCTGTGATCACCCGAGGTCGGGGCTTATTTGTGGCCTCCGCAGCCAGTCTGTTGTTTTCAGGCCCTCTTGCCGGGAAGATGGAACTCCGGCGTCGGGTGAACACTCCTCAGCGGCTTGGAAATGTCTGGAGCGGCCGCTTCCTCCCTGGAGACCGTGGCACCCGAAGTCCTCAAGCCGCACTGGTTGGAGCTCCTACTCTGGTGATCTCAGACCCCATGCTCCGGTGTTTTAAATCCAGCGGCGCCCGCCCGCAGCTGGACACTCACAGCCACAGCTCCTCGGATGTTGGAGTCAGCGGCCACAGCACTCCGGAGCTTACTGCATGGCGACCCGGGTAGGGCATGGCCCCCTCCGTGATGGTCTCCCAGCGCTGTGCCGCTGCCGAAGCTGGGGTTCCGGCCGGTCCCGACAGGAGGCGCCGCTCCAGTCCGATGGTAGGCTGCGAGGAAGGGGCGAAGAAGCAGCTCGGAGGGAAGCAGCCTCTCCGACCAGGTAGGGACTAGGAAATAAAGTTCTTCCCCTTCCCCCCCCCCCCCTCACCCACCACATAAAAGAAGACCTCCAACAAACATTTTGTTTTTAACAGGACTCAAAATAAAAATTAAAAGGGGTGAAAGGACGGACTGCAGGCAGAACAGCCATACACAACGGCGCCCCACTCCTGCAGTCCGACATCTTATTACAGGTGCACAACCTTTTATCCGAAAGCCTTGGGACCAGGCACTTTTCGTAATTCGGAATTTTTCGGTTTTCGGAATGGAAGATTTTTAGCGTAGATTTTAACGGCTGGCTCAGTGGTAGAGTGCTCGGCTCATATTCGCAAGGTCGCGAGTTTGCGCCTCGATCCCGGCAGTTACTCGATCGCAGAATAGGAGAGAATAGGGAGGGTTAGGCTGGGATCATTCTCTGCGAGATGATCTTAGTGCGGGAGACAAGTGTAGGAGAGGTGTACTGACTATGTGGGCAGAACTTTGGAAGTGATTGCCCACCATTCTCAAAAGCCGCTGTGTCTCCCTGTCCCTCCAACTCCAGAGGAATCCGCTCCCCGATGGGCCGCTACGGCGACAAGTGGCAGTTCGCCCACAGCCCGAGCTGCGCCACCCCAAGAACAAGACATACCTTGCACACCATCAGCTTCTGCCCCTACGGAGTTGGAGCGGGGCTGGGCTGGAGTTGCTGATCTGGGATCTGCGTGCTTGCAGTGGGCCTGGGGGTCGGTGTCCTGATGAGGGGGCATAGCTCGGGCTGTGGGCGAACTGCCACTTGTCGCCGTAGCGGCCCATCGGGAGTGGCTTCTGGTGGTCCTGACGTCTCTCAACACCTGTCCAGGGGGGTGGCCGTAGACGTCAGGACCAACAGGAACCCGCTCCCCGATGCGCTGCTACAGCGACAAGTGGCAGTTCGCCCACAGCCCGAGCTGCGCCCCCCTCATCCGCAACCCGGGTTCCTCTGGAGTTGGAAAGGGGCTGGGCTAGAGTTGCTGTTGGCTGTGAGCCTCTGTGATCTCCGTGCTTGCAGTCGGTGTCCCGTTGGTCCTGACGTCTCCGGCCACCCACCTGGACAGGAGCTGCCCCCTCCCTCTGCAACTGCAAACAACCCCACTCTCCTGCAAGGGCGGTACAGTTCCCAGTCTCAGCTCCTGTACAGGGGGGTGGCCGGAGACGTCACAGCCCGAGCTGCGCCCCCTCATCCGCAACCCCAAGAACAAGACGTACCTTGCACACCATCAGCTTCTGTCCCTACGGGGAGCGTGTTCCTCTGGAGTTGGAACGGGGCTGGGCTGCTGCTGGCTGTGGGTCTCTGGGATCTCCGTGCTTGCAGTGGGCCTGGGGGTTGATGTCCCGTTGGTCCTGACATCTCCGGTGACTGGCACTGGCACCTGCTGGCATCGCCGACGTGAAGACAGTGCAAAGCCCCCGCGCCGGTGCAATGGGCGGGGCGCTGGAAAAGGGAGGGAAGGGGTCACACACATGGCCGGGAAGCAGAGGGGTGTGGGTGAGGTGAAACTGAAGGGAGCGACAATCTGCTGCTGCCTGCCTGCTGAGTTAAAAAGTTCCCACGCAAGACTCACGATACACTGTATCGTGAGTCTACCGTGGGAACTTTTTAACTCAGCGGGCAGGCAGCAGCAGATTGTCAATTATTAACCCTCCTGCGCAATATACCCTCACCTTCTCTTTTATGAATGGGGATTTAGTTCCCCTTTCTTCGAGGATCGACTGGAGGTTCCGCTGTCACCTCTGCAGGCCGCCCTCGGTGACCGTCTTCAAGGACCTTTCTTCGAGGACCGAAAAAATATCCGCTATTCGGAGCTTTTAGTTATTTGGAATTTCGGATAAAAGGTTGTGCACCTGTATATGCATAAGTAAATGGTTTATACTTACGACGACCTTCTGTTCCAAAATATGATTATTTTGAGATTTGCAGAAGATCTGAACAAGTTAATGTTTGGAATTTTATTGTATTCTAGATCAAGTGTGACCCGCTGGGTCCCATCCCCTCAATGCGCCGTCGGAGGGGGGGGGGGGGGGCCTGGCGGCGTCACACCGAGGTCTCACCAAGCGCTTGGTCTCACCGAGGTTGATTAAACGCTGAATAATCCAACCACATTTTCGTTAGGAAGTGGAAAGAAATAATAGAAATTGCATTCATTGCAATGTGTCATACATGCCGTCTTAAATGACCACCTAAACTGTCATTTGGCAACCTAAAAAGCTGCCTAGGTTGCCCGGCAGGAAACAGAGGAAAAAAGGTTAAATGAGAGCCCTGGCACTGTATTTGAAGTCAGCAACATAGAAGCTTTTCAATGCACCTGTGCCTCTTATCCTTTTTGGTTGCAGAGGTCATGCGTTTGTGATGTGCTGTTGGAGTAACCTAGGTAAGTGACTCCAGTGTATTTGTAATTGGGAAATGCTGCAACTATGGTATCTCTCCTATAGCAGGTGGACTAAAGCCAAACACAATACTTCCAAGAACAACCTCACCAATATCTTGTACAATGGTAACATAAAGTCCCAAATTCTATGCTCAATTCCCTGATTGATGAAGGCCAATGTGCCAAAAGCCTTCTTCACCACCCTATATACCTGCAATGCCATTTTCAGGAACTATATAGTTCAGGGATCTCTGTAGTTCGAACCGTCCCTGTTCTAAGCGTACACTGGCCCTATCCCCAACTCTTTCTCTGCTAGATTGATAACTGCATCGGGGAGACCCTGCACCCATGCAGAACTCATGGACTTCCACCGTGCCCTCAAGTTCACCTGGACTATCTCGGACACCTCTCTCCCCTTTATTATTCTCACTTGTGTCCATCGCAGGCAATAAAGTTTCGACAGACATCTATTTCAAACCTACTAACTCCCACAGGTATCTCAGCTACACATTTTTCCCACCCTGCCTTTTGCAAAGACTCTCTCCAATACTCCCAATACCTCTGTCTTTGTTGAATCTGGTCCCAAGAAGAGGTGTTCCATACTGGAATATCTGAGATGTCCTCATTCTTTAGATAACATTGGTTCCCCACTTCTATCATAGATGAGGCTGTATCCTGTACTTCTGCTCTTGCTCCCCATCCCTCCAGTTGCAACAGGGACTGTCCCTCTAGTCCTCGCATTTCACCCCATTAGCCATCGCATACAACACATCGTCCTCCGACATTTTCGTTACAACCAACGGGATCTCCCCTGTCACATTTGTCACATCTTCCTATCTCAGCCCCTTCTTACCGCAGAGACTTCCCTCCACAACTCCCTGGTTCACTCATTTCTTCCCAACCAAACTACCCCCTCCCCAGGGATCTGGTCCTTCTACCTCCTCCCTCGATTCCATCCAGGGACCCTGACAATCTATTCAGGTGAGGCAGAGATTTACTTGCACCTCTATCAACCTCATCTACTGTATCCAGTGTTCCCGGTGTGGGTTCCTATATCGGCAAGACCAAGTGTAGACTTGGCAATTGCTTCGGTGAACACTTACACTCAATCTACCTTGGCCTATGTGGTCTCCCGATTGTAAAACATTTTAACTCTCCTTTCCATTCCCATACTGACCTTGCTGTCCTGGGCCGCCTCCACTGTCAGTGGAGATCCACATGCAGATTGCAGGAACAGAGCCTCATATTTTGCTTGGGCAGCTTACAACCCAGTGGTATGAACATTGATTTATTTTATTTCAAGTAACTCCTACATTCACTCTTCACTCCTCCCACCCTAGTCAACCTACCAATTCCATTGTTCACAACCTTGTATACCTCTTGTTTTCGAACCTTCCCAACCACCTTTCCTGAGGTCATCTGTTTCCGGCCCTTGTTATGGCCTTTTCTTGCCTCCAATTTATTTCCCCCACTTCTACTGTTAGTCTGAAGAAAGATTGCTCTGCTCTACATTACTCCCTAGGATCCAACTGTTCACTGTCCTGAGAAGTCCTGTCCTACTTTGACTTCCCAAAGTGTACCATGTCACACATAATTGAATTAAACTCCATTTGCATTCCTCGGCGTAGATGATCACATTCCCCTGTAATTCCATCTTCACTGACTGCAATACCATCTATTTCAATGTCATCTGCAAATTTAATGATGCTGATGCCATGGAAATTGGTGCTTACTTTATTAATTTCATGTTGGCGATGGCCTTTGCTTAGCTCGTGTATGGTAAGATCTTATCTAATTCCACCTTAATTTTAAAATCTTGTGTGTTAGATGGCAGCTTTAGATAGGATTAAAAACTATTCGAATTCATTTGCCAATTTTGTTACTGGCAAAAAGTAACACTGAAACATTTTGGCTGGGATAAAGTGGAAGCAAAGTGTTGCTTCCAACATGTGTATTTTATTGTTTTTTCTTGAAATAGAAAACTGATGAGTGAGTTCAAATCATTTTTAACAAATGTTATTGTTGGTACTGAAGGTAATCAGAACAGGCCGTTTGGTGGGGGAGATGAGCATTTTAGACGTGCCACATTTCAAGTCTTAATAAATTGTGGATGATGAGAAGAGCAAAATTAATATTTGTACTGTTAAAAAAAAAAGAATAACCTAGCCAATTATTTTACAAAAAGTAATATTCTGATTTTGTCGTTTTTGCTGCAGTTGAAAAATTTACTATTTCAACTTCAAATTATAGTTACATGCTGAGAGGATAATTTAGACCTCAGGCAGTAAACTCCCTCAGCAGAATATTAGATGCTGTTCCCACAGTTTGGGTGTGGTAATGGAAGAGGCCCAGGACAGAGGTCAGAATGGGAAGGGGAGTTAACATAATTAGCAAATGGGAGATCCAGCAGGCCTTGACAGACTGAGCACAAGTGTTCGGCAAATTGGTTGTCATTCCACATTTGGGAACATTGGCAACTTCAAATGCAGTAGATGATGTTGGAGAAGGTGCACATGAACAAAGCTGGGTGGCAGTGAATTGTGAGGAGGATGCTATGAGAATGCAGGGTGACTTGGACAGGTTGGGTGAGTGGGCATGCCTGATGCAGTTTAATGTAGATAAATGTGAGGTTATCCACTTTGGTAGCAAAAACGGGAAGGAAGATTATTATCTAAATGGTGTCAAGTTGGGAAAAGGGGAAGTACAATGGGATCTGGGGGTCCCTGCTCATCAGTCAATGAAAGTAAGCACGCAGGTACAGCAGGCAGTGAAGAAAGCGAATGGCATGTTGGCCTTCTTAACAAGAGGAGTTGAGTATATGAGCAAAGAGGTCCTTCTGCAGTTGTACAGGGCCCTAGTGAGACCACGCCTGGAGTATTGTGTGCAGTTTTGGTCTACAAATTTGAGGAAGGACATACTTGCTATTGAGGGAGTGCAGCGTAGGTTCACAAGGTTAATCCAAGGATGGCTGGACTGTCATATGCTGAGATAATGGAGCGGCTGAGCTTGTATACTCTGGAATTTAGAAGGATGAGAGGGAATCTTATTGAAACATATAAGATTATTAAGGGTTTGGACACGCAAGAGACAGGAAACATGTTCCCGATGTTGGGGGAGCCCAGAACCAGAGGTCACAGTTTAAGAATAAGGGGCAAGCCATTTAGAACGAAGATGAGGAATCACTTTTTCACACAGTTGTGAGTCTGGAATTCTCTGCCTCAGAGGGCGGTGGAGGCCGTGTTCTCTGGATACTTTCAAGAGAGAGCTAGATAGGTTTCTTAAAGTTAGAGCAGTCGGGATATATGGGGAGAAGGCAGGATCGGGGTACTGATTGTGGATGACCAGCCATGATCACATCGAAGGGCCTATTGTCTATTTTCTGTCTTACCTGGGAGGACTTCTGGGGTCCCTGGAGGGATGTAAGGGAGGAGGTATTGGGTTGACAGTAAGAAAATGGGTTGGCAGTGCACCAATCAGTCTGGGAATGGATCATTTGGCCACCAAGCAAAGCAGATTGAGAGACAGATAAAAGGCTGAGGTCAGTTAATTGTGAATCGCCATGTTTACGACCTTGCTTGGTCCAGGAATAGGCAGCTCCAGCACATGGACAAAGCAGAAAACATTGTGGTTATGCCTGAGCAATGGTGCAACAACCTGGATCTCAATGCTCTTAAGATGGTGGAATTGGTTGTAGACTTTCTCCACCCCTCCCCCCACTCACCAGCAACAACACCACAGTCACATCTGTGGAGTAATTAAGTTCCTTGAACCATCTTCTCCACGGGCCTTAAGTGGGGGACACCATCGACTCCACAGTCAAAAAGGCCCAACAGAGGATGTATTCCTGCGGCACCTGAGAAAACACAATCTGCCACAGGCAATGATGGTCAATTTTATACTGCAATCATGGAGTCCGTCCTCGCCTTCTCCTTCATGGTCTGGTTTGGCTCAGCCACCTAGCACGACACCTGGAGGCTGTAGCGCATCGTTCAATCAGCTAAGAAGGTTGTTGGCTGCAAACTCCCCCCCCCCCCATTGACGAGCTGTACACTGCAAGGGCCAGGAAGCGAGCGGGTAAGATAATCTCTGTCCCCTCTCACCCTGGCCACAAGCTCTTTGAAGCACTTATAATATAAAGGGGGGTGGTTAGTGTGTGTGCGGTGGTTAGTGTGTGTGACGTTAAAGGCCCCTTACTTTTATTTGCTACAGAATCAAATCATCCAATACCAAGCAATTTATATACAAGTCTTCGATATACCATAAATGTTTGCTGGATTTTGGCCCTAGAAAGTCCTTGAAAAGTCCTTGAATTTATAGCTGTTCCAAGTGTACAAACCCTGGATGAAACATTTGAACGTGAGCCTTGGCAGGCACTTATGTGCCAGAGTGAGAACATAATCTACTCTGACACTGGAAAGGAAACTTTAGTCATTTGGATCATTTTAAATAAATCTGAAAATAAACACTAAAGCTTAGTTAACTTGATATCAAGCAGTGACATAAAGACAAGATGGAAAATTCTTTTGGTGACCTGGTAAATATTTAATCCTGAAACTATACTGCTGGAATACTTTATTTCATTGCTACCTGTGGAAATGCTGTACCAACTTGGCTGACTCATTTGCCTCCAGAATAACTGTCCACAATATCAAAAGTGATAATTGTTAAGGAAATGCTTTGAGATGTCCTGTGCAATTAAAATATGTTATTTAAATGCAGGGTAAAAATAACTGTTATAATTTATTGGGTATATGAACTTGTGTCTGTCTAGTGCCGGATAATGGTATTTAGTGTGTTGGGCTTCAAATTTACTTTTAACCAGTCTGAAGTAATTAGTATATCCATATTATTGCTGATAATGGTAGAACCTGTACCCAATATTTTGATTTGGATTTTTAAATTATTGGCTGGCATTGAAGTTATTGACTTTGATATTGTTGTGTGACATTGTTTCAGGAGAATTGGAAAAAATTGAAATGAAAAACAATTAATTTCTGACATTTACTTCCCTTTCTAACTGTTTTGGAAGCCTGCCACTTGTAAATGTGTTGTCCTATTTCCAATATAAAATTATGAATGTAGGATAATACAAATGTGATTTTTTTAAAATTTTTTTTTGCTTTATTCTTTTGAAGTCATCAATTTATTCCCTGATTAAAACACCAATGATTTATATGGCATGGATAACATCTATATCCCAGAAAGATGGATGGTTTCATCCTCTACTTCAGTATTGCTCTTGCTTTTGTTCAAAACAGTCACAGCCTCAACTGGATTATTTATCTGTTGGATGTTACCAGATTTGTTTTAGCAGATTCTATATTTGGTATTAATCAGTGGGTGTTATACCTGCTTAATGGATTACTGTATCATCTGTCACCATTAGTGAATTAGCACTCTAGATCAAATTCACACTGAAGCAAATATATTTTTAGTGCACAGATTCTTTTTAAAGAGGTTTATCACAAGTTACATTTTCTGCTACTTAACTTTAAAAAAAACTGAAAACAATGTGACTTGAAGTGCAGAAGCAATTAATTTCGGGATTATGTAATACTGATCGGGTAAATTTCCTCTTTGGTTGTTGTTGGCCACCTCTTCTTCGATTACCTTCTGTGGCAGAGAATTCCACAGATTCACCACTCTCTGTGTGAAAAATGTTTTCCTCATCTCTGTCCTAAAAGATTTCCCCCTTATCCTTAAACTGTGACCCCTTGATCTGGACTTCCCCAACATCGGGAACAATCTTCCTGCATCTAGCCTGTCCAACCCCTTAAGAATTTTGTAAGTTTCTATAAGATCCCCCCTCAATCTTCTAAATTCTAAGGAGTACAAGCCGAGTCTATCCATCTTTCTTCATATGAAAGTCCTGACATCCCAGGAATCAGTCTGGTGAACCTTCTCTGTACTCCCTCTATGGCAAGAATGTCTTTCCTCGGATTAGGAGACCAAAATTGTACGCAACACTCCAGGTGTGGTCTCACCAAGACCCTGTACAACTGCAGTAGAACCTCCCTGCTTCTAACCTCAAATCCTTTTGCTATGAATGCTAACTGGTGTACCATGACACCCAGGTCTCGTTGCATCTCCCCTTTTCCTAATCAGCCACCATTCAGATAATAGTCTACTTTCCTGTTCTTGCCACCGAAGTGGATAACCTCACATTTATCCACATTATACTGCATCTGCCATGCATTTGCCCACTCACCCAACCTATCCAAGTCACCTTGCAGCCTCCTAGCATCCTCCTCACAGCTAACACTGCCCCCCAGCTTGGTGTCATCCGCAAACTTGGAGATGTTGCATTCAATTCCCTCGTCCAAATCATTAATATATATTGTAAATAGCTGAGGTCCCAGCACTGAGCCTTACGGTACCCCACTAGTCACTGCCTGCCATTGTGAAAAGGACCCGTTTATTCCTACTCTTTGCTTCCTGTCTGCCTGCCAGTTCTCTATCCACATCAATACTGAACCCCCAATACCGTGTGCTTTAAGTTTGTATACTAATCTCTTATGTGGGCCCTTGTCGAAAGCCTTCTGAAAGTCCAGATATAACGCATCCACTGGTTCTCCCTTATCCACTCTACCAGTTACATCCTCGAAAAATTCTATAAGATTCGTCAGACATGATTTACCTTTCATAAATCCATGCTGACTTTGTCCATTGATTTCACCACTTTCCAAATGTGCTGCTATCCCATCTTTAATAACTGACTCTAGCATTTTCCCTACTACCGATGCTAGACTAACTGGTCTGTAATTCCCCGTTTTCTTGCTCCCTCCCTTTTTAAAAAGTGGGGTTACATTAGCTACCCTCCAATCCTCAGGAACTACTCCAGAATCTAAAGAGTTTTGAAAAATTATCACTAATGCATCCATCTAATTGCAGAGATGAGTGCTGTCTCCAAGTTCCACAATGTACTTTGGAGTTGAGCTTGGATGAGATACAGTACCCTCCATAATGTTTGGGACAAAGACCCATTTATTTATTTGCCTCTGTACTCCACAATTTGAGATTTGTAATAGAAAAAAATCACATGTGATTAAAGTGCACATTCAGGGGGCGGGGAGGGGGGAGAAGAGGGTGGGCGGTAGAGGGGGAGGGGGATAGCGGGGGAGAGGGGGTAGAGAGAGGGGGTAGTGGGAGAAGGAGGGGGGTAGAGTGGGGGGATGGGAGGGTAGAGAGGGTGAGGGAGGGGGGGGTGGACGGTGGGAGTGAGGGTAGATAAGGAGGGGGCATCTCCCTCTACCCTTTCCCATCTCCCTCCTCTACCCTTTCCCATCTCCCTCCTCCACCATTTCCCATCTCCCTCCTCCACCCCTCCCCATCTCCCTCCTCCACTCCACTCCCCACCCAATCTCCCTCCTCCACCCCATCTCCCTCCTCCTCATTTCCCTCATCCTCCTCCCCTCACTCCCATTCACTGCCCCAGGACCTACCCAGATCGTAGAGCAGGGCCTGGAACTGGACCTGGTTCTCGTACTCTGCTCGGCCCTGACCCCGGACCCAGGCTCGTCCTTTGTTCCAGCAGCGGCGGCTTTTTCGGCCCCGGTACCGGCCCCATCCCAAGTCCCGGGCTCGGCCCTCACTCCAGCTCTAGCACCGGTCACCGGGTGCCGGCAGCCGCCGCCACGTGAGGGCTGGTGTGCCCCTCCCTCCCAGCGTGTCCCGTCCTGCCATACTAGTGCATTGTGACGTCACTCAGGTTTTTTTTCAGAAATGGGTGAGTTTTTGAGCTGTTTTTAAAACTTTAAACGATTAAAAAGTTTGGTAATATACGTGGGAATGCCACAGGAGGATGTTTATCTCCTCGACGGGAAAATTGTGAGTAGGATGTGTGAAAATTGGAAAGCTGTGGCCTAGTGTTTGGACGAAAATAGGAAAATTAACCCGACATAGAGAGAGAGAGAGAGAGAGAGAGAGAGAGTACCTGCAGGGTGAGAAAATAATCCATTCTCTGAGGGAGAGTTGAATTTTATTTGAGTGGAGGAATAAGTGCCAAAACACAACGCAACACCACATACAAAATTTACTTCATTTTTTAAATAACTGTCTGTAATCTGACCCAAAATCTCAACTTTTCTGCTAATGTTTAAGAAAATCATTGGATCATAAAACAAATTTCTTGTTTTGGTGTGCTCATTTCCATTTATGACAAATCATCTCTTTACTACTTTTCCTGCCTGTCTTCAGTGACATTCTCTAATTCAAAATATTCTTCACTTCTGTTTGTTGCTCTCCAGATCTATCTCTCTTTTTTATTTTTTTCTTCCTCTTTCTTTAATGAGGATGCAATAGTTTGCTATCCCTTAGCATTTTTTAATATCAGAAATGCTCAATACCTGTACATATCATTTGCTAAGAAGATAGCAAGAGGGCCCTTTTCCACTGATTCCCTAAATGAAAAATAAAATAGGGCAGACAGAAATTAGAATTAGAAATGAGTAATGACAGCGGCATGGTGGCGCAGCGATAGAGTAGGTGCCTCCACCACAGTGAGGAGGTGCTTGGAGGATACACTGTGGTGGATGTTAATTTGTGTTTAGTGTTGTTTATTATTGTATGATTATATGTATGACTGCAGGCACGAAATTTCGTTCAGACCGTAAGGTCTGAATGACAATAAAGGAATTCAATTCAATTCAATTCAATTACTGCGCTTGCAACCTGGGTTCAATTCCGACTGCAGGTGCTGTGTATGGAGTTTGTACTTTCTCCCTGTGACCCGAGTGTGTTTTCTCCAAGATCTTCGGTTTTCTCCCACACTCCAAAGACGTACAGGAATACAGGTAAATTGGCTTGGTATAAGTGTAAATTGTCTCCAATGTGTGGAGGATTGTGTTAATGTATGGGGTTCACTGGACGGTGCAGACACGGTGGGCCGAAGGGCCTGTTTCCGCCCTGTATCTCTAAACTAAACTAAGACTGAAAATGAATGTTTGCAGGATGCTGGGATGGAAGAAGTATAGTTAAGTTGACTATGCGCAACATTGTGCACAAACGTAAATGTAACTTCCTTTTGAAGGAGAATTTAAATACATGTATGTCATTTGTTCCCATTTCCCCGGCCATGAGATCTTAGTACATTGTATTACTCCTTGCTCTTCTAAATTACAATGCAAGCTTTCTCAGGAAACTGCTGCACAAACAGAAATTTGCAACCCATGGGACTTGCTTTCCTGAGTGAATAGGAAAATCTTCAAAAAGACAGTGAGGGAGGGACCACAAAATAGCTTTGCCAGTAATGTTCACATCCTGTATGGTTTTCTTTAAAGTGTACCTCATTCTTAGTACTTTATTTTGCAATAGCTTTCTATAATCTGTACATTTGTTATCCTACTTTCTCAGTAGTTTTGCAAGTCTACAAATAATGCTCTCACGTTTTGCATTTGTTGATTTTTGTCAATTCTCCCCATTTTTTTTTACTGTCTGCTCATGTTCTTGATCTAATCTCATGATATAATCTTCTTTTATCATTGTTATTTATTTCTTATTGTGGTTACTTGAAGTCGATATGATGCGGTACCTCAATTATACTTTCACACCTGATTTATCTATTTTCTGATTCTATCAAAGCCAAATATCTTAAGTGGCGTTGCAGGTTGGTAGGGTGGTCAAAAAAGGCTTTCGGCACTTCATCAATCAGAGTATTGGGTATAGAAGTTGGGGGGGTCATGTTGCAGTTTTATAAGATATTGGTGAGGTCACATTTAGAGTAATGTATTCAGTTTTGGACACCATGTTATAGGAAAGATGTCAAGCTGGAAAGGGTGCGGAGAAGATTTGAGGATTTTGTCAAGACTCAAGGGCGTGAGTTATATGGAGCGGTAGAGCTGGCTAGGACTTGGTTCCTTGGAGCGCAGGAGGATGAGTGTTGATTGTATGGAAGTGACCAAAATCATGAGTGGAATAGATCAGGTAAATGCACAGAATCTTGCCCAGTGTAGGGGAATCGAGAACCAGACATGGGTTCAAGGTGAGGGGGAAAGATTTAATAGGAACCTGAGAGGCAACCTTTTTACAAAAATTGTGGTGGGTATATGGAACAAGTTGCTGGAGGATGTAGTTGAGACGGGTACTATCGCAACGTTTAAGAAACATATGGACAGGTACACGGATAGGATAGGTTTAGAGGGATATGGGCCAAACGCAGGCATGTGGGACTAGTGTAGTGGGATGTGTTGGTTGGCTGTTGGACCTGTTTCCACACTGTATGGCTCTACCTGTTAATCTCAAGTTTTAAATGTTCTTAACTGAGTATCCAATCCACATTCCTTTGAGGTGAAGAGTTTCAAGGATATGTAATCCTTTTTCAAACTAACAATAATCTCTTCATCTCACTCGTAGTTCCCTGCTCCCCAGCTAAATTAAGAGGTTTTGTTGGCAAATACTCAGCCATTTTCTGTCTGAAGCGTGCCTTCTTTGAAACTCTCCTCATACACCCCACCCTCTCACCAGAATAGATCCAATTAATTTAGCACTTACTCCAAGTACAATACTTTGAGGACATGGAATCATAATCTATATATGTTACTCAAGGTATATCAACAAAGCCCAATTAATTTATTGAGAGGCTTCCTTATCATAAATCTGTTATAGTAAATGCCAGTTTACCATTTGCATTCCAAGTGGCTTATTGTACCTGACTGTTTACTTTATGCTTCTCCTGAAACAGCACCCGAAAATACGTTAACGCCTACATATGTTAGTTTCTCATTGTTTGAGAAGTATTATTCAAAGCGTATAATTGCTAGGTACTTAATCTGTCCATATCACTGTATACTTCTTGAATCCTGTTCACTTCTCTCTTTCCTTTTTGTATATGTATCATCATAAAAGACTAATTATACTGTTTTCATGTGTAACTTGTAGCCCATTAACGATCTATGACACCCGAATAATAAACTTCGAACCAGAAAATGATTTATTTCTAATCTCTATACGATTGTTCAGCCAACCCATTACCCTGCTAATTTGTTAATTTCAATGCACTGAGCCTTTATCATTTGATACTTCCTTTGACATGACATAAATCTATTCAGCCCATCAGATTTATTCTGGCATCTGGCAGATCAATCTTATCATTCCTATTTCCTACTGCTTTTGCTTATTTCACAATACCCCTGAAACCTTCTTACATACACGCCATAATGTATTTTGATTCAGTGTGTACATGAGTGGTAATTTAAAGTGTCCAGTTAAGCTTTCCTTTTGTGATGTGAGAGGAAACTGGAGCACTTGCTAGTAACCAACATTGCCACAGGAAGAGTATGCAAACTCCACACGCAGTACATGATTTCAGAGTTGAATCCTGATCCTTGAAGCTGTGAGGCAGCTGCACGAACTACTACCCTACTATGCTCTTTATGGAACAGCATCTTGTGTGGTACGTTGGAATTAGATTTTCTATAGCCATTTGTTCCATTTCATTTACCCTCTTCAGAAAAAAGCCTCAACATTTCAAGCACAATAATGGCTAGATAAAATCATTTTAATTCTGTATAATAACAAGATTTTTTGTTTAAAAATGCCCATAATGATTGTTTATTTCTTTTGTGAATAGCTATGTTGAATTTCCTGCCTTCTGATCTTCTGGGGTTGTTAAACAATCACCGGAATTTCAAAAATTATCATTCATGTATCCACTCTTTGGCAGTCAATGTTTTTAGAAGCCTGGCACACAGGTTATTGGTATTCAGTATTGTTAATTGCTATCAATAACCATCTTCAGGAGATTCTTGTTTCGTCTCAACTTCTATCAGAGCTCAACCACCTGCAGCGATGATGGATAAAACATTTTTTCGTGTCAATTTAATTTGAGTCACTGAGTTATTAAAACATCTGGTTTTACGACTAATTTCTTTATTTTGCATGCAAAATTTTATTGCAGTGTGATCACTTTGCCAAAGAGGTTCTCTAATTATGAAAATATAAATTACCTCTGTTGCATCACAAGTTCTTTACAGAACCACTGGCCAGCTCTGAACTTGCAGAAATGCAGAAATCGGCCAAGCAAGATACGTGGCTATAGAAAGGTCAGGAGTGGGCATTGAACATCTTTGGAAAAGTTAGAGGAATAAATAAAAGTGGACTGACATTATGCAGAGCATAATGGTAGTCGTAAAGGATACAAGGAGGTGCAAGTTTAAGGAATGCAAAAATACAATTTGTAATTATAGAGAATAAAGCAAATTGATCATTGACTGTATTGCAGTGAGCAAGATTACATTAATTCCCCAATATTTTTCTCGGCACTACTTGATGGTAGTCTGTAATGAGATTAGATCTATTGTGGACCTATTGGTTAAATCAGGTAGCATGTTATCATGAAACATGGCGTACATGGAAGATTTTTGTCGTGGGTTCCACAATTCTTTCGATGGTAGATTGAGCAAATTTTGAGGTTAAATAAGGCCATGTCTAGTACTCCCTCGATTTCACGTGGATTTTGCATCTGATGCCTCTTGATGGATGGAATCTGGAAAGCAATTTGGCAAGCAGTTCTTTGACCACCGAAAAACAGGTTGAGGAGGA
Source organism: Leucoraja erinaceus (assembly GCF_028641065.1). Taxonomy (NCBI): domain Eukaryota; kingdom Metazoa; phylum Chordata; class Chondrichthyes; order Rajiformes; family Rajidae; genus Leucoraja; species Leucoraja erinaceus. Next base: position 2,218,937 of record NC_073398.1, read on the forward strand.
CCTTAGCAATAACAGACAGCTGTGCATTTACCACAATTGGAGATAATTCGGAAGAGGACAGCAATACAAATTACAGGGGCATTTTAATAAACGCAGGCATTTTATGGCGTCATGGTGGCACAGTGGTAGAGTTGCGGCTTTACAGCGCCAAAGACCCGGGTTTGATCCTGAGTACGGGTGCTGTCTGTACGGAGTTTGCATAGTCTCATTGTGGCTGCGTTTTCACTGGGTGCTCCAGTTTCCTCCCACACTTCAAAGACGTACAAGTTTGTTGGTTAATTGGCTTTGGCAAAAATTGTAAATGGTCCCTAATGTGTAAGGTAGTGATCGTGTACAGGGTGATCCCAAATTGGCCTGGACTCAGTGGTCCGAAGGGCCTGTTTCTGTGCTGTATGTCTAAACTAGTCTAGTAATTGACCAATATCGTTCAGTGATGAGATGGTGCATTTTGATATGCAATTAATAGTTCATTTAATACGCATGTGGTGTGAGTCCTTGTGGGTGGAGAAGCAGAGAAATTTTCAAAGACAAAATATACCAATAATTAAAGTTGAGCTACTTGTTAGCAAAGCTGTTTTATAAAAAGTTAAAACAAGACAACTGGCACACTGTGGCTGTCAGACCTCAATAAGGATGTGCATGTTCCTCCCGCTGAGCTCTTGCTGACTCCGCAACGCACCAAGGTCCTTTACTGTCCTGTCTGGCTGGCTATCTGCCTTGCTGACATGAAGATTGCAAACAGTTCTTGGAAATCCCCAAGCCAACTTTAGCTCCTTAAAAAGAACGGTTCATGATGTCATCAGACTCGTGTGTGCAGGAAATCTGAAATGTAACAAAAATACTAGAGTTAATCAACAAAAGGAGGAAACAGAGTTAACATTTCAGATCAGTGATCTGTTTTTTCACCTGCTGCATATTTCCAGAACCTTATGGGAATTCTGAGGTCAGAAAGGAGCATTAAAGAAAGGAGCATTAAAGGAGCAATAGTCATTGATGCAATAGTGGGACAGAGGTGGCAAGTGGTAGAGAGTCAGGCAACGGAAACTATAGCTTTAATGTTTTAAAATTTGTCTAGATACAGATGTCTTTAGTTAGGTGTAGTTAAAATAAATTGTGTTTGTTGAGAGCAGCTCTCTCACCTTAAACCTATACCCTCTAGTTCTTGCTTTTCCTTGGCCTTGGAAAGACTCGCCATTCAAGCTGTCTATTTCCCTCATGATTTTATACACCTCTATAAGATCACCCCTCAATCTTCCATGCTCCAAGGAAAAAATCCTAGTCTGCTCAACCTCTCCCTATAGCTCAGTCCCCCAAGTTCTGGTAACATTCTTGTAGATCTTCTCTGCACTCTTTCCAGTTAAATTACATTATTCCTATAGCACGAAGACCAAAACTGAACGTTGTATAACTGTAATATAATGTCCCAATTTCTGTACTCGATTCCTGACTGATGAAGGTCAACATGCCAAAAGCTTTCACTACTATATCTATCTGTGACACCACTTTGGGGGAACTCTGTACTAGTACTCCTGGATCCCTCTGTTCTACAACACTCTTGAGGATAATTTGGAGTTGAAAAGGAACAAAGTAATTATAAACCTCTATCTATACTTAGAGGTTACATGTTAATAACTATATTCTATGCTGAAGAGCGTGTGGCAGGTGTCAGGATGTCTCAAAGTTAGTCATATTGCCATTATTAGGAAGCTGGAGGATTTTGTCAGAGCAAATGTTGCTCCCCCCCCTCCCCCATGTCGTTCTGTTGATGCTGGAACAGAACTAGTTTATGTGGTTGAGACTGGCGTCTTTAAAACAGGATGACTGTATAACGAATGTTCCCAATTTTAGCAAGGTCATAATCAGTTGTAAGATGGTCCATTATGAAGTCCAGTAGAGAATTTGGAGGATATTTTTCCTCTGGCATAAATGATGGGAATATGGAATTTCCTACCATGGGACGGCTGAAAACAATTTTTATAGATACATTTAATCTGAGATTGTATAACCACTAGATGCAGAAAGGAATATATTTAGATGAGGAATGACAAGGTGAGACTTGAGAGGGGGAATGAACACCGGCAATGAGTGGTTGGGCCAAATGGCTTATTTCTATACATCTGTATCATAGTCTAATTGAATATAATTTACTTCTGTGTAATAATATAGCCCATTTTCCAGGACACTATTCTAAATACCTTCTGTAACCATATCCTCCAAATTGCTTTTGACAATTTGATTGGGTCTTTATCGAGATTAATATCCACTGACGTGATTACCTCTGTTCCATTATTTAGTTTACAGAATCGCAGTAAGGCTACAGTTCAGAAGGAGACCATGCAATCAGCCATGGCAGTTGTGCGCAAGAACAATCCGCTAGTCCCATTACTCCTAGCCCTCTCTCCACACTCCTGAATATTTGTTCTTGATTAACATTTTATCCCATGTATTACAGCTGTTATGAGGCCTGTACATAATTTGATTTTGTGCTCCTTGTACTTTATCTTTTTGCACCATACATTTTGTCTGTTGTTTCTAAATGTCAAGTACCCTGGCTCATGGAATATTTAATTATCTAGTGAGATCACCTTGTAGTCATATCTCTCACAACTAAGAGGCCAATACTATTTGTCTCTCTTTAGGCCTTTGCGCTATCTATTTAGTTTTATTTTTGCATTGCAGATGTAGTCTTGCGTTTTTCACAAATTAATTAAAATATTCACAATTGTTTGTTACCCCTTGTCCTTTCCTACATTACTCTACTCAATGTTACTCAAATTGCTGCTTTTTTTTTCTTTCATCCTGACAGCTAAAATTATAATTTAAATGTAAATCTTTCCACCTTTTACAGGTAGCTCTGCTACAATACATTTCCTTAACACGAGCTGTAAATTAAGGATCACTATTTGTATTACGCAGGACCAATTGGCTTTACAGAATTTCGATATGGAATTATAAAATATGGGTTACTTTGGGAATGGGCAAGTAATAAAAAGCTGTCTTGGGAAACTGCATGCAATGATCATGGGCATGGTTGGCTCTTAAGAACACAGCTGCAACTTTAATAGTGGGTGTTAATTGAAATTGACAAGCAATCACTTCTATTGACTCTTGTGCAATGATATTCTGTAAATAATGTAACACATTAGTATTTTTAATCAAAAAATGCTGCTATTAAAAAAAATCTTTATTTTGGGAAAATCCTACAGGAAAAATAACTTTGTTATTGTAAAAGTCCAAAACTTTCCAGCCCCTCGCACCTTCGCCATTGACACAATGGATTTTTAACAATATTTCCTATAACGCAAGGATTCATAGGAATGCAGCTGTTGCGTTTGAGTAGAACTATATGTATTCATTTGAAGCTCTATCTGCAGACCTGATTCTGTGATACCATGCTGTAGTCGGGCATTGCTGCACCTTTCACTGAATATGCCTTCATATTTTCATAATCGTACATTAAAATTAGCCTGCTGGGGAATTTAGTGCTGGACAAACATTTTTTTTCAGGTTATTGGGTGTTATTCCAAATATTATTTCAGAACACCTTTAATTCATTTTAGATATTACACAGAATAATACATTTTTCAATTAACCCAGTAAGTTTTTAAGTTACAAACTCAGGCCGTGGTATGTGAAAGGGAGCACAGGAATCAACACCTGGTAAGCCAGGTGCTGAACCGCAAGATTTCTCAATAGTCAGATTGTCAGATTAATTTGGCAAACTGCCCTGCTCATACGCTGATCTTACTGCTCTACGTTGTTTAATTTGCATAAGGTAGAGTCGTACAGCATTGAACCAGGCCTTTCGACCCCATATTGCCCATGTTGACCAAGATGCCCCATCTGTACTAGTTCCACCTGCCCATGTTTGGCCTATATCCCTCTGAACCGTTCCTATCCATAAACATACTAGAGGTTAGAGCAAATGTTGGACCGAGCAAGACCAAAATATTTTTAGACTTGCAAAGAACATTTTCAACATCAGAAAGTGAATCACATCTCATCACATCACAGAAGCGCTTTTAAACAAGATTTAACATGAAGCAATGTTAGGGACGGTAGCCAACAGCTTAGTCATAGATCTTTGATTTATAGGTAATCTTTGATTTATAGATTTAAAGATCTTTAAAAAAAATAATAATAATAAATAAATAAATAGAATAACTTTACTACTATTTGTTGGAACCGAAAGATCAATTATTTTGAAGGCCTAAAATAGAGCATAGACCATTCATGTATTAAATGGGGAATAGACAATTCTGCACTTATTAAACAATGTACATTTGCCTGTTTGTTGCAATGAAGTCAAAGATGCCTGATACTTTTTCACATTGGAAAATAGTACTTAGGAGCTGGATTAGCTGAAGTGCTGAACCAACCGATCATAACTTCGACGTGCGTGTGTTCATGCTCTGGTGAGCGATTGAGTAATGCAATACCATTCTGAACGACAATACTTTGTGAAGGTCAACATATTGTCCATTACACACAAAAATGGTGGAGTGACTCAGTGGGACATGCAGCATCTCTAGATACAAAGAATAGGGGACGGGTGAGAAAGAATTCCATCTATCTACAGATGCTGCCTATCCCACTGAGTGACCAGCATTCTGTCTATCTTCGGTGTAAACCACCATCTGCAGTTTCTTCCTACATATTGTACATTTGTTTTTGTAAGCAAGCGTCCCTTGCTGAATTTGCAATTGGTATGCTACACCTCTTTTCCCTGTACATCAGCATTGCTAATTGCATTTATACTTGACTTTAAATGCCCTGCTGGTCTTCCCATCTCATTATGGTCTACACGAGGTGCCGAAGCCTCTGAGGCTCCGAAGTTGTGCCGCCACCGCAATGCCACCACAGCCCCGAAGTCAGCCAGCTTCACGATGGTAAGTCCTGGCTCTGCCTCCGGAGCCTCGAGGTCGGTCCCAGTTGGAGGCCTCCAGCTCCGCGCTTAGGCCTCAGCGCAGACTGAGACGGAGCCGGAGATACGACAAAGAAAAGGTCGCATCCCCCCGAAGGAAGAGACTAAAACAAGTTTCCCCTGTCCACCACACATACACAACTAAAAATAAACTAAAACATACTAAGACAGACGGACTGCAGGAGAGCCGCAGCTGCTTGGGCAGCGCTGCCACTTCCATTCCATGTTCAATTGTAGTTAACACCTGCGTAAACTTTTGTGGAAAGGGGCCGAATTGAATGGCTCTGGAAAACATACACTGGGATTGTGATCTATGATTAACCCATTTCCTTTTGATCAGATGTACTCAAAATTTAACTTCTATTTCAATATCAGAGCTTCAATACCCAGACCATACTAACAATGCTACTTATTACATGAGGGCATTCTTATGGAGCTCAACATTTGAAGCAAGTTTGCAAATGTTGATTAAATCCTTTCAGGTGAGATGCTTTTTGCCTACAAAGGAGCTTGAGCAAGCCATACTAGAGCACAGATAAATAATTGAAGACTTGGGGAGGAGATTTTTTTTTCATCTGCAAAAGTTCAGGTCCTCACGAATCAAATAAGTTTCAAAGGGAAGAGATTGCACCAAAACCATAACGAATTGGCCGGAAGCCATAGGGGAAGTTACACAATTTCCACAACATGACATGGTTAGGGTTAGTGAGGACATCATCAAATCCCACACTCATAACAAATCTAGTGCCTTACGAAGTTTCCCCATGGTACAGATTCCTATAATTTGTCCAAAAGCAATCGCTATCAAACCATCCTGTCTGGCAAAAAAATTTGCCAGTAATCCTTCAGGGAGACTGCCAGTCTTCCAAAACTCCAATGTGTTGTGATCTGTTCAATAGTGGCACCCACTTCAAGGCACATTGGAGCACATTTATTTCATAAAACTACTCCTTGCAGCAGAGGTTTACACATCTTGCCCGGAGAAAACAGTGGAAGTGCAGCAATCTCAATGGTCCTGGAGATGATATGCACTTCCTAATTCTTCATTTCCACTCGACCGTTACTCCACATCCTCTTCACATTTGTAATTTGGAGTGAGAGGGCATGCATTTTCTATTTGCCTTTTACTGTCTACCATTACCCCATCCGGACGCATTTTTCGTACTAGATAGCTGAGATTTCTATCTAGCTGACAGTAACACGGCAGCAAAGAAAACACGTTAGTGTATTGTGCAGGGTTTTTTCAATATGGGATCTGTATGTGGTGAGAGACTAATTGCAAGGGCAGTCTGCAAGAATAGAAGAGGTTTGAGCTTCCGAGAGATTAAGGTTGCTCACAAATTCTGCTTCTGAGACTTGGGTAAGCAGTTTGATGTGAGATGGTTTAGAGACCATAGCAAAATGCTTGGCAGACCTCTGCGAAGCTCGCATCAAATATGAAGTAAAATGGAAGCGTCCAGATTGAACCAGAAGTGTATGGTTTGCATGGAAATTAGAAATAATAATAGTTTGGAGTCTCTTGTGGAAGTGGCTTGTTTTAACAGCCCAGGAGGATCCAATCATCAGCTGGAAATTAACATTTCTGAGGCACCACCCTTGGAACAAAAATATGACTTTCAGGATATCACAGATGGTTACAGTGGTCAGTTAGCCAGCAAATCTGGAATCTTTTTTAAAGGTTCATGCAATGCTGGCGAGGAATCCATTTATTGCCCTGGAGGTGGCGGTGGAAACACCTCTGAACACTGCTAGGGGGTTCCAGTGACAATGAAGAAATGGTGAAATATTTTCGGTCAGCACCAAAGATCATAGAGCAGAGCAAGATACTCCACTCGACGAAAAAGCCGTAGTACATCATGGGTAATTTTTCGCGCCATCTTGATGTGCTCGCGATTACCGTCATGGCGTCCACATCTACATCTACAACTCACTGACTGAATGATACAGACGCCTTGACTGAAAATCACACCCTTCTGTTCAAATATTTTAGGATAAACCTTTCTAGAGAACATGCTACTTTTTGCTTTGCCCATTTTCAAAATATAGAATTTTGAATTTGGTGTTTGATTGGTACAAGGAGACTACAAAGCTCGTAACATCTATTTTTTTACACACTGTAACTTTCTACATTTCTACTTTTGGGTCTGTATCTGATATGGTAATAAGGAGAAGGGGGACTTTTGCTGTCTCTTAAGATGCTTTTTCTAATCTCATGGTGACTATAGACAACAGGTGCAGGAGTAGGCCATTTGGCCCTTCGAGCCAGCACCGCCATTCAATGTGATCATGGCTGATCATCCCCAATCAGGACTCCGTTTCTGCCTTCTCCCCATATCCCCTGACTCCGCTATTTTTAAGAGCCCTATCTAGCTCTCTCTTGAAAGCATCCAGAAAACCTGCCTCCACCGCCCTCTGAGGCAGAGAATTCCACAGACTCACCACTCTCTGTGAGAAAAATTGTTTCCTCGTCTCCGTTCTAAATGGCTTCCTCCTTATTCTTAAACTGTGGCCCCTGGTTCTGGACTTCCCCAACATAGGGAACATGTTTCCTGCCTCTAGCGTGTCCAAACCCTTAACAATCTTATATGTTTCAATGAAGTCTCCTCTCATCCTTCTAAACTCCAGAGTGTACAAGCCCAGCTGCTCCATTCTCTCAGCATATCACAGTCCCACCATCCTGGGAATTAACCTTGTAAACCTACGCTGCACTCCCTCAATAGCAAGAATGTCCTTCCTCAAATTAGGGGACCAAAACGGCACACAATACTCCAGGACTCACTAGCGCTCTGTACAACTGCAGAAGGACCTCTTTGCTCCTATATTTGATTCCTCTTGTTATAAAGGCCAACATGCCATTCGCTTTCTTCACTGCCGGCTGTACCTGCATGCTTACTTTCGTAGACTGGCCTGAGTTACTCCTGCATTTTGTGTCTATCTTCAAATGACATCACGTGCTCCAGATGGCTGTGGACGCATAATGACGCGTGCGACCGTCGCGCGCTGTTGCGTAAATGACGGCCAAGTGGGACAGGCCCTTAACTGTTTAAAGAGAGCATCTATTGCAGTGATGGTGGTGGAAGAACTGAATGTTTAGGACAATGGAGGTGTGGAATTTGAGGAGTTGTATTGCCAAGGATGTTACAATGCTTCCTGAATATGGTTGGAACAGTACTAGTCGAGATAATGACGTCTCCTGCCACAATCTGCAATGGTTAGTTAAATCCCTTTCTCACGGGGCGACTTGACGCAAGAGTTAACCAGAGTTAAACATCGTGGGAACCTCTTGCGATAACCGTACGGCATTCGTGGACCACCGTGGCGTTAACGGCAGGTACTCGTGTAACTTGGTTACTCGGGAGAAAATTCAAACAAGCTTGAATTTCTCCAAGAGTGACTTGTACACTTGTGGTTGAACATTGCAATATTATATGCACGTTGTGGCCAGTGCGATATCCGTACTGACTCTTGCGTGTACCGTGGGAACTCCTGCGAACTGTGAACCCGGAAGCTGGACAGAGGGGACAGAAGGTGAGTAAAAATGGTCTTCTGTGGGATTGAATTTAAAAAATAAAGATTTGCATCCGCATATGGACATTAACTTATTCATGAGTTATGTTAATGAGATTCAAGAAAATAACTATAATCTTTAAAAGGGACTTTACTGAAAGGTCCCGCATTTTTATGGTCCGTGAGAAATTTTTCACATGTACTTCTTTGAGAGATACAGCTCGGAGTCCTCGCCGACCAGCGATCGATGCCTTTCCGAAGCAGGGTCCGGAACACTACCAATCAATGATTGCCAGAGACCCGTATAAAGGAGTGAACTGCACATGCTGGTTTAAAACGAAGACAGACACAAAAAGCTGGAGTAATTCAGCGAGTCAAGCAGCATCTCTGGAGAAAAATAGGTGGTGTTTCGGGACGAGACACATCTTCAGACTCAATTCCGATTAGGATGTCTGAAGAAGGGTTCCGATTTCTCCAGAGAAGCTGCCTGACCCGCTGACTTACTCCAGCTTTTTGTGTCTGTCTTCTCTGTGGCAGCATCTCTGGAGGAAAGGGTTAGGCGACATTTCGGGTCGGGACCCCTCTTCAAAATACCCTGCTGAGGTAATCTGTTGTTGGCCCTGATTTGTCCCGGTCTTTTCTTGCTTCCAGTTCCCCTCTACAATCATCCCGAAGAAGGGTCCCTACCAAAAATGGAATCTATTCCTTTTCTCCAGAGATGCTGCTTGGCCCGCTGAGTTATTCCAGCATTTTGTGTCTAACTTGCTGATTCAGACAGTTTTTGATTTACTCTGAAATACACGTGGAAATTTAAACTTGGGCGCAACTAACATCGTCTTCCTACCGTGGGAACTCTTTAACTCAGCAGGCAGGCAGCAGTTAATTGTTGCTCCCTTCAGTTTGCCAGGGGGTCGGGACGGGACTGGAGTTGGGAGGGAAAGGTGGGGGAGTCGAGGGAGAGGAGAGGGAGACAGATGGGGGTGTCTTCATTTACTGGCGGCGGGTGTCTGTCACTGAAACAGGCAGGTGAGATTTCACATCCACCTTGTGTGTGCCTCTCTCTCTCTCTCCCTCCCTCCCTCTCACACAGGCTGAGATACTCTGCCTCCGTGAGTGTACGTATCTTTCTCCCCCTCTCCCACACACAGTAAAGACCGAGTAACTGTGCTCACTCCATCTGTGTCTCCCACATACACAGTAAAACTCTGCTTTGTGTGTGTATATACCAATTCAACCAAATGAGGATATTTATAGTGTGTGAAAAAAAAAAGTGACATCATTTGTGCCACGTGATGATTTAATTACACTTGACAGTTACAATGTCATTCAAGATTTAACGGGAAAGCTCGGGAGACGGACAAGTCACTCGCACAAATAACAGAAATGCCGAGTACCGTGGGAACTCTTTGTCTACCCCCCAGTTATATCGTGTGATATCGTGCTAGACCACAACCACTTCACTCTGGCTACATCTTGCGTCAAGTCGCCCCGTGAGAAAGGCCTATTAGGAGTGACAAAAGAATATTCACCAGTGAGTATTCATGCAATGTAGACGGTATCAGAATTGATTGATGATGCAGCATAGAAAACAGGCCCTTCGGTCCACCCTAGTCCACGCCGACCATTGATCACCATCTCACAATAGTTCTATGTTATCACACTTGCATACTAGGGACAATTTACAAAGGCCAATTAACCAACAGACCCTCACGTCTTTGAGATGTGAGGAAAAGACTGAAGACCCCATGAAAACTCAAGTGTTTAAGAAGGAACTGCAGATGCTGGAAAATCGAAGGTAGATTAAAATGCTGGAGAAACTCAGCGGATGAGGCAGCATCTATGGAGCGCAGGAAATAGGCAAAGTTTCGGGTCGAGACCCTTCTTCAGACTGATGCGAGTGTGGGGGGGGGGGGGTAAGAAGAACGGAAGAGGCGGAGACAGTGGGCTGAGGGAGAGCTGAGAAGGGGAGGAGAAAGCAGGTAGTCCCCCTGCTTTCTCCTGCCATTCTCAGCTCTCCCTCAGTGATCAGGGAGAATGTGCCACACAGTCAGCACCGGAGGTCAGGGTCGAACGTGGATCTCTGGAGCAGTGAGGCAGTTGCTCCACCAGCTACCACTGTGCTGCAGTGTGGCACAGAAGTGAGATACTTCCTGCTGGATACCCAGCCTCCTGGCCTGATCTTGCAGTTGCAGTGTTTATGTAGATAGTCCAGAGTTTCTGGTCACTGGTGATCACAATGGTGTTGATGCTATCACAACACCATTGAATAGCAAGGGTGGATAGTTTGACTCTCTTGGAAATAATTATTCCCTGACACTTCTGAGGGGGAAGTTTGTGGAATTGAACATTATGTGTCATCTCCATTTCTGGCATTATGATGTAGTTGATGACCAAGTTGAAGAAGGTTGAGTACTGCCCCGAAAAAAGTATGCACAGATGTCCTGTAGCTAGGATAATCGATCGTTCACCAACCATAACTGTCTGTTTTTGTGTGAGCTATGACTCAAGCTATTGGAATTGGTTCCCTTTGCGATGCCCAAAGACTTCAGCTTTACCTTGATGCTGGACATGGACAAGTGCTGCCTTGGTGTCAATATTATTCATTCTGATCTCACTTTTGGATTTTGCCTATTTGGCCAAGTTTGTGTTGAGACCTGGCGATTAGTACTACAAAACCCAATTTGGCATTGGAGAGTAAGTGTAGCTTGATAACAAATTCCATCACTTTCCTGATGATTGGAAATAGGCTGGATGATAAGTAGTGAGATTGAATTTGTGCTGTGTTTTGTGAACAACACATACCTGCTACATTTTCCTCATTGGCACATATATACCAGTGATGTAACTGTATTGGAACAATTTGGCTCTAGGTGCAGATGCCTCTGGAGTGCATGTCTTCAGTACTGCAGGTGAAATGTGTGATCCTCTAGCATTTGCAGTAGAAATGTTGTATGTTGAAATGTTGAAATTCTAATGTAATGTGGAGTGAGTTGAATTGGCTGCTAACTGCCTTCTGTATTGTTCTCTGTTCTTTATCTGAGCGCCACTGGGAATCTCACAAATTCTTGCATGCATGAATGCCTAATTTAGAAATGATGTGCATTGTGGAGAGTGGACTATTAGCACACTTTTACCACAGGAGATGTGTAATGTATTATACAGATTTTCCGAAGGTGGTGTCTAAATTCCCTGTTGTTTTGTACATCTGCACAGAAAATCATTTTCACTGAAATGCGGAGTGTATTAATCAGAAATAGCATTTGGTTCCTGCACACTTCTCGCCTACCCGATCAGTTAAATGAAACCCAAGTGTTTTGAGCACACACCAGCATATGCTCAGCATTAGTTAGGAGAACAGAATTAATATTTCTGGTTAATATTTATTAATAGATCATTTTAAAGTGTGGCCTGCTCAACATATTGACCATACTGACCCAACAATGCATCGACCTCTGTAATCATGAAAACCCTTGAGAGACGTGCTGGCCCACCTGAAAAATATCACAAACCCCCTGCTGGACCCTCTGCAGTTTGCATACAATCAACCAGTGGCTAACGCAGTCAACCTTGGCCTGTACTTCATCCTCCAGCACCTTGGGGACCTATGCAAGGATTTTGTTTGTGGATTTTAGCTCTGCATTCAACACCAATGTGCCAGAGCTACTGCACTCCAAACTCTTCCAGTTGACAATGCCAAAATCCCTCTGTCAGTGGATCACCAAATTCCTGACTGACAAGAAGCAGCCTGTGAGGCTGGAAAAGCACATCTCGGACCCGCTGTCCCTCAGCAAAGGAGCACCGCAAGGCTGCGTACTCTCCCCTCTCCTTTGCTCTCTCCACACCAACGACTGCACCTCCACAGACTTCTCTGTCAAGCTTCTCAAGTTTGTGGACGTCACAACCCTGATTGGACTGATCCAGGATAGGGAGGAATCTGCCTACAGACAGGAAGTGACACAGCTGGTGTTCTGGTGCCATCGCAACAACCTGGAGCTCAATGCTCTTGAGACAGTGGAATTGATTGTAGACTTTAGGAGAGCTCCCCCTCTCCTCCCCCCACTCACCATCAACAACACCACAGTCACAACTTGGAACCAGAGAACTTAAATGGGAGGCCATCATCGACTCTACGGTCACAAAGGCCCAACAGAGGATGTACTTCCGGAAGCAGCTGAGAAAACACAATCTGCCGCAGGTAATGATGGTCCACTTTTATATTGCCATCATAGAGTCTGTCCTCATCTTCTCCATCATGTTCTAGTTTGCCTCAGCCACCAAAAATAACATCCGGATATCAGCCGAGCAGGTTGTTGGCTGCAACCTCCCCCCCATCGACGAATTGTACACTGCAAGGGCCAGGAAACGAGCGGGTAAGATCATTTCTGACCCCTTTCACCCCGGCCAAAAACTATTTGAAGTGCTGTCCTCTGGGTGGTGACCACAGACTGTCAAAGCCGTTACAGACAGACATAAAAATAGCTTTTTTCCATGAGCACTAGCTCTACTCAACAGCCAAAAGTCTGCTCCTTTTGCTCTGGTATTTTATTTCATTCTTCACATGTTTAATTAATAACGTTTTATTTTGAATTATTTACTGTACCCCCCCCCCCCCCTCCCCCCCCCCCCCATAGTACGGAGCTTTTGCATTTTTCAGCTTGAAATTGAAATTGTGCAATTTGGTGCATAGAGTAGTCAGTCTTTTAACACACTTGAATTCAACATTTATGCTTTAATTTGGATAAGTTATCAATAAGGTTAGGCTAAATTACATTCCTAATTACATTCTACAGTAGAGCTAGGCTCTGATCAACAGGTGCAGCACATGAATGATCATATGTATATTAATGTATGGAAATCAGATTATCATCAAACACTTGGCCCATGTTCACCAACCTGGGTCTCACTGCACAACTGGCACCAGTCCTGACCCTGATTCCAGTTGCATACCTTCTCTCATTCCTGAACCCGAGTCCAGCCTTCCACCTGGCCCCGTATTCTACCCTGATCATAGCTGCTTACCTGCTTAGGTTCCTAGTGCTGAACACTCCCATTGTCCCAGCTTTGACTGTACACCTAGTACTATTCCAGACCTTAACTCTGAATGCACACTTGGCCTTGCGCCTAGCCCCTCTGCTCTGATAATATATCTGACACCCTGGACTTAACCTATTACATTCAAGTCCACAGGTGCTTATCTAATGTGGTAATCTTTTATGGGGCACTTCATGGACCAAATTTTGTATAATTGTATAACAAAATTTGCTTTTGTGTAACAGAATTTGTACATCCATTGGCTTTCTTGTTATCTAACATGCTAGTTACTTTGTCAAAAGTCATCAATTGGTTGAACTCAATTTCCCATCCATAAAATTATACTCACTTAGCTGTATAAGTATTCTATCATCATTTCCATAATTTTCCTAACAAACTGTCCTGAAGTCATTTCCACCGCCAATAGTTTTCAGTATTTTGCTGTCTTCCTCTCAGCTGGGACTTTTCCGAAATGCAAAGTCCAATAACTATATATTTAAACCATAATATTCTATTTAATGTGATCTTGAGAGCACATAATATTTTCTGTGGTATTCATAACACAACAATGATAAAAAGATCTTTGTTTTGATTTCACCTACCAGCATGCATACATTATTATACAGGTGCACAACCTTTTATCCGAAAGCCTTGGGACCAGACACTTTTCGCAAATTTTCAGAATTTGTCGGTCTTCGGAATGGAAATTTTTTAGCGTAGATTTTAATGGCTGGCTCAGTGGTAGAGTGTTCGGCTCATATCCACAAGGTCGCGAGTTTGCGCCTCAATCCTGGCAGTTACTCGGTCGCGAGTTTGAGTCTTCAATGTCGTTTTTTCTTGCAGAATAAATGTTTGTATGAAATGCGGTGTAGGAGAGGTGTACTGACTGTGTGGGCAGAACTTTGGAAATGATTGCCCACCAGTCTAAAAAGCCGCTGTGTCTCCCTGTCCCTGGGATAGCAGGGGGCGATCAAACAGCACAATACCCCCCTCCCCCTCCAACTCCAGAGGAATCTGCTGCCCGATGGGCCGCTACGGCGACAAGTGGCAGTTTGCCCACAGCCCGAGCTGCGCCACCCCAAGAACACCTTGCACACCATCAGCTTCTGCCCCTACGTGTTCCTCTGGAGTTGGAGCGGGGCTGGGCTGGAGTTGCTGCTGGCTGTGGGTCTCTGGGATCTCCGTGCTTGCAGTGGGCCTGGGGGTCGCTGTCCCATTGGTCCTGACGTCTCCGGCCACCCCCCTGGACTGGAGCTGAGACTGGGAACTGTACCGCCCTTGCCCCCTCCCTCTGCAACTGCAAACAACCCCACTCTCCTGCAACGGCAGTACAGTTCCCGGTTCCAGGTGGCCGGAGACGTCAGGACCAACAGGAACCCGCTCCCCGATGGGCCCCTACGACGCCCCGAGCTGCGCCCCGTCATCCGCAACCCAGGTTCCTCTGTAGTTGGAGCGGGGCTGGGCTGGGCTGCTGTTGGCTGTGGGTCTCTGGGATCTCCGTGCTTGCAGTGGGCCTGGTGGTCGACGTCCAATTGGTCCTGATGTCTCCGGTGACTGCACTGTCCTGCTGGCTGCCTTCGCCGACGTGAAGACAGTACAAAGCCCCCGCGCCGGTGCAATGAGCGGGGAGCTGGAGAGGGGAGGGATGGGGTCACACAAACATGGCCGGGGAGCAGAGGGGTGTAGGTGGGGTGAAACTGAAGGGAGCGACAATCTGCTGCTGCCTGCACGCTGAGTTAAAAAGTTCCCACGCAAGACTCACGATACACTGTGTATCGTGTCTACCGTGGGAACTTTTTAACTCAGCGGGCAGGTAGCAGCATATTGTCAATTATTAACCCTCCCGCGCAATATACCCTCACCTTCTCTTTTATGGATGGGGATTTAGTTCCCCTTTCTTCGCGGACCGACCAGAGGTTCCGCTGTCACCTCTGCGAGCCGCCCTCGGTGAACGTCCTGTCTCCCTGTCCCTGGAATAGTAGGGGGCGATCAAACAGCACAATACCCCCCTCCCCCTCCAACTCCAGAGGAATCCGCTCCCCGATGGGCCGCTATGGCGACAAGTGGCAGTTCGCCCAGAGCCCGAGCTGCGCGACCCCAAGAACAAGACGTATCCCTTGCACACCATCAGCTTCTGCCCATACGGGGAGCGTGTTCCTCTGGAGTTGGAACGGGGCTGGGCTGGAGTTGCTGATCTGGGATCTCCGTGCTTGCAGTGGGCCTGGGGGTCGGTGTTCCGTTGGTCCTGACGTCTCCGGTGACTGGCACTGTGCTGCTAGCATCGCGACGTGAAGACAGTACAAAGCCCCCGCGCCGGTGCAATGAGCGGGGAGCTGGAGAGGGGAGGGAAGGGGTCACACACATGGCTGGGAAGCAGAGGGGTGTAGGTGGGGTGAAACTGAAGGGAGCGACAATCTACTGCTGCCTGCACGCTGAGTTAAAAAGTTCCCACGCAAGACTCACGATACACTGTGTATCGTGTCTACCGTGGGAACTTTTTAACTCAGCTGGCAGGTAGCAGCATATTGTCAATTATTAACCCTCCCGCGCAATATACCCTCACCTTCTCTTTTATGAATGGGGATTTAGTTCCCCTTTCTTCGAGGACCGACCGGAGGTTCCGCTGTCACCTCTGCGGGCCGCCCTCGGTGAACGTCTTCAAGGACCTTTCTTCAAGGACCGAAAAAATGTCGCTATTCGGAGGTTTTCATTATTTGGATCTTCGGATAAAAGGTTGTGCACCTGTACTACAGTTAATATGTACCGAGGGCAAATTTTTGTTCCAATGCTCCCCATTCCCAATTACTTTTACATTGAAGTGATTGAAATCCAAGTGAAATTTAAATGGCATCGGAAAAATAACGTGGTTGGGTGTAGTCGGTATCAGCACAATTACTATATTAAACTTTGAATATTCAGATGGCCTGGTTCAAGCTAAAACTAAAGACAAATAATAACCTCCTCACACATTCTCCTGCAAGTATCTCTGTCACTCCTTTAAAATATGCCCCTTCTTTGAACAAGCTCTTAAACATCGCATCTGAATCAGTTTCCATCTCATTACCCTCCCTGAGGATGTTCATCTACATGTTCAATTAATAAAACAACAAGATTGGGGAAATTTCTAAGGAATTTTGGGGGGGTGGTGATTTAGAAATAGTCAGTGAGGTAAACAAACATAATAGTTTAGTGGCAAATTCGGTGGGCGGCGCGACTCTCGTCAGCAGCGGCCTCTGCAGTCCGTCTGTTTTTATTATTTTTGTCTCGTTTTTATGTAGTTTTTGTTTGTTTTTTTGTCGGCGTATGTGTGTGGAGGGGAGGGGGTAACTTTAAAATCTTTCCCCTGCACGGGAGACCCGACCTTTTTCTTTGTCGGGTCTCCGTTGTCGTTGGGGCTGCAACGTGGAGTGGCCTCCAACAGGAACGACATGGGGTTCCAGCTGCGGAGCTGCCGACTACTCACCGTCACGGGGCTGGCCGAGTCCGGAGCGGGTGGAGCGGTGGCGGAGCGCTGCTGCGACCCGACCCCCGGAGATTCGGATGCTGCAACTGCGGGTCTGGCGGACGGCGGCACCGGGAGCCCGCGGGTCCCTGCTGGGAGACCGCTTTTCGGGGCTTCCACAACGGCGACTTCTCCTGCCCGAGTTGCGGGGTTGAAGAGTACCTGAGCGGGGCCTTACATCATTGCCCCGCGTGGCTTGGAATGGCCTTGCATCACCCGGCGTGGCTTTAATGGCCGCGGGACAATCGCCATCGGTAGCCGGAGGCTTTGACTTTGACTCTGACTCTGACATTGGGGGGGGGGGGAGTGCAGTGGAGAGATAAGCTTTTTTGCCTTCCATCACAGCGATGTGATGGATGTTTGTGTAACTGTGTTGTGTCTCGGGTCTTTTTTTGTTTTGTAATGTATGGCTACAGAAACGACATTTCGTTTGGACCCAAGGGGTCCAAATGGCAAATAAATTGTATTGTATTGTATTGCAAATGACAATAGTGCTACCTTCCCAATGGTAAAAAATGGGTTTTCGGGGCTGTATGTTGCGACAGACAGCCTGACACCTTGCATGTCATTTTAATATTACACTTATCCCAACCCCCTGGATATTCCGGATAAATAAATTACGGTTTTGTAAACTAATTACAAATCATGCTAATTACAAATCAATAACATTAGCCAACTCTGAAGCACGAGGCGTTGGGATCGAGACATCACGGACAACTGGCCTCAGTTCTCCACTCACATCTGGCAGTGCTCTCTGTCTGAACCAGGGGCCGCGGAGTGTTTTTTGAAAGTGGGGGGGGCTAGGCGATTATTGTTCACTCACCATGGGGGTACCTGGCGAGGTAGTGGAGCAACTGAGTGCGGGGGAGGGTATGGGAGGGGGGAGACCCCCCTCCCAGGGTAGGGACGTTTTGAAATTTGATGTATTAAAATCATGTTTTAGTGCATTGTAGAAGTATGATTTAAATGTTTTTTGTTTGAAGTATTTTGAAGAGGTAACTTTTTAAGGGGTAACCTATTCTACACAAACAATGGTGTGCGTATTTGCGCCCCACCCAAGGTTTCCGTGAGTTTCCCAGAGGTTTTGGTCACTCTCCCTAATAGTCGAAAGTGGTTTTCGCGTAGTTGAGGCTTCTTCTATGTTAACCATATAACCATATAACAATTACAGCACGGAAACAGGCGATCTCGGCCCTACAAGTCCATGCCGAACAACTTTTTTTTCCCTTAGTCCCACCTGCCTGCACTCATACCATAACCCTCCATTCCCTTCTCATCCATATGCCTATCCAATTTATTTTTAAATGATACCAATGAACCTGCCTCCACCACTTCCACCGGAAGCTCATTCCACACCGCCACCACTCTCTGAGTAAAGAAGTTCCCTCTCATATTACCCCTAAACTTCTGTCCCTTAATTCTGAAGTCATGTCCTCTTGTTTGAATCTTCCCTATTCTCAAAGGGAAAAGCTTGTCCACATCAACTCTGTCTATCCCTCTCATCATTTTAAAGACCTCTATCAAGTCCCCCCTTAACCTTCTGCGCTCCAGAGAATAAAGACCCAACTTATTCAACCTATCTCTGTAACTTAGTTGTTGAAACCCAGGCAACATTCTAGTAAATCTCCTCTGTACTCTCTATTTTGTTGACATCCTTCCTATAATTGGGCGACCAAAATTGTACACCATACTCTAGATTTGGTCTCACCAATGCCTTGTACAATTTTAACATTACATCCCAGCTTCTATACTCAAACTATGTTCCTGCGATTATTTCAACAAATTCAAAACTGGCATCGACTAAAAATAGGTTGCCGTTTGGTCGAAGCCCGTGGAGTGGGGTTGCTATTTACTTAGAAGGGGGGCAGTCGAAGGCAATCTCTTTCGCTGACCGGCCATTTTGATTGTCTCATTGGAGTTTTCAGCAAAGATCCTATAGGACCTAGAAGATCCGCTGGAAGGTAAAATGCCCGCTAACTTTATTAAACTTCTTAAAACTGTCTCCCCCCCCCCCTCCCCCCCCCCCCCTTCTCTTCCCCCCCCTTCTCTTCTCCCCCCCCCCCTTCTCTCCCCCACCCTCTCCTCCCCCACCCCTCTCTCTCTCTCCCTCCCCCTCCCCCCCTCCCCCCCCCTCCCCCCCCCCTCTTCCCCCCCCTCCCCCCTCTCTCTCCTTCCTCACTTTCCCCCCCCTCTCCCCCCCCCTCCCCCCCCCCTCTCTTCCCCCTCTCCCTCTCCCCCCCCTCCCCCCCCTCTTCTCTCCCCCCCCTTCTCTCTCTCCCCCCCCTCTCTCTCTCCCCCCTTCTCTCTCCCCCCTCTCCCTCTCTCTCCCCCCCCCTCTCCTCCTCCCCTCTCTCCCCCCCCTTCTCTCCCCCCCCTCTCCCCCCCCCTTCTCTCCCCCCCGGTCTCTACCGTGCCTGTGGCAGTCCCCTTCCTCCCCCCCCCTCTCTCCCCCCCATTTGGGTGAAGTCCATCATTAGTTTACCATATACTGCTTTTCCTTGGTATTTTTATTCGGGGGCCCTGCATGACTAGAACTGAACGATCAATACAGACGTAGCCATCCTACCTGAAGGGAATAAGGTTTTATGCTGGTTGACCTACCATATACTGCTTTTCCCTTGGCATGTTTATTCGGGGGCCCTTGACTAGAACTGAACGATTAATACAGGATCCGGGTCAGGTTTTTTTGCTGGTTGACCTGTCCTCAAAGTGTTCCACAATTTGGGGACAGCAGCTTGTCTGACATCTTGTCTTAAAAGAATTGTGAGTTGTACCTTCAGTCATACTATCAGCATTTGCCAAAATGTTGCACTTCCTGCTCAATGTTGACATTCTATTCAACTACACAGACCTATCTGCTGATATCCATTGGTTTGTTGTATCCAAATGACTAAATGTAATATGTATGTACATTTTATACTTTGGAATGAATCAATTAATACTGTTCACTCCATTTGATATGGAGAGAAAATAAGAGAGATGATTAAATTTGAATTTTATAATTTGTTTCTTAATTTTTACACAATAGTTAGAGTTTAGAAATGTTAAAGTACAATGCTGGAAACATTTGGCTGTTTGTATTTGTATTTGTGCATTTTCATCTTAGTGCATGAATTTTAAATGGATCTCATTCAAGTATAAATTATATTTTCTTCATATTAATAAGTTCTCGGATAAACTATGTTAAGTATCGTGTTTTGCAAATTTTTCATATCATTTCTCCCGAAATCAATTTTAACGCTGACTGACAAATTGGTTAAAGTTCGAAGCTAACAAACTGGCTGATAATAATCTATATAATGTTCACGTGGCTGAATAATGAAGCACAGCTCCACTGGGATTCAAAATCAATGCTGATTTCATAGGGTCAAATTAATGTGTTTCAAACATAAGAGAATAGAGAGAAGCCAAATTAGCAGTGCGTCATGGATGGCGTCAAAGGCAGCAACAGCTTTTTTTCAGAATTTAGTGCGACATCCTGTTATAAATTATTATTACTGAAGCTAAATCAGTCACATCAAGAATAGTTAAAGATTTTCTTATTGATCTCCTTGGCAGTCCATGCTTATCATCCAGAGGATGCTTATGGATGCATTAGCAAATCTGATGAGAAAATAATTCAGATTTCAAGTTAAGAATTATTGGTACAGAATAACAGTGAGCAGCACCTTTTTAGGATTGTATTTCTGTATTAATTGTAATCTGAAGCTGTACAAATTGCCCACAAGTATATTCTGCTTGTTAAACTTCAATTTTCTGCCACAGTTAATGGCACAAAGAGGTCACAAACTTAAAATATTTTCTTGAACAGTTAGATTAAATGTTTATGTGCATTTGGGGAGAGTGATACTTAAAAAAAAGTATTTCCTGACCATGGAAAGACGTGGCATAAAATGATTCCATTCAGCATGTTTAAAACATCTATCTAGTTAGTTTTTCTTCCCTTCACTTTCCCCAGGCCCTACAGTGTTCATTCCCTTTCAAATCGGTTCCCTTTTTGAAATTTTGAATCTGCTCAGAGCATTCATTCACATAATACGTTTCTTTTCAAAAGTTTTTGTTTGCTGAGTGACTTAAATTTGATTATTGATCCTGCAACTGGAACAAAGTTTCTGCATTTCTCTACCCAAACCCATTATTAAGTTGAGCACATCCTATTACACTTCCTCATTAATCTTGTTTTACCAAAGAATAATCACATTTTCTCCAATTTGATTTCATCTTACAAGATGGTGTTAGCACGGGTAGACAAAAATGCTGGAGAAACTCAGCGGGTGAGGCGGCATCTATGGAGCGAAGGAATATGTGACATTTCAGGTTGAGACCCTTCTTCGGACTGATGTGAAGGTTGAGGGGGGGGTGGGAAGAAGAAAGGAAGAGGCGGAGACGGTAGGCTGTGGAAGAGCTGGGAAGGGGAGGAGAAGGAGGGAGAAAGCAAGGACTACTTGAAATTGGAGTAGTCAATGTTCATACCGCTGGGGTGTAAACTGTGCAAGCGAAATATGAGGTGCTGCTCCTCCAATTTGCGGTGGGACTCACTCTGGCCATGGAGGTGGCCCAGGACAGAAAGGTCGGATTCAGAATGGGAGGGGGAGTTGAAGTGCTGAGCCACCAGGAGATCAGGTTGGTTAGTGCGAACCCGAGCGAAGGTGTTGGGCGACGCGGTCGACAAGCATAAGCTTGGTCTCACTGATGTAGAGCAGCTGACACCTAGAGTAGCGGATGCAATAGATGTGGTTGGAGGACTTGCAGGTGAACTTCTGCCTCACCTGGAAAGACTGTTTGGGTCCTTGGATGGTCAAGGGGGGAGTTAGAGGCAAGTGTAGCATTTCCTGCGGTTGCAAGGGAAAGTACCAGGGGAGGGGGTGGTTTGGGTGGGATGGGACGAATTGACCAGGGAGTTACGGAGGGAGTGGTCTCTGCGGAAAGCCGAAAGGGGAGATGGGTAGATGTGGACAGTGGTGTGATCCCGTTGGAGGTGGTGAAAATATCGGAGGATTATCTGTTGTTTGTGACGGCTGGTGTGGTGGAAGTTGAGGACAAGGGGGACTCTGTCCTTGTTATGAGTGGGTGGGATGGGAAGTAATAGCGGAGCTCCGGGATATAGAAGAGACCTTGATGAGATCCTCATCGTTAGTTGAGGAGGGGAACCCCCCGTTCCCGAAAGAATGAGGACATCTCCGATGCCCTCGTTTGGAACACGTCATCCTGGGTGCAGATGCAGCGTAGACGGAAGAATTGGGAGTAGAGTAGAGTACAGGAAGCAAGGTGAGAAGAAGTGTAGTCCAGATAGCCATGGCAGTCAGTGGGTTTGTAGTAGATGTCAGTCAGTAGTCTGCTACCTGCGATGAAGATAGTGAGGTCTAGAAACGGTAGGGAAATGTCGGAAATGATCCAGGTGAATTTGAGTGTTAGCACGGGCTGCTGTACAAATGATGAAGATGTGTAAAGCTACTATTGCAGTTATAGAGATGATTGCTCAATATAGATCCATGAAAAAAATGTGTATTTTAGTTGAAAGAGACGTATGCAGGACAGCAAAGATTATAAGGACGATCTGTCATGTTCACACTGAATTACATTTTGAAATGATTGTTCACTTTTTCAGTCATGTAATCTTGGCATAACCTTGTTTGGGGTCTTGAATAGGGTGAGGTTGGAAACATAACTGAAGCAAAGATACTTAAATTCTCATAAAAGATAATCTATTGTTGATTTCTGTAGAAGAGTAGATACTAATTTGGGCATCCCCCAAGGCCATTCTTATTTTCCCATTGTTAGAAAGGAAAAGTGAACGTCCATTCATCAAATTGTTGCCTTGGAGTAATGCGTATGAAAGTATTCAGCACTCTTTCCCTTTTGTACTATCTTGATGAACATATGTATGGTAAGTTTGCCAGGATAGTATGCAAAACAGAAAGTTTTTAATTGTAGCTCACTGCACATGATAATAATAAACCAATGCCACTTTTTTTTTGCTTTGATGTTTTTTAATTATAAAATATGTACCAAATTGCAATTATGCCACAACATGAGTGATTTTCCAATGCATTTGCAGAATCATTGGCCTTGTCCTGTAATGATGGAAATGATTTAACCCCATTGAAATAAATTGGTGTTTGCATCACAATTATTGCAGTTGTATCCATATTTTTAATATCTTAAAATTGCATTATAATGTCTTTCTGTTGAACATGCCAGTTTCAAGTACAAGACTGCTTTGTGCATTAATTAGACATTGTGGTGCTTAAAATTTCTGATTTGTTTGTGGTGTTTTTGTTTTACTGGATACTTAGTCAGAGAGTCATATAGCGTGGAAACGGGTCCTTCGGCCCAACTTTCCCATGCCGACGAAGATGCCGATTTACAATAGTCCCACCTGCTTGTGTTTGGCCTATATTCTTCTAAACCTATCTTATTCTGTCAGAAATTTCAAAAAAGTCTTGAATTCAATTACTTGTTTCAGGTGGTGGGATGATGTCTAATGTCTTGCATATCTAAAGGTTATAATTAAATATACGTATTGACACTGAAATTTAACTTTTTTCTGTTCAGAATTTCCAAAAGATATTTATTCATCTGTATTTTTTTAATTGTTTCCTTTTCTCTTATGTGGCGTTAACTGTTCATGGATGTTTGTGTGTAGTGCTCCGTCAAAGTGCTTTGTTGACCTGTGCGACCTGTGTCATTGTGACCTGTGTATTTCTGCAGCATGAGCACTAAGTGTCAGAACCTAAGGTGACAAATTATTGTGAACTCAAAATTTGACACTTGTATCGTAACTTTGCATTCTATTTTTTTCAGCAAGATCTAATAAAACTAACTGAAAAATTATCTTAATCATTGATATCTTTACTCTGTATTGCTAAATAAGAAACCAACCTACTGACAATTCTACCACTGTTCGTTTCTGATTACAGCACGTTTTTACCTACAAGAATCGAACAACAGTTTTGTCATTTATCCATCTATCACTAAGTAATTCACTGGAAGATTGAAGAACTGTAAAGAAAAGTAGGTCGTGGAGTTGATTATAAAACCATCGAATCAAACCGAAGAAATTAATGTAAAAGGATGACCAAACTCAAAGACTGGAAACTGTGACTAAAATATGTGAGTAACCTTAATTGTCAAGATTCGACAGGTGTGGCTGGAAATGTTTCGGAACACATATAAGCAAATAGCATTATAGGCTGTGGGCCGAGCATCAAAAATGTGTCTAGAAATCAGTTTTCGTGACCCAAGTCACCAAACTACATGAAATTATCCACAGATTTAGATGAAATATAATTGAGAAGGATGTCATAACTCGTCATTGCCGAAAGTTGCACATTAATTAAATAAACTAAATAGAAAATGAGATGGGGAAAGTAAGCGCCATCTAGAGGCCAATGCCCATATTACACGATGGGCAGCCTATTTCTGTGCTGCAGTCCATTTAAACTATATATTATTATACCTATATATAAATATATTAATGGCAGGGGAGGCCATCCCCTGTGGAGGGTCAGGCAGAGGCTACAAAAAAAAACATCTCATAGTCATTAAGTCTGCATGGACTTCAATTCATAACATTTCAACCTCTTCTTAATGGCCGCTACAGACGGCACTATGTCCCAGCCCCCCCCCCCCCCCCAGCCCGCGGAGATGATCCGCGTTCGCGAATCTTTTTAATTGAGACCGCGGCTTCACTATGTTAAATACATAGGCCCTGCGATCGGAGCACTTTTCCCCGGTAAGTTATCACAGGCAGCTCCGAGATTAGATGGTTAAGACTTATTACTCTACAACAAGCTGGCATTAGTGAAAATGTTTAATTTACCTTGTATTGATACATATAATTTAGGCCCTCAACTTCATGAATGAATGAAGGATTGAATGAAGGATTGAATGAAGGAATGAATGAAGGTATGAATGAAGGATTGAATGAAGGAATGAATGAATGAGTGAGTGATGTGAATGAATGATTGAGTGAATGAATGAATGAATGATTGAGTGAATGTACAGCCTCCAAATCTCATTTTTTCACATTATAAAGGGTGCAATTAAATTAATTAGTCCATACAGATTAATTTTCATAAATTCAGACTTTAGATCTTACCTTTCAGTTTGAGTTGATTCACAAAGTTTCACAACTTTGTGTTGCAGCACCTCAGCAGGGACTTTGCCTTCAAGACTTTCTTCCACTTCAACCACTTAGCTGCACATTCTTCAGACTTCTTAATGCTTTTCTCACTAAATTCAATTACCCTGCTGCAAGTTTCCACGACAAAGAGCCTTCATCGGAATCTCCAGTAAAACAGGCATCAGTAGAGGCACTCTCAGCCATGTTGTGTGCTAGCCTGAAGCAAAGCGCGTGATTGGCCAACTGGCATACATCTCAATGTTAAACGTGCTTTGATTGGACTAAAAATACCTAAACATTTTCAGTTTTTCTTTAATTTAATAGAAAATGTGCAAGTCTTGTTCATGACGAGTTTCAGGGGTGATTTATATAATTTTTTTACACAATATGTGAAAATTTCATGTAATTCTGTGACTTGGGTCACGAAACACTGGAATAAAAAAACTCCTTGTCCCACAGCCTATTAGAACTACTATCCTTAAAATTAATAACGCATCTAAGGAATTGTGCATAAGAGGTTTACCAGAATACTACCTGGATTAGGTGATATTATCTACAAGTAGAGGTTGGACATACTTGGATTATTTTCTCCGAAATGCCATGAATTGATGGAAATATATAATATCGAGAGGCATAGAGAGGGTAGACAGTATAAACCTTTCTCCAATGGTGGAATTGGCAAAGATTACAGAGCATGGCTTTGTGGTGTGAGGGGCAAAGTTTACAGGCCTTTGACAGTCTGAGTGGTGGGTGGGGCCTCACAGATGTCAGAGGTTCAGTGAATGTAACTCCGTCTCAACTGAAAATAGACACAAAATGCTGGAGTAATTCAGCAGGCCAGGCAGCATCTCTGGAGAGAAGGAATGGGTGATGTTTCGGGTCGTTTCTTCAAACTGCTCCCCCTTTGTCTAAACTGAGACGGCTCATACCGTCTGCTGGTCTTGACATGTGACATGCTGGGCTTGAATAAGAAAGTTGCACTAGGGACAGTGGAACAGTTTTGTTCCAGATTCCAACATCAGAAGTCTTTTATGTTTCAAAATATCCAACATTTTTATAGTGATAGACACAAAATGCTGGAGTGTCTTCTGTGTCTATCTTTGGTGTAATCCAGCATCCGCAGTTTCTTCTGACACATTTTAGTTGTGATGTTGTACAAAGTTCATGGACTGATGATTGCTCAGTTAAAGGACTAAGATTCATCTCCTTTGATGTGGGGCTTGAATCTCATAAAACTTTAGCGAGTAAGCGATTTTCCTTTCATACCTTTCTACACCCCTCAGTCTCCTAACCTCCAAGGAATAAAGTCCTAGCTTGCACAATCTCACCCTGTAACTCGGTTCCATGAATCCTGTCAACATACTCGTAAATCTTTTCTACAATGTTTTCCACTTAATGGCATCATTCCTAGAGCAGGGTAACCAAAACTGATCACACTACCTCTTGTGGGACTGCAACATGACATCCCAACCTATATTCAGTTCCCTAACTGATCAAGACCAGCGTACTTACAGTATTCTTCACTGCTGTGCACAGCTATTATAACACTCTCAGGAATTTGTATAAATTGTACTTCTTCTATAGATCTCCCCAGAGCCCAACATTCACTGTGAATGTACCACCCTAGTTTGCCTTCCCTGGTGCAACACCTAATTTATCGGAATTGAACTCCATTTGCCATCCCTTGATCCATTTGCCCATGTGATCAAGATCCCACATATTATTGATAACCATCTTCACTGTCCATTTTACCACCTATTTTGATATCATCTGCAAACTTTGCCTTGTACGTTCTCATCCAAATAGTTGATATAGAACACAAACAACAATGAGCCCAGCAACAACCTCTGAAACACCACTAGTCACTGGCCTTTAGTCTGAAAAACAACTTTCAACCATTGCCCTCTGCTTCCTACCATTAAGCGAATTCAGATTCCAGTTAGCTTGCTCTCCTTGAATACCATGCAATTTAACCTTCTAAAGCAGCCCACCATGTAGAGCCACATCAAATCCTTGCTGAAGTCTATTTATAGCTATGTATAGCACACTGCCCTCAATGACCTTGGTTACTTAAAAAAAAACTCAAATCAAATTTGTGAGACACTGTAGAGATTGTGGAGGCATTAGTAATGATCTTTCAAGAATCACAATTCGGATATGGTTCCAGAGGACTGGAAAATCACAAATGTAACTCCACTGAAGAAGGGTCTTGACCCGAAACATCACCCATTCCTTCTCCCCAGAGATGCTGCCTCTCCCGCTTACTCCAGCATTTTGTGTCTACCTTCGATTTAGATCAGCATCTGCAGTTCTTTCCTCCACTGTTTAAGAAGGGGGTGTGAGAAAGGAAAGGAAGTTATAGTGTGTAAGAAAGAACGGCAGATGCTGGTTTAAATTCTTCCAATGCTGAACAATCAATTTTAAACTATGGCTTTGCAATTAATCCTCTTGACCAATAGCTTAAAACATATTTATTTTCACTTTGGGAGCAATTTTCTTTGTTGTGATGTTATTTTAGCTTCACATAATTTATAAATAACTCATGTTTGCAGATAGCATGGCCAATTAGCAATGTGATCGTGGCTGATCTAACCCTGGTCTAATTCATTCTCTAAGCCAGCTCCCTGTAGTCCTCGGTATTTCAACATATCAAAAAAAATTATCTTCAAATTATCTGAAGAAGGGGTTCGGCCCGAAACGTTGCCTATTTCCTTCACTCCATAGATGCTGCCGCACCCACTGAGTTTCTCAAGCACTTTTGTCTACCTTCGATTTTCCAGCATCTGCAGTTTCTTCTTTAACATTAAATAATTATCAACCATGCTCTGCAACTCTTTGGGGCTGAGAGTTACCCAGCCTTCTACTTAGCTTACCTTAATAGGTTAGCCCACTCATCCCAGACATTAGCCTGGTAAGTTACTGTATGGACGACTTCCAGTGCCAATATATTCTTTCTTAAACATGGGGACCAAAACCAAGTGCAGAATTGCAGGTGTGCCTTCACCAGCATCCTGTAAAATTGTAATAAAACTACCTTATTTCTAAACTCCAACCCATGCATGACTTGGAACTACGATATATTGTACTCCATTTGTCCAGATTTTGCCCACCATGTGCTTGGAATAGAATGTAAATATAATATCCTTATCCACACATCCTCCCATTATGTCGACAGCTAACTTAAACACCAAACATGCTGTACTTTCCACTTGGTCTTTAATATAAATTGGACTAAGTGGAACCAGTTGGGTCCCATTGTCACATGGGAGGCCTGGTCTTCCAACGCAATATTCCACCACTCACCCATAGCCCCCAAATGCGCAGGCGCGGCTAATGGGTTCCTGTTATGATGCCCCTGATCCCCTTTCCGCTCCCACTCCGTCCCTTGCCCTCCCTCCCTCCACGTACTCACTCCATCCCCCTGCCCATCCACTCTTAGCAGCTCTCCGCAGGCTTAGTGGGGGAGGGGGTGGAAGGGTCCTGCAGCCGAGGGAGGGGGGTGGCTTCAGGTGGGGGCTGACGGGGCCGGGGGGGCGAGGAGGGGGAGGAGGGAAGCAGGGAAGCGCCCTGCAGCGGGTAGAAGGGGAGGGCTTCAGGCAAGGACCAGTGAGAGGGAGGCTTTCTGGGGGGCTAGTATGGGTGTTGTGGGCCAAAGGGGCTGTTTCTGGAGGACTAGGACAGACATTTTTAGCCAAATGGACTTTTCTTGGGCTAGTCCTGCAGTTGGGGAGGGGGACGGCTTCAGGCAGGGGCCAGTGGGGGGCAGTGGTAGTTCCTGAAATATTCCTAATCTACACTGCTTGTTACTTCCTAAAATAATAGTCAAGCAAATTTGTTGGACGCGATTTGCCATTCATAAACCCACGTTGATGCCAAAGCTCGTTTCAAAATGATAACCCTTGATTATTGACCCGAGTGTCTTGTCAACAATAGATGTAAAACTAAGTGGCTTACATTTCCCACTTTTTTTCTTCCACCCTTGTTAAACACGAGAGGCACATTTATCATTTTACAATCATCTAGTTCGGTGAGTTTTGAAAATGTTAATTTAATATAACCAGTATCTTTGCAGGCAATTCTTTTAAACTCCCCTGATGCTGGGCATCAGGTCTGTAAATGATGTGAGACTGATGACAATAGATCATTAGATCAAACACAACTTTAATCACTGTTGTACAAGCACAGCATTGGAAGCTGTTGCCGTTGGGACCTCGTGCAGCATCTGGCTGACTGCAGGAGGAGGGGAGTGCTGTTATAGCTCTGGTGATGGGGTGGAGTTAGTAAAGCTAGCAACATGTGGTTAGTGGCTGAACAGCATCAATCTACATCCTTCCCCTTTTAAAATGAAACACACTCGCCAAACATGGGGTGGCATGCACATGTTAAACATATTCCCCATATCTGTCCGGGGGTCGACTCACATGGCCCGAGCGCGTGCGAACCCAACCCTCCCCCCCTCATCGAGAAAAGGAGAGCGAAGACCAGGAGGCGAGGACTTCACCGAACCCGTCTGCGGAGACCGAAAGGGAGAAGATTTTACGCTTTTAAGACTTTGCGCTTCTGACGGCGCGTTCAGCGAGTCCATGGCTCTGTGGATAATCTATACTGCTTGTGATGCGTTGAAAGTTCCATCGATCAGCAAAAAGCTTGAACGTGTGGCTGGTGAACTGGGGGCCGTTGCCGGTTTGCAGGCTTACCGGGGTCCCATAGGCAGAGAATTGTCGTTTCCTCTTCCGTATGACAGACTCGGACGTGAGGGAGTGCAGCTGGTCGATCTCTAACCAATTGGAGAAAGAGTCAACGAGAACGAGATAGTGCTTTCCGCACCACTCGAAGATGTCTGCCGCCAGCGACGTCCAGGGCAGTGCTGGCGGGGGTTGTTGTAGGAGCGGTTGTCACTGCTGATGAGGCGCGAGGCTGTTGCAGGCGGGGCATGAGGCTACGCGATCTTGGATGTATTTCGCCATCCCCGGCCAGTAAAAGAAATCGCGGGCACGCGTGAGCGTGGCATCAGCTCCGGGGTGTCCGCTGTGTGCCTCCGCGAAGTACTCGTCTCTTAGTGACGAGGGCACCACCACTTTGTGGCCCTTGACGATGAGGGCACCACCACTTTGTGGCCGTCTTGCACAACCAGTTCGTCACGGACGAGGAGGAATGGCTACACCGCCATAGGCGTGTTGGATATGTTGTCAGGCCACCCTGTCTTGATAACGGACGATAGGACTTGAAGTGTTTCATCGGCGGCAGTGTGTGTAGCCAGGGTGCGTAGCTGTCTGCTGGAGACGAAGTCGACACCGAGGACCGTGAAGCTTTCTCGCTCGTGTGGGCGTTGTTCGCAAGAATCCCGTGGGGTGCAAGAGAGGGCATCGGCAAGGTGCATGTCTTTGCCCTTCTTGTAAATAATCGTGAAGTCGTAACCCTGCAATTGCAGCATCATGCATTGAAGGCGAGTGGGAGCGGCATGAATGGGCTTATTAAGGATCGTTACCAGGGGTTGATGATCCGTCTCTACCGTGAATGTGTTTCCATAGAGGAAGTCGCGGAACTTGGTGCAGGCGAACACGACAGCCAACAGTTCCTTCTCGATCTGCGGGTAGTGTTGCTCCGTTTCAGTCATGGTGCGAGATGCATACAATACGGGCTGTAAGGTGCCATCAGAGGCCGTTTGTAGACAGGCTGCGCCAAGTCCAAATTTTGAGGCATCACAGGTGATCGTCACCGGACGATCAAGGTCAAAGAAGGCCAGGGTCGGCGCACTGCTCAGCTTGGACTTGAGCACCTCGAAGGCCGCCTGGTGCTGCTGGAGCCACATCCATGTGGTATCTTTCTTCGTAAGCTGTCGTAGTAGAGAGCTCAGCTCACTGAGGTTCGGGATGAATTTGCTGAGGTAGTTTGCCAGACCCAGGAAGCGCTGCAAGGCTTTCACATCAGTGGGGGCTGGCATCTCGGTGATGGCGTCAGTCTTTTGAGGGTCTGGTTTGAGACCGCCAGAGGTGAATACGTGTCCGACATATGTGACCTCCGGGACCCTGAACTTGCACTTGTCCGGATTAAGCTTGAGATTGACTTTTCGTGCACGTTCCAGAACGAGTTTGAGGTTGCAGTCGTGCTCTGCCACGTCTTTCCTGTACACAAGGATGTCATCGACAATGATGGCACAAGGAAGGTCTGCAAACAACTGCTCCATCGTTCACTTCTCCACCATATAATCGTCGGGTGACTCCGCTGGAGTTATTACCTGGTCGTTGTCATCAAGAACCGCAGGGGCATATCTGAAGGTTCTGGAGCGGCGTAGAGCTCCTGGCCCAGCAAGATTGAGTAGGAGGGAGGCCTTTACAACATCGGAGTCAGTCTGGTGTGCAACATTGATGAAGTGCCGGTAGTCTATTTAAAAGGTGGCCCAGCGTTCGCTGATATCAGCATCAAAGATTAGAGGGTCGGGCTTTCTGCACTAGGACATGATGGTGAGAAATATAAACTCAGTAAACAGATAAAAACGGGTAAACAGTTCACATCCCACTTCTACACCATGTAAATGATGTGAGACTGATGACTGAGACAAGGTCCAGGTGATTTGTCTAATTGTAGTCTTGTAGATTTTTCTTTTGTCATAGGGATTTTCACATGTTTTTCTAAGCTATTTGTAATTTTTTTTGTAAACTAGCATAATCAGCTCCCTTGAAATTAGCTCCTTTGACAAATTTGTTTTTCTCTTTTCTGTTCACTGCTGATTCCTAATTCTCTGGTGTAGTCCTTGTTACTTTGCATGCCTTACCTTTTGATTAGATGTATAATCTAATGACCTGTTCACCACGAATGAATCCTCTTACTTATGGGGTCTCTATTTCTAGAATAAATGTTACTGTGTCATGAGCTAGCTGTTTAAATATCTGCCACTATTCATCCACTGGCCTATTTCTTAGCTTCTTTAATGAGTTCACTCCCTCTATAATTTGTGAAATTAATTCAGAGCTGTGTTGATGGTGATGGTGATACAAACTAATAGTTCAACAGAAACGTGATAATGAAATGTGGATTAACATGCCCTGGTTGGTGCATGTACCAGCTTCCATGTCAAAGGATTGAGTGCTCAAGCATTGAATTAGCAGAGGCATTCAATTTATTTAATGCTTTAAACATTCCAAATGCTTCTAAGTAATTATATTTCCTCTGCAAAGGGCACACAACTGTTGGTGTGAGATTTGCTTGATAATTGATGGCCCTCTTTCCTTAGAGACTCAATACCTTTAGAGATATTTGTGCAGTCCAGCCATGCAATTTTTATTCAAACAACAATAGTAAAAATACTCATACTAAAGTAAAATACTACGGGAGACACAAAATGCTGGAGTAACTCAGCGCACAGGCAGCATCTCTAGAGAGAATGAATGGGTGACGTTTCGGGTTGAGACCCTTCTTCAGACTGGTCTTCAGGTCGAGACCCTTCTTCAGGCTGAACCAAAACGTCGCCCATTCCTGCGCTCCAAAGATGCTGCCTGTCCCACTGAGTTACTCCAGTATTTTGTATCTATCTTTGGTTTAAACCAGCACTTCCTTCCTACAGAAGGGGTTGGATAGCCAAAATAAAGATGCAAAATGCTGAAAATATCTGAGTTGAATGTATTTATGGAAAGAAAAAGAGTTAATTAACCCAATAATCAGAATGCTTATGGCCTGAGTATTTTTTGGTTATTTCTCGAAAACACAAAATTATTTCTCTTGTTTGTAAGACCTTTCCATGATCAAATTGGCTGCTGTATTTTAACACATTTAATGAAAGGTTGTGTTAAATCTGAAAGTGGAATGTTGTGAAATGACTTGAATTGAATACATTTTATTAGCCAAGAATGTATACACACAAGGAATTTGCCTTGGTGCTTTGCTCACAAGTAACAACACGATATCCAATAGACAATTAAAAATAAAACATTATAATTTAAACACGTGAAGAATTAAATAAAATACCAGAGCAAAAGAAGGCTACTTGTTGAGTTGAGCTACTGCTTGTGGGGAAAAAGCTGGTTTTATGTCTGGCTGTGGCAGCTTTGATGGGAAGTGTTTCAAAGATTTTGTGGCCAGGTTGAGAGGGGCCAGAGATGATCTTACCCGCTCACTTCCTGGCCCTTGCAGTGTACAGTTCGTTAATGGGAGGAAGGTTGCAGCCAACAACCTTCTCAGCTGATCAAACGATGCGCTAGAACCTCTGAGTGGCTGAGCCAAACCAGACCATGATGGACAAGGTGAGGACTGACTCAATGATGGCAGTATAAAACTGGACCATCATTGCCTGTGGCAGATTGTGTTTCCTCAACTGCCGCAGGAAGTACATCCTCTTTTGGGCATTTTTGACTATGTAGTCGATGGTGGCTTCCCATTTAAGGTCCCTGGAGATGATGGTTCCAAGGAACTTAAATGACTCACAGATGTGACTGTGGGAAGGGGAGCTCTCCTAAAGTCTACAATCAATTCCACCGCAGGTTATTCCAAATGCAGGTTATTCTTCATATAAATAACGGAATGGGGAATACACAGCTGTTTCTGATTCTGGTGTACAAGAATAGTTATTGCAACATACTATTATTTGTGCCCTCCGATTAATATAGAAAAGTTCTGAAGGGGGCTATCCCCTTAAAAACAGAGAGAGGCCAATTATTTCATCAGCCAGCCGCAATGATTTTTACCATATAAGCAGTATCCCTGCTGGCCCCTTACTCTTATGGGACGTCCTATCTACCAATGGATGTCCTGAAAAGTATATTTGAATCCTGAGACTCCTACACGATGACATGCTTGCCACAGTCATGGCCAGCAACAGCAACTGTGAGCCGTTTCAAGTCAGATCAGGAGTAAAGCAGGTATACGTGATTGCCCCAACACTGTTCACCATATTTATTGCAACAACCATCCACATCATTAAGGATGACCCAGCCCCAGGAATCAAAATCGTCTGCAGAACAGATGAACTTTTCAATTTTGCACGTCTCACGTCCAAAACTAAGACATCTATGAGCTCCCTCATCGAGTTCCAATATGCAGACTATAATTGTGTTGCAGCTCTCCCAGAAAATCATCTGCAACAGATCCTGACTGCCTTCAACAGTGCATACACGAAACTTGGAATTACCATCAACTACAAGAAGACTTAGGTTATCTACCAATCGTCACCAACTGAGATAAATCGAAAAGAACCAGCAATTCAACTTGGTGAAGCAGCCCTGGAAAATGTGGATCACTTTCCGTTCCTTAGAAGTCACCTCTCCTCCAACGGCGACTTTGATGACAAGATCCAACATCGTCTTAATGAGCCTATCCCACTTAGGTGAATTTTCAGGTGACTGCTGGCGACTGTCAAGTTGAACATAAAACTTAATTGAAAAAGCTCCAGGGGAGGCAGCGATCACATCTGCCTCACAAGGGGGCGTGTCTTGATCCCAGTGGAGGAAGAGCGAGCGTCAATTACATCGGCCCACGTAATTGACGCTACCTTACTCTCCCTCCACGTTAGCTAGCTTCAGCAGCGGCGCCACAGACCAAACATCATGGAGGGGAACAAGATACGCCACTTGGGAAGGTACATTAGAAAGTTATTAGATTTTTTTAAAATAGATCTATACTTATAACAATAATAAAGTCATCACTTTATGAACTTCTGTACATTTTTGTTTAGTTCATATAAGGCAGGAGTCTCCAAAATATGGCCCGCAGGGATACATCAGGCCCTCCACCTGATTTTTCAAGCACAGATTCGAGTCGGGGAGCGCGGCAACCCAGGGCTGCTCTTAGTGTTATTACCGATTAGATCCCTCGAATTGTCAGAGCCGAGACATCACTAGGCCGCCGTGAAGAAGGGTGCAATGGTGCAGTGGGGGGTTTCGGCGGCGGTCAGAATGGGGCGGCTGCGGGGGTTATAACGTGCCATCGTCCCCTCTCTCCCTCTCTCTGTCTCTCTCCTCTCCCATTCTCTCTCTCCTCTCTCTCCCCATTCTCTCTCTCTCTCATCTCTCTCTCTCTCCCTCTCTCTCTCTCTCTCTCTCTCCCTTTCTCTCTCTCTCTCTCTCTTTTTTTCTCTCATTATTTCTCTCTCTCTCCCTCCCTCCCTCCCTCCCAGCCACGGCTCCGCCCCTCTCTCTCCTCGGGGAGACACGGTGATCAATACAGGGAGGGCCGGGCCACTGATACCAGCCAGTGCCTCCCCAGCCATTGACCTCACCGCACGTCACTGGTGCAGACTTGTTGGGCTAAATAGCTTGTTGCCATGGTGGACACAAAATGTTGGAGTAATTCAACGGGACTGGTGGCATCTCTGGAGAGAAGGAATAGGTGACGTATCAGGTTGAGACCGTTCAGACTGGTCTTCAAAAAATTACCCATTCCTTCACTCCGTGCCTGTCCCGCTGAGTTACTCCAGCGTTTTGTGTCTATCTTCGGGCGCTGCGAGACGGCTGCCCTGCCAGCAGCGTGTTAGTCATTTCGACTTTTTTGTTTTTTTAGTATGTCCAAATGTTTGTTTTAGTGTCTCTTGGTGTGTCTTGTGTGGGGAGTAGTAACATCTTTCGGTCGCCTCCTCCATGGAGGGGCGACTTTTTCCATTTCGCCTCCCTCGCGGCCTAACAACAAGGATTGGTGCAGCCTTTCCCGGAGTCGGGCCCAGAGCTTCAGCAGCGGGCGTAGCGTGAACTTTTCATTGTGGAGCGAGCGAGCTGGGGGTTGCCAAAGGGAGTGCTCCAATCGCTGGCCCGCCGACTGTTACATCCTGAAGCCACGGTCTGCGGAGCCTGGGATCCCTCGTTGGGGACCCCAGAGGAGAAGAGCTCAGACCGCCGGCCCACGGCCTACAACATCTTGAAGCCGAGGTCTGCGGTGCTTCTAGCCGCGGCGCGGCGGGGACTTAGATCTTCGACCGCCAACCTGCGGCCTACATCATCTTGAAGTCACGGTCTCCGGTAGGGAAGCACCGATTTGGGACTTACCTTCCAGACATGAGGGCCTATACATCTGCAAAGGTTTGTGGTCCCGACTACGAGGAAAAATGGAGGAGGACTGACAGAACTTTGTGTCTTCCACCACAGTATTGAATGCTGTGGTGGATGTGTTTGTGTTAAATTTTTATTGTGTATTGTGTGTTCTTTTTTTATTGTACTGCTGCTGGCAAGTTCATTTCACTGCACTTCATTGTGTATGTGACAAATAAATCTGACTATTGTTTAAACCAGCATCTGTGGTTCCTTCCTACACACTTGTTGCCATGATGTATCTTTCTATGACTCATATGCAATGTTCCTCTGCACTTAAATTGTCTGCTCAGTTTTTGCAGCACAACAGTTAATGTGATCCAGAAATACACACATTTCATATAGCCAATTATGAATGTTCTGAAGTGATTGTGAAAAAGATTATATAAACTCGTTGCTTGTTGGTTTTTTTTATCTCTTAATTCATTTATTGGTAAGTTGATTATGAGACGATTCCTAAATGTGACTCCACGAAATAAAATAAGCTTCTGTTGTGTTGCTAGACGCTGCTATAAATATTCCTAAATGATTCAACCCAGAGATTTATGCGGTGATAGTTCCTGCAATTACAATTTATTTTGAAATGGACTTGACCTTGGACAACAATTTTTAACTCTTCAATTGGTAGGATCACCCCATCACAGTCGCTTAATTTCTTAACTATTTGTCAAATATTTTAGATGAGATCGTAGATAACATGCAGTTCTGCAAATGGTCTTACAGCACAGTAAATGGCCCTTGGGCACAGCTCGCCTATACTGACCAAGTTGCCCCATTTGCCCACAATTGGTCTCTCTAAACTTTTCATGACTTTCATAAACAAACCTATATTTTGGCTTGCAAAGCAGACCACACGCTGACATCAGATGCCGTCCGGGTGGAGTTGATATGGATTTTGTGGAAACTGAAAGCATGATCTGGCTCATTTTACACAGTGTTGTACTAATTGTAGTGTGAAGTATTGGTTGTGATGTTATTGTGCCCCACTATCACATGACAAAGAACATTGTGTCTAAAGGATATGAACAGGAATTTATATTGACACATGGTGACTTTGGAGAAAGTCATTATACTGGTCATGTTTTGGTGTATTTAAGCTTAAATGGAGAGAGAGAGAGAGGGAGAGGGAGAGAGAAAACAATTTGTAGCCAAACGTCAACTAGAGGAACAAAACATCATATTCCACTTGGGTAGTGTACATCCCAATGACAAAACCGTTCAATTTGCCAGATTCAAGTAATCCACCCTCTAACGCCCCAACCCCTCTCTCTTCTTTCTCATTTTATATATCCACGTCTTCTCACACACTTTGCATCCTCAGTTTGGTCCACCTATCAACTGCTTATTTTCACCCCACATTTTCCCTCACGGCTTAGTATGGGTCATTTTCCTTTTCAGTCTCAAACAACTGAGATGTTCCAGCAGTTTGTTTCCAACCTCAGGTTTTTTACTTGTGTCTATTACCCATCCATTCTGTTTGTCAAATCTAGGATGCACAGCTTCACAACTATCCCACGATATTACTGTTTGAAGCAGAAAAATCTCTTCATGTCACATTTACCTAGTTCGGAAAATATAATGTGGAGATAAGAAAATGTGTAAGAGTATTAATGAAGTTTGTCCTTTAACCAGTATGATAATTTGCAATATTAACACAAATAAG
The DNA here is from genome assembly GCF_028641065.1 of Leucoraja erinaceus. Classification (NCBI taxonomy): domain Eukaryota; kingdom Metazoa; phylum Chordata; class Chondrichthyes; order Rajiformes; family Rajidae; genus Leucoraja; species Leucoraja erinaceus. The sequence goes on from NC_073398.1 coordinate 2,256,701, forward strand.
AATTAGAGCTTAAAATAATGAAAATTGAAGGACATTTTTGGAGCTATCCATATCCCACTGACTCCAATGGCTATCTGGACCACTTCTTCCCACCCTGCATCCTGTAAGGACTCTATACCCTACTCCCAATTCCTCTGTCTACGCCCCATCTGCACCCAGGATGAGGTGTTCCAAACCAGGGCATCGGAGATGTCCTCATGTTTTAGGGAACTTGGGTTCCCCTCTTCAACTATAGATGAGGCTCTCACCAGGGTCTCTTCTATACCCCATAGCTCTGCTCTCACTAACCCCCCCCCTCCCCCCCCCACCCACCCACTCGTAACAAAGGCAGAGGCCTTGTCCTCACCTTCCACCCTACCTGCCGTCACATGCAACAGATAATCCTCCGACATTTTCGCCATCTTCAACGGGATCCCACCACTGGCCACATCTTCCCATCTCCATCCCTTTTGGCTTTCCGCAGAGACCGCTCCCTCCGTAACTCCCTGGTCAATTTGTCCCCTCCCACCCAAACCATCCCCTCCCCTGGTACTTTCCCTTGCAACAGCAGGAAATGTTACACTTGTTGCTTTACCTCCCCCCTTGACTCCATCCAACGACCTAAGCAGTCTTTCCAGGTGCGGCAGATGTTCATCTGCACCTCCTCCAACCTCATCTGTTGCATCTGCTGCTCTTGGTATTAGCTGCTCTACATCGGTGAGACCAAGCGTAGGTCCTGGCGATCGCTTCGCCGAACACCTCCGCTCAGTTTGCAATAACCAACCTGATCTCCCAGTGGCTCAGCACTTCAACTACCCCTCCCATTCCGAATCCGACCTTTCTGTCCTGGGCATCCACCATGGCAAGAGTGAGTCCCACCGCAAATTGGAGGAGCAGCATCTCATATTTCGCTTGGGCAGTTTACACCCCAGCGGTATGAACATTGACTTCCAATTTCAGATAGTCCTTGCTTTCTCCCTCTTTCCCCTCCCCAGCTCTCCCACAGCATACTATCTCCGCCCTCTTCCTTTCTTCTTCCCGCCTCCCCCCCCCCCTCACATCAGTCTGAAGAAGGGTCTCTACCCGAAACGTCACCTATTCCTTCGCTCCATAGATGTTGCCTCACCCGCTGAGTTTCTCCAGCATTTTTGTCTACCTTCGATTTTTCCAGCATCTGCAGTTCTTTCTTAAAAATATGAAAGATTTAGTCAGTTTATACCCATGTTGTTACATATATTAGTGGGCACAGATTGTGGCTTTGTGATGTTTCCAATTTAAGTAAGGTAACATTTCAACTACTTTACTCACTGAAAACATCTTTGAACTTGAGAGTTATTTGACTAATAGCTCTGCTAATATGTAGCAATTTTCAAATTACTATTTGTAATTAGGAGATTGGCATTTGCATACTTTATGTGCAGGTGAGCCTCATTGTACCTCCTAATGAGTCTAATTGAACTTGATGTTAATGTTTAATTTTAGGCTTCTCTAAAGTGGAGGATTTCATGGAAAAAATGAAAAAATTTAAGCGCCGGCTTTCCCTAACATTGCGTGGCAGCCAAACAATTGATGAGTCTCTATCGGAGCTTGCAGAGCAAATGACTGTGGAAGAGAACAGCAGTAAAGACAATGGTGAGTTATTTTTGTTAAATGTTAAATGAACACTGCAAATTACTACAAATTTGTTTTACTTTTGGGACTGTTGTCAGCTTCATTTTTTAAATTGGTAAATGCTGCACTTTTTTGTCAAGTACTTTCGGTAATGTAAAGTCTTCAAATTTACATGATTAATAAACCAGAATAATTGAATTTTAAACTTTTAATTCTGTTTGATAATATTTTCCACTGATCCTAGGATTCTGGATACATCCACTTGCCATGTAATTTTCTGCATCTTGTTATTTTCTGAAGCTCATAGTTTTCTGTTGAGGTAGGGTCCAGTTGATTGGAAGTGATATTTCTTTGTCTCTATTAAGTATTACTGGCATCTTGAGATTTTGAAGGTCAATTCTCTATTCCTCTTTTCAAAAAAACATCACAATGTGTGTAATTCTGCTTTGTACATTACTGGAAGGATGTGGAGGTATTGGATAGGATAGGATGCAGAAAAGGTTCCATGGGAAGTTGTTTGGATTAGATAATATTAGCTATAAGGAGAGGTTGGACAAACTTCAATTGCGCTCTGTGGAGTGTCAGAGGCTGGATGATAACCTGATGGAAGTATATAAAATTATGAGGGACATGGATAGGGTGGATAGTTAGTGTCTTTTTCCTAAGGTGGAAATGTCAAATACTCAAAGGCACAGCCTTAAGGAGGATTTCCTTTAAAGGAAATTTATGTTGCAAGGTAATTTTTATGTAGAGATTAGTTGGTCCTGGCATATGCTACCAGGGGAGATGTGGAAGCAGATAGGCCAAGAACATTGAAGGGGCATTTAAACAATGCACGTGAATCGGCAGAAAATGGAATAATACAGAACATGTGCAACAAAATGGGACTATTTTAAATATACATCATGATCAAGAAAGACATAATGGGCTTAAAGCCCTTTTCCTGTGCTGTACTATTCTATATTCTAATGCCCTACCATTTACAACCCAAAACACAACAAGAAACGCACAGGTCCCCTCCAGTTTATGAACCCAACTTACGAAAGTTCTGCTTCCAGTACCATTATCCCAACCGAGCTCATCTCCAACATGGAGTTGGCACTCCGCTCTGCAAATGGCCGGAGGAACTCAATACGTCGGGCAACATCTGTGGAGGCAGATGGATAGTAGAGGATTGGGTTGAGAGCATGCATCCTGATGCCTCTACATATGCACCTTGACCTGCCGAGTACCCCAGAAGTATGTTTGATTGTAATGCCATGGTGCATAAGACTGTGGTTGTGATCTGCCTAAAGTCTGTATTTTGCAGTCACGTTGCTGTCCCTTATTTTACGTTTAATGTACTGGATGCCAAAGCTTTAACCTAAAAGTATTAGAAGACATTGGTTTTAGTACTATCTCTTCAATAAACATCATTGAAGTTTTTGAGTCATTATGCAACAATAATAAAATGTTCTTGGAGTGTCTGATTTAAGGAGCAAAGTTTTGGTGTCAGCATAGGTTTGGAAGATATTTAACTGAAGTATAAGTGAGTCTGTACAAAATGTGACACGCAAGTAGACTGTTTTGAATGGTAGTTTATGATGGTTCAGACTATTTAATTTCTGTGTGAATAATAAATCCAGTTATATAACAATTTCTCTAGCTTTCAACCAACATCAAAACCAGTGCAAACATATTTCAAGCGCAAACCAATCTGTATGCCTTCAAACTGTGACTTTGGTAAATGTTCTGCAGATTCATGGCTGATGGATTTAAGTGACTCTCTCGTTGAATTTATCATAACTATTTAAAGTGAATGAAAATGCCATCAATAAAAAAATTGAAATAGTGTTGATGATGAGAACAAATTATTTTTTTCCCAATGCAGTTACACACGTTTCCTCTATGCTACTCACCCATTCAACATATTTGTAGAAATGCACAAATATTTATCAATGTGTTTCTTTTTTGGGGTGATACTGTATTTCATAAAATTATGGCTTTTTTTGTAGATTTTCTGACATTGGCTTCATGCTCTCATCTCCTGCTGTAATTTTTAAATTAGCTCGTTGTTGAAAGTGCATTATTGTTCCCTTGTAGAATGAAGTGCCAGTTGGTACTGGGATTCTTGGATATTGCATTAATTAAAGAATTCCACTTTGAAGTATAAAACAGAATTGAAAAGGATTTTGTAAATGCTTTGAAGTATCTTAAATATGTAGCAGCATTTAACTAGAACCTGAGTGGGATGAGATAAAAATAAACACATGAGATAAGTGGGCTTGATGCTGTATGGGATGAGTGGGCTTGATTTCCATTGTGGGCTTGATGCTGTAAATCCAAATTCAGCAAAGCAAGATTGTATGTTTTACAACATTCAGTTCATTGTACATTCAGTTTATTGTACATTGAAAGGTTGCAAAAGGCTTTGTCTAACCAACATTGAAATCACTTGATGGGAATTGTTAGCCTTTTCTGACAAGAATGTTCAGATTGTAACCAAAATCATGTTGGAAGTGGTTTAATCTTCAGCAGAATCGTAGGTTGTGTTCTTTATTATAAATTGGCACAATATTAACAGTTCTCAGTAAAAGAAACTTGAAGCTTCTTAACAAAAGAAAAAGTAGCAGGAGCAGATCATTCAGCCCCTTATGTCCTGCCATTTAATGAGCATGAGGCTGATCCTTGACCTTGGTTCACTTCCTGACCTAATCTCATATCCATTTACAGCTGAAATTCTATCTGTCTGTCCAGATACCGCTGAGCTTCCATAGCCCTTTTCGATAGAGAATTAATTACTACTCTGCTGAAAATAATTTATTGCATATCTGTCCTGAATTGTAACCCTATTATTTTGAGCGTGACACTTCGTTATGATTCCTGCACCTTAATCTTGAAATCCCAGTCAGGAAGAGAATTGACTTGCCATTTGCCCTGTCAAACTCTATAACTTGTTTTGTCTGAATGAGATCCCCCAATAATTCTTCTGATCCAAAGATTATAGCCCCAGTCTGCCTAAATTTTACTTCTATGATAAACCCGCCCTGCTGTCAATGTATGAATTTATGTGACCTCTAGTTACAGGTATTATCCGTCCTTACGTAGGATCTGGTTATGCTCATAACCTCTTGCAATAAAGACAAACATTATTTGCCTTCCTAGTTGATTTTTGTACCTTCAGGTTAACTTTCACAGGATTTGTCCATAGAAGCACCATGGTCATCTGAAAATTTTTCAATCTCTCAGAAAATGAAAATCAAAAAATCAATGCTGTTGCTGGAAATCTGAAGTAAAAACGTTGTATGTTGGAAGCACTCAGATCAGGCAATATCTGTGGAGAGTGAAACAGAGTAACATTTCAGGACAAACATTCTTCATCAGATCAAATGCCTTCAATCTAAAATTTCAACTTACTGAGGCTCGAGCCATTTAAGAAATCCATTAAGAAATGGATGATCTTGCTGTTTTCCACATTGCATTCAATCTGCCGTGCTAATTTATTTTGCCTGCTTGTATTCCATCTAATGCCCCTGTGCAACTTTCCCATGGTCCACACTACCTCTCTAAACTAAAACATAAATCTGTTGCCTCTTTATTGGATGAACGAATGGAAATTTAAAATCTTTGCTTAAATTTTAACAAATATTAACTTACATGTTTTAAACCTTTTATTTTGATGTCTTGAATTTTTCAACTAATCTGTATACGCATTAAAGAATAGCTTCCTTATGGCTATGTACTTGATGATTTAATATTCTAAAGGCTGTGCTAAAATATTTGCATTGTGTACATTCTATTATTATGCATACTTTCTCTTTTTTTGCAGTGAACTGCATCCTGCTATAGTGCACTCCATAATGTTTGGGACGCAGACCCATCATTTATTTGGTTGCCTCTGTACTCCACAATTTGAGATTTGTAATAGAAAAACATCACACGTGGTTAAAGTGCACATTGTCAGATTTTAATAAAGGATATTATTTTCTTCATTTTGGTTTCACCATGTAGAAATTACAGCAGTGTTTATACATAGTCCCCCTGTTTCAGGGCACCATAATGTTTGGGACACAGCAATGTCATGTAAATTAAAGTAATCGTGTTTAGTATTTTGTTGCATATCCTTTACATGCAATGATTGCTTGAAGTCTGCGATTCATGGACATCACCAGTTGCTGGGTGTCTTCTCTGGTGATGCTTTGCCAGGCCTGTATTGCAGCCATCTTTGGCTTATGCTTGTTTTGGGGGCTAGTCCCTTTCAGTGTTCTGTTCAGCATATAAAAGGCATGCTCAATTGGGTTTAGATCAGGTGATTGACTTGACCACACAAGAATTTACCATTTTTTAGCTTTGAATAACTCCTTTGTTGCTTTAGCCATATATTTGGGAGCATTTTCTTGCTGTAGAATGAACCACCAGCCAATGAGTTTTTAGGCATTTGTTTGAACTTGAGCAGATAGGATGTGTCTATACACTTCAGAATTCATTATGCTACCACCATCAGCAGTTGTATCATCAATGAAGATAAGTGAGCCAGTGCCTTCAGCTGCCATACATGCCCAAGCCATAACACCCCCACCACCGTGTTTCACAGATGACGTGGTATGCTTTGGATCTTGGGCAGTTCCTTCTCTCCTCCATACTTTGCTCTTGTCATCACTCTAGTATAAGTTAATCTTTGTCTCATCTGTCCACAAGACTTTTTTCCAGAACTGTGGTTGCACTTTTAAGTATTTCTTGGCAAACTGTAACCTGGCCATCCTATTTTTGCAGCTAACTAATGGTTTGCAACTTGCAGTGTAGACTCTGTATTTCTGTTCAAGACGTCTTCTGTGGACAGTGGTCATTGACAAATCCACACCTGAGGAGCGTTTCTGATCTGTCAGACAGGTGTTTGGGGATTTTTCTTTATTATAGAGAGAATTCTTCTGTCATCAGCTAAGGAAGCCTTCCTTGGCCTGCCAGTCCCTTTGAGATTAGTAAGCTCACCAGTGCCCCCTTTCTTCTTAATGATGTTCCAAACAGTTGATTTTTGTAAGGCTTGAAGGTTGAATTGAATTTAATTTTGCATATTGATAAACATTTACATGTAAATATGCAAGATTACAGCCAATAACTAATTTTATTTGTGTTTCTCATAATGGGTTCTTTGACTTTTGTTGGCACAACTTTAGTCCTCATGTGATTAACAGCAATAAAACTTTCCAGAGGTGATGGAAAGATTGGAGGAAAGACTCGGTGCAGAGTGCTCTCTTATACCTGCATTAAGGACGCATTTAAACACACCTGAGTAATTACAAACACCTGTAGAGCCATGTGTCCCAAATATTATGGTGCCCTGAAATGGGGGGACTATTTATAAACACAGCTGTAATTTCTACATGGTGAAACCAAAATGTATAAAACTACCCTTTAATAAAATCTGACAACATGCACTTGAACCACATGTGATTTTTTTTCTATTACAAATCTCAAATTGTGGACTACATGGCAAATAAATAAATGACTGTTCTGTCCCAAACATTATGGAGGGCACTGTATGTACCTTTTTAATACTGCTTTGGTCTGCTGACAGGCTTTTTGCTTTAACTGTAGCATATCTGACCAAAACCTGGAAATTAATCAGGTTTAATCCACTTCCATTGCTCTGTTATAGAATATTTTCAAAAGATAATATTTCAAAGTGCCAATTTAAGTTTGAAAGCTACACATTTCTTTAAATAACAAATTTATGGTTGCTGGTAGTCTGCCAATCACTGTTCACTTAATTATTGCCATGTCCTTTGATTACTTATCTGTATTCTATATTACGTTTAATTTTAATCTTTTAAATGTTTTTATTTTACTATCAATTATTTTGTTCATAAACATGTTTATATCAGAATAAGCTTCACACTCCATATAAATAGATTTGATTGTGAAGAGGAGGTTTTGTTTAACAAATTTGCTGGAATTCTTTGAAGAAGTAAATAGCAGGACAGACAAAGGAGAGTCAGTAGATGTTGTTTACCCAGATTTTCAGAAAGCCTTTGATAAACTGCCACACGTTAGGCTGCGAAGGAAGAAGAGAGGCCACGTTATCAAAGGACAGATACCAGCATCGATACCAGCATCGATAGCAGGATGGCAGAAGACAAAGTGTGGCAATAAAGGGGGCTTTTTCTGGTTGGTTAGCATTTATTTCAAGAGGGCTTGTATTCAAAAACAGGGATATAACACTGAGGCTCTATAAGGCCGCATTGATCCCAGAAATGATTAGGTTATGATGAACGTTTGTCGGCACTGGGCCTGTACTCGCTGGAGTTTAGAAGAATGAGGGGAGACCTCATTGAAACATACAGAATAATGAAACGCTTGGATAGAGTGGATGTGGAGAGGATGTTTCCACTAGTGGAAGAGTTTAGGACGAGAGGTCATAGCCTCAGAATTAAAGGACGATCTTTTAAGAAGGAGATGAGGAGACATTTCGTTAGTCAGAGGGTGGCGAGTTCAGTGGATATTTTTAAGCCAGAGGTGAATAGATTTTTGAATAGTACAGGTGTAAGAGATTATTGGGAGAAGGCATGAGAATGGGGTTTGGAGGGAGAGATAGATCAGCCATGATTGAATGGCGGAATAGACTTAATGGGCTGAATGACCTAATTCTACTCCTGTCGCTTATGACCTTATGATTCCTGATTCCACACTCTTTGTGCCCTATCATTCACTCTGACAGGAGCATGCCTATCTTGAATTCTCACAACTACACTTCTTCCCACCCTGCTTCCTGTAAGGACTCTATCCCCTACTTCCAATTCCACCATCTACGCCGCATCTCCATCCAGGATGAGGTGTTCCAAACCAGGGCTTTGGACATGTCCTCATTCTTTAGGGAATGGGGGTTCCCCTCTTCAACCATAGATGAGGCGCTCACTAGGGTCTCCTATATCCCGTAGCTCCGCTCTCACTTCCAATCCACCCCCCCCCCCCCCCCCCCCCCCCCCCTCGTAACAAGGACAGAATCCCCCTTTTGTCCTCACCTTCCATCCTACCAGCCATCACATACAACAGATAATCCTCCAACAGTTTCACCACCTCTAACGGGATCCCGCCACTGGCCACATCTTCCCATCTCCTCCCCTTTCTGCTTTCTGCAGAGACCGCTCCCTCCGTAACTCCCTGGTCAATTTGTCCCTTCCCGCCCAAACCACCCGCTACCCTGGTACTTTCCCTTGCAACAGCAGGAAATGCTACACTTGTCGCTTTACCTCCCCCATCGACTCCATCCAAGGACCCAAGCAGTCTTTCCAGGTGTGCCAGAGATTCACCGGCACCTCCTCTAACCGCATCTGTTGCATCCGCTACTCTAGGTTTCAACTGCTCTACATCGGAGAGACCAAGCGCAGGCTTGGCGATCGCTTCGCACAACACCTCTGCACAGTTCGCATTAACCAACCTGGGCCAGCACTTCAACTCCCCCTCCCATTCCGAATCCGACCTTTCTGTCCTGGGCCTCCTCCATGGCCAGAGTGAGTCCCAATGCAAATTGGAGGAGCAGCACCGCATATTTTGCCTGGGGAGTTTACATCCCAGCGGTATGAACACTGACTTCTCCAATTTCAGGTAGTCCTTGCTTTCTCCCTCCTTCCCTTCTCTTTCCGAGCTCTCCCACAGCCTACTGTCTCCTCCTCTTTGGTTCTTCTTCCCGCCCCCCCCACCCTCACATCAGTCTTAAGAAGGGTCAAGACCTGAAATATCACCTATTCCTTCGCTCCATTGATGCTGCCTCACCCGCTAAGTTTCTCCAGCATTGGTGTCTTCCTTTGAATTCTCACAAGCGTGCTTTTAAATGCATCCCACTTTCCAGTGGTGACAAGCAACCTACTCCAATTCATTTTGACAAGTTCCTGTGCAATACCACCTAAGTTGGCTTTGCACCAATTTAGAATTTAACGTGTGGACCAACCCTGTCCTTTTGCATTAGCTGCTTTAAAACTAAAAGAACTGTTATAGCCGATCCCAAAGTGCTCACACAACGACACTTGTCCTGCCCTATATCCTAAGAGTAGGTCAATTTGTGCCCTCTCCCTTGTTTGGGGTCCTCTACATATTGTCTGAGGAAATATTCCTGAATACACTTGACAAATCCCACCCCATTTATGCCCCTAACACTATGACAATCCAGTTTATATTGGGAAAGTTAAAATTCCCTATTGTGACAATCTCATTAGTCTTGCAGCTGTCTGCAGTCTCCTGGCATATTTGTTCCTCTTAATTCCCATTGACTATTTGAGGCCTAAAAGTCATACGCAGTGCCCTCCATAATATTTGGGACAAAGGCCTATTATTTATTTATTTGTTTCTGTACTCCACAATTTGAGATTTGTTATAGACAAAATCACGTGGTTAAAGTGCACATTGTCAGATTTTATTAAAGGGTGTTTTCACCATGTAGAAATTACAGCTGTGTTGAAACATAGTCCTCCAATTTCAGGGCGCCATAATGTTTGGGACACATGGCCTCACAGGTGTTTGTAATTGCTCAGGTGTGTTTAAATGCCTCCTTAATGCAGGTATCAGATACCTAGTCTTTCCATCACTTTTGAAAACCTTTATTGCTGTTTATCAACATGAGGACCACAGTTGTGCCAATGAAAGTAAAATAAGCCATTATGAGTCTGAGAAACAAGAATAAAAATGTTAGAGACATCAGCCAAACCTTTGGCTTACCATAATCAACTTTTTAGAACATCATTGTGAAAAAAGAGAGCACTGGTGAGCTTACTAATAGCAAAGGAACTGGCAGGCCAAGGAAGACCTCCACAGCTAATGACAGAAGAATTCTCTCTATAATAAAGAAAAATCCCCAAAAACCTGTCCGAAAGATCAGAAACACTCTTCAGGTGTGGATTTGTCAATGGCCACTGTCCGCAGAATACTTCATGAACAGAAATACAGAGGATACACTGCAAGAAGCAATCCACTGTTCAGCCAAAAAATTAGAATGGCCAAGTTACAGTTTACCAAGAAGTACTTAAAAGAGCACCATAGTTCTGGTAAAAGGTCTTGTGAACAGATGAGACTAAGATGGCAAGAGCAAAGTATGGAGGAGAGAAGGAACTGCCCAAGATCCAAAGCATACCATCTCATGTGTGAAACACAGTGGTGGGGCTGTTATGGCCTGGGCATGTATGGCTGCTGAAGGTACTGGCTCACTTATCTTCATTGATGATACAACTGCTGATGATAGTAGCATAATTAATTCTGAAGTGTATAGACACATCCTATCTGCTCAAGTTCAAACAAATGCCTCAAAACTCATTGGCCAGCAGTTCATTCTACAGCAAGACAATGATCCCAAACACTGCTAAAACAAAAAATGAGTTTTTCAAAGCTAAAAAATGGTCAATTCTTGAGTGGCCAAATCAACCACCCGATCTAAACCCAATTGAGCATGTCTTTTATTTGCTGAAGAGATAATTGAAGGGTGCTGGGAAGGGATGATCACCTTGCTGGTGCCTCGAAGTCATGAGGCCTACAGTCCCATGTAGGGTACTGTTTTCCTAAACAAGCATAAGCTAAATATGACTGCAATCCAGGCCTGGCAGAGCATCACCAGATAAGACACCCAGCAACTGGCGATGTCCATGAATCGCAGATCTCAAGCAGTCGTTGCATGCAAAGGATATGCAACAAAATACTAAACATGACTACTTTCATTTACTGTGTGCTGCATTGCTGTGTCCCAAACATTATGGTGCCTGAAATGGGGGGACTATGTATAAACACTTCTGATATTTCTACATGGTGAAACCAAAATGTATAAAAATGTCCTTTATTAAAATCTGACAATGTGTACTTCAACTACATGTGATTTTTTTCTATCACAAATCTCAAATTGTGGAGTACAGAGGCAAATAAATAAATGATGGGTCTTTGTCCCAAACATTATAGAGAGGACTGGAGGCCTCATGACTTCTAGGCACTTGCAAGGTGATCATCCCTTCCCAGCAGAACCAAGCGCAGGCTCAGCGATCGTTTCACTGAACACCCCCGCTTAGTCCATCTTAACCTTCTTGATCGCCCGGTGGCTCAGTACTTCAACTCCCCCTCCCATTTTCAATCTGATCTTTTGGTCCTGAGCATCTTCCATTGTCAGAGTGAGGCCCATCACAAATTGGAGGAACAACACCTCATATTTCGCTTGGTAGTTTACACCCCAGCGGTATGAACATTGACTTCTCTAACTTCAGATAGCCCTTGCTTTCCCTCTCTATACCCTTCCCCTTCACAGTTCATCCCACTAGCCTTACTGTCTCCGACTACATTCTATCTTTGTTTCGCCCCCTCCCCTGACATCAGTCTGAAGAAGGGTCTCGACCCAAAACATCACCCATTCCTTCTCTCCAGAGATGCTGCTTGTCCCGCTGAGTTACTCCAGCAATTTTGTGTCTACCTTCCCAGCACCACCCATATAACGTCACTGGATGATCCCAGTGTAATGTCATCTTGGACTATGCTGTGATTTTCTCCTAAATCATTAAAGCAACTCTCCCCTTTAAACCCTACCTCTATCTTGCCTGCGGTACTTGTACTAGAAACATTAAGCTGCTATTCCTGTTAATTAGCCAGTTTTCTGTAAGGCCTCTTGCATTGAAGTAAATGCAATTTAATCCAACAGCCTTTCCTTGCTCCGTGTCTGCTTCTGTCTGTCTTTAGACTTTACTTTAGGGATACAGTATGGAAACGGGCCCTTCAGTCCACCGGCTCCACGCTGACCTGCGATCACCTCATACACTAGCAGTATCCTATACAATAGGGACAATTTACAATTCTTTAATCAAAGCCAATTAACCTACATACCTGCACGGATTTGGAGTGTGGGAGTAAACCGGAGCGCCTAGAGAAAACCCATGATGTCACAGGGAGAACATACAACTCCATGCAGGCAGCACCTTTAGTCAGGATCGAACCCGGGACTCTAGTACTTAAGGCAGCAGCTCTACTGCTGCGCCACTGTGATCTATCATTGTACAATTTATAATGCTGCCACGATTTGTCTCGGTTGTAAATTTAGAAATTGTGACTTGCGCCACAGGTCTAAGTCTTTAAGAAAATAAAAAAACAATGGCTGCCTGGAAATTCCTGGAGAATACCACTATTATGTCTTTTACTTTGTTAATAGGCTTCTAATGTGGCACTTTATCGAAGGCTTTTCTGGAGGCTAAGAGGTGACATTATAGAGCTATGTATAATGAGGGGCACAGGCATGCTAGATAACCAGTGTCTTTTACCTTCTCACTTTTCCATTTGATTTGTTTATGACTAGTTCTCAGTACTATTAAAATCCAATACATATATTGAGCCTTATATAGCTTTTTTTTTAAATCTCTTTCATCATTCATTGACCTTTGGATCTGCATATAATTCATAAGCCCCTGTGGTAGTATATTGCAATTGTACTGCGTAATCTCCCCCTTACAGATCGCTATGATCGATCTGTTGCTGTTTTGACTGATAATTCTTAGTCCTATTTTTCAACCCACTGGAATTGATTTTCGTCCAATTAATTATTTTGACAAGATCTCTCCCGCTCCTCTCTATTCAATCTACATCTTATGATACGAACATTGTCTCTTAACATTTTCTAACTAACTTACTTACATATTTACTGCCTATTATATTTGAGTCTTTTGCACAAAAGTCCGCGAGCATTGCCACTTTCATTTCACTGCACATCTCGTATGTGTATGTGACAAATAAACTTGACTTGACTTGACTATTATGCCTCCTGGCATGTAGGGCAGCAACTAAGGTCCTCCACTCCTGTCTGTTCTGGGCTAGCTTCTGGACACTACCCCAGGTCAGGTCCACTGTTTTCATTTCCTCCTCTACAGTTCGATGCCAGGTGGTTTTGAGTCTCCCTCTTTTCCTTTTCCCTTCTGGTGTCCAGTGCAGGGCTATTCTTGGGATGTTGTCTGGTTCTCTTCTCAGTATATGGCCAATCCAGTTCCAGCGCCTTCTCACAATGGCATTTAGAACTTCCACCTACCTGCCAGTGGCTTCCTTTCGGCTTTCACCATTGACATTCATCCTAGCATCTGTCGATAGCCCTGCAAGTCCGCCACGCCCAGTAGTGTTGATTCCTTTGGTTGCTGTTTCCGTAACATATTTGTTTTACGAGACAGGGTGGTTAGTCCAGTGATCAACCTCCAACCTGGAGGACCAGTGGATCATTCTTCGTCTCGCCTCTACCCGTCCACCTGTCCAGCATGTGAGACCCTAACAGGAGATGAATCTCCCGCTAGCATAGCTCTAGGGGTCACTGAGACACACACAAGCTCCCTGACCACGACAAGGTTGCAATCCAACGGGGAGATTTCTAATTAAAACCTGATCCAATTCTCTGGAGCCAATCCAGCCTTTCTCCTTGGACCAGAAACACTGTTTTGGAACATTATCCGATCACAATTTTCTAAATGCATCATTCTTCTTTTAATATTATTACTATCCCAGTTATATTGCGATATTTGAAATCGTTCAATGGTGCATGTATTGTAACATGTTCAAATGCATAGTGAAATTCCAATCATACCATACTCTCTGTAATTTCCCTGCATTGTCTTAGACAAGGGTTTTAATTGTTTATTACAACTGAAAGTCTGAGTGGAGAAAATGTGAAAGTTCAGTTAGACGTGCAAAGAATTGCACTGAACTTTGTCAATTTCAAACCTGCAAAAGGAACTGTTTCTAAAGAAATCAAGTTTATTTAATTTATTGTTCTGGGAGCTTGAGTATTAAATACATTTGGATTAAATTGTAGAATAATTTATCATAAAGGTACCAGAACTCGTCATTATTAAGCTGCTCTTATCTGCTCCATTTCATCATTATTAAGATAGGAGATGGAACAATGTTTTTTACTTTCAAAAATAAACTTTATTCATAAAAATTATGCAAGATATATAAAACAGTACATTGCTTTATTTACATTCAAAGTGTCATCCAGTCCATATACATTTATGATGATGTCACATCTATATATTTGTAATGTCATCAAAATAATATATTCAAAGCACCAATGTCACTCGTGGCAGCTTTGGAGAGTACATTTCTCAAGGACTTAGTTTCGGTGTCTAGTAGCAGCAGGACCAGATTGCAGCACTTCTCCATAAAGTGTATGCCGCACCAGGTTTGATATTCCTTTAGTACATATACGCTTCAACCTGGATTGTGCCAAATGGCAGCATTCCCTATGGACATCTTATTATACTAGAAAATAAGCAGGTTTCGGGAAGATCCAGATGTGTCTTCCACCGAGTTGAAGATCTTGTAGTAGCACTCCATTTGCCCTGCTATGCATCCTGGGAGCAGACTATAGACGAGAAAGTCCTCTGTTATGCAGTTGTTTAGAGTGAATCTCGACAAGGGTCTTCACACCCTTTCCCAGACCTCTGCAAACGCATGATCCGAGAGGTGAATGATTGTAGTCTTGGGAGTGAGACTCTGACCATGAAGAAAGTACCTGAGAGGGAGGGACCCTGTCATTGCCAGCCAAGTGAGATTGTGGTGCTTGTTGGTGAGTTCCAGCGACGAGGCATTCTGTCAAATTAATTTGATGGTCTGCTCAGGGACCCTTTGTGTCCTTCTCGCATAGGCCTGCTGCACGTTGCATGCTGACCGCTGTCTGATGGATATAGTCAGATGGGTTTTCCTGATGGAACCTTTCCACATAGGACAGATAATGTGGCAAAGTCCAACTGACAGTCAAACGGAACATCCCGTGACCGTTAGTTCAGGCCCATCTCTTGCACCACGAGCAGCAGATAGAATCTCAACAATGACACGGTGCACTTTGGTTCACAAAGGTGGCCACCAGGATGCACTGTTCCCTGCTGGTTCTTAGGAGAAATATGCATTGTGACCTTGTGAAGGTGCTCCATCTGGAGTCCCCAGCCGAAAGGTGGCTTAGGTGACTACCACAGTGATGAAGTTTGGTATAGGTCGCAGGTGGACCTTGCACAGTAATGCCAAGATCACCTTGCACTTGATAACCTAGTTCCTGCCTGCTCCAAATTTATATTTTTTGTTGGCTATGTAAGTAAGTAAGGAAGTAAGTTTAGTGGCCAAGTATTCACATACAAGGAGTTTGCCTTGGTGCTCAGCCCACAAGTAACAACATGACATACAGTGACAATTACGAATGATTCAGAAAACACTAAACATTAATAATAATAAAACATTAATGATAAAACATCTTTGATCAAGCATGTGAACCAACAAAATACCAGATCAAAGGGAGGCTACAGATTTTTGGCTGTTGAGTAAAGAGCAACTACTCGTGGATAAAAACTGTTTTTGTGTCTGGCTGTGGCAGCTTTGACAATCAGGAGTCGCCTTCCAGAAGGAAGTGATTCAAATAGTTTGTGGCCAGGGTGAGAGGGGTCAGAGATGATCTTGCCCGCTCGCTTCCTGGCCCTTGCAGTGTACAGTTCATCAATGGAGGGAAGGTTGCAGTCGATGCCTATGCACGCCAAGTCTCAGCAACATACTAATAAAAACAGGATGGTGGGCAACCTTGCTTGACTTTGCTTGGCATTTTCTGACTCTAAAATCAATTTATCAGTTCATCGTATTTACTTCAAAGAACATGCTAAGTATAATAGAATAAATAAAAATAGACATTTTTAAATCCTAAATGTAGTTGTCATTTAAATGCTGCAATGCAATGCTGACAATAACATTTCCAAGATTCCAAGATGTAACTCATTAGTATTGTGTATTACAAATTTTTCATGATAAACTTGAAAAGAAAACGTTCTTGTTAACTAGAACTTTGTTTTTAAATAACTACCAGCAACCATATAATGGCAAAAGGATTTTCTTCAGAAATACTTTTTGTCAACCTTTTGTATCAAAATGTCTGTTGAACAGAAGTGAGCTCGCCATAAAAACGTTTTGTGTTTTTTTGATGACCAAGACTGCATTGGACTTGCAATTTTGACGGTAAAGTCAGCTGATTTATAAAATTAACTATTTTTTAATGATTATATTTAAGTAGCTCTTATAGAAGTCAACAACAGAGGTAAAGTTTGGAGGTATGTCAGATACAATATATGTTAACGTGAAGTGGATTTTCTTAAAAAAATATTGAAAATGCTAACTTGATACAGAAGCTCGATGCATTTCCTGTCAGACACCAAACAGTATGTTTATATTGTTTTTGTTTTCTTTTGTTTCAATCAACACCCTTTTCACCTCTCCTTCTGATTTTGTTTCTGCTTTATGGAATGCCTCGTTGGGACAAATCTGTTGGCTTTCAAAAAATCACAGAGCCAATTGTGAAGAATGGCAGGCCTGCAACATCGCACAGTATGCACTCCTTTCTCCACCAGTATGCAGGCTCTTTCAAAAAGCCTCCTCTACGGAGACCCCATAGCGTGATTGGTGGGAGCCTTGGCTCTTTCATTTCCATGCCCAGGAATGGTGGTGGTAGATTAGGTGATTACCAAGAGATTGTGTGTCTGTATAGTTCTGTTACACCTGATTGTTTTGCACAATATTAACTTAGCTTGTGCATGTGGTAGTTTGCTATCATAACCATTGTTTTGTGCATATACTTGCTGTAACATTGTCAAAATGCATTCCATTCCCTTTGTTGTTTTCTGCATGTTTTTTGTTTGTTTGCAAAATCTGAACTCTGGTCTTCCAGGTAAGTGCTGGTAAAATTAATGCATACCTGTTAATATAAAAGATGTAAGCAAATGTGTATATTGTAGCTTTAAGTTTACTCCTCGCCAAGAGTGCTACTTAGACAACCTGTATATAATTGGACATGGAGCAGACTTGGAAATATTAATTGGAAATGAAACAGACTTGTATAATTTGGCAAGAACACAAAACTATTTTGAATGTAGTTAACTGTAAAAATAAATGATTTGTAAATATTCAAAAATTCTTAATCATTGGTGATATTTGATGCCATATTCTGAAGCAGGCATCAATCATCAAGTGAGAAATATTTTTATGTGCAGCTTTTTGGAAAAAATACTCAGTTTGAACATGATTAATATCTTACAAGCCTGCCTTAAAAGTTGTTCTTGAAGAAACATAGATTATAAGCAATATAAATTCCCTTTAGTCTTAAAATGTAGTACACTAATTTTAAATGTAGCCGTGTTTACATTTGAAAAGCTTGCTAATTTTACCTGAACATTTGATGGTTATACTGATCACATTTTCAAAGAATTCAACTGATATCACACCAGCCTAATTTTAATTGTAAATTCTTAAATGCTGATTCCTTTGGTCATTCCGCCTTCTAAATTACAAAAGTGAGAGCATTTAAACTGAGTTGATTGAAATTAACAAATTGATAACGTAATCATCTGCTTTACAGATAATTGAGCTATTGAAGTCCAAAAGTAATTTCAAGGGTAATTTGTTTGTGAATTTTGATTTACACATGCTAACATTTGTGCTAAAGTGCACAAATGATAGATTTTAGGCTTTTATCAATTACATTGTAAATTATATGACTTAAATAAAACAAATTATTTTTAAACAACTATATTAAAAATAAAATGATTGATCCTTAAAAAGGTACAATGTTTATCCTGCAATTTAAAAATAATGGACTTCATTTTATTAACTATATTTCTGCTTGGCATTTTGAATGCCAGCTCAATGTCCATATAAATAGCATCAACCTCACCAGAACAGAACATGCTGAAAATACTCACTCGGTTAGGCAGTTAATGTTTCAGGTCAATGAATATTCCTCAGAAGTAGCTTTGACCACCATTATATGTTGAATCATCCAATGGTGCTTGAATCATGGCGCTTAAGCACATATTCACTTTCATTGAAATGAGCTGATTTTCCAATAAATATTTATTTCTACCCAATTATGCTGAACTTTGCACTACTGTTATTGGGTTGATTGGCTTGTGCTTATTTTTTTTAAGTCTTTTTAGTGAGTATCTTGAGATGGACGATGACTTCTAGTCCACTTTTCGTGGGTTTTGAGGTGACTAATGAATCTAGTATTTGAACTTAAATAGTGGTTTATCTTTAGCAGCCTTTCAGTTTTCCACTTCAGCTTTAGCTGATGGGAATTGAAAGTCTCTGCTATTTCTAATTTGCTACTTTTAGCAACCTACACTTAACCAATTACCAGCCTTAGTTCATAAGAAGCAAGAGTAGGCCATGTGGTGCTTTGCACCTGATCTTTCATTCTTTCAAGATCATAGCAGACCATTTTCAAGCACCATCACCGTATCCCTCCATTCCCTTCATATTAATCCACATTTTGAATGAACGTAATGACCTCCGCAGTCCTTCAAGTTACAAAATTCCAAAGGTGGTCCTTCCTCTGCATGAAGAATTGTTTCCTTATCTCCTTCCGTAGTGGCCCATCCCTTAATTCTCAAACTGTGCCTCTTGGCCCTCATGTCCTCTATCAAGGAAACATCTGCATTTAGCTGTTTCCAAATCACTGTCATTCTTTTAAGCTGTGAAGAATACAGTCCGAGTCGAGTCAGTCCCTCCACATGTGGCAAACATGGAATCAGTCTACGGAATCCTCACTGCACCCCCTCCATGTGCATCCTTTCTATACTGCACAATACTCGATGTTCAATCTTACAAAGGCTCTGTCCAATTTCAATAAGGCTTTCATAATTCCAGTAACCAAACCCTTTTGTTTTGGAGGCTGACATTCCAGTTTCTCTCCTATTTCCCATTGCTCCTGCAGTTTGGCCTTTATAAATGTGTAAACAAGCATCCCACATTTCTTGGAACCCATCTCTTAAAATTACCAGTTTTTTTTAAGCATTTCTCTTCCTATTACTGTCATACACACACCTGTCCTCTCTTATCATTTTTATATTGTTATGCCTGCACGGGCAAGGTGCTCTTAACACTTTACTGATAACATTTGCCACTACATGAAGATTTCCTTTGGCTTCTTCAGTAATCAATTTTGAGTTTGATACATATTTAATATGCCATACATCTGCAAATGCATGCTCTTTACATTTTCACATCTATACCAGATTAGCTGACTGCTGTAAATCACGCTTTGAGGATTTACCAAATTACCCAACAAAAAAAAATCAGTGGAGTTGATGAGTATACGAAAGAGAATATGTTAAAGGGCTACTGAAAAATAAAGAGATGGGGAGTGCATTTGATGGAATTGCTCTTTTGGAAGATAGCAAGACCCGATGACCTAATTAGCAACCCCTGTGTCATAAAAAAAAGTAAGTCATTGAAAGGGTCCATCAAATTCCGCAAGAATCTCAAACTTTCCTGCATTTACTTCATTGTCTTCCAGTTTTTATCGTCTGTAAAAGGCATTGGAGACCACCCTGAGATCACATAATTCTCTTTCTTAACTTCTGAAACTGGAGAGGAGCTCAACAAAGTTTCTTTGGGATGAAACTTCAAGAATTTTGTAGATTCCCTTTTAACCTTGTAATTTTATTTCCTGATATTCTTCAGTCAATTATTGTTTCAGGGCAAAATAATTGAATGCCATTCCTTTTAACTTTCATTTTATTTCCAATTTATTTATCAATTTAAAATAAGAATTTTGAAGTAAGTTTGTTTTGACTGAAGTATTTAAGAAGGTCCTTAAGATTTTGCAGCGATTTAAACTTTTCCACATCTAACCCTTTTTCAGAACAAATATTTGAGGTACACCTTTTGGAAATGGCCTCCTAAAATTAACTGTTTAGAAAGCTCTTGGGCAAATAGGGAGTGAGGGTAATCTATTAGTAATTTAAAACCTGACATCATGTTTTCTAAAGAATATACGTCACAGGTGAGATAGGGCATCATCTTAATGAAAATGTCAGAGTAGGTATGAGGGGCCAGGAGCCTTTTCCTCATTTTCTTCTCACTAATTTACTCAGTTTAAGTTTTTGACTCTTCAATATTATTTTTTGTTTGTTCAATGAATCTTGTAATTATGTTTGCTGTTTCCCAAATGTTGCCCTGCCCTCTTGCCCACAGTTTCCTGAAAAATAAAACCAGCAATACTTCCCCTGTTGGAGTAAACACCTCAGAAAATCAGTCCATGAATAACATTGATTGTAGCATTGTGTGCTACCACACATGAACTTCTCTGCATGTTTTGCTCTTAATACCTGGTCTTGGTTGTAACAGTGGTGCAATGGAGGAGAGAGACGAAAGAAAGAAAACAACATATGATTTGGAATGTGAAGAATAAATGTCTTCCTTAATCTAGCCTTTACATAGTAGCATTGAATTATTTTTATTAAGTAGAATAGTTAGCAGATATTTTAATTTCATTTTGCTTAAAATTGTTTCCCAATTAAAAATAAAACCATTAGTAAGATATTTATGTTGCCAATTAATTAGTGTAATGAGTTTCTATCACATTGACCGCTTTGCATAAATTCTAAAACAATTTTGATGATTGTTCAAATTTGAAGTCAGCAGTATTAGTAGACACAACAAAGTATTTGTAAAAATGTTTTATTCAAAGTGAAACAAATTAAACATAATAACTAAGTATATTTATTTGAAGTAATTTTAAGCATATAAATGGATTTGACCAATAAGAAGTTGTTAACAGGAAATAAAATCCCCTCAACTGAAAATGCTGGTTGTTGAACCATATTATTTGAAACTTTCAAATCATTAATTTTTTTTAAATGAATAAAAATACGGAAATTACATGAAGCTTATGTCATTAGGTACTGAGACAGAATGTTGCTACATTTTGCAATCCTCTCTTTATATTTTTACAATAGCCCTCTCTGTTAGCATGAAAACCTGATTTTTGTATCTTTGTTCCAATTTTTGTGAGCGTCTGGTTAATTTTTCTTTCTGCCTTCGTGTTCAGATATAGTGCATGAGAATCTGAAAATAGGTTCAGATGGTGAGAGTGATCAAGCTTCTGGGACTTCGTCTGATGAGGTGCAGTCGCCCACACGTGTTCGAATGAGAAATCACCTACACAGACGAATCTCCATGGAGGTAGGATTTTATATCAGAATTCAGCAGATGTAATAATTGTTTAAAGTTGCAGTTCACTTGTAGGATCAATATTCTGCTATTGTGCCATTTTCTCTATGCTGCGTAAGAGTCAAAAATAAATATGGCTCTTGCAAGGTAGGTCTTCAATGTGTGATGATGCCATAAGATGAAAACATATATGAACCTTATTAATATCTCAGCTTTTAAATGCACAGCATCTTGACTTAAAGCATCATAGTATGGAAACTTGGCTTTAAGAACATAGTGTGACAGTGGCGTAGCTGGTAAAGCAGCTGTCACACACATACATACTTAGGTACTGTCTACGTGGAATTTCCACTTTCTCCCGGTGACCACGTGGTTTCCTCCCACATCACACAGATCTGTGGGTTTATCAGTGGATACGTGAGTAAGATAATATAGAACTAATGTTTAGGTTCAGGTTTATTATTGCCACGTGTATTGAGGTGCAGTGAAAAGCTTTGTTTTGAACGCCATCCAATCAGATCAAATAATACTATTACATAAATACAGCCGTCGAGCAAAGGATAATTGATGGTTGGCATGGACTCGGCCGAAGGGTTTGTTTGCATGCTGTGTGTTTAATTAAACAATGAATAATACCATGTTTAACTCAGATGTTCTCTGACGAACCACCACTTTCTTGATTAGTATGGGTGTCAGGGTTATGGAGAGAAGGTAGGAGAATGGGGTTAGGAGTGAGAAATAGATCAGCCATGATTGAATGGCGGAGTAGACATGATGGGCCGAATGGCCTAATACTACTACTATCACTTAAGTCAGGCTGAAAATATGAACAAATCTAAGGTAGCAAAAAAACATTGACGAATAATATAAAACGAAACAAAGAAATCCTTTCCTTTTTTAAAGTTACCATTTGGCAGCCAACCTGCAAGCTTGAATGTGCCAATATTATTTCCCATTGTCTTGTCCGAAAGATTCTAACCATTATTTTCTTTCATTTAGAACAGTAACATACTTAAAAATGTTGATAATCTTTATGGTCTTGGACACAGTTCCATGTAAAAAAAAAAAATGGTGCCAAAAAATTAAATGTCTACTGCTTTTCCCAGATAATGGCTGCAAAGGTTGTCAGCTTGACTCATCCCTGGAAGGGTTTGGAATCTATTTGGTGTTTGATAATTGGCCCTCCAAATATTTAACTTGATCTGCCGTGAAAATTGTTGATGTGTTTGAAGTGCCCGGGGAGGAGGGGGTGGTGCGGGAGGGAAGGGAAAAATTAACCAGCGAGTTCCGGAGAGAACCGTCTTTGTGGAAAGCAGACTGGGGGGGGGAGATGGAAAGATGTGGCGAGTGGTGGGGTCACTTTGGAGGTGGCGACAATGACATAGGACTATTTGTTGTATGTGACGGCTAGTGGGGTGAAAGGTGAGGACTAGGGGGACTCTGCCCTTGTTACGAGTGGGGGGATGGGGAGAGAGAGCAGCGTTACAGGGTATTGAAGAGACTCTGGTGATAGCCTCATCTATAGTAGGGGAGGGGAACCCCTATTCCCTGAAGAATTAGGACATTTCCGATGCCCTGGTGTGGAACACCTCATCCAAGGAGCATATTGAAGAGACCATGGTGAGAGCCTCATCTATGGTAGGGCAGGGGAACCCCCATTCCCTGATGAATTAGGACATTTCCGATGCCCTGGTGTGGAACACCTCATCCTGGGAGCAATTGAAGAGACCCTGGTAAGACAAGGACAGAGTCCCCCTAGTCCTCACCTTTCACCCCACTAGCCATCACATACAACAAATAGTCCTCCATCATTTTCGTGTGGGACAGGCCCTTAAATTGTCCCTAGTGTGTGTAGGATAGTGTTAATGTGCGTGGATCACTGGTGCACGTGGACTCGGTGGGCCGAAGGGCTTATAGGCTGCGGGCCGAGCATCGAAAATGTGTCTAGAATTTGACTTTTGTGGCCCATCTTTGGGATCTACTTGAAATTTGGCACAGATTTAGATAAAATATAATAATTGAGAAGGGAAGTCATAACTCGTCATTGCCAAAAGTTCCACATTAATTAATTAAGCTAATTAGAAAATGAGATCTAAACAGTAAGCAGCATCTAGTGTTCAATGCTCATATTATTCCATGGGGAGCCTAATTCCGTGCTGCTGTCTATTAAACTATATATTATTCCTTCGAAACCTTGCTATTGTCTTGATGTAATTTTTTTTTTTTTTGACATCGGTTGGAAGCTGCATACCAAATCTCGTTGCACTGATGTGCAATGACAATAAACAATATTATTATTATTATATTATTATTATACCATATATATTTATAATAATATGTGGTATAATATATATATAATAATTATATATGTGTATATATATATTACTTGCGAATATGACTGGAATTATATATAATTATATTATATGAAAATAATATACTGAATATAATTGTGAGTATGTATTTTGAATGAGACTGCCGCAGAGGTCCGGCTCTTGAACTCGCCTAGTTAATCGGTGAGGGCAGTTCCTGTGGGTTTCCTCGTTTACTGAACCCCACTGACTGCCAGTGTGCAGAGTGGGGGTCACAGCAGTAGTGGGATTGGGACAGTGCGAGGCTGGGGGAAGGCAAATGCATCTTCCACTAAGAGGTAAATGCCTAACCTTAACCCTAACTCGCCCCCCTTCCAGAGCAGCCCACAGGAGCTGGAGCTGCTTTGGGACTGGCTGCGGGCTTCGTAAATGTGGCCGCTCAGCGCGTCCACCTCAGCCAGCGTGCCCTTCTGGATCATCATGGTGATGATGGTGGGGTGCAGCACTGCCCTGCACGCCGCCCGGGCCGCCTTCAGCCCCCCCCACAGTATCATCAGTCTGCTCGCTCGCTCGCTGCAACACCGGCCGACCGACAGCCCGACCGATCCTTCACAGTTCTCACCGGCCAGCCGACAGCCTGACCGATCCTTCACAGCACTCACTGGCCTACCGACAGCCCGACCAATCCTTCACAGCACTCACTGGCCTACCGACAGCCCGACCGATCCTTCACAGCACTCACTGGCCTACCGACAGCCTGACCGATCCTTCACAGCATCCACCGTGGGCCGACTGATCGACTGACTGACCGACCGACCGACCCTAATCCTAATCCTAACCCTACATTTTTATTTATCATTTTTAGTTACCAGTTCACATCATAACTTTACAAAGATAAATCAATTGTAAAACAAAATTGTCAGCCAGGTTAGCATTACCTTTATTCCTTCGAAACCTTGCTATTGTTTTGATGTAATTAGGAGGCAGCCATGATCCCAGAGTGCTCACTGCCTAGCTACCATGACACAAAGTGCGTGATTGGTCAATTGGCATCCGACGCAATGTCAAACGAGCCTTGATTGGACAATTACTACTCGGAAAATTGGAGGTTTTTCCCTTATTTTAAAAATATATGCAGGTTTTGTTCTTGACGAGTTTCAAGTATGATTTATATAATATTTTTACGCAATATGTAAAAAATTCAGATAGTTACGTGATTTGGGTCACAAACTTAAAAGCACCTCGGCCCACAGCCTACTGTTTCCGCGCTGTACCTCTAAAACTAAAATTAATACAAAGTCAGGATTTGCAAACTTGCACCATAGAGTCCAACAGATTCTACATCTGCAAATGTGTCGATTATTTTGATTTCATTTCTTGTTTTTAATTTACCTTTTAATGTTTTGTTTTTAACTGTTATTTACCTCATAACCTGTAAATGTTTCCATTATTTAAAAATGGTTGAAATCCTTGACAGCTTTGAGAACTGGGAATGAGACATCCCAGCTTTGCCTTCTGTAAAAACGCCTGTCAGGAGTATTACAAGTGTGATACTGTCCAAGGCTTGGTTGCTATCCAGACTTTGCCACCTATATCAAGGGAGCCAAGGCCCAGCGAGACTAGCCATCTGCAGTCAGTGGGTGCCAAGAGATGTCTTACAAGATTTAGTCTATTGGTTAAAACGATTGAAATTGTTGATGATTCATACAATATGTATGTTTGAGGCAAAATAGGTTATTGAGGTGTTATACCTTGTAAACAATTCAAAATACAATTAAACCTTTCACAGATTGTCATGAATGATTAATTCATAAAGGACATCCAAAATTTCTCGCTCTTCAGTATTTCCACTCTAGACCATCCAAGATATCCTCTTTCTTCAGTCTTTCCACTGTCAGACATCCAAGATATCCTCTTTCTTCAAGCTTTCTGCTCTAGGACATCTCCTTTCTTCAGTAAACTTGCTTTTCCGCCAAGTTGTTGAGGTTGGAGCCCTCATCTGTCCTCTTTGTGTCTCGCAATTCTGTTCTCGTTCACACTCCCCCAGCGTGAACTACAATAGATTTTCCTGGTCCTTATCTTTCATGCCACCAGCCTCCGCATTCAACACATCGTTATCTGACATGTCTGCCACCTTCAACATGATATCAACACAAGTCACAGCTTGTTGTCCCCACCTCTTTCTGCGTTGCATAGAGACCACTTCCTCTGCACCTCCTTAGTTTGCTCATCACTGCCCACTCAAGCTGCGTCCTTCAACTGCAGGAGATCTCACACTGTCCCTGCATCTCCTCTCTCACCTGACTCAGGGATTCCAGCAGCTCCTTCCAGGTGAGAGAGAGGATCATGTA
Organism: Leucoraja erinaceus; assembly: GCF_028641065.1. Lineage (NCBI taxonomy): Eukaryota > Metazoa > Chordata > Chondrichthyes > Rajiformes > Rajidae > Leucoraja > Leucoraja erinaceus. Next base: position 2,282,904 of record NC_073398.1, read on the forward strand.
CACCTCTGGAAACTCACTCTTCTGTGTTTGGTTTTCTCGATATGTTTTTTTTTTGTTTGACGAGATCAAGCATAGACGAGCATAAACCCCTATACCGAACATGTGCTATGTTTAACAGGACCCGCTGGATCTCTTGTTTGCTAATCATTTTAGATTCCCTTCTCAATCCCATTTCATCCTCTCCGTCCTTACTATCCTTAGCCACTTCAATCGGCAGGTAGTGTTGGTGCTTTGCAGTGCCAGAGACCTGAGTTCATTCTTAACTACAGGTGCTGTCTGTACAGACTTTGTACTTAGAAGACAGCATAAAAGTAAAGGAGAAAGCAAATAAGATTGCAAAGATTATCGGGAAGTTCGAGGCTAGGGAAGCTGTTAAAAGCCAGCAGAATACAACTAAAAGGGCAATAAGGGAAAAAAAGATGAAATATGAAGGAAAGCAAGCCAATAATATAAAAGAGGATACCAAAAGTTTTTTCAGATATATAAAAAGTAAAAGTGGCAAGAGTAGACATTGGACTGCTGGAAAATGACACCAGAGAAATAGTCATAGACAATAGGTGCAGGAGTAGGCCAAGAAGAAAGGAAGAGGTGGAACCAGTGGTCTGAGGGAGAGCTGAGAAGGGGAGGAGAAAGTAAGGACTACCTGAAATTAGAGAAGTCAATGTACATACCGCTGGGGTGCAAACTGCCCAAGTGAAATATGAGGTGCTGCTCCTCCAATTTACGGTGGTCCTCACTCTGGCCATGGAGGAGGCCAAGGACAGAAAGGTCGGATTCGGAATGGGAGGGGGAGTTGAAGTACTGAGCCACCGGGAGATCAGGTTGGTTATTGTGAACCAAGCGGAGGTGTTCGGCGAAGCGATCGCCAAGCCTCCGCTTGGTCTCACTGATGTAGAGCAGCTGACATCTAGAGCAGCGGATGCAATAGCTGAGGTTGGAGGATGTGCAGGTGAATCTCTGCCGCACCTGGAAAGACTGCTTGGGTCCTTGAATGGAGTGAAGAGGAGAGATAAAGCGACAAGTGTAGCATTTCTTGCAGTTGCAAGGGAAGGTGCCCGGAGATGGGGTGGTTCAGGTGGGAAGGGACGAATTGACCAGGGACTTTACTGGCTTTACCTTGCACTAAACGTTATTCCATTATCGTGTATCTGTACACTGCGAATGGCTCGATTCTAATCATTAATATATCTTTCCGCTGGCTAGTTAGCACACAACAAAAGGTTTTTACTGTACCTCGGTACGTGACAATAAACTAAACTGAAACTGAAGTAAAGAGCATAGACAAAGAGTTAGCGGATGTTGTTTACTTAGATTTTCAGAAGGCCTTTGATAGGGTACTGCACGAGGCTACAAAACAGGATATGAGCTCATAGTATTAGAGGGAAGATAGTAACATGGATGGAAGATTGGCAGAATGGTACAAAGCAAAGAGTGGGAATAACAGGGACTTTTTCTGGTTTGCAACCAGTGACGAGCAGTTCTGCAGAGGTCAGTGTTGGGCCTGCTCACTTTTCACGTTATATATTAATGATTTGGATGATGGAATTGATGGCTGTGCGTTTGCAGATGATACGAAGATAGGTGGAGGGGTAGGTAGCATAGAGGAGCAGGGAGTCTGCAGAAGGACTTGGACAGTTTGAGAAAGTGGGCAAAAAGTGGCAGATGGAATGCAGCGTAGCAAAGTGTGTGGTCATACACTTTGGGAGTAGGATTTAGGAAAGTAGAAAATGGGGAGAGGATTCAGAAATCGGATGCGCAAAGGAACTCGGGAGTGCTGGTGCAGGATTCCCAGAAGGTTAATTTGCAGGTTGAATCGGTAGAAAGGAATGCAAATGCAATGTTATCATTCATTTAGAGCAAACTAGAATATAAAAGCAAAGATGTAATGCTGAGACTTTATAGGGCTCTGGTCGGACTGATTTTGGAGTATTGTGAGCAGTTTTGGGCTCCATATCTGAGGGGAGGGTAGATCAGCCATGAGTGCAGACTCAATGGGTCAAATGGTTTATTTCTGCTAAGTTCTTCCAGCACTTGGTGTTTTGCTGAAGATTCCAGCATCTGCAATTCCTTGTGTCTCCAGACAGATATTATCTTGGTTTTATTTTCTACACTAAGCATTGAATTGATAGGACAATGATCACTAAATTATACAGATTTCATAGGTTTTAGCTCCATAACCACAAAATGAATGGAGGAATAAAAAATCACTGAAGATAACTTATGGATTTGACTCCCTGTGGTGGTAGTCCAGAAATTGCTCTGATATTTCCTCTGTTGTAAAGACAGTTTCACCAGTATTTCTCACTGAAAATTCAGAATATTTTCAGCATTTTCTATTCTTGCATTTGTACCTGTGTCTGGCAAACTGCTGTGCAAAATGGAGTGCATTGACACCATGTCTTCATTAAATACAACACCATATTTGAAAATTGTCTCGGGTTCACAATTTAAACTTGTTGGAGGTGTTGTCCAATATTATTTATGTATATGAAAAGTTTCACAAAGGCAGCCATGTCATTCAGACACACCTGCCAGATAATTCAGCAACTGGGCAGCACAGTGTTGCAGCTAAGGTAAACAAAAATGCTGGAGAAACTCAGCAGCACCTATGGAGTGAAAGAAATAGGCAACGTTTCGGTCCGAAACACTTCTTCAGACTGACGCTCCATAGATACTGCTGCACCCACTGAGTTTCTCCAGCATTTTTGTGTACCTTCGATTTTCCAGCATCTGCAGTTCCTTCTTAAACACAGTGTTGCAGCTAGTTTAGCTGTTGCCTCACAACTCAAGTGAACCGGATTCAATGCTAATCTCTGGTAATGTATGTATGGAGTTTGCATATTCTCGCTCTGATAATATGGGCTTCTTGCCACATCCCATAGACATGCAGGATGACGTGGCAAGACGCTGGATATATGCACCATTTCTATATCTTGGGAACCACTTTTGAACAATGATAGGCATCAGAAATTAAATTCACCACCTTCATTGCACCAGCATGTGGTTGTGTCAGGGAAAAAAGTGTAAGAAGATTAAGGCCTAATTTCAGACACAAAGCTCATGGTCTATCAGGCAGTGATCCTTGAAAATAAAAAAACTACAGATGCAAGAAATCTTATATTAAATATAACAAGCACTCTGCAGGTCAGACATCCATGGAAAGAGAAGCAGTTACCATTTTAGGTTGGGGGCCATTCATCAGAACTAGTTATCATTTATGTTCTGAAACACGAACTGCTGACAGCAGATAACGTGGCATTGTAGCTATACCCACAAGACTCAACAAAATCCTCCATATCTATTGGCAGGATAAGTGAACCAACATGAGGCTAACGTCCCAACATTGAGGAAGGGTCTGTGTATTCTTTTCTAATTGGAATGGTAAAAGGTGCAACGATTGTGCAATATCTTCAGAAATCCTGCAGATGGAGTACCTGGACAATCTACCAATCTTAACTAAATAAGGCAGTCCAGTCCAAAATAGTTTTTCTTGTCACCAAAAACCTCTTGCTGCTGCCATCAAAATGATGCGTGTTCTTTGACCGCTGCTCCCTGCTGGCTGATTATCACCAACAGAAAGACCAAGGGGTTTGTGGAAAGAAATGGAAACTGAATTTCAAACGGCTGATCCCAGACAGCAACAAGGAACACATGGATAATGCACGTTGATTCACGAGAAAAAAATCAACGTGAATATCAAGAAGTTCTTCATCTTCAAATTTTTCAGAAATAAAGAGTCAGAGTGAATTGCACCAATTCAAAGAAAGAATGTTGTATGGTGTATTTTTTAGTTTAATTTAGGGATACAGCATGGAAACTGGCCCTTCGGCCCACTGCGTCCGCGCCGACCAGCGATCCCCGCACATTAGCATTATCCTACATCTACTAGGACCATTTTTTTTTTTTTTTTACCAATTAACTTACAAACCTGTACGTCTTTGGAGTGTGGGAGGAAACCGAAGATCTCGGAGAAAAGTCACGGGGGGACCGTACAAACTCCGTACAGACAGCACCCATAGTCGGGACTGAATCTGGGTCTGCAGCGCTGCATTTGCTGTAAGGCAGGCAACTCTACCGCTGCATCACCGTGGCTTGTATGGTTGATGGAGGTGGATGTTGAGGAGAAACTTCAAGCTGTAAAGAGTCAGGAGACTTTGCCTCAGACTCTTCCAAGATCATTATCCGATTACAGAGCTCATTCAATAAAGTAGAATGTGACTGGCTCACGTTTTCAAAATGTTTAGAAAAAAAGTTCTGAGATCAACCGTCTTGAGGAAGGATAGCAGCTTTGCAACCTGACATTATATGGATCTGCAGGTTCTTCTATGCTAGAGTACCTGATCTAAAGTTTGTAGAGACCAGAGTCTCCAGGAACATTCTGAATTGTCATCAGAAAATGATGAAAATGCTCAGCAGCATCTATGAACAGACAAAGAGAGTTAACATTTCACGTCTAAGACCGTACAACATTAACTTTGCTGCTCTTTTCCTCAGATGCTGCCTGACTTGAAGACTGTTTCCAGCATTTTCTGTTTTAAGGTTTCCAGCATCTGTAGTTTTTAACTCCCAGAACTTTGTCATCTATCTTGGAGGTTTTAAAGGACAGCAGGATGGAGAGTTCAGACCAACCGTTGATCCAGAATGAACCATTCTTTCAAGATAAAGAAACCTGGAAGTGCTAGCTGCCCGTCGAGTTCTCCTTGGCTCTGAGATTGAATCAAAGCAGATGCTGGATGTGTCCTTGAAGGGCATGATCACTCTGATGTAGGCAAGCTGAATGGGGAGAACGAAGAAATCAAAAATTGATGTCCCACTATTAAACGTCAACTACAAGATTCTTTCCAAGGTCATTCATAATGAAATCGAGTCTGTTCTGGGCCTGATTCACCTGAACAAGACCTGTATCATTCTCAGGAGGAAGATGTCTAACGACCTTGTGTTTATTGACTGGTACTCATTTGTCCTGTCAGTCTCTTCCAGGAGAAAGCCTTTGATAGAATATTACACATGTAAACAGTGGACATTGCTCAAATGGATTTAGCAGAAGAATCTTTAAGTGGTTAAGACTGCTCTACACATATGTGTGTAGTGTTGTCCTAATCAGTAGGTGGGAAACAAAAAGCGAGCTAGAATCTGCAGTTAGGAAGGGTTATCTTGTCTTGTTTGCAATGTATGAAGCCTTTTGCCAAGTCCATGAAGAAGTATTAGGTATAAGCAGGGTGATCATCTCAGGCAGTGGTTAAAGCATCCAATATATGAACAAAGACACTATCTTGTGCTGGATGTAGACAAAAATGCTGGAGAAACTCTAGTGGGTGAGGCAGCATCTAGGAGCGAAGGAATAGATGAAGTTTCGGGTCGAGTCCCTTCTGCTGGATGCACTGCTGATCCACAGCTACTCTAATTTCTGGTGACTATTTGGGGGGAGTCCTGTAGTACAATCCCTTTAAGCTCATCACCCCATTCTTATTTAGAAATTCCATCCATGTAGCTGGACAATCTGTCTGGAATATCGCTGTAAGTACTACAGTGATGTGGTGTCTCTTCAAAACTTAAGATTTAACGTACAATTTGAAAGGGAGAAGGTGAAATTGGATGTGTCGGTATTACAGCTGAGCAAAGGGGACTATCGAGGCATGACGGGGAGGAGCTGGCAAAAATTGACTGGAAAGGGGCTTTAGTAGGAATGGCTGTAGAGCAGCAATTGCAGGAATTTCTGCAGATAATACGGAAGGTACTGTATAATTTCATTCCAAAGAGAAAGAAAGATTCCAGGGGGAGAATAACACAACCATGGCTGACAAGGGAGGTCAAGGCCAACATAAAAGCAAGAGAGAAGGCATGTAACGTTGCAAAGATTAGTGGGAAGCCAGAGGATAGGGATGTTTGTAATGAACAACAAAAGGTAACTAAAAGGACAATACATAGAGGAAAGATGAAGTACAAATGTAAGCTAGCCAATAATATTAAAGAGGATACCAAGAGTTTCTATGGATATATAAAGAAACAAGAATGGGCATTGGGCAGTGGCGAATGATGCAGGAGAAATGATAACTGGAAATCAAGAAATGGCAGAGCAATTGAATAACTTTTTTTGCACCAATGTTCACAGTGGAAGACACCAGCACTCTGCCTGCAATCCTGGAGAGTCGGGGTGGAAGTTAGTGGAGTGGTGATTACTAAGGAGAAGGTGTTAGGAAAACCGAAAGGTGTGAGGGTGTGTGTCACCTGGACCGGATGGACTGCACCCCAGACTTCTGAAGGAATGTGGCCTCAGAGATTGTGGAGGCATTAGTTGTGATATTTCAAGAATCACTAGTTAGCAGTCTTCAGATTGGAAAATTGTAAATATCACCGCGCTGTACAATAAGGAAGCATAGAAGAGTGGAAACTCTAGGCCGGTTAATCTGACTTCGGTGGTTGGTCAGATTTTAGTCAATTATGAAGGATGAGGTTACGCAATACTTAGGCATTCGCCATAAAATAGGCCGAAGTCAGCATGGTTTTGTGAAGGGAAGATCTTGCCTGACGAATCTGCTGGAGTCCTTTGGGGAAGTTAATAGCAGGACAGGCAGAGGGGAGGCTGTAGATGATGTACAGTGGAGGGCTGAGGACGCAACCCTGGGGGGATCGATCCTGTGTTCAGGGTGAGGGTGTTCGATGTATGTCTTCCCATCTTGACCACCTGGGGCCTGCCTGTGAGAAAGTCCAGGACCCAAGCACACAGGGGAGTGTTAAGCCCCAGTTCCAGCAGCTTCTCAGCAAATCTGGTGGGGACTATCGTATTGAAGGCTGAATTGGTCAATGAACAGCATCCTCAGCATGATCAGCCATGATCATATTGAATGGCGGTGCAGGCTCGAAGGGCCGAATGGCCTACTCCTGCACCTAATTTCTATGTTTCTATGTCTCACATAGTCCCCATTCTGGCTGTCAAGGTGAGAGAGAGAGCGCTGTGCAGAACCTGGAAGACCGCATCGTCCGTGGATCTGTTCGGCCGGTATGCAAAATGTAGCGGGTCCATGATGCGAGGGAGGAAGGCGCAGATATGGTTCTTGATCAGCCTCTCGAAGCATTTCATGACTACCGAGGTGAGGGCCACCGGTCACTAGTCATTCAAACAAGCTGGTGAGGCATTCTTTGGTACAGGTACAATGATGGATCTTTTGAAGCAGGCAGGGACCACGGACTTTGGCCAGGCAGAGGTTGAATATTGTGGTGAGCATTGGAGCTAGCTGAGTAGCACAAGACTTAAGTACTCGCCCAGATATATCACCTGGGCCTACAGCTTCTGGGCAGAAGGGAAATAGTTGCAATAAAAGGCAGATTGGCTGCCAGTGACTAGTGGAGTTCCGCAAGGGTCGGTGCTGGGGCTGCTTCTCTTCACATTGTATATTAATTATCTGGATAAGGGGATTGAAGACTTTGTGGCCAAATTTGCAGATGACGCTAAGATAGGTGATGGGGCAGGCAGTGTAGAGGAAGCAAGGACTCTGTAGAAGGACTTGGGCAGGTTAGGAGATTGGGCAGAGAAGTGGCAGATGAAATTCAGTATAGCAAAGTGCAGAGAGATGCATTTTGGTAATGAGAATAAAGGCATAGATTATTTTCTAAATGGAGAGAGAATCCAGAAATCTGAGGTGCAAAAGGACTTGTGAGTGCTGTTGCAGGACTTCCAAAAAGTTAATTTGCAAGTCGAATCATTAGTAAGGAAGGCAAATTCAATTTATATCAAGAGAACTGAAATACAAAAACAGAGATGTAATGCTGAGGCTCTATAAGGCGCTGATCAGGCCGCATTTGGAGTACCGTGAGCAAATCTGGGCCCCATATCTGAGGAAGGATGTGCTGACTCTGGAGAGGGTCCAGCGGAGATGTACAAGAATGATTCCAGGAATTAGTAGGTTAGCATATGATGAGCATTTGACAGCACTGGGCCTCTGCTCGCTGGAGTTTAGAAGGTTGAATAGGGACCTCTAACTTGAATTGAAACTAACAGAATAATGAAAGGCATAGATAGAGTGGATGTGGAAAGGATGTTTCCACTGGTGGGAGAGTCTAGGACCAGAGGTCATAGCCTCAGAATTAAAGGGTGCTTTTTTAGAAAGGAGGAGGAACCTCTTTAGTCAGAGGGTAGTTAATCCATGGGACTATTGTCACAGAGGGCTATGGAGGCCAAGTCAGTGGATATTTTGAAGGCAGAGATAGACAAATTCTTGATTAGAACGGGTGTCAAGGGTTATGGGGAGAAGGCAGGAATATGGGATTAGAGAACAGCAGCAGCCAATCCTCTCTTACGCCCTTCTCCATTAGCCTGCAGCATCAGTAACCTGGGACATGGAACTGACAGTCCTGCTCATCCCTCAACTGTATTTCTGTCACAGCTTTAATATCCCAGTCCTATGTACTCTGGTCTGGAGTTATATGCCTTACCAGTCTGGCATCTTGCATTAAAGACACTTTCGCCTATCGACTTTCCTCGCGCTCTGTCCTGCTCCTGTCTACGGAACTCCTTACTTTAACTTCTATAATTCCTCAACTTTGTCAACTGACACACTACTACTTTGGGTCCTATCCCTCTGCCAGACTAGCTTAAACCCTCTCAAGTAGCACAAGCATCTCAACATCCACCCAGTCATGTCCCCACAGGATCCTGCATTTCTCAGTAGCATTCTTTTCTCCAAACTCCAAAGAATATAGACCCGACCTGCTTAGCCTCTCTTAATAGGACATCCCAGTTGTCCCAGGGATGAGCCTCATAAATATCTTTTGTTTTGTTAGGATAGGGCATTGTTTAAATAATTTTGTTTCTTATGTTTCTTCCTATTGAAGTATGTGACCTCTGCTTTCCCACAATGAATTTGCCAAGTTTTTGTCCAGTTGTTTAATCTGTGTATCCCTCTTGGGGTTACAATATCTTCATTACAACTTGCCCTTTCACTATTTTTGTGTGATTGGAAAACTTGCATTTCACTCCCTGCTCTGGGTCAGTAATACAAATAGTAATGTAAGGGCCAAGAACTAAATGCTGGGGCATTGACTATGTCCTTCCAACCTGAAAAAAACTCTTGCACCCAATGCTTTTTTTCCCCTCTGTGACAATTCTCATTTATTCTAACGCAATTCCTCCAAAACCATGACTGCACCGGTTTCTATTACAGTACCTTGTTGAGTGTAAATCTAAGTACACTACATCTACAGGTTCCCCTCCAGAGACTATTCCTGTTACATTTTTGAAGAAATTAAAATTACTTGGCAGAATGCCTGATCAACTAATCTTTCAAAGAAATATCACTATCTTGATCCTCTCTGTCACGGGTCTCCTCCATTGCCACAGTGAGCAACACCGGAAATTGGAGGAACAGCACCTCATATTCCGCCTGGGTTGCTTGCGTCCGGATGGCATGAACGTTGAATTCTCCCAATTTTGCTAGCCCTTGCTGTCTCCTCCCCTTCCTTAACCCTCGAGCTGTCTCCACCCTTCCCCCCGCCCTCGGGCTCCTCCTCCTCCCTTTTTCCTTCCTTCTCCCCCGCACCCCCCATCAGTCTGAAGAAGGGTTTCGGCCCGAAACGTCGCCTATTTCCTTCGCTCCATAGATGCTGCTGCACCCGCTGAGTTTCTCCAGCACTTTTGTGTTTACCTTCGATCTTCCAGCATCTGCAGTTCCTTCTTGAACTCACTATCTTGATCGGTTGGTGATGAGAAATATGCACTCCTTATCAGATGTTTCATTTATAGTTGACATATTGGTCATTGTTTCCACTGAAATAAATATAAACAGCTATTGATAAACCATCAACATGTGAACGACCGTTTCTGGTATGCCCAAAAGCTGCTTGCAGGCATTGTTCTAAATCAAGTACTTCAAGATGGCTCACTTGTAAGGTCTATAACTATGTATTGAAGGATGCTTTACAGCGAACTGCTGCCACTCTGAGGACACAGTGAGAATGGGCTGCAATAAAGAGACCCTCATGTTATTGCTCACAAAATAATTGGTCTGTTAAAACCTCATGAATAATGGGAATGATATGTCCTCTTATGAAATTATTGATTTAAATATTCTGTATTATCTACTTTTATAAATTGGTTATAAATAATGTTTTGAAATTTCAAATATTGATTAAGGCACAGTGAAATGTATTTTGAATGTTTCCATAAGAAAGATGATGGAAGAAAAGAAGACAATGTAGTTCACTCGAATGCTGCTTTGAATGTGAAAATGACTTGCCAGCATTGGGGCTATTCTTGTTCAAACAATCTACAAAGTCAATAGACAATAGACAATAGGTGCAGGAGTAGGCCATTTGGCCCTTCGAGCCAGCACCGCCATTCAATGTGATCATGGCTGATCATCCCCAATCAGTACCCCGTTCCTGCCATCTCCCCATATCCCCTGACTCCGCTATTTTTAAGAGCCCTATCTAGCTCTCTTGAAAGCATCCAGAGAACCTGTCTCCACCGCCCTTTGAGGCAGAGAATTCCACAGACTCACCACTCTCTGTGAGAAAAAGTGTTTCCTCGTCTCTATTCTAAATGGCTTACTCCTTATTCTTAAACTGTGGCCCCTAGATCTGGACTCCCCCAACATCGGGAACATGTTTTCTGCCTCTAGCGTGTCCAAGCCCTTAACAATCTTATATGTTTCAATGCATGTACTGTTTCAATGAAGATATGCCCTCTCATCCTTCTAAACTCCAGAGTGTACAAGCCCAGCTGCTCCATTCTCTCAGTATATGACAGTCCCGCCATCCCGGGAATTAACCTTGTAAACCTATGCTGCACTCCCTCAATAACAAGAATGTCCTTCCTCAAATTAGGGGTCCAAAACTGCACACAATACTCCAGGTGTGGTCTCACTAGGGCTCTGTACAACTGCAGAAGGACCTCTTTGCTCCTATATTCAATTCCTCTTGTTATAAAGGCCTACATGCCATTCGCTTTCTTCATTGCCTGCTGTACCTGCATGCTTACTTTCATAGACTGATATACAAAGACCCCCCCCAGATCCCGTTGTACTTCCCCTTTTCCCAACAACGCCATTGAGATAGTAATCTGCCTTCCTGTTTTTGCTACCAAAGTGGATAACCTCACATTTATCCGCATTAAACTTTATCTGCCATGCATCTGCCCACTCCCCCAACCTGTCCAAGTCACCCTGCATTCTCATAGCATCCTCCTCACAGTTCACACTGCCACCCAGCTTTGTGTCATCTGCAAATTTGCTAATGTTAGTTTGAACCCCTTCATCCAAATCATTGATGTATATTGTAAATAGCTGCGGTCCCAGCACCGAGCCTTGCGATACCCCACTAGTCACTGCCTGCCATTCTGAAAGGGACTCGTTAATCCCTACTTTTTGTTTCCTGTCTGCCAACCATTTCTCTATCCATGTCAGCACTCTACCCCCAATACCATGTGCCCTAATTTTGCTCACTAATCTCCTATGTGGGAACTTATCAAATGCTTTCTGAAAGTCCAGGTACACTACATCCACTGGCTCTCCCTTGTCCATTATCCTAGTTACATCTTCAAAAAATTCCAGAAGATTAGTCAAGCACGATTTCCCCTTCGTAAATCCATGCTGACTTGGACCGATCCTGTTACTGCTATCCAAATGTTCGGCTATCTTTTAATATTAACTCCAGCATCTTCCCCACCACCGATGTCAGGCTAACTGGTCTATAATTCCCTGTTTTATAGAACATTTGAAAATTATCACCAATGCATCCACGATTTCTAGAGCCATTTCCTCAAGTACCCTGGGATGAAGACCATCAGGTCCTGGGGATTTATCAGCCTTCAGTCCCATCAGTCTATCCAAAACCATTTCCTGCCTAATGTGGATTTTCTTCATAGAAACATAGAAATTAGGTGCAGGAGTAGGCCATTCGGCCCTTCGAGCCTGCACCGCCATTCAATATGATCATGGCTGATCATCCAACTCAGTATCCCGTACCTGCTCAGTTCCTCTATTCACCCTCAGTTCACCCTAGATCCTCTGGCCACTACTATATCGGGAAGATTGTTTGTGTCCTCCTTAGTGAAGACGGATCCAAAAACTCATCCAGTTGGGCATGCGGGACTGGCGAAGAAGAGGGCCATTCAGTCTGCAACAAAGTCGCAGAGAAAGCCACTAGGTGGCTTTGGATTAAGAGGGCTGATCAGTGGGTGGTTGCTGCTGGGTCGCCTGGGCGAGGGTGTCTGATGTTGTGAGACCAGAAACACACGATGACCCCAGGTCATATCACTGAGGATGCATCCTAGCGCATCTAGAAGATGTATCTTTCACACACGATTCATGTCTCCAGTGATTAATGTGTCTAGGGCAGAGGCAAAGATCCAAGATTTGGGACTATGAGCTGGAGAAACATTTTTCCCCAGAGGGTTATGAGGTTGACAAAAACAAAACTGGATCTTTAATTGGGTCCAGAAATAGATGTTGTTAGCTAGGGCAACTCTAAACTTGGTTCTTTAGGGTGATTTTTGAAGATGAGATTTAGAAAGGTTTACCAAACTCTGGAGACTGGATGGATAAAGAATTATTATCCTACTTGGAGTTATAATATACAAGTAGTCAAAGCTGGAACAAAAATATTTTGGGTGGAATATAGCTGATGCGGTTTATAAAAGTAGGCAGCACCAGGTCCATAAAGACATGAGAAGTGGTGGGCTTTTGGGACAAATATAGGCCACGCTTGATTTGTGAGAAGAGTTGAGCAATATTTAAGGTTTATAGATGATGGCAATAAATCCTCATCCATGTTCTTGACGATGGTTAAAAAATGGATGAGGATTTTGATGGTAGATGAGCAAAAAGATTGGCTAGTGCCATTGTGTGATTTATCATTGATATTTAAATAGTTTTGCTGATGAAAGAGGAAACCATTCAGAAAAGATAACGAAGTTGCAATTAAATTATAAACTAATTTGTTTAATGTTTATATTAAACAAATTACAAAGTGTAAAGATGACAACCTTTCAACGTCAGTAAGACAAAGGGGATAGTGATCAAATCCAGGAAGCGAAGCATTGCACGTACCACGGTATGCATTGACAGCACCAAAGTAGAGATGGTTGAAGGCTCCAACTTACTAGGAATAAATATCACGAGCAATTTGTCCTGCACCAGCCACATCGATGCTCGGGCCAAGAAAGTACACCAATGCCTCTGCTTCCTTAGAAGGCTTAGGAAGTTTGGCATGTCCCCAACAACTCCCACCAACTTCTACAGATGCACCGTGGAAAACATTTTAACACGATGCATCACAGCATGGTTTGGGAACAGCTCCATCCAGGATCACAAGTAATTGCAGAGAATTGTGGACGCAGCCACCCTCCCTTCCATTGATTCCCTTTGCACTTCATGCTGCCTTGGCAAGACTAACAGCATAATCAAGGACGACTCTCACCTGGTCATTCCCTCTTCTCCCCTCTCCCATCAAGCAAGAGATACAGAAATGTGAAAATACACACCTCCAGATTCAGGGTCAGGTTTCTTCTCAGCTGTTATCATGCAACTGAATCATCTATCAACAACTCGGGAGCGTTCGTGAGTTACTATCCACTTTTCTGGAGACCTTTGGATTATCTTTAATAGTTCATTACTGGACTTAACCTTGGACTAAACATTATTCCCTTTATCGTGTATCTGTACACTGTGGATGGCTTGATTGTAATCATGTATAATCTTTCTGCTGACTGGTTAGAATGCAACAAAAGCTTTCCAATATATTAAACTATATCTGTGTAGCAAAATATTCCAAGTCACTGAGCAAGAAACTTAAGGAAGAAAATATAGAACTAAGGGTTTGAGGTTGAAACCCAGCTTTCACTTGCGGAGTGATTGTATAACAGGGCTCGAAATTCACGGTTGCCCGGGTGCCATTGACCACTCAAAGCGCCGCCGGGCAACCTAAACACCGAGTCATTTTGCCTGGCTTGGCAACCAGATACTGGTTTGTACCGAAGATAGACACAAAAAACTGGAGTAACTCCGTGGGTCAGGTAGCATCTCTGGAGAAAAGGAACGCGACGTTTTGTGTCGGCGGTGACGGCTGTATTGCGTGGGCAAGATACTAGGTGCGGGGTGACGAAGGGTCGCAGCGAATGATGACCCCGAACAGCGGCTCCATCTCCTCCTGCCCCCCGCACCCCGCCAGCCCTGATAAGGGCCGCTGCTTGCAAACCCGCTAACCAAAGATCTTATAGCAGAGCTCCGCTATAGGATCTTTGCCGCTAACGGCGCTTTAAAAAAAAAAACCCTACCGCACGCCGAGGCCGGGAGGGAGGGGGAGGCCTCGGCGTGCGGGAGGGTTTGTTTTGAAAGCCCCTCCCCGTTAGCTCCCCCTGCTCCCCGTGGCCGCTGCTGCTCCTGGCCCCCGTCATTCCCTCCCCCTTCTGAAGCAGCCCCCCCCCCCCCCTACTATCCCTCTCTCTCTCCTGACATCCCCCGTGCTCTCCCCTCACAATTATACCTACTCCAAACAGCACATACTAATTCACCTGCCTCAATCCATCCATTCTGCACCGACTGCCTTCTATCCCCACCACCCCCCCACTGGCCATCTATCCACCCTGCACTGATTCACACACACCCCCTTCCCTGACCCTATTGTCCTGGAAATGTCTTCAGAGCGAATATTGACTACGTTTGTTAACGGAATGCAATCAAATGTGTTTTAATTCCCAATGTTATTATTTGTTTTAATCAATAAAGATGGATTAATTAAATTGTGAACACGTGAAACATTAAAACCGCAGTGTTCGATTGTCACTGCTACCGTTGACACGTTATTACAGAATTCATTTTAACGGCAAATCAATGCTCTTACTATGGAGTATCAGTACTGTAGTTATTTAATGAGCAACATTCACAACTATACGTACGCATATATGTTACGAAAAAAAGTTAAGCGAGAGCCCTGTAATATGCTGATGATAAAGAATTGTAGAAACACCGATATCTTAGGAAAGTTATCAGGATAGAGAATAATACAGAAATGAATTACTCCCATCCTGAAGTGTTTGCTTGGTAGGAGGTGTGATTAATTGTGAGAAAGCAGAGTTTAAAGATGAGTAAGGGTATTGGCTTCACCCATTCTGGAGTTGAAATGACAAAAATAAATACTGAGTTTAGAATTATTGTTAGATAAGCTATTAATTGATGGTTAATGAAGGAAAGATGAAACATCTGCCTTGATGTAAAAACTGATTGAAAACAGCAAATGATTTCACCAAGTATGTAGATGAAAAAAAGAATGCACTTGGCTGCTTTGTGGGAGGAAAATCTATTGCATAGATGTTCAGCTGGATGAAGTTTTGCATTGATTTTTAAACATTTATTTTGCAGGATGTCAACAAACGGCTATCGTTACCTGCTGATATTAGATTACCTGATGGATATTTGGAAAAACTGCAGATGAGCAGCCCCCTTTCGACCAGCCAATGAGTAGAAAATCTCGCCGAGCATCTCTGGTGAATTTCTTATTCTACTATTTGTTTTATGGCATTTATATTATGAGAGCGCTTGGGTTAGGTTTTGACAACTGTTTTTCTTCTTTAAAGGATTGCGCAGTGATGCACTTACTAGAGGCACTGCCTCACAGCACAAGAGACCCGGGTTCAACACTGACCTCGGTTGCTGCCTGTGTTGAAGTTTAAGTTCTCCCTTTGACTATGTGTTTTTTGACCATGGTCCTAATTGTCCCAAATCCCAAAGACATGATTGTTGTTGGGTTAATTGGTTACTATAAATTGTCCTCAGTGTGCAGGTTAGTGGGAGAATCTGAAGGAAGTTGAAGAAAATGTGGAAAGTGTAAAAATAGGATTAGTGTAAATGTGTAATTGACGGTCAAAGAAGCTATTTCTATGCTGTATCTGTCTATGACTATAAATCGGGGAAACATATAGTTTATATGATCATATGATGTCCAAGATTGATTTTTTAAATCTCATTCTGTAAAAACATCACAATGTAATATTTTCAGTAAAATACAGAACACAAACTGAAAAATAATCAAATTCCATTTTTCATTATTAGCAAATACGAAAGTCACCAACTAACCTTATGAACAATGGAATAACCATGGAAAAAAAAATACCACTGTTTAACTTTGCTTAGCTGACCCTATTCCACCAGTCATATTGGTGAAGTGAAATTACTCTTTATGCATTGTAATAAAGAAAGGAATACAGACAAATTCCCTATTCCAAATTGTTATCCAGTGATCCTACAAAATATGTGTGTAGAGATAGGATTATGTATTGTGATGATCTACAGTATATTTATAAATAATGTAGAACTGATACTCTTCTATACATAACTAAGAGTTTCATCTTGTATGTATGTTCACGATAGTGCAAAAATTTAAGGGGTGCTTTATCATTCGCCTGGGGTGTGCAGTAGCAAGCTTTGTTTGATTTTACAAAGTAATTCCATTTATAAACTTTAATTTACTTTATACCGTGGACGACACTGCGCTCCCACTTGCCGGGCCCATCAGCCGCGCCTGCGCAGTTGAGGGAAGGATGCTGGGCCGGCCACCATTTTCAGATCGGCATTTTGACTGGTGTCACATCGGGGATCTCTGGCGTCACAACGGGGACCCAACGGCACTGCGCTTCCAGTTGCCGGGCCAGTCAGCCCTGCGTGTGCAGTTGGGGGAGGGTTGCCCGTATCCGCACGTGCTCAGTGTGTACTTGACTGGCCATGCCTGCGCAGTTGGGAAGGGTTGCCGGGCCCGCCGCCATTTTCAGATCGCCATTTTGACTGGCGCCACAACGGGGACCCTACGAGTCCATGGGTCATCTAGTTGGTGTTAAAAGCATGTCGGCCACCTGTCCCTTCAAGCCTGTTCTGTCAGTCATCTCCCTCGGTGCCATCTTTTTACTCTTTCCATATGCTTTGATTCCTCTCCTGTCTCTTTGAACCGAATGAACCTTCAAATCCTCCGAGATAAATTTAATTATTCTCTGAGTAAAGAGATTTATTTAAAACAACAAGACTTGTATTTTGCGAGTGACCCCTGTTTCTCGACTACTCAGCCAGGGGATGCGTGTTCTCTAGACAGAACACAAAGTGATGGAATAACTCGGGGTCAGGCAGCCTCTCCGGAGGACATGGATAGAAGGTGTTTCAAGATGTCAGATCCTGTGTCACCTATTAATTGATCTCCAGTAATATTGTTTGACCCGCTGAGTTACTCGAACACTGTGATCAACACAAGATCTGTTCTTGTGTATCCATCTTCTCTGTTAAGCGAGCTAAAAATTTGTAACCTTAAAGGAAATCATCTCACTTCCTTCCATACTTTGAGGAATACCAGCCTAATCTCTCAATCTCTCCTCACTTGCAAACCTGCCATCTACGATCTATCATATGAATATTTCAATTGGCAAGGAGATCAAAGCTGCATACAATATGATTCTACGTAGATATGATTCTACAAAGACCTCAAATAATTGTAATAAGATTTCCTTATTCCAATATTAAAATCCTATTACAATTAAGATTAACATTTGTTTTGCCTAATCACTTGCTGCACCTGTGTGTTAGCTTTAATTAATGTATAGGCATGTACACTTAATTCTCTATGTGCTTCAACATTACCCAAATGCGCACCATTTTGGTTTTAATAATGTGCACCAAGCTAGATAACCACACATTCTTCCACATGATATTTCATCTTTTGTACTCTTGTCCATTGACTCAGATTATCTGTATTGCCTTGAATCTTCTTTGCATTGTCTTTTGAACTCGTCACACCACCTCAGATGGACACAATGCTGGAGTACCTCTGCAGGTCAGGCAGCATCTCTGGAGAAAAGGAATAAATTACATTTAGGGTCGGAACCTTTCTTTAAACTTGAGCCTGAAGAAGGGTTCCGACCCGAAACATCACCTATTCCTTTTCTCCAGAGGCGTCTGAAGAATAGTTCCGACCCGAAACGTCACCTATTTCTTTATTTCAGTGATGCTGCCTGACCCGCTGAGTTCCTCCAGCAGCTAGTTTGTTTTTGCTCCAGATCCCAGCATTGTCTCTCCTTAAAGCCCTGTCCCACTGTACGAGTTCATTCCAAGAGTTCTCCCGAGCCCTGATTCGAACTCGGAGATTTACGGTGATGGCCGCTCGTTGTTACTCGGGGCTCTCGTGGACATTTTTCAACATGTTGAAAAATCTTCACGAGTCTTTCCGAGCTTACTGCCGTTAGCGAGTCTTCCCAAGTACCTGTCTTTAGCGTTACGAATTGTGGCGAAACGTTTGTTTGTTTGTTTTTTGCACAAAGTCCGCGAGCATTGCCACTTTTTATTTCACTGCACATCTCGTATGTGTATGTGACGAATAAGCTTAACTTGACTTGACTTGACAAGCCGCGAAGAGACGTGTCACCCCGAGCTCCGACGTACCCGCTACCTTCATTCTCCGTGCTTACCACGAGTTTGATTTTTTTTTAAATTCGGGAGAGCTCTTGAGTGAACTTGCATCGTGGGACAGGGCCATTACAGTGATCTACTCCTTTCTCTGATTGAGGCAATATCCTGATAAACCTCTTCTGCTTCCTCTCCAAAGCCTGCACATCCTTCCTATATTGTGGCAATCAGAACTCCACACAATGCTCTAAAAGGTTTTATACATCTACAACATGATTTGCCAACTTTTATACTCAATGACGTATGCCACCTTTACGACCCTATCCACTTATCTTGCTGTTTTCAGGGAGCTTGTGTTTGCAACAGCAGAATAAAACAAGTGTACTGGTTGAGGCTCTCCTGGAAGTGAGTGGTAAAACATGGAGTGGTGACAGGTTCCTGAAATAATTGGGATTGTACATGGGTCAGTATAAGCTGCTCCACCAAGGCTGGACTAGTAACCTTCAGACTGCAAAGTGCGGTGGAATGGCTTATTTTGGCTCCTAAACATTCTCCGTTTCCCAACATATCAAAATGACTGGGCTTGATTGTGCTACACCCAGGCAACTGACTGCTATTGCACCAAAAATATCCACCTAGCTGCACTTTCTTTGGAAAGGTGAGCCTGTCTTTTCATGCCATGAGTGGAGAGGCATGTAATCCTTGCATTGCATATCATTGAGACACAGTTCCCTAAAATGCTCTGACAGTGATAATTTTTCATTGTCAAAATTATTTGAACTAACTTGAAATATTTCTCTGTTAATTGGAGGGATGTTAAATCGCCAAATAGATTTAAATAATGTTGTTTTAATTCAGTTGAGTTTGGAGAAAGAACCCTCAGAAACAAGCCCTCGGCCCACCAAGTCCGCAGTCCGACTTTAGAATGTGGGAGGAAACCAGAGCACCCGGAGAAAACCCACGCAGTCACAAGGAGAATGTAAAACTCTGTACGGACAGCACACGTAGATCCGAGACCTCTGGTGCTCTAAGGCAGCAATTCTGCCATTGCACCACTGTGCCACCCTTAATTTGAAAGATTAATTAATGAAAAACCAAAAGTGCCAACAAATAATTTAATAAAAACATCAAAAATAATTCAAATACTTGCCCACACTCGTCTCTTTCCCAATGAAAGAAGTGCCATTCTTATGCTAATTAATTATCTGGACCCTCTTCCAGCAGGCTAGTGGTCTGCCGTTGCGCTCAGTGACACATTGAGTGTCATTGCAAGAGTCAAGTGTGTCAGATTATTTCAGACTTGTGCTTTTAGTTGAGTGTGTGCAGAGGTCCAAAATGAGCCATGTAGGGATTACTGCTTTATCTGGCCCATTGAAAAAGATAAATAACATTATTTTGTTTTATAAACATCCAAAGCAACTAAAAGTACATGCAAACCTTTCAATAAGTGAAATCATTAAACCAAATGCAAATGATTCAATAATATGGAGTGCCAACATTTTTGACATTCCAACAAAGGATTATTGTCAGTAAATTACTGGTTCACCTTTCTGGAACAGCTCTAGCCCAGACAGACCACAGATTCTTCATAACATATTGCATGTTCTTGATTGCACAAGTATCTCGGTGTATGAGTTTGGATGTACACTCTGCATGTTTCCAAACAGTTATGTCGTCGAGGAGAAATTGCATTACCATTCACAATGTAAGAAACTTTGCTGATGACTACTCTGACAGCTTGCTCAGTCTAAGCAAAACTGCTTCTGCACTGCATTACATCCATCACTAATTCAAGATGTAAATCAGTGGAATCATCCTTGATCCTATGTAGTGCAATTTATTACATACTTAGACACAAATTATTTTTTTTTAATTTAATAAATGAGATGTTAATTTTAGATCACAGTTTGTGCCTAAGATAGTGCCAATTAGCCTGATCATATGATGTGCTTGCAGCGTGATAAACTATTTGCAGGTACCAGGAAAACGCTTGGATGATAAAATGTGGTAACAGGTACTTGGGGGACTATTATTGTGACCAAAATATATGTCCTAAATGTGAAAGGCAAATCTCATGAGTGAATTTGATAATTTTCTTTGCAATAATTAGTTACTATCAGGGTTGTTAATCAGAGACATTGTGTATCAATCAGTGGGTGAATAATCAAATTATCTTGATTGTTTTAGAAAGGAAAAACAAGGATAGAGTTTGATATCCTCAAATTTACTTTGTCAAATTTTGCCCCACATACCTTAATCATTTTAGTTAATCATCAACTTTTTTCCATTCTTTCTTATCACATAGTAGGAGGCCACGTAGGCTCACTGAGTCTATGCCAATTCTCTGAGCACTCCCATCCTCCGCTAATTTTCTCCATAAACTGTTCTTCCCAAATTCCCAATGTTCACAATGGCGGCATTTTACAGCAGCCAGTTTACTGCCAACCCACACCTCTGTGATATGAAAGTAAAACGGAACATCTAAAGGAAACCCACGTAGTCACAATGTGCAAACTCCACATAGATAGCATAGCACCTGAGCTTAATATTGAACTTCCGTCATAAGTTATGAAACATCTCTATGAGATGATGCATTGTGCAACTCAATTACAACTTTGCATGCTCCTGATTTTTAGGAGAAAGAGATACTAGATACTAGACTAAGTGGAATCCGTTGGATCCCGTACCCCAAGGTGGGGGGGGGGGGGGGCATGGTGTTACAGGCGAGGGCTGGTCCCCGTACGCAATACTCCACCACTCACCCATTGGGGGGGGGGGGGGGGGGGGGGGGGGGGGGGGGGGGGGGGGGGAGGGGGGGGGGGGGGGGGGGGAGATAGTGTGGAGAGGGGAGGGGGGGGAGGGGGGGGGGGGAGGGGGTAGAGAGGGAGGGGGGCAGGGAGGCAGAGAGGCCCAGTCACCAGGATCGGACCGCGGCAGCAGCCTTCCCCACCAGGCACCGGTTCGCGGGCGGGCGTGGACCTAAGCGAGGCCGCGGGCGGGAGTGGACATAAGGAACCGAGCGAGGCCGCGGGGGGGGGGTTGGCTCGAACGAGGACGCGGCCGGATGTGGACCCGAGGACCCCGAGCAAAGCCGCGGGCGGGCGTGGACCCGAGCGAGGCCACATGCGGGCTGTGGACCCGAGGACCTGAGCAAGGCCACAGGTGGACGTGGACCCGAGGACTAGAGGGAGGCCGCGGGCGGGCGTGTGTAAAATGGGTGCCGACCTGAGCCATGGTGCCCGCCCACCTCATTGTGACGTCGTATCTTTAAAGATGGTGACGTCAGAATGAAGCATCAAGCAGTGAGAATGAAGCAGGTCGACCGTTGGGTAGGTGAAGCGTTGAAGAATGTTCTGGAAACGCGGCTCTCCCCCTGACATCACTCGAAGATCGTGGAATATTCTGTGTGTGAAACGCACTCCGAGCCGAGCCATCGTGCCCACCCACCTCATTATGACGTCATCAGTGGAAGCTGATCATTTTAAAAGGGAGTTTATTTTTAACATTAATCAGCAATAAGTCATGAAATATACCATGAAATCTTAAGTGAAGCAGATCACTCTTAGAGGGGAAAATGTGAGTCAGAATATGTAAAAATCTTATTGGTACTGCCTAGAGGTTTTGCAAAAATATAAAGACACACACACACATATAAGATGAGAATTTTAAAATTAGAGATTTCGTCATATAGGACAAAGTTGTAAAACCCATGGAAAATAGTTGTGGTTATTAAGTAAACGTTTTTTTAGCAACAAATAAAATATAATCAAAATATCTTCTGGAATTAATCTTTGTTATATGGTTTGTTAGATCGGAAGTTGTTGCTGCTTATTACATAATTTTGAGAAGAAAATGGTCACATTAATCTTTGTTATATGGTTTGTTAGATCGGAAGTTGGTGCTGCTTATTACATAATTTTAAGAAGAAAATTGTCACATTTCATGCACCCATATGCAAATTTTAACCATTGTGTATTTTATTACAGTCTGAGATTGGATTTGGGAAACTAGAAACCTACATTAAGTTGGACAAACTTGGAGAGGTAAGAAATTCTGCTGCTTTTCACTACTTCTGGCTGGACAATATAACTGCTGTGTTGCTATCTAAATGTACTGGTGGTCAAATTCACATCATAGGAGGCATTGGTAGGATGCAGTGCATAGTTGATTAGTAATTTATGGTCTGAACTTAAATGAAATATTGTATCTTCCTTTACTGGGATGTTGCACACACATTAAGTTCATGTCACAGGAGCAGAATTAGGTCATTCTGCCCATTGAGTTTACTATGCCATTCAATCATGGCTGATCTATGTGCTTTTTTTTGTTAAAATCAGAATTATAAGATACATTATAAGGTGTATATTCTAAGAAAGCATTGACATCAATTTTAGATTTCTATTTAAAACACTGTAACATAGAAACATACAAAAATAGGTCCAGGAGTAGGCCATTTGGCCAAGCCAGCACTGCCATTCAATATGATCATGGCTGATCATCTCAAATCAGTACCCTATTCATGTTTTTTCCCCATATCCCTTGTTTCCTTTAGCCCTAAGAGCCCAATCTAACTTTCTTGAAAACATCCAGTGATTTGGCCTCCACTGCCTTCTGTGAATTCCACAGATTCACAACTCTTTGGGTGAAGAAGTTTTTCCTCATCACAGTCCTAAATGGCCTAACCCTTATTCTAAAACTGTGACTCCTGGTTATAGACTACCCCAACATCGGGAATGTTTTTCCTGCATCTAGCCTGTCCAATCCTTTAAGAATGTTATATGTTTCTACAAGATTCCCTCTCATCCTAAATTCCAGTGAATTCAAGCACAGTCGACACATTCTTTCATCATATGTCAGTCCCGCACTCTCTCAATAGCAATAATGTCCTTCCTCAAATTAGGAGACCAAAATTGCACACAATACTCCAGGTGCAGTCTCACCAGGGCCCCGTACAACTGCAGTAGGACCTCCTTGCTCCCAAACTCAAATCCTCTCGCAATGAAGACCAACATGCCATTAGCCTTCTTCACTGCCTGCTGTACCTGCATGCTTACTTTCAGTGACTGATGTACAAGCACACCCAGGTCTCGTTGCACCTCCCCTTTTCCTAATCTGACACCATTCAGATAGTAATCTGCCTTCCTATTCTTGCCACTAAAGTCAATAACCTCACATTTATCCACATTATACTGCATCTGCCATGCATCTGCCCACTCACCCAACCTCTCCAAGCCACCCTGCAGTCTCATAGCATCCTCAACGCAGCTCACACTGCCACCCAGCTATGAGTCATCCGCAAACTTGGAGATGTCACGCTTAATTCACTCGTCTAAATCGTTAATATAGATTGTAAATAACTGGGGTCCCAGCACAGAGCCTTGCGGCACCCCTCTAGTCACTGCCTGCCATTCTGAAAAGGACCCGTTAATTCCTACTCTTTGTTTCCTGTCTGCCAACCAGTTCTCTATCAGTCAATACCCTACACCCAATACCATGTGCTCTAATTTTGCACACTAATCTCTTGTGTGCGACCTTTTCAAAGACTTTTTGAAAGTCCAGATACACCACATCCATTGGCTCTACCTTATCCATTCTACTTGTTACATTCTCAAAAAATTCCAGAAGAGTTGTCAAGCATGATTACCCCTTCGTAAATCCACTTGACTTTGACCGATTCTGTCACTGCTTTTCAAATGCGCCGCTATAACATCTTTAATCGACTCAAGCATCTTCCCCTCTACTGATGTAAGGCTAACTGGTCTATGATTCCCCAATTTCTCTCTCCCTCCTTTTTTTTTTTAAGTGCAGTTAAATTGGCTACCCTCCACTCCACAGGTACTGACTGATCCAGAGTCTCCACAATTTCTGGAGCCACTCCTTGAGTTCTCTGGGATACAGACCTTCAGGCCCTGGGGATTTATCTGCCTTCAGTCCCAACAGTTTACCTAACACCATTTCCTGACTAATGTGGATTCCCTTCAGTTCCTCCCTCCCACTAGATCCTTGGTCACCTAGTATTTCTGGGAGATTGTTTATGTCTTCCTTAGTGAAGACAGAACCAAAGTACTCGTTTAACTGTAAACTGTAACATGTTCATCATTTAGATACTGAGCTTTTAATTAGTAGGGCGGATTTCATGAATTGTAGCCCCTAATATATTATTACTATTTAGTTGATTTGTCTCTTATGTTGTTAATTATGTTTGAATTTTGAGGCATTTGGGGCATTTATTGGTTCTAAAAATTCAGTGAAGAATTGAATTAACAGTAGTTCAAAATAGAAACATTACAGGAAATACTCAACAGATTATGTAGTATCCATGAAGACAGAATGAAAGATAATGTTTGAGATCAATGAACCTTCTAGAAATCTGAAAAAGGGCAAAAAGTAATTGTGTTTTCCACATGAAGTGTCCTAACCTGAAACATCACCTATCCATGTTCTCCAGAGACGCTACCTGACTCGCTGAGTTACTCCAGCACTTTGTCTTTTTTTCTAAACCAGCATATTTGTTCTCTGTGTTTTACATTACAGAATTTGAAGTTTTGGAAAGGTTTCAACTCATAAGGGTAAAAGAATGGCCTGGTATTTGCAATGAGTAATATCATTAGACTGGAAACTAAAGTGCTGGAGTCCATTATTATGGAAATGTTGGATTTTCATTAGGAAAATGACAACATCATGCTTGGAACATAGTTATAGGATTGGGTAGATCAAAATGGAGTTATGCAACTGAAATCACATTTGAGAAATCAGTTAGTCCTTTGAGCTTGTAACAAGAACAAAGGGTAAGGAGCCAATGGATGTGATATATTTGGACCTCCAAATGGTCTTTGATACAATGCCATGCAAGAGATTAACTAACAGCATTGGAGAACATTGAATTGTGAGTAATATGCTTAGATTGATTGAGAACAGCTGACATCATTTTTGATTTGAACAGTAGCATCTGGTTGGGATTGTAAGGGTCAATGAAAGGACCCCGACAGTTTAAAATCTATATCAGTGTTTTGACTCATTAGATCATGTGCATTTTATCGAGGCTTGTTGGTGCGTGAAAGCTGGGAACCTTTGCAAGTTGGGAAGATAATGATGAGAGGCTTTGAGCAGACAAAGACATGCTCAGTGAATGACAGATTGAATATAATGAGGAAATAGGAGGCCAACCATTTGGTAGAAAGAATAAATAATTGGAGAAACCTGATGTTGCTCATAAATCACCTGAACGTTAACAAGTCGATACAGAAAACAGTTGGGAAAGCAGCCAATATATTTTTTTTATTACAAAGGGATTTGAGTTCAAGAATAATATATACCTTATGAAGTTAGACACAAAAAGCTGGAGTAACTCAGCGGGACAGGCAGCATCTCTGGAGAAAAGGAATGGGTGACGTTTTGGGTCGAGAGCCTTCTTCAGTCTGGTTAGGGAAGTATTTATGAAGTATACTTATACTTCTGAAGTACTTATGAAGTATTTATTTTCAATAGTGAGTGTAACAAACGTTCACTGTGTAGGAAAGAACTGCAGATGCTGGTTTAAAGCAAAGGTAGACACATTGCTGGAGTAACTCAGCGGGACAGGCAACATCTCTGGAGAGAAGGAACGGGTGACGTTTCAGGTCGAGACCCTTCTGCTGCCTGTTCCACTGAGTTACTCCAGCATTTTGTGTCTACCTTCCAAAATTCTTTCCTGCTTTTTCAATTCCTTTCTTGTATATATGACAGCTATGTGTAAATAAAGATTACTATCACATCATGAAAGATGAGAATTGGATTATTGCCATTTCCATAGAGTTCTATTAACTATATACATATATTCAGTATAAATAGAAAGTAAAGGGTCAAATACATTGAGAACATATTAGCATGTAATATATAAGTTCATGTAAATCATACGAGGATAGTCAGAAAATAAAGGCAGGGCCCATTGTATACCTACAAGGTAACATTGCAGAGGCAGAGTCGTTGACTAAGGTATTTAAAAAGAAAATACTTAGCAAATTGGCTTCACTGAAGTGAATGGTGTCCTCATTGAAAAATCAAAATATTCCCAAGGCTGAATCAATTGACGCACGGGTGATGATTACCTTGCCTGGAGTGCCTAGATCAGGGATCATAGTCCCAAAATAAGAGGTCAATCATTCAAAATGAGATGTGAAGAAATGTCATAGTAAATCTTTAGAATTCTCAACCTTTATTTACTAAATTTGCTCAATCATTGATTGAGTTTTGGATATTATGGAAATCAATGGAAGATAGATTGGGGGGCATTACTTGTGGGATTGATGAATGCATGGATGAACTATAAGAAGCGTTTATAAAACAGGAAGGATGGCTTAACTGTGATGAGTAAGGAAAATTATGGATAGTGTCAGATCCAAGGAGGAGAAATATAAATTGATCCCAAAGATCTGTAAACTTGAAGTCAAAACAGTTTAGAACTCAGCAAAATAGATGATACTCACATGTACATAAGCTGTTTGTCTCTTCACCGAATGTATGTGGAACAGTCCTTTTGAGGCGGCGCCCCTCAGTTCTTATCCCATTACATCAATAAATGCTGCAAGTGTGTACCCATGCTTGATTTCCCATGGTCCATTCCTGACTTTTCCCTTTTTTCACATCTCCTTCTTGGGAAGTAGGTGATCAATAGATATAATCAATATATGTCATAAGACCACTGGCAACACTCCACTCCCTCCAAAACACTTCCCACCTTTCTTCCAGGTAAGAACAACATTCCATTGTCCCAATTTCCTTATCTCTTGCATCTATTCTGGTATGACGACTTTCCAGACCGTAGCCTTTAAGATGGCACATCTTCTCCCTCGCCATCTCTTCCCCTTTACCATTGTTGAAAGAACTCTCAAATGTCTCTCCTTTACCATATAATAATCATATAACAATTACAGCACAGAAACAGGCCATCTCGGCCCTTCAGGTCCGTGCCGAACATTTTTTTTTTCCCCTAGTCCCATCTACCTGCACCCAGACCATAACCCTCCATTCCTTTCCCGTCCATATACCTATCCAATTTATTTTTAAATGATAAAATCGAACCTGCTTCCACCACTTCCACTGGAAGCTCATTCCACTCAGCTACCACTCTCTGAGTAAAGAATTTCCCCCTCATGTTACCTCTAAACTTCTGTCCCTTAATTCTCAAGTCATGTCCTCTTGTTTGAATCTTCCCTACTCTCAATGGGAAAAGCTTGTCCACATCAACTCTGTCTATCCCTCGCATCATTTTAAAGACCTCTATCAAGTCCCTCCTTAACCTTCTGCGCTCCAAAGAATAAAGACCTAACTTGTTCAACCTTTCTCTGTAACTTAGTTGCTGAAACCCAGGCAACATTCTAGTAAATCTCCTCTGTACTCTCTCTATTTTGTTGACATCCTTCCTATAATTAGGCGACCAAAATTCTCATTATTTCTCATACTTCTCGTACTACGCTCCGAACAACTTCTTTAGTAACTTCTTTACTCAGAGAGTGGTAGCTGTGTGGAATGAGCTTTCAGTGGAAGTGGTGGAAGCAGGTTCGATTTTATCATTTAAAAATAAATTGGATAGGTATATGGACGGGTTCAGTTTTTCTTATCTTCCACACCTCCCGCCTCTGCATTCAATGGATCGTTGCCCATAATTTCTGCCATTTTGAACAAGATTCCATCAACAGATGCATCCACCCTTCCCTTTTCAGCATTTTCCGGGGGACTGTTCCCTTGTTCTGTTCTTCCATCTCCACTACTCATTCCTCTCTTACAGCACTTTACCACACAACCATTGAAGATGCAACTCCCTTTCACCTCATTCCTTCTCGTCATTGAGAGACAAAACTGTCCTGGGTGAAACCGAAATTCATTAACTTTTCTTCCCATTTGGAGTATACGTGTATTTCGCTGCCACCTGCAGTTCTGCATACTTGCAGCATCAGCAAGGGTTCTTGATTTTTTTTACTATTAGAACATCCATGTACACATTGAGGAACCTAACACTGTGTGTATACATACCCAGATCACCTTCAGGACCAGTTGTGTCAAGTAACTTCCTGCTAAATTTAATTCACACAGTGAGTGATCTTTGTTTAAGAAAGAACTGCAGATGCTGGAAAAATCGAAGGTGGACAAAAATGCTGGAGAAACTCAGCGGGTGAGGCAGCATCTATAGAGCGAAGGAATAGGCGACGTTTCGGGTCTGAAGAAGGGTCTCGACCCAAGACGTCGCCTATTCCTTCTTTTCATAGATGCTGCCTCACCTGCTGAGTTTCTCCAGCATTTTTGTCTACCTTTTGTTTATTTGTGCACCTTGTGATTTTAAAAAAGGATCATTGCTTTTAATTTTTGATCTGTTCAGTGGCTAATATCTTATCAAATATTTAAAGATTTTAATGAGTTTATAAATCAAGCACATAATGCCTCTAATATATAGTGGGGCACCTTTATGACTATCCATGTACATGTCCAAATGTCTCATGCATGGAAGGCATTGCATAAATGCAAGGTTTTTCCTGCTATTTGAACAAGATATTGTTTAGGTAAATTATTATCACCGAGGTACAGTGAAAAGTTTTGTTTTGCATGCTATGCAGTCAAATCAGATAATACAATATATAATTACAATCACACCAAACTCGAGTACAATATTAGAGCATAGGGAAAGGCAGTGTAGAATATTGTTCTCAGCATTATAGCACAGAATTTCCGCAGACAATGTGTGCAATGAGTAAAGTAGAATCGGACTGTATCCAAGTTTATGGAAGGGCCATTCAGAAGCCTAAAAACAGAAGAGAAGAAGCTGTTCCAGAGAAGGTAACATAATTATACACCCTTTATTTTCCTGACTTCCCTCCCACTTGATCAGTCAAAATGGGTATAAGTGCAAGACAATAATGGTATGCACACTCAAATGAAGGGAAAAAAAACAAAAGGTGGCTAACAAAAGAAAGAAAAACCTATAAATGAAGGGAAAAAAGAGGGCACGACATGCTTAGTACCTTTACTGAAATTGTTTAGTGGGATTGATGTCCAAAATAAATCTGATAATTTATGCTTTTGGTGACAATGATTACTGGGAATAAACACGTTTCTTCTTACTTTCTCAATGCAGGGTACCTATGCAACAGTATTTAAGGGGAGAAGCAAGCTGACTGATAACCTGGTGGCATTGAAAGAAATTAGGCTGGAACATGAAGAGGGTGCACCTTGCACAGCGATACGGGAAGGTAACCTACTCCTATTTTATGAAGTACCTGGTTATTTCTGTTGGATGTGATTTCCACGTAATAAAAACACTTTTTTATAATCTTTTTTCTCTCTCTATAGTGTCATTACTGAAGGACTTGAAGCATGCAAACATAGTCACTTTACATGATATTATTCATACAGAAAAGTCATTGACACTAGTCTTCGAATACTTGGTACGTTTTTTTTAATCCTGCATGATGTGGCTTGGTCAATATATTTATATAAAAAAATAATACAGAAATTATCTGAGGGAATCTGACTCGCTTATTGAAATTCCCTGTTTTGCAGGACAAGGACCTGAAACAGTATATGGACGACTGTGGAAATATAATGAGTATGCACAATGTGACGGTGAGGATTAAATTTATCAGGCAACTGCTATGAGTCATTTGTTACAGGCAAGTGATCTTACATTAATCGTATTGCTATGCTTTTTAGATATTTTTATTCCAGATTTTAAGGGGCTTGGCCTATTGTCACAAACGGAAGGTGTTACACCGAGACCTGAAACCACAGAACCTGCTGATTAATGAAAAAGGGGAACTGAAGCTTGCCGATTTTGGTATGAAACGTTAATTAATAATAATTTCCATAATTTATACCTGTCTTTTCAATTTCTTTCTTGTATACATAACTACGTGTAAATAGACTATTACATCATAAGATAAGAATTTGATTGAGTCCTTTGATGTATATATCAGTTAAATAGAAAATAAAGAGGCAAATGAGAAAAGATTAATAAGTAATATATATAAATATATATTTGTAGGAAAGAACTGCAGATAGTGGTTTAAATCAGTAGACACAAAATGCTAGAGTAACTCAGCGGCAGCATCTCTGGAGAGAAGAATAGATGATGTTTTGGGTCTTTTTCAAGATACTTGGATAGGTAAAACAAAGGCAGCACCCATTAAGTGCAGAGGCAGAATTAATGTCGTAGACAAAAAGAAAGTACTTCGCATTAGTTTTCACAAAAGTGAATGCTGCCTAGGTCATAGTAAAGGCAGAGGGGTGAAAAAATTGGATCAGATAAGATTGACTGGGTCTTACTCATGGGAAGAGGATTAAGCGTGGCAGAATTTGTTATGTGCATCCAAGAAAGTTTCCTTAAACAGTATGTGGATAGTCCGAGTCAAGAAGGCATCATACTGGACCCTTTATTGGGAAACAATTCTGGTCAGGTGATCAGTGTTCCGTTTGAAGAAATAATGAATAGGAGTAGAAATGGGCCATTCGGCCCATCAAGTCGACTCCGCCATTCAATCATGACTGATCTATCTCTCCCCCCTAACCCCATTCTCCTGCCTTCTCCCCATAACCTCTGACACCTGTACTAATCAAGAATTTATGTATCTCTGCCTTAAAAATATCCACTGACTTGGCCTTCAGTGGCAAAGAATTCTGCAGATTCTGACAAGAAATTTTTCCCCCTTCCTAAAAGAACATCCTTTAATTCTGAAAGTAGACATAAAATGCTGGAGCAACTCAGAGGGTGCGGCAGCCCTGGAATACAAGCACAGCACCAGTGAGCATTGGGGAGGCCTCAAAGGGGTCTCGACCTGAAACATCGCCCATTCTTTCTCTCCAGAGATGCTGCCTCACCCGCTGACTTACTCCAGCATTTTGTGTCTACCTTCGATTTAAACCAGCATCTGCAGTTCTTTCTTACACATTATATCCTTTAATTCTGAGGCTATGACCTCTAGTCCCGGACTCTCCCACTAGTGAAAACATCCTCTCCACATCAACTCTATCCAAGCCTTTCATTATTCTGTATGTTTCAATGTCCCCCGCTCATTGTTCTAAACTCCAGAGAATACAGACCCAGTGCAGACAAACTGGGTCTAAATATATTGGTTGCCAGGAGACAAAGGGGGCCCACCACAACTATAATGCTATCATTTAACAGGGGCCCACTTGCTATCACTTCATCAGGGGCCCACTTGCCATCGGGCAAGCTGACACCCTAGCCAGTCCGCCACTGCTAACCTATAGACTAGGGACAATGTACAATTTACAGAAACCAATTAACCCACAAACCTGTACATCTTTGGATTGTGGAAGGAAACGAGCACACAGAGAAAACCCTCATGATCAGAGGGAGAACGTTAAAAACTGTACAGGCTGCACCCGTAGTCGGGATCAACCCTTGGTATCTGGTGCTGTAAGGCAGCAGCTCTACCGCTGCGCCAATGCCGCCCTCATCGGGGCAGTTGGAGCAAGGCAGATTACAATGTCACGAGGCAGGAAATAGGGGGAGGGTAGATTGGAAGCAGTTATTATTGGGTAAATCCACAAATGACGTGGAAGTCATTTGAACGCCAGCTGAGCAAAAAGTGCAGGATCAGCAAGTGAGCTTTTTTAGACAGAGTGGCAGGTCCCTGGAGCGCATTGCAAGGGGTGGTGGTGGAGGCAGATGCAATAGTGGCATTTAAGAGGCCTTTAGATTGGACACATGGAAATACAGGGAATAGAGCGATATGGATCAAGTACAGGCTGATGGGATCAGTTTATCTTGGCATCCAAAGAAGGGTCCTGAGCTGATACAGTGCCCTCCATAATGTTTGGGACAAAGACCCCATCATTTATTTATTTATTTGTCTCTGTACTCCACAATTTGAGATTTGTAATAGAAAAAAATCACGTGATTAAAGTGCACATTGTCAAATTTTAATAAATCCCATTATTATACATAATAATCCCCCCATTTCAGAGCACCATAATATTTGGGACACAGCAATGTCATGTAAATGAAAGTGGTCATGTTTAGTATTTTGTTGCATATTTTTTGCATGCAATGACTGCTTGAAGTCTGCGATTCATGGACATCACCAGTTGCTCGGTGTCTTCTCTGGTGATGCGCTGACAGACCTGTATTACAGCCAACTTTAGCTTATGGCAGTTTTGGGGGCTAGTCCCCTTCGGTTTTCTTTTCAGCATATAAAAGGCATGCTCAATTGGGTTCAGATCGGGTGATCGACTTGGCCAGTCAGGAATTTACAGTTGTTTAGCTTTGAAAAACTCCTTTGTTGCTTTAGCAGTATGTTTGGGATCATTGTCTTGCCGTAGAATGAACTGCTGGCCAATGAGTTTTGAGGCATTTGTTTGAATTTGAGCAGATAGGATGTGTCAAAACACTTCAGAATTCATTATGCCATCAGCAGTTGTATCAACAATGAAGATAAGTGAGCCTGTACCTTCAGCAGCCATACATGCCCAGATCATAACACCCCCACCAGCGTATTTCACAGATGGATCTTGGGCAGTTCCTTCTCTCCTCCATACTTTGCTCTTGCCATCACTCTGATATGTTAATCTTCGTCTCATCTGTCCACAAGACCCTTTTCCAGAAATGTGGTTTCTCTTTTAAGGACTTCTTGGCAAACTGTAACCTGGCCATCCTATTTTTGCGGCTAACCAGTGGTTTGTATCCTCCAGTGTATCCTCTGTATTTCTGTTCATGAAGTCTTCTGTGGACAGTGGTTATTGCCAAATCCACACTTGACTCCTGAAGAGTGTTTATGATCTGTCGGGCAGGTGTTTGGGGATTTGTCTTTATTATGGAGAGAATTCTTCTGTCATCAGCTGTGGAGGTCTTCCTTGGCCTGTCAGTCCCCTTGTGATTAGTAAGCTCACCAGTGCTCTCTTTCTTTTAATGATGTTCCAAACAGTTGATGTTGGTAACCCTAAGGTTTGGCTGATGTCTCTACTAGTTGTATTTTTGTTTCTCAGTCTCATAATGGCTTATTTGACTTTCATTGGCACAACTTTGGTCCTCGTGTTGATAAATAGCAATAAAAGTTTCTAAAGGTGATGAAAAGACTGGAGGAAAGACGAGGTGCTGAGAGCTCCCTTATACCTGCATTAATGAGGCATTTAAACACACCTGAGCAATTAAAAACACCTGTGAAGCCATGCGTCCCAAACATTATGGTGCCTTGAAAAGGGAGGACTATGAATAAACACAGCTGTGATTTCTACATGGTGAAATCAAAATGCATAAAAATGGCCTTTATTAAAATCTGACGATGTGCACTTTAACCACATGTGATTTTTTTTCTATTATAAATCTCAAATTGTGGTGTACAGAGGAAAATAAATAAATGATGGGTCTTTGTCCCAAACATTATGGAGGATAATGTGCGTCACCTGTTCCTTTTCTCCAGAGATGCTGACTGACCAGCTGAGTTACTCCAGCATTTTGTATCTAACTTGGCATCGTGTTCGGCCGGTACATTGTGGGACAAAGGTCTTGTGTTGTATTGTTCTTTGTTTTAAATCATTTTATCACTTGAGCATTTACTATCTTGGTAGGCAGCGAGAATTATTCTGAACACTGAAACTCTTTGCCATTGAAGTTAATTTTCTACTTTTCTATATATACTTTTCGACAATCTAGTAGATTGATTGATCAATTGATGATTGATTGATTGATCGTCAGCTTTTTATACATTTGGCCTGTTGAAATGTTCCATTTCAGTTAAATGTCACTGATTAAAAAAGATAATATTTTGTGATAGCGTGGTGTTCCCTTAGTTAAAATATCCAAGAAACGGTATTTAAGCAAACTACCTCTAGATCCATAGCTGAGAATGCAGCCTTTATGACATGGCTGACATCAATAAGAAGGGAAATAAACTGCTGGAGGATCTCAACGGGTTAGGCAACATCGACCTTTCAGATTGAGATCTTTATTCAGGACTGAGTGTATCAATGTAAAGAGGTGAGAGGAAGGAGTGAGACAGGAACTGGTAGGTGATAGGTGGAACCAGATGTGCGTGGGTAAATGGGCCGTTGGGCCGATTTGTGAAGGACGTGGACACAGATTAGGGAAATAAAAGTTGGACAGATTGAGGGAGGAGAGGAGGGTGGTAAAGACAGATTTAAAGATGATAACGGACACCAGATGTAGAATGATAGGCATGTGGAATACAGATGGGGAAGGGATAGGAAAGGTAGATCTTGTCAATGGAGCAAGGCCACATTGGGAGCACTAAATGCATTAGAAGAGGTTGAAGAAGGTGCAGATGAACCTCTCGTGTCTGGAAGTCCTCTTTAGGTCCTGGGGTGGTGGTAAGGGACAAGGTGTAGTGGCAGGTATAACATTGCAAAAGGACATTGTGGGGTGAGTTGGGAGTGATGTTCCAATCATTGAGTCATGGAGACAGCAACTCTGCAGAGAGTGGGGTCAGAGGGGTAAATGTGGCTGCAGGTGGGATACTGTCACTGCTGTTGGAAATAATGAAAAATGCTGTGTCGGTTAGGGAGGCTGGTAGTGTTGAAAAGTGTGGACCATGGGAATTTTGCATCTGTTCTGTCGGGGTGGAGATTGAGAACAGAGGTCTGGGTTGGAGGCAGGTGACTAGTGGGGTGCCTCAGGGATCTGTGTTGGGTCCTTTGTTGTTTGTCATGTACATCAATGATCTGGATGAAGGTGTGGTAAATTGGATTAGTAAGTATGCAGATGATACTAAGATAGGGGGTGTTGTGGATAATGAAGAGGATTTCCAAAGTCTACAGAGAGATTTAGGCCATTTGGAAGAATGGGCTGAAAGATGGCAGATGGAGTTTAATGCTGATAAGCGTGAGGTGCTACATCTTGGCAGGACAATTCAAAATAGGACGTACATGGTAAATGGTAGTGAATTGAGGAATGCAGTTGAACAGAGGGATCTAGGAATAACTGTGCACAGTTCCCTGAAGGTGGAATCTCATGTAGACAGGGTGGTAAAGAAAGCTTTTGGCATGCTAGCCTTTATAAATCAGAGCATTGAGTAGAGAAGCTGGGATGTAATGTTAAAATTGTACAAGGCATTGGTGAGACCAAATCTGGAGTATGGTGTACAATTTTGATCGCCCAAATTATAGGAAGGATGTCAACAAAATAGAGAGAGTATAGAGGAGATTTACTAGAATGTTGCCTGGGTTTCAACAACTAAGTTACAGAGAAAGGTTTAATAAGTTAGGTCTTTATTCTCTGGAGCGCAGAAGGTTAAGGGCGGACTTGATAGAGGTCTTTAAAATGATGAGAGGGATAGAAAGAGTTGATGTGGACAAGCTTTTCCCTTTGAGAATAGGGAAGATTCAAACAAGAGGACATGACTTCAGAATTAAGGGACAGATGTTTAAGGGTAACATGAGGGGGGAACTTCTTTACTCAGAGAGTGGTAGCGGTGTGGAATGAGCTTCCAGTGGAAGTGGTGGAGGCAGGTTCGTTGGTATCATTTAAAAATAAATTGGATAGGCATATGGATGAGAAGGGAATGGAGGGTTATGGTATGAGTGCAGGCAGGTGGGACTAAGGGAAAATAATTGTTCGGCACGGACTTGTAGGGCCGAGATGGCCTGTTTCCGTGCTGTAATTGTTATATGGTTATATGGAAAAGGAAAACTGCATGGTGAGAACAGATTGGCGGAGATGGAGAAACCAAGAGGAAGTGATGGCATCCTTACGAGTGACAAAATGGGAGGGGATGTAGTCTAAGTAGCTGTGGGAGTCAGTATGTTTCTAGTGGTTATCAGTGAATAGTTTGTTTTCTGAGATGGAGGAATTCTAGCAGTCTATTGTGTCCATGTAATTGTTTACGAACCTGGAAAGTCCCGCGCTGTTTAAATGATGCATAACTTATGCTTAGGCCCTTTCCAATTATCACGGTTTGCAAATGAGCCAGAGCTTTTCCTAAGAGCCGTGGAATCAGAGACACAATATGGAAACGGGCCCTTTGGCCCACCAAGTTCACACCAACCATCGACCATCAATCACACATTGAACCTGCGTGAATCCCATTTTTTGTTCTCCCGACATTCTTATCAGCTCCCCCTAAATTCTACAATTCACCTGCATGCTGGGGAGAATTTACAGTGGCCACTTAACCTACCAGCTTGCATCATTTTGAGAAGTGGGAAGAATCCAGGGCCACTGGAGGAAATGCAAACTCCACATATCCAACACCTACGGTTAGGGTTTGAACCTAGGTGTCTGGCATTGTGAGGCAGTGGCTCTACTGAGCTGTAATTAGAAAATAGAAGCCACTCTGACAATCTAGAAGATACATTACCTTAGCAACTGTGAAAGGATGGTTGCTCTGGCATCTTCCAAATGTGAAGATTGAATTGGTTATAAAGAACGAGGAAATTTGCTGCTAATCACTGAGTTCCCAAATTTATTTTGCAATATCAAATCTAACCAAACTTTTCTATTGAGCAACTTAATCACCATTCAAATGCTATTTTGTTTACTTGCTGCAAGTGAACAATCCAGGTAGTCTTTGTAATTTTCAGCCTTGGCCGTTTAAGCTTATTTCACAGTCACATTTTAATGGTAATTATTTAGCAGGATTTTTGTTGCAATTTAAAATTCATCATTCTGGCATGCTGGCGAGAGCAGGAACAGGGAGATACGGGACCTGAACGTGTGGCTGAGGAACTGGTGCACGAGGCAGGGATTTAGATTCTTAGATCACTGGGATCTGTTTTGGGGTAAGGGGGAACTGTACAAAAGGGACGGATTGCATCTTAACAGGTGTGGGACCAGCATTCTGGCAGGCAGTTTTGCCACTGCTACACGGGTGGCTTTAAACTGAATAAGGGGGGTGGGGTGTCGAATGGGATAGTGGAGGATGGAGTTAAAGGGAAAGGGTTTCTTAAATGTGTGAGCGTAGAGACAGAGGGGTGTAAAATGAGGGTAGAAGCAATAGGTAGCAAGGTGAAAAGTAAAAGTGGCAGGCCGGCAAATCCAGGGCAAAAATCAAAAAGGGCCACTTTTCAGCATAATAGTATAAGGGGTAAGAGTGTTGTAAAAACAAGCCTGAAGGCTTTGTGTCTCAATGCAAGGAGCATTCGTAATAAGGTGGATGAGTTGAATGTGCAGATCGCTATTAATGACTATGATATAGTAGGGATCACGGAGACATGGCTCCAGGGTGACCAAGGCTGGGAGCTGAACATCCGGGGATATTCAATATTCAGGAGGGATAGACAGAAAGGGAAAGGAGGTGGGGTAGCGTTGCTGGTTAGAGAGCAGATTAACGCAATAGAAAGGAAGGACATTAGCTTTGAGGATGTGGAATCGATATGGGTAGAGCTGCGAAACACTAAGGGGCAGAAAACGCTAGTGGGAGTTGTGTACAGGCCACCTAACAGTAGTAGTGGAGTTGGGGATGGCATCAAACAGGAAATTAGAAATGCGTGCAACAAAGCTAAAACAGTTATAATGGGTGACTTCAATCTACATATAGATTGGGTGAATCAAATTGGCAAGGGTGCTGAGGAAGAGGATTTCTTGGAATGTATGCGGGATAGTTTTCTAAACCAACATGTAGAGGAACCAACGAGAGAGCAGGCTATTCTAGATTGGGTATTGAGTAATGAGGAAGGGTTAGTTAGCAGTCTCGTTGTGCGTGGCCCCTTGGGCAAGAGTGACCATAATATGGTTAAGTTCTTCATTAGGATGGAGAGTGACATTGTTAATTCAGAAACAAGGGTCCTGAACTTAAAGAAAGGTAACTTTGAGGGTATGAGACGTGAATTGGCCAAGATAGACTGGCAATTGATTGTTAATGGGTTGACGGTGGATATGCCATGGAAGGCATTTAAAGACTGCATGGATGAACTACAACAATTGTTCATCCCAGTTTGGCAAAAAAATAAATCATGGAAGGTAGTGCATCCTTGGATAACAAGGGAAATCAGAGATAGTATAAAAACAAAAGATGAAGCGTACAAATTAGCCAGAAAAAGCAGCCTACCAGAGGACTGGGAGAAATTCAGTCCAGCAGAGGAGGACAAAGGGCTTAATTAGGAAAGGGAAAATAGATTATGAAAGAAAACTGGCAGGGAACATAAAAACTGACTGCAAAAGCTTTTATAGATATATGAAGAGAAAATGAGATGGAGGTCAAATGAGATGGAGGAACTGAGTGAAATCCAGGTTAGCCGGGAAGTGGTGTTAGGTAAATTGAATGGATTAAAGGCCGAAAAATCCCCAGGGCCAAATAGACTGCATCCCAGAGTACTTAAGGAAGTAGCCCCAGAAATAGTGGATGCATTAGTGATAATTTTTCAAAACTCTTTAGATTCTGGAGTAGTTCCTGAGGATTGGAGGGTAGCTAATATAACCCCACTTTTTAAAAAGGGAGGGAGAGAGAAAACGGGGAATTACAGACCAGTTAGTCTAACGTCGGTAGTGGGGAAACTGCTAGAATCAGTTATTAAAGATGGGATAGCAGCACATTTGGAAAGTGGTGAAATCATTGGACAAAGTCAGCATGGATTTATGAAGGGTAAATCATGTCTGACGAATCGTATAGAATTTTTCGAGGATGTAACTAGTAGAGTGGATAAAGGAGAACCAGTGGATGTGTTATATCTGGACTTTCAGAAGGCTTTCGACAAGGTCCCACATAAGAGATTAGTATACAAACTTAAAGCACATGGTATTGGGGGTTCGGTATTGATGTGGATAGAGAACTGGCTGGCAGACAGGAAGCAAAGAGTAGGAGTAAACAGGTCCTTTTCACAATGGCAGGCAGTGACTAGTGGGGTACCGCAAGGCTCAGTTCTGGGACCCCAGCTATTTACGATATATATTAATGATTTGGACGAGGGAATTGAATGCAACATCTCCAAGTTTGCGGATGACACGAAGCTGGGGGGCAGTGTTAGCTGTGAGGAGGATGCTAGGAGGCTGCAAGGTGACTTGGATAGGCTGGGTGAGTGGGCAAATGCATGGCAGCTGCAGTATAATGTGGATAAATGTGAGGTTATCCACTTTGGTGGCAAAAACAGGAAAGTAGATTATTATCTGAATGGTGGCCGATTAGGAAAGGGGGAGATGCAACGAGACCTGGGTGTCATGGTATACCAGTCATTAAAAGTAGGCATGCAGGTGCAGCAGGCAGTGAAGAAGGCGAATGGTATGTTAGCATTCATAGCAAAAGGATTTGAGTATAGGAGCAGGGAGGTTCTACTGCAGTTGTACAGGGTCTTGGTGAGACCACACCTGGAGTATTTCGTACAGTTTTGGTCTCCTAATCTGAGGAAAGACATTCTTGCCATAGAGGGAGTACAGAGAAGGTTCACCAGACTGATTCCTGGGATGTCAGGACTTTCATATGAAGAAAGACTGGATAGACTCGGTTTGTACTCGCTAGAATTTAGAAGATTGAGGGGGGATCTTATAGAAACTCTTAAGGGGTTGGACATGGCTAGATGCAGGAAGAGTGTTCCCGATGTTGGGGAAGTCCAGAACAAGGGGTCACAGTTTAAGGATAAGGGGGAAATCTTTTAGGACCGAGATGAGGAAAACCTTTTTCACACAGAGAGTGGTGAATCTCTGGAATTCTCTCCCGCAGAAGGTAGTTGAGGCCAGTTCATTGTCTATATTTAAGAGGGAGTTAGATGTGGCCCTTGTGGCTAAAGGGGTCAGGGGGTATGGAGAGAAGGCAGGTACAGGATACTGAGTTGGATGATCAGCCATGATCATATTGAATGGCGGTGCAGGCTCGAAGGGCCGAATGGCCTACTCCTGCACCTATTTTCTATGTTTCTATGTTTCTATCATGCCTGTGCTGAAACACAAAACGTGTTCCTTTTTTACAGGTTTGGCAAGAGCCAAGTCCGTTCCTACAAAGACATATTCCAATGAGGTTGTGACTTTATGGTACAGACCTCCAGATGTACTCCTGGGTTCTTCAGAGTATTCAACACAGATCGACATGTGGTATGTTTTGCTTAATGTAACAGTAAACCTCTGCGCTCTCTTTTGTTAAAAAGGGCCCTGTTCCCTGCGAACCTTTTCAGTGGAGCCTAGATTCTTCGATCCTTTTCACTCACTGGGGTTCCAATTCTGCTGCTTCCATTCACTGGGTCCCAGATTCCTCACTCCCTCGCCTTTATTGGGTCCCAGTTCCAATTCTCCGTCTTACTGGGGCCCAGATTCTTAACTCCCTTTCACTCACTGAATCCCCAGTTTGTGCCCTCTTTTTAAACTTGCCTAATTCTCTGGGGAAGTTTATTGTAGCAGTGACGTGCGGTGAGGCCAATGGCTGGGGAGGCCATCAGTGGCCCGGCCCTCCCTGTATTGATCACCACGTCTCACCGAGGAGAGAGAGGGGTGGAGCCGTGGCTGGGAGGGAGGGAGAGAGAGAGAAGGGAGGGAGAGAGCAGAGAAGGGAGAGAGCGAGGGAGAGAGAGAGAGAAGGGAGGGAGAGAGAGCGAGAAGGAGAGAGAGAGAGAAGGAGAGGGAGAGAGAGAGAAGGGAGAGAGAGAGGGGGAGAGAGAGAGAGGGGAGAGAGAAAAGGGAGAGAGAGAATGGGGAGAGAGAGATAATGGAGAAGGGGGGGAGATAAGGGGGAGAGAGAGAAGAGAGGACAGAGAGAAGGGAGAGTAGAGAGAATGGAGAGAGAGAGGAAGAGAAAAGGAAGAGAGAGAAAGGAGAGAGAGAGAAAGAGAGAGAGAGAGAGGGAGAAAGAGAGATTGTCAGTGAGAGGGACAGTGGCAGAGAAAAACAGAGAGAGATAGAGAGAGGGATAGCGAGAAATAGAGAGAGAGATGCAGAGAGAGAGAGAAAAAGAAAGACAGAGAAACAGACAGAGAAACGGAGAGGGAGACAGAGAGAGAGAGAATAAGAGAGAGAGAGAGAGAGAGAGAGGGAGAGGGAGAGAGGAACGAAGGAACGTTAGAAGCCGCAGCCGTCCCATTCTGACCGCCACCGAACCCCCCACCGCACCATTGCACCTTGCTTCACGGCGGCCGTGATGTCTCGACTCTGAACAGTCGAGGGATCTAACCGGTAACAACACTACGAGCAGCCCCGGGCCGCCGCACTCCCCAACTGCTGAAACTAGCTAACGTGGAGGGAGAGTGAGGTCGAGTCAATTACGTGAGCCGTTCGCTCTTCCTCCACTGGGCTCAAGGCAGGCCCCCTTGTGAGGCAGATGTGATCGCTGCCTCCCCTGGAGCTTTTTCATTGCAGTTTTATGATGAGACCAGCGAGCACAAATTTAATATTTTTATACGTGAAATAAGCTATGGAAGATAAGGATGTAACTAACATTACATAACTAACAATTTTCCGGTGGGGGCGCTGTCCTGTACGGCTGCCAGTCCTGCAGCTGTCCGTTTTCTTCACTTTTTTATTATTTTTAGTGCATTAAAGTGTGTAGTCGGGGGGTCTAATCTTTTTATGGGTGGGGGGGAAAGGGGAAACTGCTTTTCAAGTCCCTACCTGGTCGGTGAGGCTGCCTTCCTCCGAGCAGCACCTTCGACCTGTCCTCGCGGCCTACCAGCGGGTCCTGGAGCGACGTTTTCTGAGGGGACCTGGCCAGAACCTCGGCTTTGGCGGCGGCGCAGCGCTGGGGCGCTGTCGCGGAGCGGGCGATGCCTTGCCTGGGTCGCTGCGCTGGAACTCCAGTATGCTGGGACCGCCGATAAAAACATCGTGGAGCCGTGGTTCTGTGGAGCGGTCAGCTGCGGCGCTGAACTTTACATCTCGGAGCCTGGGATCTTTCGTTGAGATCGCCAATGTGTGAAGCTTCGTCCAGCGCGGTCTGTTGGCCTGGCGGCCGTTCTTGGCACCCCAAGCCGCTGAGGGTTCTACCGACGCCGGAGTACCATCACCTGGCGAGAACGGCCGGGAACATCGGGCCCCGTAATGGCGACTGTGGAGGCCTCAATAGGCCCGACTGGGTGGACAAGAGGATGGGGACTGGACTTTGTGCCTTCCCCCACAGTGGGAACCTCTGTGGGGGGATGTTTTATGTTTTAATGTTAAACTTCTTGAATGCTATGTTGTATTTTTATTAGTGTGCTGCAAGGACATCTGAATTTCCCCTGAATAAGGGGATTAATAAAGTAATAATCTAACCTAACATTACTTTGGTGACATACATAGAGATTTTAACAGGCACACGCTTATTGCCCGCGCACCATATAGTTTCTGAGGGGTTGCGCAATCAGAGGGGAGGCTCAGCTAATTGCTGCCTCACCTCTCATCTCTCCCTGTATTTGCAGC
Organism: Leucoraja erinaceus; assembly: GCF_028641065.1. NCBI lineage: Eukaryota > Metazoa > Chordata > Chondrichthyes > Rajiformes > Rajidae > Leucoraja > Leucoraja erinaceus. The sequence continues at coordinate 2,325,534 of NC_073398.1, forward strand.
GATTTTGACTAAAAAGTGATTAGATTCATATAGAAACGACATAACAGATCAGTGGAAAAATCTTTATATTTATTTCATTTTATTATTTTTTTTCTTTATTTTTCTAACAGCGATTTTCATTGGCAGTATGACAGGTGAAGCTCTGCCTCCCCTGACCGCACGTCCCTGTATTGCTGTGTAACTTTTCTCAAAGTTAATTAAAAATGTGTGATGTAACAGTTGGGAATAACATCCAATTGCCCATAGAATCAACTAACGATCCTGAGCATGTCAGATTAATGGAGTTTTACTTGGTCGTTTTTGGATCACCATGAAGGACACCGTGAAAGACAACTCCCATTATTGATCCCAACTTTCTCCTTTGAATTTCTGAATCTCAAATCTATGAACAGTGCAACTGGGTAGTTTTAAATTAACAAATTCCTTACAGAACCAAAAACGACTGTACAGATCTATCCACAATCAAATACTAGTTTCATTTGCATATTGTAACTTTTTAGCAAATGATAAATCGAGTTGTTTGTAACCAAAATGAAACTGGATTATAATAGGCTTGCAGAAAGCCTGCGGATGACCTAAATAGCAGGAACTACGTATGGTGTTTAATTAAATCTTGGTTTAGTGGGGAACAAGCAGGAATGTGGTTGGAGCTAACGATCAGATCAGCTGTTGTTATTTGTAATGTTTGTGGGAGGGGCCATTTTACAGCTCTAAATGGTCATAAAGCACAAAAGATCACAAAAAATTGAATTGGAAATAAAGTTTATACTTAATATTCCTTGATATTTTGAACTCTAAGCCACTGGTTTGAAGTAGAAAGCTGTTCGCTGAAACACAAATGCTGTAGTTTTGTTGATTCTTTAGAAAACTAAAGCAATGTTACTGTCAGACCATGCAAGCAAGGCCAACGCAATCTGGTAACAGAATTTGACTTTCAAATTCTTCAATTCTGCTGAACTTAAGTTAGAAATAAAACTTGGATACAGAACTACATTTGCCACATGCACATACACTAGTGAATTTGCTGCATTCACGGGCAGGCATTAACCTATCAGATAGTTTCAAGGCAGACAAGACACAATGAAAAATGATATGGTGCTAAACTGATTTTTAAAGACAGAATTACATATTTAGAATATTTCAATATTTAGAAAGATGATGTTGTATCTGTTGCATCCAGCCGTTTATAAGCTAAAGTGATTACACTAGTTGAAACGATTCCAGTGAAATTCCTCCAACAAAGTAGATCATAGTATTTCTATCAATTCATCAGAAATGTATTTTTCTCAACACGGGAAAACAAATGCTGAAGTGTGCAAATTAAAGTGAACATGAACATTCCATATTAAATGTTTTTTGAATGAATTTATGATATACTGCAGATGCTGAATTCTTGATTAATAAACAATGTGCTGGACGAATTTGGCAGCTCCTTATTTGCTGCCTGACTCTGAATTCCTTCAGCACTTTGTTTTCTGATGAATAATAGGACCTTCATAGTGAGGATAATCCAACTTGTTTTTCACAAGAGATTTTTCAGAAACTTTGTGTACATTGCGATTTTTGTTTAACAATCTTACATAGAATACCTATGCTTTGATTATTTTTCAGGGGTGTTGGTTGTATCTTCTATGAAATGGCAGCTGGAAGACCTCTCTTTCCTGGATCCACTGTAGAAGATGAATTGCACTTGATCTTCAGGCTATTGGGTAAGTTTGTAATTCCTTTGTGATTGTACCACATTGTAACGAGTCATCGAGATGTACAACACTGTCCTTGATTCTTGATTCAAAAACCAGATGAAAATTCCATATTCCCACAGGATGACACATATATATGTAATCATTCATGATTAATATTTTGGGTGCAGATTTAATAATATTTCATTTACCCCCCACCCCCGCAATTCTTCCACTCATTTACACATTAGGGACAATTTACAGGTAAAACATGCACACTCCACACAGACAGCATCTGAGGGCAGGATCGAACTCGGGTCACTGGCGCTGAGAGCCAGCAGCCCTATCAGCTGTACTGCAGTGCCCTTGTGGACGCTTTGGAAATGATGTAGAAGCGGTTTACCCAGATGTTCTCGGGATTCGAAAGTATTAGCTATCTGAGCGATGATACTAACTTGGATTGTTTTTGCTCGAGCGTCAGAGGCTGAGGGTTGACCCGATTGAAGTATATAAAAATTATGAGAGGCATTGACAGAGTAGAGAGTCTTTTTCCCAGACTGGAAGTGTCAAACACAGGAGAACATAAGTCCAAGGTGAGAGGGGGATAGTTTTATTACTTAGTGCTAGGTGCCTAGAATGCAGAGCAAGTGGTGGAAACCGGTACAATAGCAATGTTTAAGAGGCATTTAAACAGACACGGAATAGAGGGATACAGATAAGATTAGTTTAGATTTATATCATGATGGGCACTGCCTTAGTGGGCCAAAGGGCCAGTTCCTGCACAATGTTAATAATTTGGATGAGAATGCATGTGGCATGATTAATAAGTTTACACATGACGCCAAAATGGGTGGTATAGTGGACAGTAAAGAGGTTATCTATGGTTATAACGGGATCTAGATCAACGGGGAAAGTGGGCAAGGGATTGGCTAATATAATTTAACTTGAATATGTGCGACGTGCTGCATTTTGTAAAGCTAGTGCTAACCAAGACCATACACAGTCTGGCGGTGCCAAGCTAACCAAGACCATACACAGACTGGCAGTGCCAAGCTAACCAAGACCATACACAGTCTGGCAGTGCCAAGCTAACCAAGACCATACACAGTCTGGCGGTGCCAAGCTAACCAAGACCATACACAGTCTGGCAGTGCCAAGCTAACCAAGACCATACACAGACTGGCAGTGCCAAGCTAACCAAGACCATACACAGGCTGGCAGTGCCAAGCTAACCAAGACCATACACAGTCTGGCAGTGCCAAGCTAATGACGACCATACACAGACTGGCAGTGCCAAGCTAACCAAGACCATACACAGTCTGGCGGTGCCAAGCTAACCAAGACCATACACAGTCTGGCAGTGCCAAGCTAACCAAGACCATACACAGGCTGGCAGTGCCAAGCTAATGAAGACCATACACAGACTGGCAGTGCTAAGGTTCCAGTTGGTTTCAAGTTGCAGATGGTGGACTGCAAAATTCCCCAGGAGTAAATGGTATAAAGTATTAGTTATTGTTGATGTAATATATGTGTCCAGGGCACAGTTACCAAATTTGCATCAAATTTGACGGTGTGATAAATGGTGCATCGGATGAAGAGGATAGTCATGAACAGCAAGAGTACATTGACTGTTAGAATGGGCAGACAAATGGCAGAATAAATTAACGACAGAGTGTGTGAAGTAACTGAACTTTGTAGAAAGAACAAGGAGAGTTAGTGTAGACTTATTACCACAGTTGTGAAGTAATAAACGGGAACTGCAAATGCCAAAGATGGACACAAAATACAAGGTGCAACTCAGTGGGTCAGGCAGTATCTCTGGAGAAAATGGATAAGCGATGTTTCGAGTCAGGAACCCGTCTTCGGGCTGATTGTAGTAGGAAGAGCAGAGAAAATACTAGAACCAAAAAGGCTGGCAACAGACGACCTCAGGTGAGGAGGTTGTCTGATAGGCAGATTGACACAGTTGTGACGATGTGTGGTGTTAATTTGAGAGATCCTTGAAAATGTTCTAAGAATAGTTAGCAAAATTCTGGCCTACGTTAATAGGCATGGAACTTAAAAACAAGAGACAATGTTGAATCTATATAAAGTACTGGTTTAGCCACTATAGATCGACTCGAGTAATTGAGCCACACTGTGGAAACGGGCCATTCGGGCCAACAAATCCCATCTATACTAGTCCCATCTGCCTATGTGTGGCCCGTATCCTTCCAAACCTATCCTTTCCATGTACTTGTCCAAATGTCAATTACACCTCTGGCAGTTGTGACTTGTGTTCATTTCTGGTCACCATGCTATCAGAAGAATATGAAAGTCTTAAAACACAAAAAAAGATTTCCTGGAATTTCAATGAGGTGAACTATCAAATCTCAAACTCATGTTGATATGTTAAATAGGTTTCTGCATCCTACTTATGGACTTTTCTTTATTGCAGGAACACCCACAGAGGAGGCATGGCCAGGAATATCTTCAAATGAGGAATTTAAGGCTTACAACTTTCCCAAATATAAACCGCAACAACTGATAAATCATGCACCAAGGTATTATATAAATATGACCTGGCTTGATTCTCTGAAGTATGAAATGAGCTGTGATTCATGTTTTGATAATTATGGGGAAAAGTGTTTCAACTGCGAAAGTCGAACAAAATTGGCCACAAGGTTGGGTAGAGGATAGACCAACTTAAATGTACTATCAGAAAATGGCATGTCGAGCAAATGTCCTTCATTGTAGATAAGTGCAGTGTAATGAACATAGATGTGGCAAATTCTAAATGTGTAGGCTATGCAGGGATGGCATTATAAAATTAAAGAGCAATAATGAAACAGGTGTCATAGTGTCACTGGAGGTATATAGCAACTGGACATTTTGGTCGCCTGTGCTTTTGTTGATAAAGCTTCATTTAGAATATTCCCAGTGTTCAAAAAGAGAGTGAAGTGTTTTTTTGGCAGGACTTGGGAAAATAAAAAGTAGTATAGTTTTAACGTTCAGCTTTTTCAGTATTCATGAATAATTTTACAGAATTTATATATAATGCAATTTGGGCAATGATAAAATTAATGTTTACGAAGGATTAAAATAAGAACATTAATTTCTCAGCTAATTTGTGGAATCGGTTTCAAATTTAAAGAGGCAATGCTGTCTGGATGAACATACAACAAACAGTACAGTACAGCACAGGAACAGGCCATTTGGTCCACAAAATGTTCAAATATGCAGCAGTACACATAGTTACCAACATGCTGCATGCTTTAAAATATCATCAATTTATGAATGGTATTGAAAATGGTCTGTGTGATACTGAAGCATGCAGGGGTAAATCATCTGAGGAATCCAGTGATCAGAACACAATGGTATTTTATGCAGTAGGTGGTATCTTTCATTGCCTTTTAAGGACATGATTTTAATTGGGGATCTTTAACTTCCTTTAGCTTTTACCAACATTTGATAGATTCTCTGAATAGTCAAGATAGATAGAATCTGTGAGTGAAAGTTGAACATTTATTTTTGCCACTTTCTGAGGCATCTATAAAGATCAACGTCGAGAAGAATAAATATTCTTGCCAGTATCGAATCTTATTTTTTTTTCTCATAGATTGGACACAGAAGGAATCGATCTGTTATCCAGTTTTTTACAAGTAAGCTTTACCTTTTGTTGTGCAATTGAAATTCTTATTGTAGGTCAAAATTATATAGATCTAAAACTATCTCCTGATAAATAATTTATGCAACTAATAAATAAATAATCTATTTTGCAGTACAAAGCCACGAAGAGAATTTCTGCAGATGACGCTATGAAGCATCTTTATTTTAAAAATCTGGGATCAAAGGCACACACTTTACCAGATGGTAAATAATTCCTTAATTATTAAATGAGAGGATCATATTTAAGGAACCTTGCAACAAGCTTCCCTTCCCATAGTGACAATCATAGGAAGATTGCAGGTAAAGTGTAATGCAAATCTGAGAGATGATCTGATAATTTTCACTGAATATTCAATCCTTGTTTTATCGTCAACATTTAAATATATATATATATATATATATATTCAGTATATTTCTGTTCACATTTATGAAGGAGGTTGTCTAGGTTAATATTGTGGAATAACATCCACCTACTCATCAGATAGTGGTATACTGACATAACACTTCCCCAATTGGTGCACAGATTCAAGATCACTGAGCCTCTTTTCTTTCACCCCTTTTCCCCCACCCACCCCCGCCCATCTTTACATAAGGGGACACAGTTCTTTAAATCTCCAAACTAGTTTTGTCAGGAGAAGTTGGGAGGGGGAGGGGTGGTGGCGTAGTTAGATATTCTCAGAATTGCTGGTCATGAGATTCAGGGATATGAATCAAAGATGTTTGAGTGGAATTGAAGCACAAATTAGCAGTGACCCCAGTGGAATGCTGGGGTTGAGCAACCTATTCCTGTCTTAGTAATTCAGGTATCTCTCTCAATTCAAATTATTTTGTGTGAAAACTGCCACTCGGTGACAAAAACGGTTTTACTTTACTCCTTTACACCAGGCACCTCAGTATTTTCATTAAGTGAAATTCGGTTGCAAAAAGATCCTGGCTACAGAACCTCATCATATCCAGAGACGGGTAAGATTCTTTTACCAAGCAATTAAAATTACAAAATTACATCTGAAAGAAAATGTGGCTCACCTCCTGCTATTCGTTTCCATATACAACCATATAACAATTACAGCACGGAAACAGGCCATCTCGGCCCTACAAGTCCGTGCCGAACAATTATTTTCCCCTAGTCCCATCTACCTGCACTCAGACCATAACCCTCCATTCCTTTCCCATCCATATAACTATCCAATTTATTTTTAAATGATAAAATCGAACCTACCTCCACCACTTCCACTGGAAGCTCATTCCACACCGCTACCACTCTCTTGAGTAAAGACGTTCCCCCTCATGTTACCCCTAAACTTCTGTCCCTTAATTCTGAAGTCATGTCCTCTTGTTTGAATCTTCCCTACTCTCAATGGGAAAAGCTTGTCCACGTCAACTCTGTCTATCCCTCTCATCATTTTAAAGACCTCTATCAAGTCCCCCCTTAACCTGCGCTCCAGAGAATAAAGACCTAACTTATTAAACCTTTCTCTGTAACTTAGTTGCTGAAACCCAGGCAACATTCTAGTAAATCTCCTCTGTACTCTCTCTATTTTGTTGACATCCTTCCTATTATTGGGCGACCAAAATTGTACACCATACTCCAGAATTGGTCTCACCAATGCCTTGTACAATTTTAACATTACATCCCAACTTCTATACTCAATGCTCTGATTTATAAAGGCTAGCATACCAAAAGGTTTCTTTACCACCCTGTCTACATGAGATTCCACCTTCAGGGAGCGTGCACAGTTATTCCTAGATCCCTCTGTTCAACTGCATTCCTCAATTCGCTACCATTTACCATGTACGTCCTATTTTGAATTGTCCTGCCAAGATGTAACACCTCACACTTATCAGCATTAAACTCCATCTGCCATCTTTCAGCCCATTCTTCCAAATGGCCTAAATCTCACTGTAAACTTTGGAAATCTAGTTCATTATCCACAACACCACCTATCTTAGTATCATCTGCATACTTACTAATCCAATTTACCACACCTTCATCCAGATCATTGATGTACATGACAAACAACAGTGGACCAACACAGATCCCTGAGGCACCCCACTAGTCACCTGCCTCCAACCTGACAAACAGCCATCCACCATTACTCTCTGGCGTCTCCCATTCAGCCACTGTTGAATCCATCTTGCTACTACTGCATTTATACCCAACAATTGAACCTTCTTAACTAACCTTCCATGAGGAACATTGTCAAAGGCCTTATTAAAGTCCATATAGACTCCAAGAAACCAAGCTGCTGGTACTTTTTATAGGTAGTTATGGTCAATAGACAATAGGTGCAGGAGTAGGCCATTCAGCCCTTCGAGCCAGCACTGCCATTCAATGTGATCATGGCTCACATTCAGTCATCATCCCCAATCAGTACCCCGTTCCTGCCTTCTCCTCATACCCCCTGACTCTGCTATTTTTAAGAGCCCTATCTAGCTCTCTCTTGAAAGCATCCAGAGAACCTGCCTCTACCGCCCTCTGAGGCAGAGAATTCCACACTCACCACTCTCTGTGAGAAAAAGTGTTTCCTCGTCTCCGTTCTAAAAGGCTTACTCCTTATTCTTAAACTGGCTTCTAGTTCTGGACTCCACCCAACATCGGGAACATGTTTCCTGCCTCCAGCGTGTCCAAACCCTTAACCATCTTATATGTTCCAATGAGATATCCTCTCATCCTTCTAAACTCCAGAGTGTACAAGCCCAGCTGCTCCATTCCCTCAACATATGACAGTCCCGTCATCCTGGGAATTAACCTTGTAAACCTACACTGCACTCCCTCAATAGCAAGAACATCTTTCCTCAAATGAATGGTCTTTGTTCTCAATATTTTTACATTAAAAATTATCCAATTTTATGCAGAAACGGTACAGAGTGTTGTACAGAGAGTGGCTTGGCGGCACAGCAGTAGAGTCACTGTCTTACAGCGCCAGAGATTCGGGTTCAATCCCAACGGGGTGCTGTCTGTACAGAGTTTGTACATCATCCCCATGACCAGCCTGGGTTTTCTCTGGGAGGTCTGGTTTCTTCCCACACTCCAAAGAAATACAGGCTTGTAGGCTAATTGGCTTGGTTAAATTGTCCCTGGTTTGTGTAGGATGCTGTTCGTGTGCAGGGATCGCTGGCCAGTGTGGACTCGGTTGGCCGATGGGCTTGTTTCCGCGCTTTATCTCTAAACCAAACTAAACTAAAATGAACAACATATTTTTCATGCAGCTACATTTGGCAATGAGACACAAAGTTTAACAAACTTTAATGTCCTTTTCACCTCTAGCCCCTGTCGCTTACTCCACCGATCTGCTAATCAACCCTCCCTTCCCTGACCTGCAGCCACTTATCACTTGCCAGGCTTTGCACCACCCCAACCTCTTTTTCTGGTTATCTCACCCCAACTCCACCTGTCTGAAGACCCTCAATGTCGCCAGATGCACAGATGCTGCCTGACCCGCATAGCTCCTCCAGCACTCTGATTTTTGCTCAAGATTCCAGCATCTGTCTGCATATCCCATTCATGTGGCCCATTTCAAATTTTGGAACTCCTTACCTCGCAGCACTAGTCGTATCTCTCAACTCGTATCTTGGAGGGCAGCTAAAGTGTCCGTCATAACTGGGATACCCATATCCAATTTACAATTAAAACAAAACAAGCAGCTCTCCCTTGACTCAGACTCAAGAGCTGAAGAGCTTTGGGTAACACCTCTGGTTATAATCACTTTATATTTGGATTTTAAAATGTCCAAGCATTACTATTTCTGTAAGTTTATGAGTGTGCATTAAAACAATCCTGTCTATGCTTATTTGGACTTTCTTTGCTATGATATATAAATTGTCAATGTGTCTCTGACTCCTGCATCGTAAGAAAACAGAATAATCAGTATCATAAGTTGTTTTTAATACCTTCTATTGTATTTTCTAGCACATGGGAAGAACAGAAGACAGAGCATGTTGTTCTAGGTTATCGAGCAAAATCATAGACTTGAGTCCCATTGGCTTGCCATTTCACATCGCTCATATCTAGGATTTTGATTTGAAGACAACAATTTCCATAATGTAGAGTGGATTAGACTTGAACAATAACGTGTCTCTTTTACTGCCTCTCTTGCGATGTTGTCTTTTCTTCAGATATATAGATTGTTTTATATTTGCAGGGTCACGGTGTGACATTTTATTATATATATTGTACACACTTGTGTGCATGTGTGTGAATACATATAATACAAGCGTGTACATAACACACAGAGATAAAACAGTTATATGATTCATCTATGCTGTTAATAGCCAGTAAGTTGCAGCTCCTGTTGTAACTTCACTTGCAGTTTTGTGCGGTGCTGGAAACAAAAGTGCTTATTTATTGGGAATCATTGCTGCTAAAAGACTACTGTCCATAAACCACATTGTGGTTGTATACAGAAAAATGTGAGTGGCTTGTGAATGCATCTATTTCTCCCAGTATCTATTTCCAGCATTTTGCAAATTTTACTGTGACGTTTGATTGCAAATGCTCTTAAATGCATAATATTAGAACTGCCTCACCTCTTAAAATATGATTGTGATGTGCTATCTTTTACCTTCAATGTTCATCGGTTAAAACATTTAGATTTGTTCTGAAATTTTGTGGCCAATAGACTAATTGAATAGTGTATTTTTTATATATATATATATATATATATATATATATATATATATATATATATATGTGTGTGTGTGTGTATATATATATATATATATATATATATATATATATATATATAATTAAGCTTTCAATCTGCACTTCCTTTGCTGAACATTGTCAAAATAATTGCACCTATTATTTTCCCATGTCACTTTATGAAGACATTGGAATTCAGCGAGTTTGACTTTGTATCTGATCTTGGCTGTTACTGCATCATTTTATAATGATTTCACTACGAAACGTGTATCTCGATGAGTGTCATAAATAGGCTTTTGTTAACAGTATTTGTTTGTTTGACTTTCCAAATAATGGTTTCAGTGGATCTACATTTTAGGGACCTGCATTTTAGGATTACTGTTAATATATAATTGTCGAGATATTGGACGTAGCAAATGTAGTTAATCATCGGCAATATTTTTGGACTTATTCAGGGTCCAACCATTTTCATAATTTTCAATAGTTTGTTATTTAACAGTGTTAAGAATATTTTCTATGTTTAATTTTATTTGTGAACTGTGATGATGGCATGTTGTAAAAGTATTTTATTTGTATTTTGCGTCATGACTGACTGACTGATTTAATTGGAATTTTGTAAGAAAAAAGGAAGCAGATTCATTCGTAACTGTGTATTGGACCACTACTGCTTATCAGAATGATTCCGGGCTGAAATTTGTATAACTAAGACTGCTGTGCTATTTCTGATTAAGAGTGCTATTTTTCCTTGGAATTATAAATATTACAATGCATTCCTTGTTTTAACTGATCACAGTTCTTTGACGTCTAGTGTTTCAACTAAAACATTTTGCTACAGGTGATTTGGATGATTAGTAGCATTCACAAAATGTTTTAAATAACAGCTTATTCTGACACTTTGTTGACCTAATAGCAGTTTAGTCAGTTGGTGAAACTCCTCTGATGTAACCTTTTAAGAATTGTGAAGGAAGGTCAACCTTTTCTTCACTGGAATAAAGACAAAGACAATGTATATTTATTCGACCTTAATTCCTCAATTTACAAACTATGCAATGATGCCATCGACTCTAAGGGTTCATGCAATCAATGCTATTTTTCACTGTAACAAATGGTGTTACCACTCTTCTAATGGCGAATACACTTCACTAAAAAGCCTGGTCTTAGATTTTCAAAAATTACATTAAAAAATCACATAATTTTCCAGGAATGCACTGCTTTCATAAATGGAAGAAGGCTGTAAAATACTTTATTAGAGAAAACCAACCAATCGTTGGCAGAATGTAGATTCGTGCCATGATTTTTTATTTTTCCATCGTCGAAACTGGAAAGAGTGGTTTGCGTTTTCAACTAAAAATATTAATGCTAATTTTTAAACATTTATGTACAAATGTTTGGAAAAATACTGTGGGGAAAAAGTGAAAGGAAACAGAAAAGTAATTGAAATGCCACATCTATACCCCCCCCCCCCCCCCCCCCCCCCCCCCCCCCCTCATCAAGTTATTTTCTTTGGCCGAATACCACCACCAATCTTCCCATGTGTCGTAATAATTTACCCTCAGCAAGTAATAACAGAAACTGCTGGAAATACTCAGCAGATCAGGCAGGATCCGAGGAGAGAAAAACAGTAAAAGTTTCCGTCTGAAGAAAGATCATTAACTCAAACCATTTTTCCATATTTCCTTACAACATGGAAGAGGGCCACTTTGTCATGGAATCGACCAGCACATAAAGCAATCCTGATTCCCACTAATTGTTGTTGTATCTCTTCTCCTCGCATTCCCATTAACTATTCCTGGATTGTGCCACGTCAATTGTGTAACATCTATTTACGTAGGCCAGTTAACCTACCAACTTTTCATCTTTGGGATATGGTGGAATCTGGAGCACGTTCCTTGTGTTGCACCTTTCTTAAGGGCCTGTCCCACTTGCATGCGATTGCATGCGTTTGGCGCGAGCAACGCCAAAGCGGAGGTCGCGCGTGATGTCATTTACGCATATAAACGTGTTGTTATAAACCACAGATATGCACTTCTAAGCACCAAGCCTTCACTTCATTCACACAAAAGCAACGGCATTTTGGACTGGAAATTGTATTGGTGATTTGGTTTAGGCCAAAATGAGCTGTTATTGTGGACTATGGGATGGCTTTGAAGAGTGGTGGACTGAGGTTGAAAATTCTAATCAACTGGGTGTTCTAATCAACACGAGAGATATTGAGAAATTCACAAATTCAGGTCATGACACTTAATTAATGTAAAGGGGTTAAGTCTGACACACTAACTTTACTGAGTCTTTAATAAAGGCACATGTCAAACACGTCCCAGTACTGACTGCATTTAGTCTTCAGGCGCACTGGAACCAAAGGGAGGAGCAAGGGGAAGATATCACAGTTATACTGAGATGACTGGGCGTGGTTAGTGGTACTGAGGTAGCTACATTATAGGTTGCATGCATAAACCATCTACATCCTTTCCCTTAGAAATCTAAAATTGAAGTTATTACAGTGGCAGTGTGATTATACAATACATGCAAATTTAAACAAAATCACCGTAACGAACAGGAGGTTTGACTACCCGACCCGAGCGTGTGCGTATAGCACCATCACCGTCCTCACCAGATAGAAGAGGAGGCGGAGCAGTGGCAGCCGGGAAGGAGAAAGTCTGCGGAGACCCAACCGGGAATGCGGGAGGTGACCCAATCGGCACAGGTGATCCAGGAGGAGAAGATGGGGGAGAAGGAGAACGAGCAAGGGAGGAGATCATTGCCCAAAACCAGGAAACGCAGAGGGAGGAGAACGCGGCAAGCGAACTGAGCTGTGGGGTAATTAGTAATGACAGGCTTGAAACGCAACGGAGGAGTGTAGGGATCCGCAGGAGGAGGCAGAGGCCCGTTAACGGCCAACAGGTGCTGGCGGCTCCAGCGGTAGACAGTACCATCAAAGTCCACCAGGTAAGATCTCGGTGAAGTGTCCGCACCAACAACGGTTGCGAGTCGGGAGAATCCAGTGGCTGTCTGCATGCGGACGACCTGGCCTTTGTCATCCAGGACCGCTAGATTGTAAGTGAAAGCCTGAGCACGCTTCATAGCATCGGGACTGGCAAGGTTCAGCAAGAGTGAGGCTTTGACTGCATCAGGGTCGTTTCGGTGCACGATGTTGATGAAGTGGTTGTAGTCCATCAAGAAAGTAGCCCATCGCTCCGCAATGTCAGCGTCAAAGACAAGGGGAGAGGGCTTGCGGCACGAGAATGACCTGGAGGTGTGGGATCGAATCCCACTTCTGACACCATGTAAAGGGGTTAGGTCTGACACACTGTAACTTTACTGAGTCTTTAATAAAGGCACATGTCAAACGCGTCCCAGTACTGACTGCATCTAGTCTTCAGGCGTACTGGAACCAAGGGGGAGGAGCAAGATATCACAGTTATACTGAGATGACTGGGCGTGGTTAGTGGTATTGAGGTAGCTACATTATAGGTTGCATGCATAAACCATCTACAATTAACAATAAAGAGAGGGTGGATTTGGCTGAAGCAGTCAGTCAAGAGTACTGTGGCCATATTCAGGCTCGAGCTTCGCCTGTGTGAGAATAATGATTGTGATGAGCTATCTTTTACCTTCAATGTTCATCGGTTAAAACATTTAAATTTGTTCTGAAAATTTGTGACCAACAGATGATGAGAATAATGGATTGGCTTCAAAAGTGCCGACTGATTTTGGGCGTTGCACGGCGCCGGGCGGTGACGTCATCACGCAACGCCACGCGCTAGCCATCAAGACACTGCGTACGCCTGCAATGCACCTGCGTGCGTACGCGGACCGCTGGCGCGCAAAGATTTCGGTCACTGCAGGAATTTCGGAGCACCGCGCGATGTCGGTACCAGCCCCGCACAACTCCATACCCCTCCGCGCTTCTAAGCAAAGATCCTAGAGGAGCAAGATAGACCACTCCTCCGAAATCCAATGGACTGGCGTGTAGTACGTGACGGAATGTCACGGCCGCCATTTTTTAATGATTATAGAGCTCCGCTATAATCTTTGATCCAAAGCAAAGATCCTCGAGTATCTTGTAGCGGGAACAGCCCCCGCCTTTGCGTAGTTTCCCTTGCATTGTATTGCTTTAACACACACTGCACAAAATTAAATTTAACGTATACATATTTTATATATTTATATGAATGTGTGTCTGTGTGTGAGAGGCAAGTTAGAGATAATTAAGTTTATTCTCATGGATCAGAAGCAACTTTGTATTAAATAATCACTATTAATTTATTTGTCTTGTAAGATGATATACATAAACTATAAAGGCAATTATATATATAATTATATAGTAATAATATATATATGCATATATATATTTATACACACATATATATACACATACATATATACACACATACATATATACACATACATACATATGTATACACATACATATGCACACATACAAATACACGCATACATATGGATACATTTATATGCATACATACACACATATAAACATATATACATACATATATACACACATATACATATACACGCATATATACACATACATGCATATATACACATACATATATATTTATACATATGATTAACATGTAGAGGAACCAACGAGAGAGCAGGCTATTTTAGACTGGGTATTGAGTAATGAGGAAGGGTTAGTTAGCAATCTTGTTGTACGTGCCCCCTTGGGCAAGAGTGACCATAATATGGTTGAGTTCTTCATTAGGCAGGCAGTGACTAGTGGGGTACCGCAAGGCTCAGTGCTGGGACCCCAGCTATTTACAATATATATTAATGATCTGGATGAGGGAATTGAAGGCAATATCTCCAAGTTTGCGGATGACACTAAGCTGGGGGGCAGTGTTAGCTGTGAGGAGGATGCTAGGAGACTGCAAGGTGACTTGGATAGGCTGGGTGAGTGGGCAAATGTTTGGCAGATGCAGTATAATGTGGATAAATGTGAGGTTATCCATTTTGGTGGCAAAAACGGGAAAGCAGACTATTATCTAAATGGTGGCCGATTGGGAAAGGGGGAGATGCAGCGAGACCTGGGTGTCATGGTACACCAGTCATTGAAGGTAGGCATGCAGGTGCAGCAGGCAGTAAAGAAAGCGAATGGTATGTTAGCTTTCATTGCAAAAGGATTTGAGTATAGGAGCAGGGAGATTCTACTGCAGTTGTACAGGGTCTTGGTGAGACCACACCTGGAGTATTGCATACAGTTTCGGTCTCCAAATCTGAGGAAGGACATTATTGCCATAGAGGGAGTGCAGAGAAGGTTCACCAGACTGATTCCTGGGATGTCAAGACTGTCTTATGAAGAAAGACTGGATAGACTTGGTTTATACTCTCTAGAATTTAGGAGATTGAGAGGGGATCTTACAGAAACTTACAAAATTCTTAAGGGGTTGGACAGGCTAGATGCAGGAAGATTGCTCCCGATGTTGGGGAAGTCCAGGACAAGGGGTCACAGCTTAAGGATAAGGGGGGAATCCTTTAAAACCGAGATGAGAAGAACCTTTTTCACACAGAGAGTGGTGAATCTCTGGAACTCTCTGCCGCAGAGGGTAGTCGAGGCCAGTTCATTGGCTATATTTAAGAGGGAGTTAGATGTAGCCCTTGTGGCTAAGGGGATCAGAGGGTATGGAGAGAAGGCAGGTACGGGATACTGAGTTGGATGATCAGCCATGATCATATTGAATGGCAGTGCAGGCTCGAAGGGCCGAATGGCCTACTCCTGCACCTAATTTCTATGTTTCTATTATTTTCCAACGATCAATAGATTTACGATCAGTTCCTGTGGATTGGAGGATAGCTAATGCTATCCCACTTTTCAAGAAAGGAGCGAGAGAGAAAACGGGGAATTACAGACCAGTTAGCCTGACTTTGGTGGTGTGAAAGATGCTGGAGTCAATTATTAAAGATGTAATAATGGGGCATTTGGATAGCAGTAAAAGGATTAGTCCAAGTCAACATGGATTTATGATTTTACAATGCATTTAAGCCTCTCCCATTTTTATGAGATGCATTCCTGGAATATGTAGGAAGTTTATTGTAACCTAGTGCTACTTGCCTGAACAATGGATGATATATCACTTAAATGCAATTGTTTTCAGTTGTGTGGAGAGACCTGTATATTGAAAATGCGTTTTGCCTCTAATATGTCAATTTACATTAAATGTAGAAGAGCTTATTAAAATCTTCTTACAAAGACCATTAAGTATTTTCTTTCTATCCTCTTTTGGACCCAAGGCATAGCAGAGCTGCCAACTCTCACGAAGAGGTAAGGGAGGGAGAGATGGAAGGGAGGGAGAGAGGGAAGGGAGGGAGATCGCGAAGAGAGAGAGGAGAGAGAGAGAGAGAGAGAGAGATCGAGAGAAGAGAGGGGAGCGAGAGATCGAGAGGAGGGGAGAGAGAGATCGAGAGAAGAGAGGGAGAATGGGGAGAGGGAGAAGGGGAAAAGGGGGGACAGGGAGAAGGGGGGAGGGAGAAGGGGGACAGGGAGAAGGGGGAGAGGGAGAGTGGAACGATAGCACATTATAACGCACAGCCGTCCCATTCCGACCAAAGATTATAGAGCAGAGCTCCACTAGTATCTTTGATTGCGGCCGCCGCCACCGAACCCCCCGACCCACCATTGCACCCAAAGATGATAGAGCAGAGTTATATAATATTTGATTGCACCCTTCTTCACGGCAGGCTTGTGATCTTTGCTTGTGATGTCTTGACAATTCGAGGAATATAATGGGTAACAGCCGCCCATTCTCGGACTTGAATCTGAGCTCGAAAAATCTCCTGGTCACTGGACCTGATGTGTCCGCGGGCCATATTGTGGAGACCAATCCCTTACAAGAACAAAACCAAAAACGTACAGAAGTGTTAAAATTGTCTTTATTATTATGGTAAGTAAAGAACTATTAAAAATAAGTCTAATAACTTTCTAATGTACCGACAAACCCAGTTTCCCAATGGCCGTTGATGGGAGAACAGAAAATAACATTTTCACGACAGAATATTGACTGAAAATAATAAAAATATTTTCTCACCTTTCTTTTTTATTGGGGAACCTAACGAATGACAGGTCGGGTCGTTTAGATTTACGATTAGAATACTTGATAGCAGAGCAGTGAGATGAAATTTAGATAAGGATGCCATGACAGTGTGGGGGAAGCCCAATAAATGCCTCGAAAAATGGCGTCGACGATCACACACGTCATACTACGCGTTTTTCGAGGAGTGGTCTATCTTGCTCCTCTAGGATCTTTGCTTCTAAGTGGGACTGGCCCCACGCAGCCATACGGTGCCCGTACGCCTCAAGCAACCACGAGGTCGCGTAATTTGCGAGCCAAGGTCACGTAAGTGGGACAGACCCTTAAGTTTCTATGTCATTGTTCTTACACCGACCACAACTGGACCCTTCCTCTATCCAAGCCCTGAGATATTCTTAATCCTAGTACTGGGTTAGCTGTACAGTTTTAAGATTCACACGCACTTGCAGGTCATAGAATCAGAAGTCTCAGATGTCAGGTATTGACTTGCACTGTTTTTCTCTTCACAGATGCTGCTTGACATGTTGAGTATGTTCAGCATTCTCTTTATAATGGCATATCTCATCCAGATTATACTGTTTCCTTATATGACCACTTTCCTGTTTATATCGTCGAGACCAAGCGCAGACTGGGCGACCGTTTCACTGAACACCTTCGCTCAATCTGCCTTAGTGTATCCGATCTCCCAGTTGCCAAACACTTTTACTCCTATTCCACACCCATACTGACCTTTCTGTCCTGGACCTCCTCCACTATCAGAGGGAGGCCTCACGCAAATTGGAGGAGCAGCGCCTCGTATTTCGCTTGGGCAGTTTACAACCCAGTGGTATGAATATTAATTTCTTGAACCTCAAGTAACCCTTGCATCCTCGCTCTCCCTCCCCCACCCTAGTCCTATTGCTAATTTCACCTTTTGAATCCCGTCGTTATAAATTTAGAGCCAGCCAACAACAGACCATTGTGGCTCCACCTTTCCTGAGTATCTCAGATTAGATTTTTGGCCTTTGATTCGTTGGTCCGCCAAAACCACACGCAAAAACTCGGAGTTTTTTTTCCATTTCGCTAGGCATTTCACTTTTACATTCGCAAATCCACTCATTAAATTTAGTCGTTTTTATGTACACATTTTTAATAAAATCCTTCCCCTCCCACTCATTTTTTCGCCTCCTGCTGGCCAGCCACCATAATGGCTGCTGCCGCCCGGCTCTCCTCCAAAAACGGCGACATTTTTTCCCAACGGGTGCTGCCCGCCCGGCTCTCTCCGCCTCCTCCACTCCCCCCCCCCCCCCCCCCCACGTCTGGCCCGCAGGCTCACTTGGCATCATGCCCGCCCGTACACTCCCCCATCCCTCCTCCCCGTACTCCGGGTCTGAAGTATGTTCGGGGGACAGACTCATCGGGTCTGCACTTGGTCCAGTATACTTTTAAAACTCTGTGTGTCATTTCACCTTTGAAATGCGAAGACCAATGTCGAAACGGGGAAATGTTTACATATTTCAGTAGAGATTGCCCTTATTTTAGAAATCCACTCCTCTGTAAATTTAGTCAATTATTTCCCCGACTTTTTTATTAAAATTGTTGACCAATCTGACTTTTTTTTTTTAAATCTGACCGCTGCCCAGCTGCTGACATTACAATAACGGTGACATTTTTACATATTATGGTAGAAATTTTCCTCGTGATTTTAAAAATCCACTCCTCTGCAAATTTGGTTCATTATTTCATGGGTTATTTACTAAAATGGATCACCAAACTGACATTTTAAAAATATATAACAGCTGCCTAGCTGCTGACCTCACAATGCCTTTCCTCGTGTCCACGCACATGCGCAGTTTTCCACGAGTTACGTTACCCACCCCTCGTTCTTCAAAAAGATCCTGAGGTCACCGCCGCTCACGCGCTGAAGAGCTTTCTCCTCACTGCCGACGCAGCTTGTGAAGCCACGCCCTTCCCCCGCCCTCTCACTCCAGCTGCGGGTTTCCATAGAGTCAGGCCAGCTCTGTCTCTCTCTGCTTTTCGCAGCCCATTCGCCCGGCTCTCCTCCACCTCCCCACCCCCACTCCTCTTCTCACCTCCTCCCCTCCCTCGCTCCCCTCTCTACGTCACAGGGAACGACCTCCTCTCCATGTCAATGGCCCGTCTGTCTGTAACGCTGATCGTCAGCAGCTCGCTATAGGATCTGGTCCTCAGATCACTCCGGGCCTCGCTCGGGCCCCCCCTTTGTCCTGTCCCCCCCCCCCCTAACTTCCCCCCCCTTCCTCTCTCTCTCCCCCCCTCTCTCAAGTCAAGTCAAGTTTATTCGTCACATACACATACGAGATGTGCTGTGATATGAAAAGTAGCAATGCTCGCGGATTGTGCAAAATAACAAACAGAATGGAACAGAATCACATATTCACATATTACATATTTGTGGGAGGAAAAAAAGGAGAAAAAAAACAGTGAAATGGTACAGTAAAGTTAGTCCCGGGTGAGATAGGAGTTTACATGGCCTAATGGCCTCTGGGAAAAAAACTCTTTCTCCTCTCCCTTCTCACAGCGTGGCAATGGAGGTGTTTGCTTGCTTGCATCTCCCCCTCCCTGTCCCCATCTCTCTGTCCCCCTCTCCCTCCTATCTCTCTCCCCCTTCCTCTCTCCCTCCCCTTCCTCTCCCCACCCCCCTGCCCTCCACCCCCTCCCCTAACCCTCCTTCCACCCTACCCTATCCCCTTCCCTACACCCCTCCCCCTCCCTTCCTCACCCTCCCTTCCCAGTACCTCTCCCCCTCCGTTCCCAATACCTCTCCCCCTCCTTTCCCCTCTCTCTATCTCCACTCCTCACCCACCCTCCCTCCCCTATCCTCCCCTCGTCTGTCTCTTGTCCCTCTGTCTCTGTCTCTCCCCTTCGCATGCCGCCCCTCCTCACCCCCCCCCCCCCCCCCCCCCCCCCCCCCCGCAACCGTGCGTTGGGGGAACAGACCCAATGGGTCTGCACTTGGTCTAGTGTATATTAAAACTGTGGGTGTGTGTGTGTCATTTTGCTTTTGAAACGCATCTCCTCGAAAACCAGAAACTGATATTTTTACATATTTCAGTAGATTTCCCTTATTTTAGAAATCCACTCTAAATTTCTTCAATTATTTACCTGACTTTTTAATTAAAATTGTTGACCAATCTGACCTTTTTAAAGCTACTGACATTACAATAACGGTGAAATTTTTATATATTCTGGTAGAAATTTACCTTATAATTTCAAAAATTTGGTTCATTATTTCACGAGTTATTTACTAAAATGTATCACCAAACTGATATTTTAAAAAATTATAACGGCTGCTCAGCTGCTGACCTCACAATGCCTTTTCTCATGGGCCCCGCCCCCCACCACTCTGGATTAATGCAGCTGCTGTCAACGCCCATGCGCAGTTTTCCACGATTTACGTTACCCCCCTACCCCCGTTCTTCAAAAGGCGCAGAAAGAACGAGAAAGTTCTGCAGATCACGAGGTCACCGGCGTTCACACGCTGAAGAACTTTCTCCTCGCGACCGGCGCAACTTGTGAAGCCACGCCCCTCCCCCGCCCGCTCACTCAAGCTGCGGGTTTCCTGTGTCAGGCCAGTTTTCGCTCTCTGCTTTTTGCAGCTCACTCACTCTCCCGGCTCCCCTCCCACCCCCCCCCCCCCCCCCCCCCCCCCCCCCTTCTCACCGCCTCTCCTCCCTCCCTCCCTCTCTCCCCTCTCCTCTCTACCCATCACAGGGGACGACCTCCTCTCCGTCTCCCCGGTCCGATCGTCTGGTCCCCTCCACCTCCCCGGCCCCGTGGATGCGCTTCCCCTTGCAGAAGCCATGATCGGCTGGTCCCCCCGCTGCTTTTCACCGTCTTCAGATCGCTCCGGACCTTGCTCTGGTCCACGCCTGCCACAGCCTAGCCCGGCGCCTGGTGGGAAGGCCGGCTCTACGACCTGGGTAGGTGCTGCCTCTACCCCCTCCCAGATGACAGAGGGGACAGGGAGGAGGAGAGGGGGCCCTCCCTCTCTGCCCCCCCCCCCCCCCCACCCTCTCTCCCCCGGAGATATTTGAAGTTTAGCTGGATGAGGCAATAATGGCAATTTAAAGCATTATGGGTTAACCTCGGCCTCTAGATTATTTACAAAACTGTTAAAACCAGTGTTGGGGCTACTCCGGGCTCAGAATCATATTGTAATGGCTTATTTGGATGATATCCTAATCATAGGGAAGACTGGGGAAGCAGCTGAATTATCTGTTTCAGCTGCTAAACTCATGTTTGAGAGATTGGGGTTTCTCATGCATCCAGTTAAATCCAAATTGATACCAATTAGATATATTGATTACTTGGAATTCACCATTAACTCAACTCACATGTCTGTGACTCTGCCCAGGGGCAAGAGATTAGAATTAATAGAAGGCTGCAATAAGCTCGTTGTTGAGCAGCAAACTTCAATTCGACATGTGGCTAGCATAATTGGTAAATTAGTGGCTGCTTTTCCAGCTGCACAGTTTGGGCCTTTGCATTATAAAAATCTACAACGTGCAAAGGAGCAGGCACTCAAAATACATGCAGGTCACTTTGATAGGCCCATGCAGTTACCAGTTGAAGCCATTGAGGAATTACAGTGGTGGATAGCGAACATTTGGCGATGCTCCAGTAAAAGTCTGATTGAGAAACCTTCAGTTGTTTTACAGACTGATGTTAGTGCTCTAGGATGGGGTGCTACTGATACCATCTCTATCTGCGGAGGCAGATGGAATATGCATGAGGCTTTTATTCTTCAATCACATAGTATTAACTATTTAGAACTGTTGGGAGCATTCTATGGCCTGAAGGCTTATTGTACTAGTATGCATCACTTGCATGTTCAGCTTCAGATTGACAACACTACGGCAGTGTCATATGTTAATCACATGGGTGGAATCAAGTCGGTATCTTGTGATAAATTGGCTAACCTTATTTGGCACAGGTGTATTACAAGAAACATTTGTGTTTCAGCTATCTACTTACCAGGTAGATTCAACATGGTGGCGGACACCAGGTCACGAAAATTCAATGACAACACAGAATGGGTGTTGAATCATGAAATATTTAATAATATTGTCGCTTGGTATGGTGTACCAGATATCGATTTGTTTGCATCCAGACTCAATCACCAGTTACCGAAGTATGTTTCATCGGAACCAGACCCAGGGGCAGTGGCGGTAGATGCATTCTCGCTACACTGGGGTGAAATGTTTTTATATGCATTTCCCCCATTTTGCCTCATCAGTCGGTGCTTGCTCAAGATCAAGCAGGACTCTGCCTCAGGCATTTTGGTAGTACCCGACTGGCCTACACAGCCATGGTTCCCACTCGTTTTGGGAATAATAACACAGGCTCTTATGACTGTCCCTAAATGCAGTAACCTACTGGTGCATCCTGTGACTGGGGAGAACCATCCATTACATGACCGTATTGATCTATTGATTTGCAGATTCTGAGGAGGCTGCGGTCGGAACAACACTCTGTTGGATCTCACCCTTTAATATCCCGGTTCATGAAGGATATTTTTAACTCTAATCCCCCCAGGCCCAGGTACTCGGAAATCTGGGACGTGAGCGTGGTACTCACGCTGCTTCGCCAGTGGACTCCAGCCACATCCCTGTCTTTGCCCAAATTCACTCTCAAGGTGGACATGCTCATGGCGCTGGTTACAGCGCAGCGGCTCCAGGTGTTGCAAAAGCTGCAACTGGACAGGATGGTGTCATCTGTAAATAACATAACATTTTACATTTATGATTTAAATAAGCAGAGCAGACCAGGGGTGTCAGGGTTCAAACATTTTTACGGCATACCCCACGGACTTTCGGTTGTGTGTAGTTACACACTTACAGCAGTATATCAATGTCACCAAGAGCCTCAGAGGCTCCGAGTTAGCGTTATTCATCAGTCACAAAAAAACGCATAAGAAAGTGCCGGTACAGACCATTTCAAGATGGTTGAAACAGGTTCTGGTTCGTGTGGGAGTAGACACTGAGATTTTTAAATCTCACTCCAGTAGGGCGGCATCAACGTCAGCAGCTAGGGCACTGGACGTCCCTCTCGACCATATCCTCGTGGCCGCATGATTGTCAAATGAACTGACTTTTCAAAGGTTCTATAATAAACCTCTTACCAGACCGGGGGTATTTGCCCATTCCATTTTAGGTTCTGTTTCATAGCTTCCCCCTGGGAGAGAGGGGATGCTATAGTTTTTTTTTTCTTTTTGTTAATTAAAGCATCAACATGTTTAAATTCATGCCATGTTTCAATGCATTGTTTATTATTCACTCATCCTGGGTCAACTGATGCAGTGTGTGACTCCTGGATTCGTATCCACGGCATGAAATCACAGAGCTTTGAAATCTTCACGGAATCACTCACGTGACTCCAAAGTAAAATAGTAAGATTAAACGAGAACTTACCAGTTTGAAGTTTGATCTTTATTTTATGAGGAGTTACGATGAGCGATTACGTGCCCACCGCTCCCAACCCTCGTATAAAGGTCATCTGGTAGTTCTAGTTCTCTCTAATCTTACTATGTTACTTCAATTACTGTTATCTGTGATTTCCCACCGCTGCTTTGAAGATTGACGCGCATGCGGACTGGCGGGCTTCTTCACGTAATCGCTCATCGTAACTCATTAAATAAAGATCAAACTTCAAACTGATAAGTTCTCGATAATCTTACTATTTTTACATATTCTGGTAGAGATTTACCTCATGATTTCAAAAATCCACTCATCTAAAAATTTGATTGATTATTTCCTGAGTTGTTTACTAAATTGTTCACCAATCTGACATATTTTTAAAATCTAATGCGCTGAAGCGAGCTGGATGACGTCACAATGCCTTTGCTCCTCGCGGCCAGCTTTTTTCCCTTCTTTTTTAATATTCTTTTCTTATTTCTGTCACCACCCGACGGCAGGAGCGGTCCTCAGTGGAGGTTCCTCCACAAGGGAGTCTCCTCCCCTCCCCTCCCCTCCACATCTGGGGACAGGGCTGTGGCATGCAACAGACACCTGAGCCGGCTCATGGACTCGCCAGCCGTCTGCCGCCTCCGCTGCGAGGAAGAGATGCAGTGTGAATGTGAGCGGCCGCAGCCCCTGCTCGACCATCTGAAGGGGCTGCTCGCTCCACGAGCCCCGTCCGCATTCCTGCGTCACACTCCATGACGGCCACCTGCGGGTCCAGGCAGCCGTCGGCCACAGCGGGGTCGACCGCCGCCCCTCCTCCGGGCCCACGCGTCCCCTGAGAGTAAACATGCCGTGTCCATGTGGACCCCGGAGCAGCTCCGCGAACGCTGCTCGCCGCAGGGGGTCGAGCGCTCTGTTGATAAAGTTGTCGATACATCAACTCGATGATCGCCTGCCTGCAAACTGTCAACATAGGCAGTCCCTGATTGTGTCTATAGGGCGGTTGCACATAAGGTCATCGGTCAAAGGGAGTGGCGCATGGAGTAGCTCTATCCATGTGGAGGACATGGCAGCTTCCGGCACACACTGTTAATACATGGAACGCGTACCTTCTTACCTGTTAAAAAACACCAAAATTGTCATTTGTGCGTGCTCTGAACCCGAGCACCAAGGTGTAAGCGGCCGAAGGAGCGCATCCCTCGGGACAGCCCCCACTCTCCCTCCTGGGTCAGCGCTGTCTGGCCACGGCTGCCCTCCGCCCCGTCTCCCTCTGTGGGCCGCACTGTCACGGGGCTGTGGGTTCGGCTGCGCCCACACACGGGGCCGGGATGGAGCGGGTCTGGGATGGGCAGAGGTCAGCGGGTCTGGGTCGGGCCGGGGCAGAGGTCGGAGCGGCGCCGCGGCTCCAGGCAACGTCAGTTGTAGCAGACTTGGGGACGGTCTGCTCCCTCCACCCACCCAGAGTCACTTTCCACGCTGCATCGGCACCCCGACCTCTTCCAATACTCGCATGGCCGGTCATCCGCAGCGCCCCGCACCTCCCCTCCCCCTCCATATCCCCCCCACTCCCTCCTCTCTCCCGCCCTTACCCCCCTCTCTCCCCATCCCTCTGTCTCCGTAACTGCCCCTCCACCCCTCTGCCCTCCCTCCCCTTTCCCCTCCCCCCCCCATCTCCATTCCTCCTCCTCCATTCCCCCTCCTCCCTTCTCCCCCCTCTGCTTCCCTCCCCCCCACGACATTCCCCTCCCCCTCCCCCCTTCTACCCCCACTCCCATCTCTCCTCCTCTCTCTCCCCCTCCACCCCTCTGCCCTCCCTCCACCTCACCCCTCCGCCTTTCCCCTCCCCTTCCAGCTCCATCTCCCCCCCCGTCTTCCCCCCTCCTGTCCTTCCCCTTCCTCCCACTCCCCCACTCCACCCCCACCCTCCCTTTGTCCCCCCCCCAGCCCCTCCCCCACTCCCCTCCCCCACCCTCCCTCCCCTTCCTTTGCACCCCCTCTCCGCCCCCACCCTCCCCTCCCCCCCCCCCCCCCCCCCCCCCCCCTCCCCCCCTCCCCCCCCTCCCCTCCCCCCCCCCCCTCCCCTCCCCACCCTCCCTTCCCCTCTCCCCCCCCCACCCTCGGGGCGTGATTAGCGTGTGTGTGACGTTGCAGGCCCCCCCCCCACTGCAACCGCGCGTTGAGGGGACGGGACCCAACAGGTTCCCCTTGGTCCAGTAAGATATAATATACAAAATAGCCTTTTATGTCTATTTTTCTCTTTACTTGCCTCTCTTTCATTTCCTGTCTGCTCCCCTGAACATATTGCTGTAGTCAGATTATCCACCCCCCTTACGGTCTTTGTTCATTACTAAGACATGCCACATACTTGCTGCATCACGGATCTCCTTACCTGCCTTACTGAAACATTCTGACCACTGCCCAAATTGACAATATTACTCGCGCAAGGGATCTGATTGCATCCTGCACCAAACGGTTTGAGTTGCTCACCCTTTTTTTAATGCCTTGTGATATTTGCAGCAAGTGTGCACTTCTAGCTCAATTCAATTCAATTCCATTCAATTCAATTCAACTTTAATGTCATTGCACAAATACGAGTATGGGTACAACGAAATGCAGTTTAGCGTCAGATTGGCCCTGGATGAGCTGTATCCCTCAGCATTGCCAGATCTGAAAGCGGCATCGCGAGCCTTCAGCAGGAGTCTGACCTCCCTGCTCATCCACGGCTTCTGGTTAGTGAAGGTCTTTATCTCTTTGTGGGTAGTGACGTTATCAGTGCAGAATTTTATATAGTCCAAGACTGTTGAGGTGTATGAGTTGATGTCCACTTGGGAGTTAGAGGTGGACTGGGTAACAAACAGACTCCAGTCTGTTTGCTGAAACTGCTCCTGTAAAACAGAGACAGCCCCCTCAGGCCAAACCCTCACTGTCCTCGCGGTAGGTTTCACACGTCTGATCAGAGGTGTGTATTTGGGGAGCAGGAACAAAGAGAGCTGGTCAGACTGACCAAGGTGGGGGAGGGGGAGGGTTTTGTAGGCTTCAGTAATGTTAGTGTATACTAAGTCCAGAATATTGTTTCCTCTGGTTGGGCAGGAAACATGCTGATGGAACCTGGGGAGTACAGTTTTAAGGTTGGAGTGGTTGAAATCAAAGATAGGATCTTTGGTTGAAATCACCAGCAACAATAAATGCCCTCTCTGGGTGTGCAGTTAGTTGTTTGCTGATAGCAGCTTGCAGCTCTTCCATTGCTAGCCTGGCAACAAGTGTGGGCAAGGTTCGTCAGGGTGCAGCTGCTAAATACAGTTGTATTTCCCTGTTGGGGATGTCACTGATGTCCATTATCTCCCATATGGTGCAGCTACACCACATCACCTGTCCTACACTCCATATCAAATACTGATTCATATTTGTAATTCATCTTTATACTTTATACCAAATCCATGCTGACCCTGTACACTAACACTATCCCACACACTGGGGACAATTTACAGAAGCAATTAACCTACAAACCTGTATATCTGGAGTGTGGGGGGAAACCGGAGCACCTGGAGAAAACTCAAAACGGTCACAAGCAGAATGTACAAACTCCATACAGACAGCACCCACAGGCGGGATCGAACCCATGTCTCTGACGCTGGAAGGCAGCAACTTATCAGCCAACAACGGGCCATTATGTACACCACCCTTCCTGTGGTCATCTGTTGCTGGTCCTCTTGTTCTTACCTCTATCTTGTAGTCTGAGGAGGGGTTCAGACACAAAACGTCACCTATTCCATTTTGTCAGTGATGCTGCCTAACCACTGAGTTACTCCAGCATTTTATGTCTATCTTGCCCAGGTGCTAACTCCCTTTACTCGATAATTACTGCCCATTTGGGTTGGACAGCACATATTTTAGGATTTGGGCAAGAAAATGATCAATTTTCACGTCCTGAGGTAAGCTCTACTCATTCCCATGTTGTTGATTGCAATACTAATATCACAACTGGATCCTAATCACTATCCACTTTTGTTCAAGCTGGTTTGCAACATCCTAACTCTGACACTTGCTGTGTATAATGTGGGACTCTAAATCCTATTCGCAAAGGGTGCTTTCTGTCCTCAAAGTGCTATGGGAATGACATAAATTGGCAAGACAACACATTCTGTAAAGAATTGATAAACTTCCAAAGGAGTAGGAAAAAAAGACCCAACATATAAAAGGAAAATATAAAGCTGTTATCATCATGTCCTAAGGACGAGGCAAGGTCTTTCGACCATTTATAACCAGTTATTGAAAGAGGTTAATTATGCAGGTCATTCCTTCAGCCCATATCAAAGCAATGGTCAAGAAAGTACACCAATGCTTCTACATCCTTAGAAGGCTTAGGAAATTCAGCATGTCCCCAACAACTCTCACCAACATCTAGATTAGCTGTAGAAAGCATTTTATCGGGACGCATCACAGCATGGTTTGAGAACAGCCCCATCCAAGACCACAAGAAATGGCGGAGAATTGTGGACGCAGCCCAGACAATCACACAAACCGGCCTTCCTTCCGTTGACTCCATTTACACATCAAGCTGCCATGGCCAAGCCAGCATAATCAAGGCCGAGTCTCACCCTGGTCACTCCCTCAGGCAAGAGGTATAGAAGTGTGGAAACACACACCTCCAGATTCAGGGACAGTTTCTTCCCAGCTGTTATCAAGCAACTGAATCGTTTTATCAACAAATAGAGAGTTCTCTGACCAACTACCTCACTGGAGACCCTTGGACTATCACTAATCGGACTTTACTGGACTTTATCAATCACCCCCCCCTCCCCGCGCCCTATTTCCTGCTACTCACCTACATCAGGAGCAATGGAGGGTCAAATAATGTGTCGATCCAGGAAGAAACTAAAGCACCCATGATCAGGATTGAAAGTGAGGTAGCAGCTGTACTATCTGCTTGTGCCTTTGATTCTCATCCTAGACTTAGTTACAGAACATTGTTTCGTACAACGTCAGCTCCAGCCAGGTAAAAATAAAGAAATAGAAGCAAAATGGTACTTCTTGCTGTGGTGCAAAGATATGATTTATTACAAGCTTGCTGTTATTAATCATTGATAATTTGGGCTGTTTTACTTCAGTAATTTTAAATCACACTTGCTGTTTTTTCATCTTTGTTCGAGGCGTGCCATGGCCCTATCCTCAAACTCTACCTCCGCTGCATCGCTGACTGCATTGGTGTTACCTCCTGCACCCACACACAACTCACTGACTTCATCCATTTCACCACTAACTTCCATCCAGCACACAAATACACCTGGACCATTTCCGACATTTCCCTACCATTTCTAGACCTCACTATCTCCATCGCAGGTGATAGACTACTGACCGACATCCACTATAAACCCATTGACTCCCATGGCTATCTGGCCTACACTTCTTCCCACCCTGTTTCCTGTAAGGACTCCATCCCCTACTCCCAATTTCTCCATCTACGCCGCATCTGCTCCCAGGATGAGGTGTTCCACACAAGGTCATCGGAGATGTCCTCATTCTTCAGGGAATGGGAGTTCCATTCTTCTACTATAGATGAGGCTCTGACCAGGGTCACTTCTATACCCCGTAACTGCTCTCAGTCCCCATCCCCCCCACTCGTCCCCGGCAGAGTCCCCCTTGTCCTCACCTTCCATCCTACCAGCAGTCACTTACAACAGATTATCCTCTGACATTTTTGCCACCTCCAACGGGATCCCACCACTGGCCACATCTTCCCATCTCCTCCCCTGTCTGCTTTCCGCAGAGACCGCTCCCTCCGTAACTCCCTGGTCAATTCGTCCCATCTCACCCAAACATATTTAGCATATGTCCCCTCCCGGGCACTTTCCCTTGCAACCGTAGGAAATGCTACACTTGTCGCTTTACCTCCCCCCTTGACTCCATTCAAGGACCCAAGCAGTCTTTCCTGGTGCGACAGAGGTTCACCTGCACCTCCTCCAACCTCATCTATTGCATCCGCTGCTCTAGGTGTCGGCTGCATGTAACATCGGTGAGACCAAGCGTAGGCTTGGCGATCACTTCGCCCAACACCTCCGCTTGGATCGCAATGACCAACCTGATCTCCCGGTGGCTCAGCACTTCAACTCCATTCCGAATCCAACCTTTCTGTCCTGGGCCTCCTCCATGGCCAGAGTGAGGCCCACCACAAATTGGAGGAGCAGCGCCTCATATTTTGGTGGGCAGTTTACACCCCAGCGGTATGAACATTGACTTCTCTAATTTTAGGTAGTCCCTGCTTTCTCCTCCCCTTCCCAGCCCTCCCTCACCCCACTATCTCCACCTCTTCCTTTCTTCTTCCCGCCCCTCCCACCCTCACATAACTCTGAAGAAGGATCTCGACCTGAAACGTCGCCTATTTCCTTTGCTCCATAGATGCTGCCTCACCCGCTGAGTTTCCCCAGCATTTTTGTCTACCTGCTGTTTTTTTACCTCTCTTGCTGGGAGAGTGCTCATTAATTGTCCTGGGACTTTGGGGGGGAAAAAAACAAATGAAAGATTTAGTTAGGTTTCTGGTATTTATTGAAATATGTTAATTACAAACCTGTAGCCAAAATACAAAGACAAGGCAAATCCATCTATAAAACATATAAACTGCAATGCTTTTTTTAAAAAAAACTTACATTGAAAATAGCATAAATCTTTTTTGCTAATACATAGTATCGTCCTTTAATAACCAATAATTGAAAACTGATACAAAGCTTCAATTATTTAATAATGCTAATAACTTGCCATTACAACAGGTTTACAGGTCATTTACATAAACTAAGCATAAGTAGGCACAGCTGGTTAACATTCATTAAAAGCACAGTGCATAAAACGCAAGGTACAAGAAAAGATAATATATTTATTGCCAACTTCATTATAAAACACTGGGAACAAAACTAATTATAAACACATATAAAAGGTATTTAATCTATACTTCATAATATGATTGACAACTTCATACCAATGATGCAAGATCACTGATAAAAATAACAGCTGATTATTGCCTGACATTTTGGTATTTAATTGGTCCCTTTTGGTCCTTCAATAAGGCAGTATCATGATTTCTGGGTGTTTGATGAAAGCAGCAACGGAGAAATTCCATCCAAACTAGGCATTGGAATTGGCATGTGTCCATTAACCAAGCTTGGGAACTGCGGGCAGTAAAATAGGACAAAATTAAAATGACCTTAATGCTCAGAGCAATGGCAGCAGATTTAAAACAAATACATAGGAGCTTACAGAACCCTGACAGCCAAACGTTCAAACCCACTGTCCCATCCCAACAAGGTGTAATATCGAAGTCCCACCAATTACACCATCTCCTTACACTAGAATAGAGTGGTTTCTGCTCAAAGTGATGAAGGGCAGCACTCCGTCATCTAACAATGCCCAATAGATCCAACGAGGTTCAGCAATAGAATATACAACACATTCAGGTGGTATAGCACCATCATTAACACCGAGTGGCATTGCAGCATCTCACTTTTCCCCTGGCATTTTGTTGTAATATTAACTGTCACTTTCCTCACCCTTCCCTCTAGATTCCTCATCTCCATTTCTCGCTCCTCTAATTTATTTCTCTCTCACTTTCTCTCAGTCTCCCTCTCATCCTCTACTGTCTCTCCCCTATAGTTTGCCTCTGTGCCCTCTTATTTTTCCTGTCTCTTTCCCCCTTTTCTCGCTCTCCCTCCATATCTCTCTCCCCCTCTCTGCCCACAACTCTCTCCCATCTCCCTCCCTTCTCACTCACACCATTCTCCCTCCCTCCCTCCTGTATCTCATTCTCCTTCTCCCCTCTCTCTCTCTCTCTCCCCTCTCTCATCTCTCCTTCCCCTCTCATTCTCCCTCTTCCCCTCTCATTCCCCCTCTCCCTCCTCTCATTCTCCCTCTTCCCTCTCTCATTCCCCCTCTCCCCTCTCTCATTCTCCCTCTCCCCTCTCTCATTCTCCCTCTCCCCTCTCTCATTCTCCCTCTTCCCCTCTCTCATTCTCCCTCTCTTCCTCTCTCATTCCCCCTCTCCCCTCTCTCATTCTCTCCCCCCTCCCGTCTCTGTGTACCAGCATCACAAATGAATTGCGCAAAGGGAAATATACGTCATCGGCTTTTTCATTGTTTCATTGAGTTTACACTTCCTTAAACTGACTTAACCGCTGAGAACATTTCAAGCTGCGTAGCAGAGAAACGGAGCTCTGACACCCTCTTGCGCAAGCGTGAAATTCACAAATTAGGAATTTAGAGGAGAAATGAATTAATTTACCAAATTACGAAAACAATTTGATAAATTCATTTAAGAAAACATTGACACAAGTTTGGAATCAATGACTACCTTAAATGAAAGTGCACAATGTTTCACATTAAGAACTGTAATCTCTGGCTATGAACCACAATCTGTCAATTAAAATCAATTTGTGGAACACAAAGTGTTGGAGTAACTCAGCGGGTCAGGCAGCGTCTCTGGAGAACATGGCTAGGCGACGTTTTGAGTCAGGACCCTTCTTCAGATCATATCTTCTTATCCATGTCCTCCAGCAATGCTGACTGATCTGCTGAGTTACTCCAGCACTTTGTGTTCTGTGCAACATCCCAGCATCTGCAGTTCCTTGTGCTTTAATTTAGATTACCACTTTGAATTAACAGCCTGACGAGAGACATAATTCACCTTGATATTAATAAGCACATACCTGAAATAAGGAGCCTGGTCCCTGTAGTCTGGCGGGACTCAAGGGAGCCACTGGACTTAGTGTACTCCAAAAATGAATACTGGAGAGTAAGGGGCTTGGTGTCAACAGAATCCCACTGGGTGTCTATAAATGTAAGAAACATGATGATTAGACAGATGAATGGTGGCAGGCAAAGGAGATCAGTTTAATTTACATCTCACTATACATTGTCAGAGTGAAGCCCAGTGCAAATTGGAGGAACAGCACTTCACATTTCACTTGGGCAGCTTACACCCCAGCAGTATGAACACTGACTATTAACTTCAAGTAACCCTTGCTCTCCCTCTCCCTTCCCATTTTTCCCACCAGTCCTACCGTCTCCAACTACATTATATCCCTGTACCACCCACTCCATCACTGAAGAAGGGTCTCCACCCGAAATGTCACCCATTCGCCTTTCCAGAGAAGTTGCCTGTCCCACTGAGTTACTCCAGCATTTCACGTCTATATTTGATTTAAACCAGCATCTGCAGTTCTTTCCTACACAGTTTAATTTGCATCATCAGTGCGGGGACATTGTGGGCCGAAGCGCCTGTTCCAGTTTAGTTTAGAGATACAGCGCGGAAACAGCCCCTTCATCCCACCGTGTCTGTGCTGTCCAGTGATCCCCGCACACTAGCCCTATCCTACACACTCAGGATCATTTACAATTTTTACTACAAACCTGTATGTCTTTGGAGTGTGGGAAGAAACCGGAGATCTCAGAGAAAACCCACGCAGGTTACGGAGAGAACGTGCAAACTCCATGCAGACAGCACCGGGAGTCAGGATCGAACCTGGGTCTCGGGCACTGGAAGGCAGCCACTCAACCGCTGTGCCACCATGCCACATGTCCTGTGCTGTACAGTTCAATGTTCTACGTCAGCTATTAATCACATTGATAACAATCTGCCTCTGGCCGTGGACACTGTGGCCATGTCTCACCTTGGACACGAAGATCTAAGCTAGCACTCCAGCGCAGGGGCAGAGCAGCACCAGCCCCATGACACGTCACATCTGAAAGGTCCAAGGCCCTCTTCAATGGTAAATATCGGGGCTATTCCACACGGTGACGCCCAAAAGCTGTGACTTGGAGGGAAAGCTGGACTTGGAGGTGTTTCTTGCCTTTCATGTTGATAGAAGGTGTGGGTTCAAGATGTGCTGCAATAGTAGACTAATTAGAGGAGATTTATCAGTGATCCCAGGAATGAGTTGGGTAGCGTATGAGCATTTGACGGCACTGGGCCTGTACTCGCTGGAGTTTAGAAGGATGAGGGGGAACTCATTGAAACTTAACAAATAGTGAAAGGCTTGGATAGAGTGGATGTGGAGAGAATGCTTCCACTAGTGGGAGAGTCTAGGACTAGAGGGCACAGCCTTAGAATAAAAGGATGGACCTTTAGTCAGAGGGTGGTGAATCTGTAGAATTCATTGCCACAGACGGCTGTGGAGGCTGTCAATGGATATTTTCAAGGCCGAAATTGACAAAATTCTTGATCTTGGTGCCAGAGGTTATGGGGAGAAGGCAGGAGAATGGGGTTGAGAGGTAAAGATAGATCAGCCACGATTGAATGGTGGAATAGACTTGATGGGCCGAATGGCCTAATGCTGCTCCTAGAACCTATGAATTTATGAACTGAGTGAGTAACTATGATGCATTTTGTAGACAGTGGGCCCTGCTGTCACAGTGCACTGGTGGTGAATGAAATGAACGTTTAGGGTGATGGGATGCTGAGCAGGCAGTTGCTTCATCTTGGATGATGCTGAGCCTCATGAGAGCTGTTGCAGCAGAACTCATCCAGCCAAGTGGAGAGTATTCCAGCACACCTCTGACCTGCACCTTGTGGCAAGGCTTTGATGTGTCAGGAGGTGAGTCTTTATCCACTGGACCCCCAGTCTCTGCCCCGCTCTCGCATCTATCGTATTTATGTCCAATTCAGATATACATCAAGGATTGGACACCAAGGGTCTACAGCCGACAAATGGCTGGTGAGAAATGTTATAGCAAGGACACAAAGAGCAGGAGTATCTCAGCATGACCGGCAGCATCTCTGGATAGAAGGAATGGGTGATGTTTTGGGTCGAGACCCTTCTTCAGACTGAATCGGGGAGAGGGAGATACAGAGATAAGGAAATGTAGGTGTGAAAACGAGACAAAGGGGATGGAGATCAAGGAAAATGTAGAGTTGATCATTGTAGAATAGAACAAGAAAGCAAACAGAGATAAAATGTAAACCAGGCCAGTCAGACTAGTGGGAGAACTGGGAAGGGGGAAGGATGGAGAGAGAGGGAAGGGAAAGGTTACTTAAAGTTAGGGAAGCCAATGTTCATACCGCTGGGGTGTGAGCTGCCCAAGTGAAATATGAGGTGCTGTATCTCCAATTTGTGCTGGGTCTCTGACAATGGAGGAGTCCCAGGAGAGAAAGGTCAGTGTGGGAATGGGAGGGGGAGTTAAAGTGTTTAGCAACCGGGAGATCAGGTAGGTTTAGGCGGACTGAGCGGAGGTTCAGCGAGACGATCGCCGAGCCTGCGCTTGGTCTCACCGATAAATAGGAGTCCACACCTGGAACGGCGGATAGAGTAGATGAGGGTAGAGGAGATGCAAGTGAACCTCTGCCTCACCTGAAAAGACTGTCGGGGTCCTTGGACGGAGTCGAGGGGGGTGGTATGGGGACAGGTGTTGCATCTCCTGCGGTTGCTGGGGAAAGTAGCTGGGGAGGGGGTGGTTTGGGTGGGAAGGGACGAGTCAACCAGGGAGTTAGGGAGGAAATGGTCTCCGTGGAAAGCGGAAAGGGGTGGAGATGGGAAGATGTGGCTAGTGGTGGGATACCATTTGAGGCAGCGGTATAAATATTGACTTCTCTAACTTCAAGTAACCTTTGCCTTCCCTCTCTCCATCCCTCCCCCCTTCCCAGTTCTCCCACTAGTCTTACTGTCCTGGTTTACATTTTATCTCTGTTTGCTTTCTTGTTCTATTCTACAATGATCTAGTCTACAGTTTCCATAATCTTCATCCCCTTTGTCTCATTTTCACGCCTCATATTTCCTTATCTCTGTATCTCCCTCCCCCCTGATTCAGTCTGAAGGGTCTCGACCTGCCTGCTTCAAAAAATCCATCATTGTACCGGTACCAAAAAATACCTCCCCAGCCTGCCTGAATGACTACCGTCCGGTGGCCCTTACCTCGGTAGTCATGAAATGCTTTGAGAGGCTGGTGAAGAATCACATCTGCGCCTTCCTCCCTCGGAACATGGACCCGTTGCAGTTTGCATACCGTCCGAACAGGTCCACGGACGATGCGGTCTCCCAGGTCTTGCACACCGCTCTCTCCCATCTGGACAGCCAGAAGGGGGGCTACGTGAGGATGCTGTTCATAGACTACAGTTCAGCCTTCAACACGATAGTCCCCACCAGACTGGCTGGGAAGCTAATGGAATTGGGGCTCAACACCTCCCTGTGTGCCTGGGTCCTGGACTTTCTCAACACCAGGCCCCAGGTAGTCAAGATGGGAGGGAATACATCGAAGTCCCTCACCCTGAGCACAGGATCGCCCCAGGGTTGCGTCCTCAGCCCCCTATTGTACTCCCTGTACACACATGACTGTGTGGCTAGGTTCAGCTCCAATTCAATAATTAAGTTTGCTGATGACACTGTGGTGGTGGGCCTGATATCAGACAACGATGAGAAGGCCTACCGGGAGGAGGTGGCTGATCTAGCACTCTGGTGCCAGGATAACAGCCTCCTCTTGAACATCAAAAAAACGAAGGAGCTGATCATGGACTTTAGGAGGGCACATCATCCGAGGACGTACACTCCATTGAGGATAAATGGGGATCCTGTGGATAGGGTGAACTGTTTTAAATATCTGAGAGTCCATATCTCCGAGGATATGACATGGGCATCACACGCCTCAGCACTCGTGAGTAAGGCAAGGCAGCGCCTTTACCACCTCAGGCAATTGAGGAAATTCAGAGTGTCTCCGAGGATCCTCCAGTGCTTCTACGCAGCGGCTGTGGAAAGCATCTTGTCCGGAAATATTACCATCTGGTTTGGGAATTGCTCTGCCAAGGACAAGAAGGCTCTGCAGAGAGTAGTGCGTTCGGCCGAACGCACTATGGGAACTTCACTCGCCCCCCGGCAGGATCTATACAACAGGAGGTGCAACTCCAGAGCAAATAAAATCATGGGAGACCCCTTCCACCCCTGCAACGGACTGTTCCAGCTGCTACGGTTAGGCAAACGCCTCCGTTGCCATGCGGTGAGAACGGAGAGGTTGAGAAGGAGTTTCTTCCCAGAGGCAATTCGGATTGTAAACGCCTATCTCACCAGGGACTAACTCTACAGAACGTTTTTCCTTCCATTATTTATTATGTAAGAGAATATGTTTGTTATGATTGTGTTTATAATTTGTTTGGTTGTTTGGTTGTTTGTCTTTTGCACAAAAGTCCGCGAGCATTGTGTATGTGACAAATAAACTTGAGTTGACTTGACCTGAAAACGTCACCCATTCCTTCTATCCAGAGATGCTGCCTGTCCCGCTGAGTTACTTCAGCATTTTGTGTCTATCTTTGGCTGAGAAGGTTTAGATGTGCAGAAACACGGAACTGCAGGTGCTGCTTTATACACAAAAAGAACACAACAGAAAGGGCTGGATACAGTGACCGTGGAGAGAATGTTTCCATTAGTGGGAGAGTCTAGGTCCAGAGGGCACAGCCTCAGAATAAAAGGAAGTACATTTTGGAAGGAGATGAGGAGGAATTTCTTGGGTGGTGAATCTGTGGAATCCATTGCCACAGAAGGCAGTGGAGGCCAAGTCGATGGATATTTGTAAGCCGGTGACTGACAGATTCTTGATTGGTACGGGTTACGGGGAGAAGGCAGGAGAATGGGGTTGAGAGGGAAAGATAGATCAGCCCTGATTGAATGGCGGAGTACACTTGATGGGCCAAATGGCCTAATTCTGCTCCTAGAATTTATGAACTCAGCTGGATTAACTCAGCGGGTCAGGCAGCATCTCTGGAGAACATGGATAGGGCTAATGAAGGGTCTTAACCCGAAATGTCACTGATCCACGTTCTCCAGAGATGCTGCCCGACCCGCTGAGATACACCAGCACTTTGTGTTGTTTTGGTGAGAAAATTCTCTTGGTTTAATTTTTAAACTTCCCTAGATTAAGGGAAAATTCCAAGAAATTGGAATAAAGCGGATGTAACTCCTACATTGGAAAAAAGGGAGACAGAAAGCAGGAATCAAGAGGCCAATCACCTTAATATCAAACACCCTTCAGATTAGTTACATTATAGCACGATACTTGGAAAATCCTGAATAACCCTGGAAACTCCATCCCATTTCATGAATTTATAAGATAACAGTTGGCATTTAAGAGGCTTTTAAATTGGCACATGGATATGCAGGGAATAGAAGGATATGGATCATGTGCAGGCATATGATCCATATCCTTCTATTTATCTTGGTACCATGTTAGGCATAGACATTGTGGGGTGAAGGGCCTGGGCCTGGGCCACACTGTTCTATGTTTTAGTTCAGTTTATTAGTTTAGTTTAGAGATACCACGTGGCAACATCCCGCGATGACTAGCGATCACCCGAACACTAGGGACAATTTACAGAAGTCAATTCACCTACAAACACGCACGCCTTCGGAATGTGGGAGGAAACCAGAGCACCCAGAGAAAACCCACATGGGTCAGAGGAACAACATACAAACTCCGTACAGACAGCATAAATAGTCAGGGTCGAACCCAGGTATCTGGCGCTGTAAGGCAGCAACTTTAGTTTAGTTTAGAGATACAGCGATCCCCGCACACTAACACTATCCTACACACACTGGAGACAATTTACACTTATACAAAGCCAATTTACCTACAAACCTGCACGTCTTTGGAGTGTGGGAGGAAACCGAAGATCCCGGAGAAAATCCACGCGGTCAATGGGAGTACGTACAAACTCCACACAGACAGCACCCGCAGTCAGGATGGAACCCGGATCTCCAGCGCTGCAGGGCAGAAACTCTACCGCTGCACCACCGTGACACCACTGCTTTATAATAAATGTTGCTGACACATGAGCACACCTTGATACAGCTTTCTCCTTCCTGCCACAGGCTGAGCTGGTGTGATTTTAACATCGTATGTGAGTGGGCGGATGGTGCAGCTACCTGACTAACTGTGATACAGGCCGGCCTACAAGCTGGAGCTCAAACCACTAGTGTCAGAATCCCCCAAGATGCTGCCATAGAACCGTGCCTGAAACCCATAAACATCTGAAGCTGTTAATGTACAGTCATTATATATGTTATGTCCTTATAAACAGCCAATGATTACAAATGTCCTTTAGTTCACTTTAGAGATGCAGCTCGGAAACAGGCTGTTTGGTGGTGGCCAGCAATCCCCATACACTAACTAACACTATCCTACACACAATAGGGAGAATGCACAATCTTTACCGAGCACAATTAACATAAAAAACCTGTACGACTTTGGAGTGTGGGAGGAAACCGGAGATAAACCCACGCAGGTTACATGGATACCGTGCAAACACCACACAAACAGCACCCAAAGTCAGGATGGAACCCGGGTCTCTGGCACTGTGAGGCAGTAACTTTACCACTGCGTCTCCACGCCGCCCACATAAACATTTTTTTAAATACTTTTAAAATTGAAATGATCTTTCCCTTTCCCTCCCAACCTCTCCCTCCCTCTCTCTTTGTCCTTCTCCCTCCTTGCGGCTACAAGCAGAGGGAAACGGAGCCCGCAGACAAACTCAGCAGGAAATGTTTTGTTGCCGTTCTGTCTGGGTTCAGTGGGAGAGCAAAACAGAGGGACTTCCATTGTCCAGACGGTGCTCTCACTAACCTCCCAGGTCTGCATGTGGATTATGCTCAGAGGAGCCTTTGTTCCAACATCATGATATATGAACATTTGTTAAAATAAAACATTCACATTCTTTCTGAAGATGCATTTTTTTTTAATGTAATGCATAATTGCCTGGATGAAGTGGATGTGGAGAGGGTGTTTCCACTTGTGGGAGAGTCTAGGACCAGAGGGCATAGCCTCCGAATAAAAGAACATTCCTTTAGGAAGATTAGGAATTTCTTTAGTCAGAGGGTGGTGAATCTGTGGAATTAATTGCCACAGACGGCTGCGGAGGCCGTCAATGGGTATTTTTAAGGCAGAGATAGATAGATTCTTGATTAGTGTCCGGGGTTATGTGGAGAAGGCAGGTGAATGGCGTTGAGGCAAAGATAAATCAGCCATGATTGAATGGCGGTGTAGATTGGATGGGCTGAATAGCCTAATTTGCTCCAATTATGAACTTATGAACATTAAAAAAATGTATTAATTTACATTTACTTATCAAGGGAA
Source organism: Leucoraja erinaceus (assembly GCF_028641065.1). NCBI lineage: Eukaryota > Metazoa > Chordata > Chondrichthyes > Rajiformes > Rajidae > Leucoraja > Leucoraja erinaceus. The sequence continues at coordinate 2,365,066 of NC_073398.1, forward strand.
CAAAGTGGTTCCGGACAGAGGTGACATTTTGCAGGCAGCGTGTGGGTGAACGTTTGTCCACACATTCTGGCCTTTGGCAGCGCGACTCTCGTCAGCAGCGGCCTCTGCAGCCCGTCCGCGTTTTTATTATTTTTTGTCTATGTTTCTATGTAGTTTTTGTTATTTTTTGTTGGGGTGTGTGTGTGGGGGGGTGGGGTGGGAGGGAGGGGGTAACTTTTAAATCTCTCCCTGCACGGGGGAGACCCAACCTTTTCTTGTCGGGTCTCCATTGTCGTTGGGGCTGCAACGAGGAGCGGCCTCCAACAGGAGAAGACCGGGGACTCTGGTGCCGACGACTCACCGTCACCGTCGCGGAGCTGGCCGAGTCCAGAGCGGGTGGAGCGGTGGTGGAGTTGCTGCTGCTGCTGCTGCTGCTGCGGCCCGACCTCCGGAGATTCGGAGGCTGCAACTGCGGTTCTGGCGGACGGCGGCACCAGGAGCCCGCGGGTCCCTGGAGGGAGACCGCTTTTCAGGGCTCTCGCAACGGCGACTTCTCCCGCCCGAGTTGCGGGGTCGAAGAGCTCCTGGAGCAGGGCATGACATCACCGCCCCGCGCGGCTTGGAATGGCCGCGGGACTCTGCGAGCGCCCGCCGGGGGCTCTAACACCAAGACCCGGTGTGCGACCTCGCACCACCCGGCGTGGCTTTAATGGCCTCGGGACAATCGCCATCGCCAGCCGGGGGCTTTGGCTTTGACTCTGACATCGGTGGGGGAGAGTGCAGTGGAGAGATAAGTTTTTTTGGCCTTCCATCACAGCGATGTGATGGATGTTTATGTAAATTATGTAGTGTCTTGGGTCTATTTGTTTGTAATGTATGGCTGCAGAAACGGCATTTCGTTTGGACCTCAAGGGGTCCAAATGACAATTAAATTGAATCTTGAATCTTGAATCTTGGAAGCAGAGGTCTGCAGCCATGACTACAGCAGTGGCAATGGTGCTTTTAAGCCATTTAAATGCATGGGTGATCTTACGATGGCCTGATGGATCCGATGAGCTCAGGGGACCCCTGGAATACAAGCATGGCAACTGTGAGCATTAGGGAGGCCTTGAAAATAGACACAAAAAGCTGGAGTAACTCAGCGGCTCAGGCAGCATCTCTGGAGAGAAGGAATGAGTGACGTTTCGGGTCGAGACCCTTCTTCAGACTGAGAATCAAGGGGAGAGGTACGAAAAAGTACAAAAAAACAAGTAAATGAAAGGTACACAAAAGGACAAATCAAAGCCAGGATGCCGACTTTGATTTGTTGCTTTCATTCCTTTCCTCGCAGGTGACATCAAGTGGTTTAGTTTAGTTTCGTTTCAAGATACGGCTCAGGCATAGGGAGGTTTCACGGCAGTCGGGTCACGACCCATGACCCGTACTGTTGCTACGCTACGCCAACTGGAGGACACACGATGAACTGCAGGTACGCACTGACCATTGTTTCCAGCGTAGCGGGCCCGTTAAAACCCCACCACTGAAATGGTCAGTTTTTGCACTGTAAATAATTATGGAAATCGGGATAAGCGTGTTGTCCCTTCAGCTCTCGCTTCTATCTACCGTCATTTCTCCTCACTTTTGGAATTCTGAAGTAGGATAAATGTCCCTCAAGCTTACCCCGACTTCCACAATTTTTTACAGCGCAAAAATTCACAATTTTGGCGGCTTTTAACAGGTAGGAAAGTACGCGCTTCGTGTATTAGCAACATATACTGGAAGCTGCGATGTCCTCCAGATGGATTGGCGGCTCCGTGTGTCAAGCCCTATGACCTGGTGACCTTATGTGCAACCCCCCTAAAGTCATTCAAGTCCTCTGACAATTCCTTGAACATGTCCCAGTTCCATGCTCTCCAGCTCTCTGACTCCACGACAGAGGAACACACTCACCCAACCAAGCAAACACGCACTCTGCACTTGCTAGCCCTCAGTCTGAACTAGGGTTCCGACCCAAAACGTCACCTATTCTACTTCTCCAGAGACGCTGTCTGACCCGCTCAGTTACTCCCGCACTTTGTGTCCATCTGTGGGGTCAACCAGCATCTGCAGTTCCTTGCTACACATGGCGGAGGCCTCCACTGTACTAGAAATGTGTTTGGCAGGTAAGTCTGAAGTGTAGGGGCCTTGGCCCCACCACCCCTTCATTCCTTCTGGCCAACGTTCAAGACAGAAGACATATCAGCAAGACTGCTGTGTCAGAGAGATGCTGGAGACAGTGCTGTGTACCCTGTTTCACGGAGGCAAGGCTCACCCCCCCACCCCACTCTCAGTACGTGACACTCCAGCTGAGGGTTTCCGCTCCCTGCATGTTGCAGGCGGTATCATCTGCTTCATGTTAAACCCGCCGCAGTCTTTTTGTTGCTTTTGTGCTCTCCCCACCTGTAACATCCGGCAGTGCCAACTGTTCTACCTTCCGTGAAAGATCCCCACCATCACCTTGACCGCAGTCCACAGCCTGCCTCAGGCAGACGTCTAGCCGGCACTTGGGAAGTGGAGCACTGCGATCAGCGAGCACAGGACAGTGTGCCCTGGAGCTTTCCCTATCACTGCTGGTGTTTTCAAACAGACAAGCTCGGAGACTTCTCTGCCCCACTACCATCCACACGTCACCTTCAACACCAGACGACATGACACACTCGACCATTGCTGTACCACTGTAGGGTGGCACGGTGACACAGCGGTAGAGTTGCTGCCTCACAGCGCCAGAGACCCGGGTTCCATCCTGACTAGGTGCTGCTTGTACGGAGATTGTACGTTCTCCCCGTGACCGCGTGGGTTTTCTACGGGAGCTCCGGTTTGCTCCCACTAACCAAAGACATACAGGTTTGTAGGTTAATTGGCTCTGGTAAAATTGTAAAATGTCTTTAGTTTGTATCATAGTGATAGTGTATGGTTGATGCAGACTCGATGGGCCAAAGGGCCTGTTTCTAAACTGAAGTAAACTAAGACTTCCTCATGATGAAAATCAGTGTGGGGGGATATCAATAACTCCTCCTCACTGACCAACGACACAGGTGTAGCTTCAGGCTGCGTGTGTAGATCCCCGGCCCACTCTCTTCACACCCGAGACCGCGTGGTTGAGCACAGCTCCAACGCCATCTACAAATGCCAGAGAACTGAATAAGGGGGGTGGGGTGTCGAATGGGATAGTTGAGGATGGATTTAAAGGGAAAGGGTTTCTTAAATGTGTGAGCGTAGAGACCGAGGGGTGTAAAATGAGGGTAGAAGCAATAGGTAGCAAGGTGAAAAGTAAAAGTGGCAGGCAGACAAAACCAGGGCACAAATCAGAAAGGGCCACTTTTCAGCATAATAGTATAAGGGTAAGAGTGTTGTAAAAACAAGCCTGAAGGCTTTGTGTCTCAATGCAAGGAGCATTCGTAATAAAGTGGATGAGTTGAATGTGCAGATAGCTATTAATGACTATGATATAGTTGGGATCACGGAGACATGGCTCCAGGGTGACCAAGGCTGGGAGCTGAACATCCAGAGATATTCAATATTCAGGAGGGATAGACAGAAAGGGAAAGGGGGTGGGGTAGCGTTGCTGGTTAGAGAGCAGATTAACGCAATAGAAAGGAAGGACAATAGCTTTGAGGATGTGGAATCGATATGGGTAGAGCTGCGAAACACTAAGGGTCAGAAAACGCTAGTGGGAGTTGTGTACAGGCCACCTAACAGTAGTAGCGGAGTTGGGGATGGCATCAAACAGGAAATTAGAAATGCGTGCAACAAAGGTAAAACAGTTATAATGGGTGACTTCAATCTACATATAGATTGGGTGAATCAAATTGGCAAGGGTGCTGAGGAAGAGGATTTCTTGGAATGTATGCAGGATAGTTTTCTAAACCAACATGTAGTGGAACCAACGAGAGAGCAGGCTATTTTAGATTGGGTATTGAGTAATGAGGAAGGGTTAGCTAGCAGTCTTGTTGTGCGTGGCCCCTTGGGCAAGAGTGACCATAATATGGTTAAGTTCTTCATTAGGATGGAGAGTGACATTGTTAATTCAGAAACAAGGGTCCTGAACTTAAAGAAAGGTAACTTTGAGGGTATGAGACGTGAATTGGCCAAGATAGACTGGCAATTGATTCTTAATGGGTTGACGGTGGATATGCAATGGAAGGCATTTAAAGACTGCATGGATGAACTACAACAATTGTTCATCCCAGTTTGGCAAAAAAATAAATCATGGAAGGTAGTGCATCCTTGGATAACAAGGGAAATCAGGGATAGTATAAAAACAAAAGATGAAGCGTACAAATTAGCCAGAAAAAGCAGCCTACCAGAGGACTGGGAGAAATTCAGAGTCCAGCAGAGGAGGACAAAGGGCTTAATTAGGACAGGGAAAATAGATTATGAAAGAAAACTGGCAGGGAACATAAAAACTGACTGCAAAAGCTTTTATAGATATGTGAAGAGAAAAAGATTAGTTAAAACAAATGTAGGTCCCTTGCAGTCAGAAACAGGTGAATTGATCATGGGGAACAAGGACATGGCAGACCAATTGAATAACTACTTTGGTTCTGTCTTCACTAAGGAAGACATAAATAATCTGCCGGAAATAGCAGGGGACCGGGGGTCAAATGAGATGGAGGAACTGAGTGAAATCCAGGTTAGCCGGGAAGTGGTGTTAGGTAAATTGAATGGATTAAAGGCCGATAAATCCCCAGGGCCAGGTAGGCTGCATCCCAGAGTACTTAAGGAAGTAGCCCCAGAAATAGTGGATGCATTAGTGATAATTTTTCAAAACTCTTTAGATTCTGGAGTAGTTCCTGAGGATTGGAGGGTAGCTAATGTAACCCCACTTTTTAAAAAGGGAGGGAGAGAGAAAACGGGAGAATTACAGACCAGTTAGTCTAACGTCGGTAGTGGGGCTAGAGTCAGTTATTTAAGATGGTATTTGGAAAGTGGTGAAATCATTGGACAAAGTCAGCATGGATTGATGAAAGGTAAATCATGTCTGACGGATCTTATAGAATTTTTCGAGGATGTAACTAGTAGCGTGGATAGGGGAGAACCAGTGAATGTGGTGTATCTGGACTTTCAGAAGGCTTTCGACAAGGTCCCACATAAGAGATTAGCATACAAACTTAAAGCACATGGTATTGGGGGTTCAATATTGATGTGGATAGAGAACTGGCTGGCAGACAGGAAGCAAAGAGTAGGAGTAAACGGGTCCTTTTCACAATGGCAGGCAGTGACTAGTGGGGTACCGCAAGGCTCAGTGCTGGGACCCCAGCTATTTACGATATATATTAATGATTTGGACGAGGGAATTGAATGCAACATCTCCAAGTTTGCGGATGACACAAAGCTGGGGGGCAGTGTTAGCTGTGTGGAGGATGCTAGGAGGCTGCAAGGTGACTTGGATAGGCTGGGTTAGTGGGCAAATGCATGGCAGATGCAGTATAATGTGGACAAATGTGAGGTTATCCACTTTGGTGGCAAAAACTGGAAAGTAGACTATTATCTGAATGGTGGCCGATGAGGAAAGGGGGAGATGCAACGAGACCTGGGTGTCATGGTACACCAGTCATTAAAAGTAGGCGTGCAGGTGCAGCAGGCAGTGAAGAAGGCGAATGGTATGTTAGCATTCATAGCAAAAGGATTTGAGTATAGGAGCAGGGAGGTTCTACTGCAGTTGCACAGGGTCTTGGTGAGACCACACCTGGAGTATTGCGTACAGTTTTGGTCTCCTAATCTGAGGAAGGACATTCTTGCCATAGAGGGAGTACAGAGAAGGTTCACCAGACTGATTCCTGGGATGTCAGGACTTTCATATGAAGAAAGACTGGATAGACTCGGTTTGTACTCGCTAGAGTTTAGAAGATTGAGGGGGGATCTTATAGAAACTTACAAAATTCTTAAGGGGTTGGACAGGCTAGATGCAGGAAGATTGTTCCCGATGTTGGGGAAGTCCAGAACAAGGGGTCACAGTTTAAGGATAAGGGGGAAATCTTTTAGGATCGAGATGAGGAAAACATTTTTCACACAGTGGTGAATCTCTGGAATTCTCTGCCACAGAAGGTAGTTGAGGCCAGTTCATTGGCTATATTTAAGAGGGAGTTAGATGTGGCCCTTGTGGCTAAAGGGATCAGGGGGTATGGAGAGAAGGCAGATACAGGATACTGAGTTGGATGATCAGCCATGATCATATTGAATGGCGGTGCAGGCTCGAAGGGCCGAATGGCCTACTGCTGCACCTATTTTCTATGTTTCTATGACACCACCATTGTTGGAGTACTGGAACGGGACTGGAAAGCGTTGCTGATTGAGGCCGCGATCCCAACTACGGGTGCTGTCTGTACAGTTTGCGCGTTCACCCCGTGACCTGCATCGGATTTCTCCGAGAACTTCAGTTTCCTCCCACACTCCAAAGACGTACAGGTTTGTAGGTTAATTGGCTTAGTTTAATTGTAAAACTAGGATAGATTTAAGGTGCGGGGATCGCTGGTCCACGCGGACTCGGTGGGCCAAAGGGCCTGTTTCCGCCCTGTATCTCTAAACTAAACTAAAAATATACTTGCACAAAACAGCAACGAAGCAAGCAACAAATTGTTCATTTCATAAAGGGGAAGACGGGGGAGCACACGGCAGTTTTCATTAATGGAGAGAGTTAGAAACATCAAATTCCTGGTCGATGACATGTTAATGACATGTTCTGGGCCAAGCAGGTATATGTTGCCATGAAGGAAGCACGCCTCTGCTTACTTGGAAGATTCGGCATGTCACCGTGTACACTGACAGGTTTATCATACTCTGGTACGGCAATCCCAAAGCACAGGAACCCAAGAGGCTGCAGAGTGGTGAACTCAAACCCAGTCTATCTACCCTCTATACATACCCACCCCCACCAGCAAAAGCATCACAATGAAGCACTGTCTCAAGAAAATGGCACCTATCATCAAGAATCCTGGCCATCTTCTCACTGCTACCTTCAGGCAGGAGGTTCAGAAGCCTGAAGTCTCACATCACACGATGCAGGAACAGTGACAATCCTAGACTACCAGGTCCCAGAACTGATCCACACAACTCAAATCCAACCTCAGCAACGGAACACTATGGCCCACCTCTTGCACTAGTATGTGCACTAGTGTGTGCACTAGGATATGCACTAGGATGTGCACTAGTATGTGCACTAGTGTGTGCACTACTCTGAGCTCTATTGTGTGCACAATTGGATGCACTCATGTGTGCACTCCATGTGCATTTTATATTGTTGCACATCAGATAGGCCCCCTTACTGTCCATCTTCAAATCCAGTGTTAAAACACATTTGTACTCCCTGGCTTTTGACCATGCCTGAGGCTTTGCTTCTCTTTGTGGTGTTTTTGATGTTTCTTTATTTTACATGTCTTTTCCTACTATTTCTTTTAATTGTTATTTTTGGTGTGTATTAACTTTTTTGTCAATGATTAGTGTTGTACAGCACTTTGTTGCAGCTATGTTTGTTTTTAAAGTGCTCTATAAATAAAATTATTATTATTATTATTATTATTATTATTATTATTATTATTATTTATGTATCATGTATCATTTTACGTACAACGCACAAATAATATACAATTGGAGTGATACTGCGTGGAAACAGCCCCTTCGACCCATCTTGCCCACACCAGCCAACATGTCCCATCTACACTAGTCCCACCTGCCTACATTTGGTCCATATCTGTCAAAACCTACCCTATCCATGTATCTGACCAAATGTTTCTTAAGCATTTAAATCTTTCTTAAACTAAATAGTCCCTGCATCAACAACCTCGTTCCATACCCCACCATCCTTTGTGTGAAAATGTTACCTCTCGGGTTCCCATTAAATCTTTCCCACCTGATCTTAAACCAATGTCCCTTGGTTCTCGATTCCCCTACTCTGGCCAAGATACTCTGCGTCTACTCGATCGATCTATTCCTCTCATGAGTATTCCCCTCCATTAAAGTCAAATGAATGCTGATTGTGTTGAGCCTGTGATGCTGCTGTGAGCAAGCTTTTCATTGTACTGTAACTCTGTATGTGTGCATATGACAATATAACTCCTTGATACTTGTCTTAAGGCAATGACAAACTTGTGTGTGATGATAAGATCCTTGTTGGACATGAAGTTTTTGTAACAAACGACACAACTGACCTGTGCGGTGAAAAAGGGAGTGAGAGATCCTGACGGAAGTGCTGGGCTGTTCAGGGCAATGGAGCTGATGTCCGTGTTAGTAATGACTAAAGAAGGTGCTGAAATCTCCAGGCCTTTGGGCTTCTTAGTCTTTGGTAGGTGGCTGTGCCTCTGGTCGGCCAGGCAGGGGGATTTGGTCTTGGGGCCAGCCGAGAGGTTCAGCGGCTGAGCGGACTGCTCGGAGTCACTGGTATCGAGTTCAATAATGCAGGCCTCTTGGTACCCCGCCGGCAAGGCTGCGCCCGAGGACGTGGACACGATGGCCGAGCTGAAGGACGCTGCCTTCGAGGAGACGGCCGTGAAGAACGTCGGCGACACCACGGTCTCCGGCGACGGGCAGCGCGCCGGCCCGGCCGAGACAGGCGACAGCGACACGGCGGACGACCTCTCGTTCTTGTTCGCTACGAATCTGATGACAGTCCGCACCTCCTCGCCCGGCACCGACCTCCTCGCCACCCTCTCCTCCGGCTTCTCCATCTTGATGGCCTTGAAGAAGTCGGAGCGGCTCTGCAGGGAGTTGATGGTGAAGGAGGTGTACAAGCCCGAGTGGATGTAGTCGTTGCGACTGAGACTCCGACTGCCGCTCAATGTCACCTGCTGGTGCTCTGCTCCCTCGCCAATGGACCCCGCCTCACTGTCCCGCAGTAAAATGTGCTCCCGGCCCGACTCTGCCGCGAGGGGATCCATCTTCAAAATGTCCGGAAACGAGACAAACTTGTAAACAAACTTCTGCCCGATCACCTTCTTAATAATATTCTGTGGAGAGAAAGAAAGAAAACAAAAGCAGTTAAAAATGTGGGGGGGGGTGGAACTATAGATGCTGGTTTACACCGAAGATAGACACAAAATGCTGGAGTAACTCAGCGGGACAGGCAGCATCTCTGGAGGGAAGGAATTGTGGGTCGAGACCCTTCTTCAGACCGAGTCAGGGGAGAGGGAACATGGAAATATGAAAAGATTTAATACAAATCACAGGCAGCACCGATGCCTCGAGAAAGGTGGAGCCCACAATGGTCCATTGTTGGCTGTGGAAGAGGTGATAATGAAGGGATACAAACAATGAAACTAGCAGGATGACTAGTGTGGGGGAGGGATAGACAGAGAGGGACCCTTCTCCAGACAGAGTCAGGGAGAGGGAAACCAGATATAAAAGCTTTTCATTGTATCACGATACACATGACAATAAACTAATGTAAACTAAAAGGTATGAAACGGTCAAGAACAAATCAGAGGTGTACCTCTAGTTTCCCTCTCCCCTGACTCTCAGTCTGAGGAAGAATCTCGACCCGAAACGCCACCTATTCCTTTTCTCGAGAGATGCTGCCTGACCCGCAGAGTTACTCCAGCATTTTGTGTCTAAACAAAAGCAGTTATTTGATTGCTAATCGGGTCGCAGAGAAAGTAAAGCGGTGAAGTTACTTTAACATCGATTGATGAACAATGGAGATGCCATTTCTCATTTTTGTCTCTCGGAAAACTCTGCAACGTTTAAGAAACATTTAGACAGGTACATGGACAGGTTTAGAGGGACATGGACTAACCGCACGCAGGTGGGACTAGTGTAGATGGGACACGTTGGTTGGTGCGGGCTCTATGACTATGTAACCTGGGCTCTGCTGCTGACCAGAAGGCACTACAGAGAGTGGTGAGGACAGCCGAGAAGATCACCAGATCACCACAACCTGCAATCCAGGACTTATACCCATCTCGCTGTCGCAAGAGAGCAAGCAATATCATCAAAGACACCACCCACCCAGCACACAAACTGTTCACTCTCCTACCGTCTGGCAAGCGCTACCGCAGCATGCGGAGCAAAACCACCAGATTCAAAAACAGCTTTTTCCCTCAGGCCATCAGACTACTCAACACACTCAAGAAAATTCCATGATCATTACAGAAACAAGGACCAAATGTCTGTCAAAATAATTTTAACTCAATGTCTGCAGTATGCTATTTGCACTTTTCTATATTGCACCTTTTATTTTTGCTCCTTAATAACATACCTCAAAGTTTTACTACATTCTGGCACACTGTGAATATTTTAAATAATGTATATTGTCTATCTTATTGGTAGATTGTCTGTCTGTGTTATAAATATTACTTGCACATTTGGAGTATGGGGAAACGCAATTTCAATCCAATTTATTTGAATTGACAATAAAGTTTACTTTGAACTTGAACTTTGAACTGAAACTCTGCTCAGGAGGTCACAGACAGGGCCCAGAATCAAGCGCTTTAGCCCAACATTCCCATGCTGACCAGGATGGCCCATCTAAGCTCGTCCCATATGCCTGCATTTGGCCCATATCCCTCTTTCCTTTTGTTGTGCCTTCCCAAGCTTACTTTAAATGCTTCTCTAGTACCTGCCTCAACTACCTCCTCTGGCAGCTCGTTCCATAGACCCACCACCTACTGAGTGAAAATATTGCCGCTCGGGTTCCTATTAAATCTCACCCTTTTCATGTTAAACCTATGACCTTTGGTTCTTGATTTCCTGACTACAGGTAAAAGACACTGTGCATTCACCCTGTCTATTCCCTTCACAGTTTTATACACCTCAACATACATGTGCACGCACCAAACCTCAACCAATTTGATAGAGTACAAGGACAATACTTTATTGTCACATGTGACTAGGCACAGCAAGATTCTTTGCTGCATACACAATGTATACAAATAGCAGCCACCTACAGTGCAGACAGATACAAAGCACGCCGGCTCCTCCTTTTGTGCACCCGGCACCCCAACAGTTCTTCACCCCCATCCCCCCACCGGGTCCTCCATTGTTCTTCCCCTCCCCCTCCTCACCATGCTCTCGTCGACTCACAAGGCTTCCCGCCGCCACGAGGCCTCACCGCTGTCAACGCCCCACTTCACGCCTCCGTGATGCTGACCCGGGCCCCAGCCACGGGCCCCGACCTAGGCCCCAGCCACGGGCTCCATCGGCCGGGCCCCGACTGGGCTTCTACGCGGCGATCCAGCAGGCATCGAGACGGCCGGCCCTCGATAAAGGCCTCCGGCCACTTTCCATGTCCTCAGCCGCGGCACATCAGGAAGCCTTCTGGCCCCGCGGCCCATAGAGTCTTACAGGCCCTTCAGCCCAACTTGCCCACACCAGCCAAAATCTGCCATCTACACTAGTCCCATCAGCCTGCGTTTGGCCCATATCCCTCTAAACTTGTCCGATTCATGTCTAAATGTTTCTTAAATGCTGCAATAGTCCCTGCCTCTACTACCTCCTCCGGCAGCTCGTTCCTTACACCCACCACCCTTTGTGTGAAAAGGTTACCCCCTCAGGTACCTATTAAATCTTTCCCCCCTTACCTTAAACCTATGTTTTCTGGTTCTCGATTCCCCTACTCTGAACAAGAGACTTTGTGCGCCTACCCAATCTATTCCTGCCACGATTTTGTAGATGGACAAAGCGCAGAAGCACCCTCTTCTGGGCATTCCCAACACATTATTGTTGCATCTGCTTTAATCCATCTCGGGGAAACACCCACCTTCATTGACCGTCATCTTTCTTGAAGTAAGAACATCCTCAGACTCTTATAGCTGGTCCAACGTCGAGGGGGGAATCACTTTCCCTTCTACAAACAATGTGACCACTTGCTGTGACCTTCGGCTTCCACAGATAACATTGTTCCACCGCAGTTTACACACCGTCGCCACAGGGCCACAACAGACACCTTCTCCTGGCCCTACACTCATCACTAGAGCATCAGATGGTGCAGCGGTAGCGCCAGAGACCCAGGTTCGATCCTGACTACGGGTGCTACCTGTACGGAGTTTGTACATTCTCCCCGTGTCCTACCTCCCACACTCCAAACGCGTGCAGGTTTGTAGATTAATTGGCTTGGTATAATTGTAAATTGTTCCTTGAGTATATAGGATAACGTTAGTGTGCAGGGATCGCTGGTTGGCACAGACTCGGTGGGCCGAAGGGTCTGTTTCCAAGCTGTATCTCTAAACTACACTAAACTATTTAAGTAACAAGGACACCTACATGAGACTCCTATTTATTGACTATACCTCTGCCTTCAACACTATAATCCCAACAAAACTCATCTTCAAACTTGTAGAACCTAGGACAGCACTCCTCTGTCACTGGACCTTTGACCTCCTGACCCACAACCACAATCAGTGAGAATAGATGACAAAAACGTGTGGGTTTTCTCTGGGTGCTCCGGTCTCCTCCCACATCTCCAGGACGTGCGGGTTAATTGGCCTCCGCAAATTGCCTCTGGTGTGTAGGATGTGGATGGGGAAGTGGGATAATCCGTGCTCCCCCTGAATTCCAACACTCATCTGTTTCCTGGCAGAAAGTGAAACAATCCTCTGCCTAAAATGATCCACGGGCTGCTCACAGATAGAGCTCACCAGAGACCCCCTCCCACCACCCACCCATTTACTGGAACCAAGTGTGAGAGTCTAGTGGGCCGGGGGTGGGGCAGATTTGCACACCTGCCGTTCATCCCACTCCAGCATCTTGTGTCTGTCTTCTTCACGGAGCACCCGGAGAAAACCCACGCCGGTTACAGGGGGGATGTACGAGCTCTGTACAAGCAGCTCCCGTGGTCAGGATTAAACCCGGGTCTCTGGCACCGTAAGGCAGCAACTCTACCGCTGCGCCACCGTGACTCCATAGTATGGGACAACACAACGAGGCAGGCAGATGCCAGTATATCATTGGGGTTATCAAGTGGGCTCCTCTCCTCACTGGTGTTTTGTGAGTTGGGCCCATGACACCTCGGGAAGGTTCATCAGTAAGGTTCAGGCATCCCAGAGCCGCCCCGCCCAGCCAGTACCTTATCGTAATAGTATCGCAGTGCGCGGCTCAGCTTGTCGTAATTCATGTTGGTCTTGTTCTTCCGCAGCCCCCAGAGCTTGGCCACCTCCTCTGCCTTCAGTAGTTTGAACTCGCCGTCGTTCGATGTCCAGCAGATGAGGTGCTCGTGCTTTTGGTCCTGCAGCAGCTGCAGCAGGAACTGCCAGAGGGTGATGGCACTCTCCATACCTGCAACACACACACACACCAGGACACTGTTAGACCTGCACGCCTTCAGCCCCTCACGCCCCCCCCCCCCCCCCCTCCCCTCCCCCTCCCCCTCCCTCCATACCTGCAACACACACAAAGACATTGTAAGCCACTGTTTCGTTTTTTAGTTTAATTTAGAGATACAGCGCAGAAACAGGCCCTTCGCCCACTGAGTATGCAGACCATCGATCTGCACTACACTAGCACTAGGGAACAGGGACAATTGTACAATTTTTACTGAAGCCAATTAACCTACAAACCTGTACGTCTTTGGAGTGTGGGAGGAAACCGGAGATCCTGGAGAAAACCCACGCAGGTCACGGGAAGAACGTACAAACTCCGTACAGACAGCACCCGTGAGTCAGGATGGAACCCGGGTCTCTAGCGCTGTAAGGCAGCAACTCTACCGCTGCGCCACCGTGCAGACTTGATAACCTCTAACATGCTTTCAACCAGCACCTTAAACCCCGCCCCCTGCCCCTGCCCTCGGCACCGGGAGGTTCACAGACTGCTAGCTCTTTACCACTGTACGGATAGAAGCAAGAGTGGGCCACCCAACCCCTGCTGCCCCAGTTGGTACAAGTTGGTGCTGATTTACCCCAGGGCTGCACGTCTGGTGATCTTGCATGTCTGCCACTTGAAGAAGGGTGTTGACCCAAAATGTCACCCCATCCTTTTCCCCCAGAGATGTTGCCTGATCCACTTAGTTACCCCCAGCACTTCTCCAGCGTGGAAACAGGCCCTTCGGCCCACCGAGTCCGTGCCAGCCAGCGTTCACCCTGCACGCTAGCATTATCCAATACATGAGGGACAATTTACAATTTTACCAAAGCCAATGAACCTACAGAGCTGCAAGTCTTTGGATTGTGGAGTTCTGGGCAAATGATGCAAGGATGCAGTTAGTCACAAGTATTTTATTGTCATGTGTCCCAGATAGAACAATGACATTCTTACTTGCAGCAGCACAACAGAATATGTAAACATAGTACTCTGCAAACAATATAATGACATATACGTAGATCATATATATATATATATATATATACGCGCACATATATACACACAAAGAAACAAATAAACAAAGTATGTATGGGGGTAGGGAGAGGGACTGTGGGAGAGAGGGTGGGGAGAGAGGACAAGGGACAGGCAGGTGGCCCGGGGCAAAGATAAACCACCAGTTGATGTTTGTGGGTTCATGAGATTGGTGTAAATGTAAATTGTCCCTAGTGTGTGTCGGATAGTGTTAATGTGCGGGTATCACTGGTCGGTACAAACACGATGGGCCGAATCTGTATCCGTGCTGTATCTCTAAACTAAACTAAAGACAAATGGTTCAATGGTACCTTATTGTTACAGTGATATTATTTGTTGTATGCAGTTCTGTAGAAATCTAACGCTACATAAGCACAATGATACTGAAGCACAAGAGTGTAATATAGTACATTACACTGAGGCAGTACACACCAATCCCCATGTTTCCAGCCCCACTGGTAATGTTAAACGTGTTAATGTTAATGTTAGATTGGCATTATGGCCAGCATGGATATTGTGGGCCAAAGGGCCTTCTCCCCTACTGGAACCTACGTTTTATTTCCAGAAGGCATTTGAGAGGGAACGGTTAACATAACTGGAGCATGTTGAATTGGAGGAAACCCATTGACTTGATGAGGTAATTAGTTGAGATTGGAGATAACTTGAGCTCTGAAATTAGCTGTAACTAAAGACGTGCCCTGGGACATCATCTTTAGTTTCATTACCCATGACGTTGCTGCAGGGAGATGAGGCGGTGTCTGGGGATTTACTGCCGAGACTATTTTACGTGGCATTGTAGAGAGGATACGAGGGGGCAGAGAGCTACAGGAGGCCATTGGTGATCGGACACAACTACGCACAGAGGTTTGAGTTTAGTTTATTGTCACGTGTACTGAGGTACAATGAAAAGCTTTTGTTGCCTGCTAACCAGTCAGCGGAAAGACTTCACGTGATTAAAATCGAGCCATCCTCAGTGTACAGATACAGGACAAAGGGAACAACATGAATAACGATAGGTGCAAGATAAAGTCCAATCAAAGATAGTCCGAGAGTTCGCAATGAGGTAGATAGTAGCTCAGGACTGCTCTCCAGCTGGTGAGAGGATGATTCAGTTGCCTGGTGACAGCTGGGAATTAACTGTTCCTGAATCTGGAGGAGCACTTTTTCACACTTCTATATCTTTTGCCCGATGGGAGAGGGGAGAAGAGGGAGTGGCCAGGGATGAGACTGGTCCTTGATGATGCTGCTGGCCTTGCCGAGGCAGCGTGAGGTGTAAATGGAGTCAATGGAAAGGAGGTTGGTTTGTGTGATTTCCTTGCAGTCATTCGGGGGGGGGGGCAATCTGCACGGCGGCTGAGAGAGATGCATCAGAGCATTCTCAATGTGGAGCGGGGAGAGTGGGGACCGGGCAATTAGGGAATCGTGCACCTAAATCGGATGAATCGGATTCAAGGGCGAGTTGGTTTTCAGCCAAGGCGGCTGTAATACAAACAAGAGGAAGTTGTGGAACTCATGCTGAATCTGTTTTCATTTTGGGATAAATACGGCTGGAAAATTGATGACTCGGCTCTTCTGGCATTTGAGTCGTGCGGGAGAGTGCTCCCAGGGATTCGAACGTTGGAGGGGTGGGGATTAAAATCATTGCTTGCGTGATCTTTGCAGAAAGAGGGGGGGGGGGGGGGAGAGAGAGAGAGCAGAAAAAGCCATCGCTAGAGAAACCCAGCTGAATTGCCAGAGTTACCAGACCGCATGATGGCACAGCGGTAGAGTTGCTGCCTCACAACGCCAGCGGGTTCGATCCCGACTACGGGTGCTGTCTGTACCGAGTTTGTACATTCTCCCCGTGACCACATGGGTTTCCTCCCACACTCTAAAGACGTACAGGTTTGCAGTTTAATTGGCTTGGTATAATTGTAAATTGTCCCTAGTGTGTGTAGGATAGCATTAGAGTGCAGGGATCGCTGGTCGGCGCAGACTCGGTGGGCCAAAGGGCTTGCTTTCGCTCTGTATCTCCAAACAAAAAATCGACCTTTGCAGAGACACAGAAAAGGCCTTTGGGCACGAGCCCAGACCCAGCTATTCCCTTTATCATGTATCTGGCCCAGTCTCACCCCGGCCACTCCCTCCTCTCCCCTCTCCCCTCTCCCATCAGGCAAAAGGTATAGAACTGTGAAAACGCACACCTCCAGATTCAGGGACAATTTCTTCCCAGTTGTTATCAGGCAACTGAACCATCCTACCACAACCAGAGAGCGGTCCTGAACTACTATCTACCTCATTAGAGTCCCTCAGGCTATCTTTAATCGGACTTTACTGGCTTTACCTTGCACTAAACGTTATTCCCTTATCATGTATCTGTACACTGTGGATGGCTCGATTGTATGGCTCGACCACGAGACGTCACCCATTCCTCTCCAGAGATGCTGCTGTCCTGCTCAGTTACTCCAGCATATTGTGTCTCTATCTTCGGTGTACACCTGCACCTGCAGTTCCTTCCGACATCAACTGAACTCTGTGCCCCTTTGGGCTGGCGGCAAATCCATGCGGTCTCCGCTGCTACAGTGTGGAGTTTAGCTGCTGTGACCAATGCGGCGGTGAGCAGCTAACCATGGCAGCAATCGGCAGCGGCAGCCTGCAGCCAGGAATGCAAGAGTGAAGGTGACAATATCTGCCAGCAATAACCATTAGAGGCTGTAGTAGTTGAGAGGGCACCGGATAACAGGGTCAATCCTTCACTAAAATGTGCCACCTTCGTGTACTGCCTCTGTGTCATCTACTATTCTTAAGTATGATTGTGCTTTATGTATCGTATGATTTTTACAGGTCTGTGCCGACCAGCGATCACTCTTTACACAAGCACTATCCTACACACTAGGGACAATTTATAATTTTTACCTAAGCCAATTAATCTACAAACCTGTACGTCTTTGGAGTGTGGGAGGCAACCGGACCACCCGGGGAAACCCATGTGGCAGAATGTACGTGTGCCCCTGTCCCACTTCGGAAACCTGAACGGAAACCCCTGGAGACTTTGCGCCCCACCCGGAAGTTTTTGTCAGTCTCCCCAGTGGTCGAAAGTGGTTTCCGCTTCTTCTACGCAGGTAAGACCTTCCACTACCTGCAACCTCCGGCAACCACCTTCAACTAGCATTGCAACCGGCTTCGACTAAAAAATGACCGATTTTTAAAACGGCAACCTATTTTTAGTCGCGGCCGGTTTTGAAAGAATTGAAATATTTTTGAAGTAATTGCCTGGAACATAGAAGAAGCGGAAACCACTTTCGATCATTAGGGAGACTGACAAAAACCTCTGGGAATCCCACGGAAACCTTGGGTGGGGCGCAAAGTCTCCAGAGGTTTCCGTTCAGGTTCCCTAAGTGGGACGGGGGCTTAACTCTGTACAGACAGCACCTGTAGTCAGGATTGAACCCGAGTCTCTGGCGCTGTAAGGCAGCAACTCTACCACTGTGCCACCGTGCTGCACTAGATGCTGACTTATTCCAAAGATAGATACAAAGTGTTGAAGTAACTCAGTGGGTCGGGCAACATCTTGTGAGAAAAAGGATAGGTGATATTTCGGGTCGGGACCCTTCTTCACACTGAAAATCGGGGGTGGTGGGGGGGGGGGTGGAGCTGGAGGCAAGAGCTGGAGGCAAGAAAAGACCAGGACCAATCTGGGCTAGCAGCAAACAACCTCAGGCAGGATGGTGGCCTGGTGGGGCTACTGTTGGTTAGGGAAGCATACAATGTGGAGAGCTGAGGAACTGCTTCAATGACCAGGGGGGAGGTAGGGGGCAAAGAGAAAGGGGGGGGGGGGGGGGAGAGGGGGGGGGAGGGGGGGGGGGCATCAAAGTAGAAGTAATTTAAAATGAATTAAATTGGGAGTAGCAAAATCTGACAGTTCTCAGAGCAAAGAAGTGCTTTACTCACCGGTGAAGTGGAAAAGAAAATCACACTTGATCTATTGAACTACCAGTGCCGCCATTTTGGGGAAGAATCTACCCGAGGACAAAAGAACAAAGGACGAACAAAAAATCCCGCTGAAAACTCAGAGGTGTGGAGTAAGACACCAAGAAACTTTCCGTTACACAACTGTCTACATTTGACGTTGCACAAATGAACCTCTACGCTGAATTTGTACAGGAAGGAACTGCAGATAGCATACAGCATAGAAACAGGCCCTTTGGCCCAACTTGCCCACACCGACCAACATGCCCCATCTACACTCCACCCAGCTGCCTGCGTTTGGCCCATATCACTCTAAACCTGTCCTGTCCATGACCCTGTCTGACTGCTTCTTAAACCTTGTGATAGTCCCAGCCTCAACCACCTCCTCCAGCGGCTCGTTCCATACGCTCATCACCCTTTCCGCGAAGAAGCTAGTTGATACTGAAGATGCAGGGG
Source organism: Leucoraja erinaceus (assembly GCF_028641065.1). Taxonomy (NCBI): domain Eukaryota; kingdom Metazoa; phylum Chordata; class Chondrichthyes; order Rajiformes; family Rajidae; genus Leucoraja; species Leucoraja erinaceus. The sequence goes on from NC_073398.1 coordinate 2,383,723, forward strand.
CAACTCAAAATGCAGGGGCAACTCAGCGCGCAAAGGCTGAGGAAACTCTGGTGGAGAGGAATAGGTGACTTTTCGGGTCTGAAGAAGGGTTCTGACCCAGAACATCACCTATTCCTTTTCTCCTGAGATGCTGCCTGAGTTAGTCCAGCACTTTGTGTCCATCTACAGAGCTGAATTTTCAGGTTTTGGGAAGGGGTGGTAAATTACAGAAGAATAGCAGGGTGGAGCAGAGGCCACAAAAACATATTCTGCTGGACAAAAGGGTTAACTCACGAAGGCAGCTTGCAAAGACGAGGAAGGTTACGTACGTCCCTTGGGTGTAGAAGATTACAGGGAGAAATAATTGAGATTGGTGAGACGATTAAAGGATTTGCCTGTCCGACTGACACTCTCTCCTCCCTCGGGCAGTCTAGTCTTAATGTGGGAGCCTAATCACGGAGCTCAGTGGCTCAGGGCAACGTCTCAAGGAACAGCCCAGCAGCGTGTGTCGACCTCAACCTCCCCTCTCCCACACGCCGGGCTGTTGGCAGGGAGAGTGGGACTTCATACAGTCATACAAGGTGGAATCAGGCACTTTGGCTCAACTTACCCACAGCGACCAACATGTCCCACATACCTGTGTTTGGCCCATATCCCTCTAAACCTATCCTTTCCATGCACCTGTCTAAATGTTTCTGAAACAATGTGAAGGTACCTGCATCAACTACCTCCTCTGGCAGCTCGTTCCATACACCCACCATCCTTTCTGTGAAAAGATGACCCCTCTGGTTCCTATTAAATCTTTCCCCCCTCACGTGAAACCTATGTCCTCTGGTTCTCGATTCTCCTACTATGGGCAAGAGACTCTGTGCGTCTAACCGATCTATTCCTCTCATGATTTTGTACAATTCTAACAGACCACCCCCTCATCATCTTGCGCTCGAAGGAATAGTCCCAGCCTGCTCAACCTCTCCCTGTAGCTCAGACCCTCTAGTCCCGGCAACATCTTCGTAAATCTTCTCTACATCCTTTTCCAGCTTAACAACGTCTCTCCTATAACATGCTGCCCAAAAGTGAACACAATACTCTAAATGTGGCCTCACCAACATCTTATATAACTGCACCATGACCTCCCAACTTCTATACTCAATACTCTGAGGAGAAAGCCAATGTGCGGAAAGTCTTCTTGACCACCCTATCTACCAGCGACACCATTTTCAAGGACCTCAGCTAAAAATGTCCTGCATAGAACAATAGATTTTGATTAGATTTAGAGATACAGCATGGAAACAGGCCCTTTGGCCCACTACACTAGGGAGAATTTACAATTTTTACCAAAACCCATTAACCTACAAACCTGTACATCTTTGGAGTGTGGGAGGAAACCTGGAGCTCTCGGAGAAAACCAACGTGGTCACGAGGAGAACGTACAAACGCCGTATAGACAGCACCCGTAGTCAGGATTGAACCCAGCTCTCTGGCGCTGTGAGGCAGCAACTCTACCACTGCGCCACACCAACTGTACTGTACTGTGGGCTTGCTGCAATCCCTGTGACCACTAGGGGGCTCCGTACATGCACGGTACCTTTCTCGGCCCAGTTCAAATTGGATGAATCAGATTGCTTCATCTACTTTCTTCATTATAAACAACTCTGAGTACTCAGTTAATAAACTGCAAGGAACATTTCGACAGCCTGGCATCACACTGAACCTTAGCTCATAATTTCTAGGAGCAGAATTAGGCCTTTCGGCCCATCAAGTCTATTCCACCATTCAATCATGGCTGATCTATCTTTCCCTCTCAACCCCATTCTCCTGCCTTCTCCCCATAACCCCTGACACCTGTACTAATCAAGAATCTATCAATCTCCGCCTTAAAAATATCCATTGACTTGACCTCTACAGCCGTCTGTATCAATAAATTCCACAGATTCACCACCCACTGACTAAAGAAATTCCTGCTCATCTCCTTTTCAGTCTTTCCTCATCTCCCGGTTGAATGGGGTTGAGTGGGAAAGATAGATCAGCCACAATTGAATGGCGGTGTCAACGTGATGGGCCGAATGGCCTAATTCTGCTCCCTATCACTTATCAACTTATGAATATGCCGCACTGTGAACTGCAGTCCAACGTCTACAGGGAGACTTGTTCAGCGTAAGGCTATAATTAAGAGGAAGGCACAAAGTGTTTGTCCACACTGCCCTCTGAGGTTCAGTTTCAGCTTTTAGACTCGGGCACAAAGATTGCGTTCAGAGCCTAATCCAAACGCGGCTGACACACGAAGGCATGTCTGAAGATGGGCCCTGACCCGAAATGTCACCCATCAGTTTTTCTCCAGAAGGGTCTCGACCTGAAATGTTGCCTATTCCTTTTTTCCAGTTTTGCTGCCTTGACCTGCTGAGTTACGTCGGCACTTTGTGTCAAACTAGGCCAACACAATGTGTAGGAAGGAACCGCAGATGCTAGTTTATACCGAAGGTAGACGCAAAATGCTAGGGTAACTCAGTGGGCCACGCAGCATCTCTTTAGAGAAGGAATAGGTAACGTTTCAGGTCTGAAGGAGGGTCTCGACCTGCTGAGTTACTCCAGGCCAGGTCTATCTTCGGGGTAAGGCAGCATCTGCAGTTCCTTCCATCACAAGTGAGGGAAGGGCCTATTTTCTCACTGTCTCTAAACTAAACTAAGCTGTCTAAAGCTACCGGATGCAGGTTCTTCCAATTTCCTCCCCATTCCCACCTGTCTGGCCTCAGCTATCTCCGCAGTCACGGTGTGACCAAATGCTAATCAGGAGCACCACTCCACCCCGTCCCCACCCCCCTCCTCCAGTCGGTTCCATCAGCCCATCATCTCTTCTCCCTTCCCCCCTTCCCACCACCCCCCTTATCTGCTTCCACCTCTCACGGCCCAGCCTCGGTCAAACCCCTCCCTTTCACTCCAGTCTACAGCCCGTTGCTCCTCTCCAATCTCAGTCTTACTGCATGATCTCAACTCAACACATCGATGGCCCGTTTGCCTCCACAGCTGCTGCTTGACTTGCAGAGTTTCATTTCCAGCAGTTTGTTTCTTGCTCTCGGTATTTAATTTATTTCAGTTTTAAACTAATCAAAAATAAACTAAACACCGAGAGTAAGAAACAAACTGCGGAGGTAGAGCAAGGAAACAGGCCCTTCGGCCCACTGAGTCCATGCCGACCAGTGATCCCTGCACATTAACACGACCCTACACACTGGGGACACTTTACAATTTTACCAAAGCCAATTAACCTACAAACCTGTACATAGAAACATAGAAAATAGGTGCAGGAGTCAGCCATTCGGCCCTTCGAGCCTGCACCGCCATTCAATATGATCATGGCTGATCATCCAACTCAGTATCCCGTACCTGCCTTCTCTCCATACCCCCTGATCCCTTTAGCCACAAGGGCCACATCTAACTCCCTCTTAAATATAGCCAATGAACTGGCCTCAACTACATTCTGTAGCAGAGAATTCCAGAGATTCACCACTCTCTGTGTAAAAAATGTTTTTCTCATCTCAGTCCTAAAAGATTTCCCCCTTATCCTTAAACTGTGACCCCTTGTTCTGGACTTCCCCGACATCGGGAACAATCTTCCTGCATCTAGTCTGTCCAACCCCTTTAGAATTTTGTAAGTTTCTATAAGATCCCCCCCTCAATTTTCTAAATTCTAGCGAGTACAAGCCGAGTCTATCCAGTCTTTCTTCATATGAAAGTCCTGACATCCCAGGTATCAGTCTAGTGAACCTTCTCTGTACTCCCTCTATGGCAAGAATGTCTTTCCTCAGATTAGGAGACCAAAACTGTATGCAATACTCCAGGTGTGGTCTCACCAAGACACTGTACAACTGCAGTAGAACCTCCCTGCTCCTATACTCAAATCCGTCTTTGGAGTGTGGGAGGAAACCAGAGATCCCGGAATAACCACCGTCCAGACAGCACCCGTAGTCAGGATTGAACCCGGGTCTCTGGCGCCGTGAGGCAGTTGCTCTACCGCTGCACCACTGTGCTGCCCAGTATCTTGCTGACAGGTGGTGTGGAACCTATCCTTGGTGTCCGAGCCATCAATTATCCTTTCCTCAACATCAATTTTAAAATCATTTGGCCATTATCCCACTGCATTTGAGGAAGTTTTCACTATATAAACTCACACTGGTATTTCCTAAACAACTACAATAACCACATTTCAAAAACTATCTGTGTAGGAAGGAATTGAAGATACTGGTTTACACCGAAGATAGACACAAAATGCTGGAGTAACTCAGTGGGTCAGGCAGCATCTCTGGAGAAAAGGAATGGGTGATGTTTTGTGTCAAGACACTTCTTTAGACTAAGAGTCCGGGGAGAGGGAGACTAGAGGTATGAAAAGGTTTCAAACAAATCATAGCCAGCACTGGTGCCTAACGAAAGGTGGAGCCCACAATGGTCCATTGTTGGCTGTGGCAGCGGTGATAGCAGAAGGATACGAACAGTGAAACTAGCAGGACTACGGTGGGGGAGGGACGGCGAAATCAATATTCATACCACAGCCCAAGCTAAATATGAGGTGCTGTTCCTCCAATTTGAGTAGCGTCACTCTGACAGTGGAGGAGGCCCAGAACAGAATGGTCAGTGCTGGAATGGGAAAGAGAATTAAAGTGTTGACATATTTGGCAACCAGGAGTTAGTGTAGGCCTAGGCGGACTGAGCGGAGGGTGTTCAGCGAAGCGATCACCGAGCCTGCCGCATGATCTCGCCGATATATAGTATTTCACACCAAAAACACCAGATATAGTAGATGAGGTTGGAGGAGGTGCAAGTGAACCTCTGCCTCACCTGAAGGGACTGTCGGGATCCCTGGATGGAGTCGAGGGAGGAGGAATAGGGACAGGCGTTGTTTCTTTGTTGCTGGATGTCCAGCGTCCTAATATTTAGATTACTGCCGGAGTTAGGATGTAGAGAACTCAGACTTGCAATGCTAAGGTGTTGACACACGGAAATGCAGATGCTAGTTTACAAAAAAGGCACAGAGTCCTGGAGTAACTCAGCAATTCATGCACCGTCTCTGGAAGACATGAAAAGGCAAAGCTTCGGGTCGGGGCCCTGAAGGCTCCAGAACTGAAACATCATCTATCCATGTCTTACAAGATGCTGCCTGACCCGCTGAGTTACTCCAGGACTTTGCGTCTCTTAATGCGAAGATGTTGTTGTATTAACTTAAGGCTCAACGCTATATATAGCCTGTTGCAAAATTACAGCCCACAAAATACACAGAGTGCAAACCGATCATAAAATGTGTATAAAGAAACAGACTAGACAGATCAAACTAGACGGATGGAAAACTCAGAATATCCCAGCGAGTCACTGGTGCTCAGATCTGCCCACTAACACCGCTCACTGATAAAACTATGAAGAAGGACGCATCTGTTTAGTAAACGCAAGCCACAGGGTTGAGAGTAAATTGCCGGGGTGTGGGGCGGGTGTGGTGGTGGTGGTGATGTCGGTGGTAGGGGTTGTGTACCGGTGGAAAGCAGACTGGGCAAGATGTGGCTGGAGGCTGCCAGCTAGATATGAGTTTATCTTTCTCACAGAGAGTTGTGAGTCTGTGGAATTCTCTGCCACAGAGGGCGGTGGAGAGATGCTGCCTATTTTGATAAATGTAGGCAGCACATTTGATTATTTTGTCAAGATTATTCACGTATTCAAAATATTCTATCGTTGTTTTCATGTTCATAAATCATCGGAGCAGAATTAGGCCATTCGGCCCATCAAGTCTACTCTGCCATTCAATCATGGCAGATCTGTCTTTCTCCCCTAAACCCATTCTCCTGCCTTTGCCCCATAGCCCCTGACACCTGCACTAATCAAGAATCTGTCAATCTCCGCATTAAAATACCCAAAGAAACTGAATGCATAAATTCCTCCTCATCTCCCTTTTGATGCTGCTCATTGGGATGTCATTGAAACTTACGGAATAGTAAGAGGCCTGGATAGAGTGGATGTGGAGAAGATGTTTCCTCTAGTGGGGGAGTCTAGGACCAGAGGCCATAACCTCCGAATTAAAGAATGTCCCTTTAGAAAGGAGATGAGGGGAGGATTTCTTTAGTCAGAGGTTGGTGAATCTGGAATTCATTGCCACAGGGGGCTGTGGAGGCCAAGTCAATGGATATTGTTATTGTGGAGATTAATAGATTCATGACTAGTATATGTGTCAGGGGTTATGGGGAGTAGGCAGGAGAATGGGGTTGAGAGGGAAAAATAGGTCAGCCATGATTGGCAGAGTAGACTTTATGGCCTAGTTCTGCTCCTAGAATGTATGAACCTATGAAGTCAGCTCACACCTCATGCAGTATACATCTCGATATTTATTTCCATTGATTGCGCCAGGAAAAGTGCAGCACATGTAGACAACTAACAACCAACAAGGTCAAGCCTGTAGGTAGACAAAAATGCTGGAGAAACTCAGCAGGTGCAGCAGCATCTATGGAGCGAAGGAAATTTCCTTCGCTCTATAGATGCTGCTGCACCCGCTGAGTTTCTCCAGCATTTTTGTCTACCTTCGATTTTCCAGCATCTGCAGTTCCTTCTTAAACACAAGGCGAAGCCTGTAAATCATTGCAAACATCAATGTGAGAGGAAGTCTACAAGAAACCACTTCCTTCAAACGCCTTGCAGGCACTCGGAGAAATATGCTCCCAAGATGTATTTATTAATCTTCCGCGGACTGATTCTTATTACCAAACGCGTTGCCATCGGAAACTTGCTTTGCTTTCTTTTCTGTTGAGAGCTTTGGTTTTCAGCCGATAACTAAGTGGCATCAGCCAGTTTCCAGTCCTCGCCTTTTTTGTGGTGGGTTCTTTCGGTATTCTATCAATGTCTGGAGTCATTGAGATACGGTGCGGGAACAGGCAGTTCAGCTGGACCCACACACACACGTCAACAACTGCCCATTCTCCCCACATTCCCAGCAATTCCAACCATTCACCTGCACAGAGTGACAGAATCAGACAGCACAGAAACAGGCCCTTCAGCCCAACTTGTTCATGCCAACTGATGGCCCATCTAAGCTAGTCCCATTTGGCCCATATCCCTCTAAACCTTTCCTATCCTGGAGTCACCCTGGCCACTCCCTCTTCTCCCCTCTACCATCAGGCAAGGGGTGAAAATACACACCTCCAGATTCAGGGACAGTTTCTTCTCAGCTCACCATCATTTCACCAACCAGAGTGGTCCTGACCTGCCATCGACTTCATTGAAGACCTTTGGACTATCTTTAATCGGACTTTATCTTGCACCTATTCCCATTATCCTCTATCTGTACACAGCATGATTGGAATCATGTACATTCCTTTTGCTGAATGGATAGCATGCAACAAAAAACCTTTCCCTGCACCTATGAAAATAATAAACGAAGCTATCTATGTACTTGTTTAAATGGTGTGAGAGTGTACATCAGGGGTAACTTACACTGACCAATTAACCTACCAACCTGCACATTTTTGACTTGTGGGAGGAAAGCGGAGGAAACCCACGCATATGAGCGTTTGACAGCACTGGGCCTCTACTGGCTGGAGTTTAGAAGGATGAGGGGGAACCGCATTGAATGAATGAATGAATAAGTTTATTGGCCAAGTATGTCCACACACAAGGAATTTGCCTTGGTGCTCCGCTCACAAGTAACTAACACGACATACAGTAAACAATTAAGAATAAAACATAAAACATTACAACATTAAGAATAAAATATTAGTTTAAACATGTGAATGAAATAAAATACCAGAGCAAAAGGAGGCTACAGATTTTTGGTTATTGAGTAGAGTTACTGCTCGTGGGAAAAAAGCTGTTTTTATGCCTGCATGTGGCGACTTTGACAGTCCGGAGTCGCCTTCCAGAGGGAAGTGATTCAAAGAGTTTGTGGCCAGGGTGAGAGGGGTCAGAGATGATCTTCCTGGCCCTTGCAGTGTACAGTTCATCAATGGAGGGGGTGGAAGGATGTAGCCAACCTCAGCTTCTCAGCTGATCAGACGATTGGCTGCAGCCTCCGGATGTCGTACTTGGTGGCTGAGCCAAACCAGACCATGATGGAGAAGGTGAGGACAGACTCTACGATGGCCGTGTAGAATTGGACCATCATTGCCTGTGGCAGATTGTGCTTCCTCAGCTGCTGCAGGAAATACATCCTCTGTTGGGCCAGTTTGAACATGGAGTCGATGGTGGCCCCCCATTTAAGGTCCTTGGAGATGATGGTTCCCAGGAACTTAAAAGACTTCACAGTTGTGACTGTGGTGTTGTTGATGGTGAGTGAGGTGAGGGGAGGGGAAGCTCTCCTAAAGTCTACAATCAATTCCACCGTCTTAAGAACATTAAGCTCCAGGTTGTTACGAAGGCACCAGGACGCCAGCTGTGTCACTTCCTGCCTGTAGGCAGATTCCTCCCCATCCTGGATCAGTCCAATCAGGGTTGTGTCGTCCGCAAACTTGAGAAGCTTGACAGAGGTGTCTGTGGAGGTGCAGTCATTGGTGTAGAGAGAGTAGAGGGGAGGGGAGAGTACGCAGCCTTGCGGTGCTCCTATGCTGAGGGTCTGCGGGTCAGAGATGTGCTTTCCCAGCCTCACATGCTGCTTCCTGTCTGTCAGGAAGTTGGTGATCCGCTGACAGAGGGGTTCAGGCACAGTCAACTGGGGAAGTTTGGAGTGTAGAAGCTCTGGCACAATGGTGTTGAATGCAGAATTAAAATCCATAAACAGGATCCTCGCATAGGTCCCCTGGTGGTCTAGGTGCTGGAGGATGAAGTGTAGGCCCAGGTTGACTCCGTCATCTACTGATCTATTGGCCCAGTAAGCAAACTGCAGGGGGTCCGGAAGGGGGTTTGTGATATTTTGCAGGTGGGCCAGCACAAGCCTTTCAAGGGTCTTCATGACTACAGAGGTCAGTGCGACAGTGGTCATTAAGACCAGTAATCCTTGTCTTATTGGATACAGGGACAATGGTGGAGACTTTGAAGCAGGCAGGTTTGCAGGGACTGGTTGAAAATGGCTGTGCAGATCGGTGCCAGTTGTTCAGCACAGAGCTTGAGGGTAGAGGGGGAAACAGTGGAGATTTCCGGCTTCTCTGTCTTCTGTACAGCCTCTCCACCTCCTCAATTGCTATTGTTGTTGATGGAGAAGTGGCCAGACTGATGTTGGGCAGCAAGGAGGGGGTGGGTAATGGACGAGGGTCCAGTCTTTGCAGACTGGAGTCAGGCTGTGAGTGGGTGTAAGTAGTGATTAGGGAGGGGTGGGGGGAGGAGAGGGGTTACCAGGGTTATGTTTCTGTTTATCGAACATGCAGTAGAAGTCATTCAGGTCGTTGGTCAGCTGACGACTGTCCAAGGAGCCGGGGGCTTTCCTCTTGTAGCTGGTGATTTCTTGCAATCCCTTCCAAACTGAAGAAGAGTCAATAGCTGACAACTTGCTCCTCAACTTCTCAGAGTACCTTTCCTTGGCAGCTCTGATTTTCTCTTCTCAGCTTGTACTTGGCCTGCCTGCAGAAGTCTGCATCCCCGCTCCTGTAGTCCTCACCAAATAGTGAGAGGCCTGGATAGAGTGGATGTGGAGAAGATGTTTCCACTAGTGGGAGAGTCTTAGACCAGAGGCCTCGAAATAAAAGAACGTACCTTCAAGAAGATGAGGAGGAATTTCCTAAGTCGGTGGTGAATCTGTGGAATTCATTGCCATAGAGGGCTGTGGAGGCCAAGTCAATGGATATTATTAAGGTTGAGAATAATAGATTCTTGATTAGTACGGGTGTCAGGGGTTGTGGGGAGAAGGCAGGAGAATGGGGTTGAAAGGGAAAGATAGATCAGCTATGATAGAATGGCAGAGTAGACTTGATGGGCCAAATGGCCTCATTCTGCTCCTATCACTTATGAACTTACGAAGAGTCGTAGGGAGAACAGGCAAACTCCACACGGACAGCACTGAGGACAGGATTGCAGCGCTGTTGGACAGCAACACTACCAGCTGAGCCACTGTCATCCAGTTGTGCCATTGTTTTGCATTGAAACTAAAGAGGAAAGGTTGGTTTGGAGGAGCCCTGCGCAGTCTGCTAACAGGAGCTACTGTGCAACGGAGAGTCTGTAATGTGGGTGAATGTTCGGACGACAGCGAGATTGTCGTAGTGATGCGCTGCAGAATGTATTTTTCAAGATGCATCACAGCTTGGTTTGGGAACAGCTCCATCCAAGACCGCGAGAAATTGCACAGAGTTGTGGTCGCAGCCCAAACTAACCTCCCTTCTATTGACTCCATTTGCACCTCACGCTGCCTCGGCAATGCCAGCAACATAATCAAGGACGAGTCGCACCCTGACCACTCCCTCCTGTCCCCTCCCCCAGCGGGCAAAACATTTGAACCCGAGGGACAATTTACAGAGGGGAATTAACCGATACACTTGCACATCTTTGGGACGAGGGAGGAAACCGGAGCACCCGGAGGAAATTCACACCGTCACGGGGAGAACGTGCAAACACCACACAGACAGTACCCAAGGTTGGGATTGAATCGGGTCTACATAGAGTGAGTGTGGAGAGGATGTTTCCACCAGCGGGAGTGTCTAGGACAGAGGCCACAGCTTCAGAATAAAATAACATATCTTTGGAAAAGAGATGAGGAGGAATTTCTCCAGTCAGAGGGTGGTGAATCTGTGGAATTTATTGCCACAGAAGGCTGTGGAGGCCGTCATTGGATACTTTTAAGGCGGAGATGACAGATATTTGTTTGGTACGAGTGTCAGGGGTTACGGGGAGAAGGCAGGAGAATGGGGTTGAGAAGGAAAGATAGATCAAACATGATTGAATGGCGGAGTAGACATGATGGGCTGAATGGCCTAATTCTGCTCCTAGAACCTATGAACTGGGTCACTCCGACCATGAGGCAGCAGCTCAGGCAGCTGTGGTGAAGTGTACGTTTTATCGAGTAGGTAAATGTGCATCATCACAAGGTCGGTATTTGATCATTACAGGTTGGATCAGGTATCACAGATAATAAAATATAACACCAGGCTGTGATGAATCTGCAGAATCACCACAATATGCATCAAGGAAAAGAAGTTAGAAGTCTCTCATCTACATTTGCAACATTTTCTGTTTTTATAGCTCAACGGCCCAGAGTCAGTTGATTTAGTTCAGTTTAGTTTAAAGATACAGCGTGGAAACAGGCCCTTTGGCCCACTCCGACCAGCGATCCCCGTACACTAACACTATCCTACGCACTAAAGGGCTTGTCCCACTTGGACGTCCTAATCCACGAGTTTAGAAGACCCTGGATGAGTTGAAAAATGTCACGGTCGTGTTAACTCGCCGAAGTAAAAGACCTCCCACGACTATGTCTACGACCTCCTACGACCCCCCTCGACCTCAGTCTTCCACACCTAAGACCAACTACGACTAGCTATGAGTGGAAAATGATCACATGATAAAATTATGTCATGTTTGCATTTTTTTTCCTCGGGCCAGTTACCGACCTACGACTATCTACGTACGACCTACCTACGAGTAAAAAGTATCCATTTTGTCCACGCCAAACTTTTTTTTTTACTCGTGGACATTTTTTTATCAGGCTGGAAAATATGCCGCGACCTACTTGAGGCCACGAGTACGTGGAGACCACTCACGAGCATGAGGAAGAGTTACGAAGACCTCCTACGACCTCGTGGCAACCATGCTGCGAGTATAAGTCAAGGGCAAACTCGGCAGAGGTCGCCAATTAGGTCGTGAAAGTGGGACAGAGGCTTTAGGACAACTTACCAAAGCCAATCAACCTATAACCTGAGCACCCGGAGAAAACCCACGCAATCAACAGGGAGAACGCACAAACTCCATACAGACAACACCCAAAACTATTTTTCTTTAATATACAAACGACCGTGAAGTTGGGAGACTCTGTATATCACCTGAAGGAAAAGAACCAGTAGCATTTTTTTGCAAATGAGACCAATAAAATGTGGCCAGAAAAAGATGGCTGAGATAACGAGTTGGAAGGAAGGAAAGAAGAAAGAAATGCAGAAAGGTTCGATGATAGAAAGAGTGTGGCTGCTTCCTGCAGTCATTGAATTGTACAGGTCACACTGCCCTCACGTTCCACATGGGAGGTCAAGATCAACTCCATTCCTCAGCTGCTCTGCAGACCAACATTGGCAAGAGTGTGGGATCATAGTGAGAGGTTTACATAGGCCGTTTCCATTACAAACAGGTACTTGAATTTATAATGGGGAAAGCTGACAGGAAATCTGTCCACCACCAGGAGCATAATAAATGCTGGATAAACATGCAAATATATACGGCTGCAACAGTTGTATATTTGCAAAACATAACCAAACATGCATTGATTAAAATATTCATATTATAATTGGCCACTAAATTACTTGTTACCTTGTTATTGACTGCTGACGTGTAAAATTAATTAAATGATAAGTTGCATTTTCTTCTGCGGAAACGATCGCTGCAACCAACAATGTTTATCAATTGTTGATGTCTTTGCATGCGGTGCCACTCATGGGATTTAGGTAGCAGCTTCCTGAAGGCATTTCCTGCACATTGCCGTCTGCTCGGCAGCTCAGTAAACTGTGAAGCGGTCTAATTGTGGACTTCCTTTCATTATAGCTTCACAGCACTGCCGAGGCGAGCTGCAGAAAGGGGCAGAAACAACAACGCAAACTAAACCTTTAGCTTTGAGATAGAGGCACAGCGCGGAAACAGGCCCTTTGGCCCACCGGGTCCGCGCCGACCAGCGATCCCCGCACACTAACACTATCCTAAACACACCAGGGACAATTTACAATAATGCCAAGCCAATTAACCTACAAATCTGCACGTCTTTGGAATGTGGTAGGAAACCGAAGGTCTCGGAGAAACCACACGCAGGTCACGGGGAGAACGTACAAACTCCGTACAATCAAGCACCCATTGTCAGGATTTAACCCGGGTCTGTGGTGCTGTAAGGCAGCAACTCTACCGCTGCACAACTGGGCCACCTAGTTAAAAGGTGATATCATTCAATTCCTTTATTGAGCGCGCCAAAACAAAATCCCTCTCAAGTTGTGTAGGAAGGAACTGCAGATGCTCGTTTGAACCGAAGAATCACACAAAAAGCCGTAGTAACTCAGCGGGTCAGGCAGCACCCCCGGAGAAAAGGCATAAGTGATGTTTCGGGTCGAGACCCTTCTTCAGACTAAAGGGTAACGAGAGATATAGGCGGTGATTTAAAGGGATAAAGAACAAATGAAATGCAAAATATGCCAAAAGTAATGATGATCAAGGAAAGGTGGAGCCCACAATGGTCCATTGTTGGCCATGGGCTGGGTGATGATAAGTTATCTAGATGGTGAAACTCAACAGTACGACAGTGAAACTAGTACCACAACTAAGGTGGGGGAGGTACGGAAAGAGAGGGAATGCAAAGGGTTATTTGCAAATAGAGAAATCAACGTTCATGCCGCTGAATAAGCAAAATTTGAGGTGTTGCTCCTCCAGTTTGCATGTGACAATGGAGGAGGCCCCGGACAGAAAGGTCAGTGTGGGAATGGGAGGAGGATTTAAAGTGTTTAACAGCCGGGAGATCACGTCGGCCCAGGCGGACTGAACAAAGGTGTTGAGCGAAACAATCGGCCAGTCTACGTATGGTCCACCGATATATAGCGGTCCACACCTTGAAAAGTGGATGCAGTAGATGAGGTTGGATGAGGTACAAGTGAACCTCTGCCTCCCCTGAAAGGTAGTTGAGGCCAGTTCATTGGCTATATTTAAGAGGGAGTTAGATGTGGCCCTTGTGGCTAAAGGGATCAGGGGGTATGGAGAGAAGCAGGTACGGGATACTGAGTTGGATGATCAGCCATGAATGGCGGGCAGTGCAGGCTCGAAGGGCCGAATGGCCTACTCCTGCACCTATTTTCTATGTTTCTATGTCAGGGTCCCTGGATAGAGTGGAGGGAGGTGGTGTAGGGACAAGTGTACCCTGATTCATGTAGAAAGCTATTGAATGGTGGACTGCAGTGGACGTTTTGCAGTGTCCTCAAGAATTTTTTTTGTTTTGTTTTTTATTTAGGAGCAGAATTGGGCCATTCGGCCCATCAAGTCTACTCCGTCATTCAATGAAGGGCTGTTCAATCTTTCTTTCTCAACCCCATGCTGTATAATCTCTGACACCCATACTAATCAATCGCCACCATAAAAATATCCACTAACTTGGCCTCCACAGCCGTTTATGGCAATTAACTCCACAGATTCACCACCCTCTGACTAAAGAATTATAAATACTGTGCATTCCAGGATGATTCTGAAGTCCAGCACTAAGTAAAGCCCAGCATTCTCCAAAGGTCACTTACACGTGAAGAGCCAAAACACAGGGCCTGTCTGAACACGGACACATTCATCATGATATTTACTCACTTCTACAGCCACAATATGCAAGGCACATCTCTCCAAAGCTGCACTGTGCACTCTCTGCTCCTTTACCATACTGCTGCTTGTGAAATTCGAGGCATCGGCTGGAAGACCGGACTAACTCAGGCCCAAGTGTGTGACCGCTGGCACTGCACGGTCTCAAGGCCCAGGAGGCATCCTCACAAACCCGACACGCAATCCGAAGAAGATTCTTGACCCCAAAACGCCACCCCGTCCTTCTCTCCAGAGATGCTGCCCGTCCCACTGAGTTACTCCAGCATTTAGTGCCTATCTTCGGTGTAAGCCGGCATCTGCATTTCCTTCGCCGTGCATCGGGCCAAGGGATGAGAATGGCAAGTCCACTGTGTGACGTTACTCAAACGCAAGCTCTTTCTCTCCACGGTTTGGCCATTCCAGCTCACCACCACCAGTCAGTGTCACTGTGAACACAACGCGTGGTCTCCACGTGAAGTGGCAGCAAACTCCATTGTTCTGAAGCATCAAGACTCGGGTCAATGACAACGTTCTTCACAAGGCCAGATGTGGAGAGCAGCTCCACGAGGTGCTGATGCCATTCAGGACATGATGTAGATGGGACAAGTTGGCCGGTGTGGGCAGGTTGGGCCACAGGGCCTGTTTCCACACTGTACCATTCTGTGACTCCATGATGGGTACGTGGGAAATGCTGCAAAGGCAGGACAACTGCTCACCAAGTTCTACAGACGTGACACGGAAAACATTTTATCGCGATGCATCACAGCATGGTTCGGGACCGCAAGAAATCGCAGAGAGCAGTGGACGCAGCCCAGACCATCACACAAACCAACCTCCCTTCCATTGACTCCATCTATACCTCACGCTGCCGCGGCAAGGCCAGCAGCGTAATCAAGGACGAGTCGCACCCTGGCCGCTCCCTCTTCTCCCCTCTCCCATCAGGCAAAATGTATAGAACCATCTTAAGCAGTCCTGAACTAGTATCTACCTTATTGGTGACCCTCGGAGTATCTTTGACCAGACTTTACCTTGCACTAAACGTTATTCACATTATTCCATTTATCCAGTATCTGTATACTATGGATGGCTCAAGTGTAATCAAGTATTGCCTCGCCGCTGACTGGTTAGCACACAACCAAGGCTTTTCACTATAGTTCAATTTGAGGAAGGACATTCTTGCTATTGAGGGAGCGCAGCGTAGGCTTACAAGGTTAATTCCCGGGATGGCGGGACTGTCATATGCTGAGAGAATGGAGCAGCTGGGCTTGCACACTCTGGAGTTTACAAGGATGAGAGGGTATCTTATTGAAACATATAAGATTGTAAAGGGTTTGGACACGGTAGAGGCAGGAAACATGTTCCCGATGTTGGGGGAGTCCAGAACCGGGGGCCACAGTTTAAGAATAAGGGGGAAGTCATTTAGAACGGAGACGAGGAAACACTTTTTCTCACAGAGAGTTGTGAGTCTGTGGAATTCTCTGCCTCAGAGGGCGGTGGAGGCAGGTTCTCTGGATACTTTCAAGAGAGTTAGATAGGGCTCTTAAAAATAGCGAAGTCAGGGGATATGGGAAGAAGGCAGGAACGGGGGTACTGATTGGTGATGATCAGCCATGATCACATTGAATGGTGGTGTTGGCTCGAAGGGCCGAATGGCCTACTCCTGCACCTATTGTCGATTGTCTATAGTACACGTGACAATAAACTAAACTGAACTAAATCAACGTACAAATGAACATCAGCGAACAGAATGGCAGAACAGCTAGTACAGGGTCTGGGAGCCATTAAAATTTAACAAACAAAAATAGAAACAAAAGATAGACATAAATTGTTGGAGTAACTCAGCGGGCCAGGCAGTCTGAAGAAGGGTTCCTATTCCTATTTTCTGTGACCTATGACCTGCTGAGGTACTCCAGCACTTTGTGTCTATCTCCGGTGTAAACCAGCATCTGCAGTTCATTCCTACACATTAAATCGAGACACACAGGCAGGGCCAGCGACTGTTATTTTCTCAGACGCACACAGTTTCTTTGCAACGGTACAAAACAGCAGTGTTGCAAAGCGGAAAGCCTTTAATGAGATTTAGGTTCTGTGTGTGCAGACATTGCTGAGTCGTGACTAAACTCGCTTCTCTGCAGCAGAGAGTGGAAAATTCAGGGAGCACCACTCACATCCTGCACCCAGCATCAGGTTACAGGCAGACTACAAACTTCAGTCAAACCTCTCCCCCCCCCCCCTCCTGAACACAGCCCTGGGGCAGGGGGCCGCAGACACAGCCAGCCAGCAAGGAGTTAACCTCACAGCCCCTTGCAACTTGGAGACCAAGAGAGTCTTTGTTTCCACTGGTGACTCATTCCCAGTATGTTGCTTGCTGCCAGTTTCAAACCGGAAGCTACAGGCAATTAAGTTCTTGCTGTTTCTAGACAGGCGAAGGAAGAGTACGGAAAGCAGCCCCCTCCCCCTCCTCCTCTCCACACACTGCCTCAGAATCCCACTCACTCAGCCCGTTCCCTGCACACAACCTCAATCTCCCCCCCACCTCTGCAGCACAACACACTTGCCCCCGCACCCTCCCATCTGTACAAACCCTGTCACCACTCTGACCCTGACCACCACTACACCTGACACAGTCCCGACCCCGTGCCCCTCACACCCTCCCGTCCAATGCACCCTTCCCTAATGAACCCCCCCTCTTGCTCACACTCATCACAGCTCACACACCACTGCTCACACTTCTCTGCCAACAAGCCTTATTCACACTCACTCGTCACCACTCCTGTTCCCACACGCCTACCAGACACTCATTCACAATTGCCCACCAGACCCTGTGCTCACACTTGTTCACCAACACTGTGCTCACACTTGTCGACCAATAGTCCCTGCTCACATTTGTTCACCAACACTCCCTGCTCACACTTGTTCACCAACACTCCCTGCTCACACTTATCCACAAATACTCCCTGCTCACGCCTGTCCACCAGCAATCTGCGCACGTGTCTGCCAACGTCCCTGCTCACACTTGCCCATCAAACCCCCCCATGTTCACACTTGTCCACAAACACTTCCTGCTCACAATTGCTCTCCAGCATTTCCTGCTCACTCCGCTGCCAATGCCCTGTTCGCACACAGCTGCCAACACTCCTTTTCTCACACTCTCCCACCAGACTCCATGTCCACACTCCCCCACTACACCCCCACTCACACTCGACTGGCAGGCCCCCTAACGCTCCCTGCTCACACTCACCTGCCAGCACTTCCTGCTCACACTCGTCCACCAGTACTCCCCGCTCACATGCATCCACCAATACTCTCTGCTCACACTCACCTGTCAATGCTCCCTGCTCACACTCACCTGTCAGTGCTCCCTGCTCACACTCACCTGTCAGTGCTCCCTGCTCACACTCACCTGTCAGTGCTTCCAGCTCGCACCGGCCCATCAATGCCCATCCTGTCACACTGCACAATTTGCACACTCGGCCCACCCCACCCCACAGACAGGATCCAGCTCACAACAACCACATCACTACAACCCTTGCAAACGCCCACCCCACCCCAGAACAGACCCTCTCATTCACCCCCCACCCCCCACAGACAGAACAAACACTTTCTGTACCCCACCATCACCCACTCCAAGTTCCCCAGCCCCACAGAGACCAGGATGGCATCCCCACTCCACCCCCCGGACACCCTCCCCTCCACCTCCACTTACACCCCACCCCTCTCCACCACCCCCCTCGCCCCTCAAACCCAGGGCCTTCACCCCCCCGGACAGGAGCCACAGACCACAGGGGGTGCGGGGTGTAAGTGTCCCACTACCCTCCTGACTTGATCCGACCCTTTCTCAACCAGACACACTCACGCCACCTCCCTCCCCTGTCCCCTACCCCCCTCTCTCCCCCCCCACCCCCGGGCCGCTAGTGTCCGGGACCCCAGTGTCCGCCGCCCTGGGCCGCGAGTCTTACCCCGACAGCCGGTGGCGCCGCTCCCCTCGGCTCGGCTCAGCTCAGCTCAGCGCGGATCGGCGCCTCGGCGTCCCATGGCCGATCGGACGGACGGACGGACGGAGAGCGCGGCCGCGGTAACCAGATCCTCCCCGGAGCAGGAAACTGGATCAGGCAGACAAGGGCTCCGGATCACTTCCTCTCCGCGTTATTCCCCAGGGCGCTCGGCAAGTCTGTGTAAACAACTCTCTCCCCTCCCGGCCCGGCCCGGCTCGACCCGTCCCCCCCGTCCCCGTCCCCGTCCCCGTCCCCCCCGCCCGGACAGACCTGCCCCCCCGCCCCCAGCTCCGGCTCCGGCCGCCCCCGGGACCCCCCCGCGCACCCCCCTCCCCTCGGCGTGTCACCTCTCCCTCTCTCTCTCTCTCTCTCTTTCTCTTTTTTTCCTCCCTTCCTCCCTCTACCTCTCTTCCTCCCTCTACCTCTCTCACTCTTCCTCTCTGTCTCCCCCTTCCCCCTCCGTCTCTCTCATCTCTCTCCCTCTCTCTCCCCCCTCTCTCATCTCTCTCACCTCTCCCCTCTCTCTCCCCCTCTCCCCCTCCCTTTCTCTCTCTCTCTCCTTCCCCCCTCTCTCTCTCTCTCCCTCTCTCCCCTCTCCCCTCTCTCCTCTCTTTTCCCCCTCTCTCACCTCTCTCTCACCCTCTCTCCCCTGTCTCCCCCTCCCCTCTCACCCCCCCTCACTAAACATACTTTTTGTTTAGTTTACAGAAACAGCATAGAAACAGGCCGTTCGGCCCACCTGTCCCCACACACCACCACTATCCTACACACGACGGGCATTTGTTTTACAATTAGACCAAGCGAATTAACCTACAAACCTGCACGTCTTTGGAGTGTGGGAGGAAACCGGAGCACCCGGAGAAAACCCACGCGGTCACGGGGAGAGCGTACAAACTCCGCACAGACAGCACCCGTCTGGCGCTGTAATGGGCCTGTCCCACTTAGGTGATTTTTTTAGGGGATTGCAGGAGACTATGCAGTCGCCACATGGTCGCGGGTGGTCACCAGGAGGTCCCTGTGGGTTGCCGGGAGGTCGAAGGTTCTCGTAGGTTGTAGCCGGTGCTGACCGGTGAATTTCATTGGCTCATTGGGGGAAAAAACCGTAAGCAGTAGTTTTCAGAACCAAGGATAACCGACCGGTAACGTTGATGTCTGTTGAGCTTCACAGCTGTGAATCTCTAGCTTCTTAAAAGTTGTCTCCCCCCCCCTCCCCTCTTTTAAAGGACATACCATACATTGCTTAATCACAGCGCCAACCTTCCTGTTCATCACGGTGTGTGTCTATCACCTTCGCTTTGCACCGTGTGAATTTCACTCAGACAGCGCTCCCTTTCCTTGCCCTGTCGCCCACCTGCATAGCGGGCTGGTGAAGGAAGCGATGTGTGTGTGTGTGTGTCTCTGTGTGTCTGTGTGCGTGCGTGTGTGTGGGTGTGTGGGTGTGTGGGTGTGTCTGAGTGTGTGCGTGTCTGTCCGTGTCTTTGCGTGTGCGTGCGTGTGTGCGTGCGTGTGTGCGTGCGTGTGTGTGTGTGCGTGTGTGTGTGCGTGCGTGGGTGCGTTTGTGTGTGTGTGCGCGTGCGTGTGTTTTCCACTCTGACAGTCGCCGTTCCAGTTGCTGATTTTCAGGAGGCTGATGGCAACTTGGCAGTCGCTGGCAGTCGCCTAAAAAAAATCGCCTACGTGGGACAGGCCCAATTCGGCAGCAACTCTACCACTGCGCCATTGTCCCACCCTTCTCCATTCCCGATGCACCTTTATTCCCCTCACCCCCTTTATAATCACCTCCTTCACTCGCTCTGTTTCCTACCCCCACCTACTGCATTCCCTGCCCTTCTCTCCCCTCTCAATAATCCTCTCTCCATCCCCTTCCCCAAAACACCCCTTTCCTTTCACCATAACCTTCTTCTCCCTTCACTCACCCGCTTTGTTTCCATTTTAACTTTCCTCAAACATTTTCAACTGCCCCTTCCTCAACCCCTGCCCGTCCCACAAACCTTGTCCTCTCAGCTCCACCCCTCTCCCTTCCTCAACACACTTCCATAGTTGACTAATAATCCTTCATTCCCCATAACCAGATGCTGTGTCAAAAACCAAATCCTCGACAATTCCAATCTGCCACAGATGCTGCTCGACCTGTTGAGTTCTTCAGCATATTGTGTCTTGCCCCTCCTCTCCAGTCTGCTGAACCCTCTGCTCCTCTTTTCACACCCTCTCCTACCTTTTTTATACCTTCTAATAAAACCCCAAACCCCTCCTGCTTCACTGCCTTTTACACTCCTCTCCCCTCATACAAACATTACCTGTTTCTCTCCTCCCCCCATCGTTCACCATCCTGACTCATTATGAAGAAGGGTCTCAACCCGAAACATCACCCATTCCTTCTCTCCGTAGATACTGTTTGACCTGCAGAGTCACTCCAGCATTTTGTGTCTGTCTTTGGTTTAAACCAGCATCTGCAGTTCCTTCCTACACACCTCACTATAACTCATGTCCCACTGTAACTCCATAACTCACTGTAACTCTTGTTCCACAGTCCCACGCATCATCCATAACCTACCATACATAATCCACAATCTCCACCTTCCCTCTTCTGTATTCAACATAACTTCCCCTCTCCATAATTTAAACTTCCCCACTATCTCCCCCACCCCCCTCCACATCCCTCTCCCTTCCCCATCTCCACAGTCTCCACATAATTTCCTCTCCATTTTTTCTCTCATTAGTTCCCCATAATTTAAACTTCACAGTAATCACCCAACCCCTATATCACACCCCTTCAATCTTCCAAAGATACTCTGTTCAACCTGCCCCATAACCTTCCTTCACAACCATTCCCTTCCCATTAACCTGGACTCTCCATAACTGTCTCCACCTCTCAAACCTTCTGGTAATCTATTTTATAATCCTCTCCAAAAAATACATCCTTCCCCTTTCCATAATCTTTCCTTCCTTGTAACCCTTCTCCAAAAAAAAACACTCAATTTCCCACTGCTACCTTCTCCCTTCCAATCTTAAAGTCCCACCCTCTCCCTATAACCTAACTCTTGCTTATTTGTCCCCTAAAATCAATCACCTCCCCATAACCCTCTCACCCCAATCTGCCCCTCCCCAAAACCCACCTCTTCTCTTTTCCCTAAAACATTACAAGAAAACTTCCTCGTAATTCTTCCTTCAATCCTCAGTAACTCTCCTCTTCTCACCCCCCTCATTTCCCCGTGACTTCATCATTTTCGTCACGCATGCTCTCCTCCCCTTTTTTAATCTTCAACCACTCATCTCCTTCTTCACCATTCTCCATAATCCAGCCCTCTCCATAATACACACTTCATAAATCTGCCCTCCCTAAACCTTCTTCCTCCATAATATCCTCACAAAGCTACCCACAGTTTCCATCTCCCAATAACCTTCCTTGACCCTGTTAGTCACACAGCCATACAGATACTCTAGAAACAGGCCCTTCAGCCCAACCTGCCCACACCGCCCATCATGTGCCATCTACACAAGTCCCACCTGCCTACATTTGGCCCATAACCCTCTGAACCTGGCCGGCCTGTGTACCTGACCAAATGTTTCTTACACATAGTAAGTACCTGTCTCAACTAGTTCCTCCAACAGTTCGTTCTATACACCTACCACCCTTTGTGTGAAAATGTTACTGCTCAGGTTCCTATTAAATCTTTCCCCCCTTACCTTAAACATATGTCCTCTGGTTCTCGATTCACCTGGTCTGGGCAAGAGACTCTGTGCCTACCCGATCTATTCCACTCATGATTTTGTACACCTTTATAAGATCACCTCATTCTCCTGCACTCCAAGGAATAGTCCCAGCCTGCACAACTTCTCCCTATAGCTTAGGCCCTCGAGTCCTGGCAACATCCTCGTAAAACTTCTCTGCACCCTTTCCAGCTGCTCAACAGTGTGGCCATTCATGCAAGGAACACATTTAGCTGGAATTCTCTGGTAAGACAGTCACACTCAGGGCAGCAGGGTGGTGCAGTGGTAGATCTACTGCCTTACAATGCCAGAGACCCGGGTTCCATCCTGACTACGTGTGCTGTCCGTACGGAGTTTGTACGTTCTCCCCGTGACCTGCGTGGGTTTTCTACTAGATGTTTGGTTTCCTCCCACACTCCAAAGACCTAGAGGTTTGTAGGTTCATTGGCTTGGTGTAAATGTAGAAAATTGTCCCTAGTGTGTAGGATAGTGTTAATGTGCGGGGATCACTGGTCGATGCAGAAACAGGCCCTTCGGCCCACTGAGTCCGTGCCGACCACCGATCCCCGCACACTGACAATATCCTACACACACTGGGGATAATTTACAATTATACCAAGCCAATTAGCCTGCAAATCTGTACATCTTTGGAGTTTGGGAGGAAACCGGAGATCCCAGAGAAATCCCTTGTGGTCACAGGGAAAATGTACAAATCCGTACAGACAGCTCCCATAGTCAGGATCGAACCCGGGTCTCTGGCGCTGTGAGGCAGCAACTCTACCATTGCGCCACCTTCCTTATAGCCAATTTATGTACATGCTACCCCAGTTCATATTCCGGTCAATGATATTGATTGTGGAAGCATTCAGCGATAGCATTGGCATTGAATGCCAGGGGATAACAGCTGTAATTTCCATTGAAGATACACTCAAAGTGCTGGAGTAACTAAGCAGCTCTGGCAGTATCTCTGGAGAAAAGGAATAGGTGATGTTTTTGGTCGAGACCCTTCTTCAGACTCGACCCGATATGTCACCTATTCCTTTTCTCCAGAGACACTGCCTGACCCGCTGAGCTAAGGGCCTGTTCCACTTTCACGACCTTATTCACGACCTCTGCTGAGTTTGCCCTTGACTCATACTCGCAGCATGGTCGTCACAAGGTCATAGGTAGGTTGTATCTGGCCGTGATGCTAGTCGTAGGTACTCGTGGCATCAAGTAGTCCGGGGAGTTTTTTCTAGCATGATGAACAATGTTCACAAGTAAAAAAGGTCGTGAATTAGGTCGTGAAAGTGGGACAGGCCCTTTATCTGTGTCTTTTGTGTCTATCTTCGGTGCACCTTCCTACACCAAATTTCTCCAACTTCTCTTTATTGCTATTATTCTTTAATTCAGGCAGCATCTTGGTAAAGCTCTTCTATGTAGGAAGGAACTGCAGATGCTGGTTTACACTGATAACAAACACAAAATGCTGGAGTAACTCAGCGGGACCAGCAGCATCTCTGGAGAGAAGGATTGGGTGATGTTTCGCGTTGAGAGCCTGTACCCTTTCCAAAGACTCCACATTCTTCCTATAATGGGACGACGGAACTGCACACAATAATCTAGATGCAGCATAATCAAAGTTCCTTCCGACTCACTATGGATCTTCCATGGTACACAAAATTGCTGGAGAAACTCAGCGGGTGCAGCAGCATCTATGGAGCGAAGGAAATAGGCGACGTTTCGGGCCGAAACCCTTCTTCAGATGGGGGGGGTGGGGGTGGGGGTGGAGCTTCCATTGTTGGATATTACCTAGAAACGCAGAAAATAGGTGCAGGATTAGGCATTCGTGCCTTCGAGCCAGCGCCAGCACTCAATATGATCATGGCTGATCATTCATAATCAGTACCCTGTTCCTGCTTTCTCCCTGTATATTGTCATTGCCTGGCACTTGTGTTAGATGAATGTTACTTGCCACCTGCCAGCCCAGGCCAGGCCAGCCAGGTATTGTCCAAGTCGTGCAGCTTTGGTTTCTGAACAGCTTCATTATGTGAGGAGTAGCGACCAGTGCTGAACATGGTACAATCATCAGTATTTATCCTGACTACTGGCCTTGTGACTGAGGGAAAGCTGCTGATGAAGCAACTGAACATGGTTAGGCCAGGGATACTATTGGGAGGAATGCCCGCAGAAATGTTCTATGGCTGAGCTGAATCACCTCCAGTCACCAGAACCATCTCAATGGTTCAATGGTACTTTATCTGTTCATGTTCTAGCAGCAGAATTAGGCCATTCGGCCCTTTAAGTCTACTCCGTCATTCAACCATGGCTGATCTATCTTTCCCTCTCAACCCCATTATCCTGCCCTCCCCTCCATAACCCCTGACACCCACACTGATCAAGATTCTGCCCGTCCCTGCCATAAAAAAATATCAATTGACTTGGCCTCCACAGCTGTCTGCGGCAATAAATCCCACAGATTCACCACCCTCTGACTAAAGAAATTCTTGCTCATCTCCTTTATAATTGTAGTCCTTTAATTCTGAGGTTATGGCTTCCAGTCCTAGACTCTCTCACTTGTGAAAACATCCTCTCCACATCCACTCTATCCAGGCCTTTGTCATGTACTGAGAGGCATAGAGCTAAGGCTCGATAAGGCACTGGTCAGGCTGCATTAGGAATATTGTGAGCAGTTTTGGGCCCCATATCTGAGGAAGGATGTGCTGGCTCTGGAGAGGGTCCAGAGGAAGTTTACAACAATGATCCCATCAATGAGTGGGTTAACATATGATAGAGAGCCATAGACAAAGAGTCATAGAGTGATACATTGTGGAAACAGGCTCTTCAGCCCAACTTGCCCACACCGGCCAACATGTCCCAGCTACACTAGTCCTACCTTCCTGTGCTTGGTCTCTTCAAACCTGTCGTATCCATGTACATGGATTCTTAAATGTTGGGATAGTCCCAGCCTCACCTACCTCATCTGGCAGCTTGTTCCATACACCCACCACCCTTTGTGTGAAAGACTTGCCCCTCAGATTCCTATTAAATCTTTTCCCCGTCACCTTGAACCTATGTCCTCGATTCCTCTACTTTGGGCAAGAGACTCTGTGCATCTACCCGATCTATTCGCCTCATGATTTTATTCACCTCTACAAGATCACCCCTCATCCTCCTGTGCTCCTTGGAATTCATTGGAATAGTACCTCTCCCTATAGTCCAGGAAACATCCTCATAAATCTTCTCTGAACCCTTTCAAGCTTGACAATATCTTTCCTATAACATGGTGCCCAGACTGAACACAATATTCTAAATGCAGTCTCACCAACGTCTTATACAACTGCAACATGACCTCCCAACTTCTATACTCAATACCCCGACTGATGAAGACCAATGTGCCAAATGTCTTTGTGACCACCTTATATACCCGAGGACCTTCAAGGAACGATGCACCTGCACTCCTAGAAATATAGAAAATAGGTGCAGGAGGAGGCCATTTGGCCCTTCAAGCCTGCACTGCCATTGATTGTGATCATGGCTGATCATCCACAATCAGTAACCCGTGCCTGCCTGCTCCCCATATCCCTTGATTCAGCCTCTAGAGCTCTATTGAATTGAATTGAATTGAATTGAATGGAATTGAATTGAATTTCCTTTATTGTCATTCAGACCTTTCAGTCTGAACGAAATTTTGTGCCTGCAGTCATACATACAATAATACAATAATAGACAACAGAACAGACAGTAAACACAAATTAACATCCACCACAGTGAGTCCACCAAGCACCTCCTCACTGTGATGGAGGCAAAAATCTTAGGGCTGCGGTCTCTTCCCTCCTCTTCTCCCTCTGCGCTGAGGTGATACCCCACCGGGCGATAGTAAATCAGTCCCGCGGCTCACCGAGCTCCGCGAACGGACCGGTTCAAACACCGCGGCCCGGGGTGGTCGAAGCTGCCGCCCTCCTGTCCAGCGGACGCAGCTGTTGACGACGTCGTCCACTGGCCCTCGGCCGAACCCCGGTCTCAGGCCGCCGCCACCAGAACGGCGCCTCAGCCACCGGAGCACCGTTCCAGCCCCGAGCCGGGTCGCCCTCACGGGAGCGTCTCAGCCCCACGCCAGGCCGCCCTCACAGGAGCGCCGTTACCCTCGGGCTGGGCCGCCCTCACGGGAGCGCCGTTTCCCTCAGGCTGGGCCGCCAGAACAGGAGCGCTGTTACCCTCGAGCCAGGCCGCCCACACGGGAGCGTCTCAGCCCCTCACGGGAGCGCTGTTCCAGCCCCGAGATGGGCCGCCCTCATGGGAGCGAGCCCAAGGCGAGTCCTGACAGGCTGCCTCCGGAGTCTCGAGGCTGCCAGCTCCGCCATTAGGCCTCAGCGCTGACGGAGGCAGAGAAGGGGGATACGACGAAAAAGTCGCATTCCCCCGAAGGGAGAGACGGCAAGTCCCGTTTCAACCCCCCACCCCCCCACCCCCCACCCCACCCCCCCCCACACACAGAAACACAACCTAAAAAAACAAAAACTTAGCTAGACAAAACGAAAAAAAACAACACAAAAAAAGTAAAAACAAACGGACTGCAGGCGAGCCGCAGCCGTTCACCAGCGCCGCCACTTCCGGATCTATCTCTCTATCTAACTCTCTTTTAAATTCATCCAGCGAATTGGCCTCTACTGCCTTCTGTGGCAGAGAATTCCACAAATTCACAACACTCTGGGTGAAAATGTTTTTTCTCATCTCAGTTTTAAATGGCCTCCCCTATATTCTTAGTCTGTAGCCTCTGGTTCTGGACTCCCCCAACATTGGGAAAATGTTTCCTGCATCTAGCTTGTCCAGTCCTTTTATAATGTTATACGTTTCTATAAGATTCCCTCTCATCCTTCCAAATTCCAGTGAATACAAGCCCAGTCTTTCCAATCTTTCCTCAATTGACAGTCCCGCCATCCCGGGGATTAAACTTGTGAACCTATGCTGCACTGCCTCAATAGCAAAGATGTCCTTCCGCAAGTTAGGAGACCAAAACGGCACACAATACTCCAGATGTGGTCTCACCAGGGCCCTGTACAACTGCACAAGGACCTATTAACTCAAATACTCTCGTTATGAAGGCCAACATGTCATTAACCTTCTTCACTGCCTGCTGTACCTGCATGTTTACTTTCAGTGATGGGTACAAGGCCACCCAGGTCTCGTTGCACATCCTTTATTCTTAATCTGACCTCATTGAGATAATAATCTGCCTCCTTTTTCTTGCCGCCAAAGTGGGTAACCTCACATTTATCTACATTATACTGCATTTAACATGCATCTGCCCACTCACCCAACCGGTCCAAGTCACCCTGTAACCTACTAGTACCCTCTTTACACTGCCACCCAGCATTGTGTCATCTGCAAATTTGCTAATATTACTTTTAACACCATCATCTAAATCATTAATATATATTGTAAATAGTTGCGGCCCCAGCACCGAGCCTTGTGGCACTCCACTCATCACCACCTGCCATTCTGACAGGGACCCGTTTATTCCTACTCTTTGTTTTCTGTCTGCCAACCAATTCTCTATCCATGTTAATACCCTACCCCCCAATACCACGTGCTCTAATTTTGCCCATTAATCTCCTGTGTGGGACCTAACCAAGGGCTTTCTGAAAATCCAGATACACTACATCCACTGGCTCTCCTTCATCCATTTTACTTGTCACATCCTCAAAAAATTCCAGAAGATTAGTCAAGCAGGATTTCCCCTTCATAAATCCATGCTGTCTTGGACCAATCCTTTTACTGCTATCCAAATGCGCTGTTATTACTTCTTTAATAATTGACTCCAGCATCTTCCCCACCACCGATGTCAGGATAACTGGTCTATAATTCCACGTTTCCTCTCTCGCTCCTTTCATGAAAAGTGGGATAACATTAGCTACCCTCCAATCCACCGGAACTGATCCTGAATCGAAAGAACATTGGAGAATAGTCACCAATGCATCCACGATTTCTAGAGCCACATCCTTGAGTACCCTGGGATGCAGACCATCAGTCCCTGGGGATTTATCAGCCTTCAGTCCCATCAGTCCACCCAACACCATTTCCTGACTAATGAGAATTTCCTTCAGCTTCTCCGTCACCCTAGGTCCTCTGTCCCCTAGTACATCTGGGAGATTGTTTGTGTCTTCCTTAGAATCAGGACCAGAATTGTAGGGTTCTGTTGCCATGGTTCCCCTCAGGAATGATGCAGGGTTTGTTGTTGAGTGTTACTTTGGCCAGCTCCCCTCTCATGCCTTCATAGTCCCCTTTGTTCAACTGCAACACTGAAACTTCTGAATTAACCTTCTGCCTCTCAAATTGCAGATTAAAACATCATATTATGGTCACTGCCTCCTTTACCTTGAGTTCCCTTATTAAATCTGGTTCATTAGACAATACTAAATCCAGAATTGACTTCTCTCTGGTAGACTCCAGTACAAGCTGGTCGAGATCCCTCTGCTCTACAACACTCCCCAGAGGTCTACCATTCACTGTGTAGATCCTGCTCTTGTTAGACGTCCGAAAATGCAACACCTCATACTTCTCTGTATTAAATTCCATCAACCATTCCTCAGCCCACCTGGCCAATCGATCCAGATCCTGCTGCAATCGTTCACAACCATCTTCACTGTCTGCAAAATCACCCACTTTTGTATCATCAGCAAATTTGCTAATCTTGCCCTGTATGTTCTCATCCATATCATTGATATAGATGACAAACAGTAACAGGCCCAGTACCGAATCCTGAGGCCCACCACTGGTCACAGGCCTCCAGTCCGAGAAGCAACCTTCCACCATCACCCTCTGCTTCCTTCCATGGAGCCAATTTGCTATCCATTCAGCTATCTCTCCTTGGAGCCCATGGAATCTAACCTTACAGAGCAGCCTATCATGCGGAATCTTGTCGAAAATCTTACTGAAATCAGAGGGTGAGGCAGCATCTATGGAGAGAAGGAATGGGCGAAGATTCGAGTTACAACTTTTTTTCACACTAGTGTGTGTAAGATGGTGCTAGTGTGCGGTGATCGCTGGTCGGCGCGGATACAGTGGGTCGAAGGGCCTGTTTCCGCGCTGTATCGTAAAGCTAAACTGAAATGAGCGAATTCCCACATCGCCTGACAGAACCATGCAACATTATTGGGGAAAGGAACCTTGCATCGGAACAGTGGAACTGTGCATGATATGGTGCAGGAAGCCCGTATCAGTCCCCAGGAAATATGCATCGACTGCCAGGGGAACTCTACAAGAATCAGCTAAGGAGATCTGGAACACTTGGCAGTGGAACATGCACAACGTTACCTGCACTGGATGGCAGTGCAAGCTTCCAACACCCTGAAAGCTATGGAGCATTTACCTCACAAACTAATTGTGCACCAATTAGCAAAGGATACTTGCATTACCCTGGCCACATGCAACTAGGAGGAACAGCCCGTCACAGTTCACTTGGGTAGCTTACAATCCAGTGGTATGAATATTGATTTCTCTAATTTCAAGTAGCCCTTGCATTGCCTATCTCACCACCCCTCCCCCACCCTGGTCAGCCTGCTAGTTTCACTGTTTGTATCCCTTCGTTATCACCTCTTCCGCAGTCAACAATGGACCATTGTGTGCTCCACCTTTCTTTTGAGCCATTGGGGTGCCAGCTCTGATTTGTTCTGCACCTATATCATACCTCTAGTTTTCCTCTCCCCTGAATGTCAGTCTGAAGAAGAGTCTCGACCGAAAACATCACCTTTCCTTTGGTCCAATGACGCTGCCTGACCCGTTGATTTACACCAGCATTTTGTGTTTATCGTTGGTGGAAAAGAAACCTGGCGTCACCTCGTGGCAGAAATCTTGCAGCATTAGATACAGAAACCTAGTGTCCACTGGCAGAGGGCCCTGGCAGGGCTCCCAGTGCCACTGGCCAGTGAAACTGTGCATCATTTAGCAAAGGAATTGTGCAACACTCCACAGAGGAACTATGCAACATTCAGTAGAAGAATCGCATATCACGCGATGCAGGGAACATCTGGATTAAACAAATCCTCTGCGCAATTAAACAGAGGACCACTGCATCACTTAGTCTTTAGAGATACAGCGTGGAAACAGACCCTTCAGCCCACCGAGTCCATGCCACCCTGCGATCCCTGTACACCTGCACTATCCCACACACTAGCGATAATCTACAATTTTTTAACCGAAGCTCATTAGCCTACAATCTTTACGTCTTTGGAATGTGGGAGAAAACCGGAGCACCGGAGAAAACCCCCGCCGGTCGCGGGGAGAACGTACATACTCCTTACAGACGAGCACCCGTAGTCAGGATCAAACCCGGGTCTCTGGCGCTGTAAGGCTGCAAATCTCCTGCTGCACCACCATGCATGTTATGTGATACAGGCTATTGCTGAGTGAGTGGTGCAGTCTCTTCTGGAGTCATGCATGCTACTTCTGTGGGTAATGCAGGTGATGCACCTCTAATGGATGCTGGGTCCATCCGTCAACTGGTGCATGCACGCAAGGGATGGTTGCATGAGTGATGCATATTTCTTCTTGTCTGTCGCAGAGCTCTGCTGCAATGAGATGCAAAGTTCTCGCGGCGGCAGGCAGTGGATAGGGCAGTTTGGTGAACGTTTGTAACTGTCAGCGAAATGATTTTACCGTGTTGTATGTATTTTGCTGTACCTAGGTACACGTGACAATAAAGTATCATTGAATCATTGAACGATGCATGTTTCCTCCTGTGAGTGTTATATGGTTCCCTGCCTAATAATTCACACTTCAATTGTATCCTCTGTCAATTTATGTAGGATTCATCCAGAGAGTTGGGTAATTCCTCTATGAAGTGATACGCTTTCCTTCCTCCTTGAGTCATAGAAACATAGCATAGACAATAGGTGCAGGAGTAGGCCATTCGGTCCTTCGAGCCAGCACCACCATTCAATGTGACCATGGCTGATCATCCACAATCAGTACCCCGTTCCTGCCTTCTCCCCATACAACCTTGATTCCGCTAGCCCTTAGAACTCTATCTAACTCTTTGAATGCATCCAATGAATCAACCTCCAGTGCCGTCTGAGGCAGAGAATTCCACAAATTCACAATTCTCTGTGTGGAAAAGTTTTTCCTCATCTCAGTTCTAAATTGCCTACCCCTTATTCTTAAACTGTGGCTTCTGGTTCTGGACTCCCCCAACATCGGGAACATGCTTCCAGCACCTAGCGTGTTCAATCCCTTGATAATTGTATATGTTTCTATAAGATCCTCTCTCATCCTTCTAAATTCCATTGAATACAATCTCAGTCGCTCCATTCTTTCAACATATGACAGTCCCGCCATCCCGGGAATTAATCTCGTGAACCTACGCTGCACTCCCTCAATAGCAAGAATGTCCTTCCTCAAATTAGGAGACCAAAACTGCACACAATATTCCAGGTGTAGTCTCACCAGGGACCTGTACAACTGCAGAAGGACCTCTTTGCTCCTATACTCAACTTCTCTCATAATGAAGGCCAACATGCCATTAGCTTTCTTCACTGCCTGTTGTACCTGCATGCTTACGTTCAATGACTGATGAATAAGGACACCCAGGTCTCGTTGTACTTCCCCTTTTCCCAACCTGACACCATTCAGATAATAATCGGCCTTCCTGTTCTTGCCACCAAAGTGGATAACCTCACATTTTTCCACATTATACTGCATCTGCCCAACCTGTCCAAGTCACCCTGCATCCTCATAGCATCCTCCTCACAGTTCACACTGCCACCAGCTTTGTGTCATCTGCAAATTTGTTAATGTTACTTTGAATTCCTTCATCTAAATCATTAATGTATATTGTAAATAGCTGCGGTCCCAGCACCGATCCTTGCGGTACCCCACTAGTCACTGCCTGCCATTCTGATAGGGACCTGTTAATCCCTACTCTTTGTTTCCTGTCTGCCAACCAATTTTCGATCCATGTCAATATCCTACCCCCAATACCATGTGCTCTAATTTTGCCCACTATTCTCTTATTTGGGACCTTATCAAATGCTTTCTGAAAGTCCAGGTACACTACAACCACTGGCTCTCCTTTGTCATTTTCCTAGTTACATCCTCAAAAAATTCCAGAAGATTAGTTAAGCACGATTTCCCCTTCGTAAATCCATGCTGACTCGGACCGTTCCTGTTACTGCTATTCAAATGCGCCACTGTTACATCTATAATAATCAACTCCAGCATCTTCCCCACCACCAATGTCAGGCTAACTGGTCTGTAATTCCCTGCTTTCTCTCCCTCTTTTCTTAAAACATGGGATAACATTAGCTACCCTCCATATAACCATATAACCATATAACAATTACAGCACGGAAACAGGCCATCTCGGCCCTACAAGTCCGTGCCGAACAAATGTTTTTTCCCCTTAGTCCCACCTGCCTGCACTCATACCATAACCCTCCATTCCCTTCTCATCCATATGCCTATCCAATTTATTTTTAAATGATACCAATGAACCTGCCTCCACCACTTCCACTGGAAGCTCATTCCACACCGCTACCACTCTCTGAGTAAAGAAGTTCCCCCTCATATTACCCCTAAACTTCTGTCCCTTAATTCTGAAATCATGTCCTCTTGTTTGAATCTTCCCTATTCTCAAAGGGAAAAGCTTGTCCATATCAACTCTGTCTATCCCTCTCATCATTTTAAAGACCTCTATCAGGTCCCCCCTTAACCTTCTGCGCTCCAGAGAATAAAGACCTAACTTATTCAACCTATCTCTGTAACTTAGTTGTTGAAACCCAGGCAACATTCTAGTAAAAATCCACAGGAACTGATCCTGAATCTATAGAACATTGGAAAATGATCACCAATGCGTCCACAATTTCTAGAACCACCTCCTTGTGTATCCTGGGATGCAGACCATCCGTCCCTGGGAATTTATCAGCCTTCAGTCCCATCAGTCCACCCAACACTATTTCCTGACTAATGAGAATTTACTTCAGTTCCTCCATCACCCTAGGTCCTCTGTCCCCTAGTACATCTGGGAGATTGTTTGCGATTTCCTTAGAATCAGGACCAGAATTGTAGGGTTCTGTTGTCATGGTTCCCCTCAGGAATGATGCAGGGTTTGTTGTCGAGTGTTACACAACTCCTGTGGAACATATAACCATATAACCACATAACAATTACAGCACGGAAACAGGCCATCTCGGCCCTACAAGTCCGTGCCGAACAAGTCCTCTTGTTTGAATCTTCCCTATTCTTAAAGGGAAAAGCTTGTCCACATCAACTCTGTCTATCCCTCTCATCATTTTAAAGACCTCTATCAAGTCCCCCCTTAACCTTCTGCGCTCCAGAGAATAAAGACCTAACTTATTCAACCTATCTCTGTAACTTAGTTGTTGAAACCCAGGCAACATTCTAGTAAATCTCCTCTGTACTCTCTCTATTTTGTTGACATCCTTCCTATAATTGGGCGACCAAAATTGTACACCATACTCCAGATTTGGTCTCACGAATGCCTTGTACAATTTTAACATTACATCCCAGCTTCTATATAACATAGAAC
Organism: Leucoraja erinaceus; assembly: GCF_028641065.1. Taxonomy (NCBI): domain Eukaryota; kingdom Metazoa; phylum Chordata; class Chondrichthyes; order Rajiformes; family Rajidae; genus Leucoraja; species Leucoraja erinaceus. The sequence goes on from NC_073398.1 coordinate 2,417,338, forward strand.
AGGTCAGCACAGGAAAAGGGTCAATGTCCCAAAGTCTGTGCCGAACATGATGCCAGTTTAAGCTAATCTCTTCCACCAGCATATGGAGCCACATGCCTCAATTTGCTGCATATTTAATTTAGTTCAGAGATATAGTACAGAAACAGGCCCTTTGGCCCACTGTGTCTGCGCCGACAAGCGATCCTCGCATATTATTATTTTTTTTAAATGTTTATTTTATTAGAAGCAATTGTACAAAAATAAAGCAATCGGCATAACAATTATACAATTTTCGTACAGCTTTATTTTTAACAATTTATAAATTGATAAATGAATCGGGGGAAAAACAAGTAAAATGAAAAGAATGAAGAAAAAGAAGAAAGAAAAAAAGAGAAAGACCCCTGAAGTGAGAGAGAAAAAAAGAGAAAAGGAAAAAAAAGTGATATGTCCCACTATCCTTCCCTTCCCCCCCTCCGCTCACCCATCCCAAGCATCGGTTTTAAATTTGTGTTCAACCGTTCTATTGTTGAAGAAATTCAGTGAAAGGAGACCAAGTTTTGGAGAATTGGTCTAATTTATCAAGTCAAGTCAAGTTTATTCGTCACATACACATACGAGATGTGCAGTGAAATTAAAAGTGGCAATGCTCGTGGACTTTGTGCAAAAAGACAAACAGACAAACAAACAAACAACCAAACAAACTACAAACAGAATGGAACAGAATCACATATTCTTTTACATATTAAATATTGTGGGCGGAAGGAAAAAGGGAAAAAACAGCATTTAAAAAAAAATAATAATAAGCAGTAGTGTGGTACAGTAGAGTTAGTTCCTGGTGAGATAGGAGTTTACACTCCTAATGGCCTCTAGGAAGAAACTCCTTGTCAACCTCTCCGTTCTCACAGCATGGCAACGGAGGCATTTGCCTGAACGTAGCAGCTGGAGCAGTTCGTTGCAGAGGTGGAAGGGGTCTCCCATGATCTTATTGGCTCTGGAGTTGCACCTCCTGATGTATAGTTCCTGCAGAGGGGGCTGGTGAAGTTATCATATGAGCCAAAACAAGCCTTATTTTATCTAAATGTAGTGTCTTGGTCATTTCTGCGATCCACATCTTCACTGTGGGGACTGTTATCTTTTTCCAGAATTTGAGTATAAGTTTTTTCACGGTTATTAAACCGTAAGTCTCCGCATATTAAAACTATCCTACAAACACTAAGGACAATTTTTACATTTACCAAGCCAATTTACCTACAAACCAGTAGGTCTCTGGAGTGTGGGGTGTAATCGAAGATTTCAGAGAAAACCCACGCAGTCACGGGGAGAATAGATGGCACCTGTAGTTGGGATCAAACCCGGGTCTCCAGCGCTGCAAGCGCTGTAAGGCAACAATTCTACCGCTGCGCCATCGTGCCGTCCACCTGAGATAATCTGCCTGCTTCCATTCCCTGCATATCCATGTGCCTATCTCAAAACCTCTTACTCTAAATGCCATTATCATGTCTGCTCTCACCACCATCCCCGACAGCACGTTCCAGCAGCCCACCACCCTCTGTGTTAAAAACGGGTCCTCCACTTCTCCATTAGACTTCCCCCTCTCATAACCATATAATAACCATATAACAATTACAGCACGGAAACAGGCCATCTCGACCCTTCTAGTCCGTGCCGAACACATATTCTCCCCTAGTTCCATATACCTGCGCTCAGACCATAACCTTCCATTCCCTTCCCGTCCATATAACTATCCAATTTATTTTTAAATGATAAAAACGAACCTGCCTCCACCACCTTCACTGGAAGCTCATTGCACACAGCCACCACTCTCTGAGTAAAGAAGTTCCCCCTCATGTTACCCCTAAACTTCAGTCCCTTAATTCTCAAGTCATGTCCCCTTGTTTGAATCTTCCCTACTCTCAGTGGGAAAAGCTTGTCCACGTCAACTCTGTCTATCCCTCTCATCATTTTAAAAACCTCTATCAAGTCCCCCCTTAACCTTCTGCGCTCCAAAGAATAAAGCCCTAACTTGTTCAACCTTTCTCTGTAACAACCTTTCTCTGTCATCTTGAACCTGTGCTCTGAAAAATGATTTGGCATTTGCACCGTTGCTGTAGAAGGCTCTGTCTGTCTACCATGTGTAGGCCTCTCAAAATTTATCCAGGTTTTTTTCGGTCTTCCCTCAGCCTCCGATGCTTAGTTTTTTAGTTTTAGTTTTGGAGATACAGGCCCTCGGAGAAGGTGCCGACCAGCTATCCCCCCACATTCTCTTCCTCGTGTCCAGCCATCTTCCATTTTACGTCTTTCCGGTCGGTCAGTGACGGTGGTTGCAGAATTGGCACCTTCAGTCAGTCACCGTGGTACAGTTTCTGTCGTCAGCATTGCCCGTGATGCGCCACGTCGAGGCTTCTGCCTGCACCCCTCCCTTCACATTAACACTATCCTACACACACTAGGGTCAATTTACGCGTACACCAAGCTAATTCACTTACATTCCTGTATGTCTTTGGAGTGCAGGTGGATACCAAAGTTCTCGGAGACAAACTCACGGGGAGAAGGTACAAACTCCGTACAGTCAGCACCCGAGGTCGGGATGGAACCCGGGTCTCCAGCGCTGCAAGCACTGTGAGGCAGCAACTCTACCGCTGCATCACCGTGCTCGGCAGAAAACAATCCAGATCAAAACAAAGCCACATGCAAATTGGAGGGACAGCGCCTCATATTTTCTTGGGCAGCTTACACCCATACAGTATCAACATTGATTTCATACGTTCTAGCAGCAGAATGTTGCTCATCAAGTCTATTCCGCCATTCAATCATGGCTGATCTGTCTCTCAACCTCATTCTCCAGCCTTCTCCCCATAACCCCTGACACCCTTACTGATCCAAATTGATTTCAATTAACCCCTGCATTCTCCCGCTCTCTCCTCCATCCTCGTCACTCTACTAGTTCCACTGTCCACATCCCTGTATTCCTTTGTTGTCACCTCTTCCAGATCAAAACAAAGCCACATGCAAATTGGGCCAACCATGGGCCATTATGGGCACCACCGTTCCTTGGTCATGTATTGGCAGTCCTGATTTGTTCTGGCCTTTTCTTATCTCCAGTTACCCAGACCCCCCCACCCCACAACCTCTACTTTCAGTCTGAAGAAGGGTTCCAACCCAAAACATCACCCATCCATTTTTCCAGAGATGCTGCCTGTCCCACTGAGTTACTCCGGTACGTTGTGTCTATCTTTGGTATAAACCAGCATCTGTAGTTCCTTCTTGCACCAAAGTTCTCCAACTTCTCTTGTTATTGATAGTGGGAGCATTCAGTGATAGCATTGGCATTGAATATCAGGGGATAATAGCTGGAATTTCCATTGAAGATAGACTCAAAGTGCCGGACTAACTCATCGGGTCTGGCAGCATCTCTGGAGAAAAGGAATAGGTGAGGTTTGGGGTCGAGACCCTTCTTCAGACACGACCCGATACATCACCTATTTATTTTCTCCAGAGACGCTGCCTGACCCGCTGAGTTACTCCAGCATTTTGTGTCTATCTTCGGTGTAAACCAGCATCTGCAGTTCCTTCCTACACCAAATTTCTCCAACTTGTCTTTATTGCTATTATTCGTCAATTCAGGCAGCATCCTGGTAAAGCTCTTCTATGTAGGAACAAACTACAGATGCTGGTTTACACTGAAGATAGACACAAAATGCTGGAGTAACTCTGCGGGACAGGCAGCATTTCTGGATGGAAGGAATGGATGACGTTTCGGGTAGAGAGCCTTTGTAAAACGTCCACATTCTACATGTAACTGGGGTAACGCACCATAATCTAGACACACCATAATGTAGACGCACCATAATCTAGACACACCATAATCTAGACACACCATAATCAAAGTTTTATATAGTTGTGCTTGACTTCCTGACTCTTATACTCAATACCACCCTATCTATTATCTACTTTCACAAAGCAATGTACTTGGATATCAGGATCCCTCTATACATTCCTGGTGTTGCAGGAACTGCCATTAACTTTATACTTTCCCTTCACATTTGGCCTCCCAAAGTGCAACATCTCAAATTTGCCCTGACTAAACTCCATCTGCCACGTCTCTGCCCATGTCTGTAGCTCATCAATATCCTGCTCCATCCTTTGTTAGCCATTTTCACTGTCCACAACACAACCAATTTGTGTGTGTCATCAGCAAACTTACTGACAAACCCATCTTACATTTTTGTCCAAGTCATTTATATATCTATCACAAACAACAGGGGGCCCAGCACAGATGCCTACAGTACTCCACTGGTCACAGACCAGAAGCCAGAATAATACCTTCCAATACTATGCTCTGTCTATAATGGATGTCAATTTTAAATCCAAATAGCATAGTCACCATGGATCCCATGCATCTTTGGGGCGGCACGGTGGTGCAGCGGTAGAGTTACTGCCTTACAGAGACCCGGTTTCAATCCTGACTACGGGTGCTGTCTGTACGGAGTTTGTACGTTCTCCCCATGAACACGTGGGCTTTCTCTGGGTGCGCGGTTTCTTCCCACACTCCAAAGACGTACAGGTTTGTAGGTTGATCGCCTTTGGTAAAAAATGTGAATTGTCCATTGTGTGTAGGTTAGCGCTAGTGTACAGCGAGCGCGGACCAGCGTGGACTCGGTGGGGCCTGTCTCCCAACTGTATCTCTGTATCTGTACTCTTCTGGATCAGCCTATAGTTCACGTAGTCAACATCCACCACTCTACCCTCATCAATCACCTCTGTCACCTCCCCTAAAAACACAATCAAGACTTATCCTGGCCTAGACAAGCCCATGTTGACTCCCTAACTGCTGCATTCTCTTCCATAGGCGAGTTAATAGTACGGATGGTTCCGACAGCTCCCTTACTACTGATGTGAGGCTCGTCAGCACTATGGCTTCCTGGATTATCCCTATTTCCCTTCTCAAACAAAGGAACAATATTGGCTCCTATCCAGTCCTCTGGGACCTTGCCTGTAGCTATGTTGTCACTGTGCTCACGTTCTTTGCCAAGAAGTGCAAAGTTCTTCTGCGATGTGCGGCAGGCTTCCGCTGTTAGATAATACCGTGGTCCTTTGGTTTAATTTAGAGACACAGCGTTGAAACAGGCTCTTCGGCCCGTCGAGTCCGCACCAACCAGCAATCCCCGCAGACTAATACTATCCTACACACGCAAGAGACAATTTACTATTATTACCGAAGCCAAGTAACCTACAAACCTGTACGTTTTTGGAGTGTTGGAGGGAACCGGAGCACCCAGAGAAAACCCACGCAGGTCACGGGGAGAACGTACAAACACCCGTAGTCAGGATCTAAACTGGGTCTCTGGCGCTGTAAAGCATCAACTCTACCGCTGCGCCTCTGTGCCATCGTGCCACCTGTGCCCTGCCTTCTGCTAAATGATGTCCGATTCCTCTGTCAAATATTGCCAAAGCACTTTTGGGATGATGCAGGATGATAGAAGGATGACAGAAGGATGGAGGGTTGGGTGTGCATGCGTGCTTTGTTCGTGATATTTATTTAGTTGTTTATCTTTTAATATTTTACCTTGTATGTATCGTTAGCTTTTAGAAATGTTTGAATGCTGCACTGACTGGCTGACATTTTAAATTTCGTTGTACATGGTTCATGTTACAATGACAATAAAGAAACTATTCTATTCTATTCTATACAGCGTTGAATGATGCAGAGTTTCTTAATCCTGTGGTGCAAGGATTCTCTGGAGAAATGCGTGGTCCCTGAACTCGTGTCCCTCTGCTGAATGGTTCAGGATACCTTGTTGAGTTAGGCATGCAGGTTTGTGCAGGGAGGAACTGCAGATGCTGGTTTATACCGAAGATAGACACAAAATGCTCCGGGAACTCAGCGGGTCAGGCAACATCTCTGGAGAAAAAGCAATAGGTGATGTTTCGGGTCGGAACCCTTATTCAGACAGCGAGATTGCAAGACTGCAGACTGCAGGTTTCCTTGGCTGGGTGACAGCGCCCCTCTGCATGGGTCATAGATCCTTTGGCCCCACTCGTTCATGCTGACCTTTCACATAATGCATGGCTCGCTCAGAGTAATAGCTGGTCTTCCACTGAGTATTGGTCATTCAGTCAGTTGCAGGGGCTAATGTCAAGTGATGTCGGGTTACATCAGCAATCACTGCGGGGTTTCTGCAGTGAGGTGAGCATTCTTTCCGCATGTTCCAGGCACTCACAGTCCTCCGTGTAAAAAAGTTGCCCCACATATCTCCTTTAAACTTTACCACTCACCATTGACCTTTGCCCTCTAGTATTTTTTTTAATCCTGGGAAAGAGGTTTTGACTGTCTACCCTATCTATGCCTCTCATAATTTTATATACTATTATCACAACTTCCAGCGTTCCAGAGAAAACAATCTATGTCTGTCCAACCTCGCCCTGCAGCTAACACCCCATAATCTCTTGATCGTATTGGATCATATCGTAATGCAAATATCTTGACTCTTATATTCATTGCCCCAAGCAATGAAGGCAAGCATATCATATGCCTTCATTACCAGACCATCTAAATGTGCTGCCTATCTGATTGTCTAAAAAGCTGTATTCTTGACTTATACCCAAAGCCCCCAGTGATGGGGATTTTCTGGGGGTGGATTGCATTGTGAAGCTGGTTTGCTTGTATGAATGTGCCAGCTGAAAGCATTTCGGGTCTTCTAGTTGCTGGCTGTTCCCACCTCCTTCAGCTGCTGAGTTTCATACGCTCTGGGGAGTATATGCTGGGGATGTAACATGTTTAACCATGCTCTGGGGGATTTATTATAACTGCTGCAATAATTGTCCACTCGTCCAGCTTCAGCGAGTAAACAAACTACAGCATCCAATATCCACCCCACCCTCACCTTCACTCCCCAAACCTCCGCCCATCCACCATCCCTCCTCCCCCCTTGCCAGTCAAACACTAAAATCATCAGAGCAATAGATCGGGTCGAGTCTCTCGCCCAGAGAAGGAGAATAGAGAACCAGAGGTCAACGTTTAGTTTAAAGATACAGAATGGTGTCAGATTAGGAAATGGGGAGGTGCAACGAGACCTGGGTGTCCTTGTACATCAGTCACTGAAAGTTAGCATGTAAGTACAGCAGGCAGTAATGGCATATCGGCCTTCATTGCAAGAGGATTTGAGTTTCGGATCAAGGAGGTCCAACTGCAGTTGTACAGGGCCCTGGTGAGACCGCACCTGGAGTATTGTGTGCAATTTTGGTCTCCTAATTTGAGGAAGGACATTATTGCTATTGAGGGAGTGCAGCGTAGGTTCACCAGATTAATTCCCGGGATGGCGGGACTGACATATGATGAAAGAATGTGTCGACTGGGCTTGTATTCACTGGATTTTAGTAGGATGAGAGGGGATTTTATAAAAATATGTAAAATTCTTAAAGGATTGGACAGGCTAGATGCAGAAAAATCAGGAATGAGGTATTGATTTAGATGAACAGTCATGATCATATTGAATGGTGATGCTGGCTCGAAGGGTCGAATGGCCTACTCCTGAACCTATTTTTCTGTGTTCTATGCTTCTAATGTGATGATAGATTTGAGCAGAGAAAACAAGTGTGTGGGAATTAAGTTTGGTCATAAACTGAGTGCAAAACAGGCACAGATTTGAGGAGGAAGCGGATGTATTCCTGATTAAGGAAGGAGAGGAAGGATGCTGGGCTGGTGCATGGGTGGGGAACAGATAGGACCGGAAACTCAGGTCCACAATAGGGAAACATGGGCGGGCTGCAAATTCCCCCCATTCCTCCCTCGCTCTCCAGTCAAAATGGTAAATAACATAGCAGCCAGAATTCAGGGAGAATATCTTTCAACGCCATCTCAGGTAACAATGCTTCTGCAGGGAGGAGTAAAAATGCCCAAATACTTTAGTATAGTTGAGTTTAGTTGCTAGATACAGTGCGGAAAAAGGCCCTATGGCCCACCGTATCCACACCGACCAGCGATCCACGCACACTAACGCTCTCCTACACACACTAGGGACAATTTTACATTCATACCAGGCCAATTAACCTACAAACCTATTCGTTTTTGGAGTGTGGGAAGAAACAAACGATCACGGAGAAAACCCACGTAGGTCACGGGGAGAACGTGTAAACTCCATACAGACAGCACCCGTAGTCAGGATCGAACCCGGGTCTCTGGCGCTGTAAGGCAGCAACTCTACCACTGCACCACTCTGCCTATTACTATTCAAAAACTTTTGAATAGTTTTAACGGCTGATAATTGAAAAGGGACCATGTCACATGCCTAATTGGAGAACACTATCAAAGAGCTGGCACAGACTTGATGGGCTGAATGGCATCCTTCTAACCATATAACAACCATATAACAATTACAGCACGGAAACAGGCCATCTCGGCCCTTCTAGTCCGTGCCGAACACATACTCTCATCTAGTCCCATCTACCTCCACTCAGACCATAACCCTCCATTCCTTTCCCGTCCATATACTTATCCAATATATTTTTAAATGGTAAAATCGAACCTGCCTCCACCACGTCCACTGGAAGCTCATTCCACACAGCTACCACTCTCTGAGTAAAGAAGTTTCCCCTCATGTTGCCCCTAAACTTCCGTCCCTTAATTAGAAACATAGAAACATAGAAATTAGGTGCAGGAGTAGGCCATTCGGCCCTTCGAGCCTGCACCGCCATTCAATATGATCATGGCTGATCATCCAACTCAGTATCCTGTACCTGCCTTCTCTCCATACCCCCTGATCCCCTTAGCCACAAAGGCCACATCTAACTCCCTCTGAAATATAGCCAATGAACTGGCCTCAACTACCCTCTGTGACAGAGAGTTCCAGAGATTCACCACTCTCTGTGTGAAAAAAGTTCTTCTCATCTCGGTTTTAAAGGGTTTTAAAATTCTGAAGTCATGTCCTCTTGTTTGAATCTTCCCTACTCTCAATGGAAAAAGCTTATCCACGTCAACTCTGTCTATCCCTCTCATCATTTTAAAGACCTCTATCAAGTCCCCCCTTAACCTTCTGCGCTCCAAAGAATAAAGACCTAACTTGTTCAACCTTTCTCTGTAACTTAGTTGCTGAAACCCAGGCAACATTCTAGTAAATCTCCTCTGTACTCTCTATATTTTGTTGACATCCTTCCTATAATTTGGCGACCACATTTGTACACCATACTCCAGAATTGGCCTCACCAATGCCTTGTACAATTACATCCCAACTTCTACACTCAATGCTCTGATTTATAAAGGCTTGCATACCAAAAGCTTTCTTTACCACCCTATCTACATGAGATTCCACCTTCAGGGAACTTTGCACAGTTATTCCTAGATCCCTCTGTTCAACTGCATTCCTCAATTCGCTACCATTTACCATGTCCATCCTATTTTGATTTGTCCTGCCAAGATGTAGCACCTCACACTTATCAGCATTAAACTCCATAACTGTGTTACTGGGAACAATTCTGTTCCCCAGTATTTGTTTATTCTATTCCTGGAACTAAATTGTATTTGAAGTACCGGAGCCCAATAGGCTATTTAACAGTATGGATTGAGTACATCATTATCATAAACCTTGCACAGTTTAATACTCTACCTCAGGCAAACTGTCTGGCCCTAGTTCACGTTTGACTGATATTTCAGATTTAATCATTCAACTCAATTCAAAGATACTTTATTGTCACATGTATCAAGGTACAATTATACTCTTTGTTTTGCATACAACCCAGTAAAACTATACAGCAAACTTCACAAACGCAGTAATCATAGAGTCTCCACGTTTCTGGCACCGACAAAGTTATATTAAGTTAATGGAGCAGTTAATCCTCGCAGAAGTGAACCAGAACTGCCATTGCATGTGGCAGCCAGGTCCCCCATTCAATCTCAGTAACCCCCCCCCGGTCGGGTCACGCCTTCGTTCTTGGCGCCCCCTTGTCGGGTCCCCAGTTTGATCTTGGCGCCCCCCCATCACCTAATCCTGGCTTCATTCTCGGCAGCCCCTCTGCTGGCCCCCCTACATTTTCGGCAGCCCTCCTCCCTCTCAGTGGCACGGGTCTCCCGTGGCCCTTGTTAAGGTATTTATGAAAACACCAAATATTTCCCTTTGCGAATCACAATGAATTTTCTTCTCCTCATATTATTCTCCAAACTATTTTGCGTGATTGCAACTTTCAGGCAAGGGAATCAGTTGCCAATTGAACCTATATTATTGTCCCTGAGTCTACTCCCCCCTCTTGCATCTTAACAAGATCCTGTCTTCATTTGCAGCTCAGCTCCGAGCTTCCTTTTCCACCACGCCACAATGTAGCAATAACAAAGGAATGGTGCTGGGGATTCAATCAGCCATCCTCTTCCTGTTGGACATCCTTGGGCTGAATTGAAATTGGCATGTGCAACTTTCTGCTACATCCGTTCTGTCCTCTAACTCATTGTGCTGAAGTTTTTACGTATTAGACTTCAGGTTAAAATCCCTTTTAATCTTTTCTGGCAGTACCTAAATATTTGTTCTACAAAATGTTATAGAAAGACCTGGATATTGCCTCCAATATAAAATTCAACAGCAATTTGAAAGAAAGCTTGCTGTTAATGAATTATTATTAATTATTAGGTTGGCACTGCATACGCAGCGGTAGAGTTGCTGCCTTACAACGCCAGATATCCGGGTTCAATCCGGACCATGGGTGCTGTCTGTACAGAGTTTGTACATTGTACAGTTGGGATGTAATGTTAAAATTGTACAAGGCATTGGTGAGGCCAATTCTGCAGTATGGTGTACAATTTTGGTCACCTAATTATAGGAAGGATGTCAACAAAATAGAGAGAGTACAGAGGAGATTTACTAGAATGTTGCCTGGGTTTCAACAACTAAGTTACAGAGAAAGGTTGAACAAGTTAGGGCTTTATTCTTTGGAGCGCAGAAGGTTAAGGGGGGACTTGATGGAGGTTTTTAAAATGATGAGAGGGATAGACAGAGTTGACGTGGATAAGCTTTTCCCACTGAGAGTAGGGAAGATTCAAACAAGGGGACATGACTTGAGAATTAAGGGACTGAAGTTTAGGGGTAACATGAGGGGGAACTTCTTTACTCAGAGAGTGGTGGCTGTGTGGAATGAGCTTCCAGTGAAGGTGGTGGAGGCAGGTTCGTTTTTATCATTTAAAAATAAATTGGATAGTTATATGGACGGGAAGGGAATGGAAGATTATGGTCTGAACGCAGGTATATGGGACTAGGGGAGAATATGTGTTCGGCACGGACTAGAAGGGTCGAGATGGCCTGTTTCCGTGCTGTAAATTGTTATATGTTATATGTTATATTCCCTCTGTGACCATGTGGGTATATTCTCTTGGTGCTCCTGTTTCCTTCCAAACTCCAAAGACAGATAGGTTTGTAGGTTAATTGGCTTTGGTAAAATTGTAAATTGTCCCTAGTGTGTAGGATAGTATTAGTATGCAGGGGAATCACTGGTCGGCTGAAGGCCGAAGGCCCTGTTTCCACTCTGTATCTCTGAATAAAATGAATAATAAAGCAGGATTGTAGTTCCAGGGGAAAGACACAAAATGCTGGAGTAACTCAGTGCGACAGGCACCATCTCTGGAGATAAGGAATGGGTGATGTTTCGGGTCGAGACCCTTCTTGTGGATTCATAAGACGCCACAGAAATCATAAGAATTCCCAAGATGCCCCAGCTAATTAAACAGGGAACATGAGACATCTTTGTGAAAATATTAAGTTTAAATATTGGAGACGTTAGCTTTCATATTGTTACCCAACAAAAACCCAACAAGTTCCCTTTAGGAAAGGACATCTGCTGTCTGCATTCATTACGTGGCTCCAATCTCTCACCTCACTATAGTTAGGGTGGCACAATGGCGCAGCAGTAGAGTTTTAGTTTTAGCGGAGAAGTTGCTTTGTTAATGAGGGAGAGTGTCAGGGGGGTAATCGGAGAAGACATACTGGAGGGTACATTATAGGTTGAGCTCAAAAATAAGAAAGGAGCAATCACTCCAATGGGATTATATTATAGGCCATCCAATTGTCAGCGGGAGCTATGCAGACAGATATGTAAACAGATAGATGTGTATGGACCACAGGGTTGTTGTCGTGCGTGACTTTAACTTCCCCAATATTGACTGGGACTTACTCAGGGCATGAGGATTAGATGGGGCAGAATATGTGAGGTATATTCAAGAAGGTTTCCTTAAACAGTGTGTGGAGGAGTGATCATACTGGACCTTGCATTGGGAAACATGCCTGGGCAGGTGACTAGTGTTGCAGTGTCTAAGCTTTTAGATGGGCAGGGAATAGAGGGATATGGATAATGTGCAGGCAGATGAGATCAGTTCAGATGGGCATCATGTTGGGCACAAATATTGTGGGGCAAGGGGTCCGTTCCTGTGCTGCACTGTTCTATGTTCTATTGAGAACTGTCTGGGTTTCTCGATGGTGGAAGGAGAATATATAAAGGGACATGTATGGCGTCTGGTGTCGTTGTGTGAGGCAGTGCAACAAGCAGCTTAATTGGTGGGGATGGAATAGCAGATCTGGGACTGACGGGGCAGTACTCAATACTTGATGGATCAGGCAGATGTGGTGCAGGGTGATCCAGTGAATGAGAGCTCATGTGATGAACATTGAGGAGCAGGAAAGAGAGGGGGTGAGAGTAGAGAGTGAGAAATAGATGAGACAAAAACAAACAAATAATGGAGTCACTCAGCAGGTCCGGCAGCATCCCTGGAGAACGGATAGGAATGTTTTGTGACGGAACCCTTCTGCAGAATGATGAGACGTTTGATAAAGGGAAAGCTATACATTAGCGAGAAGAAAGATCTCACAGATACCTTGACTTCAAAATAGATATGACATAGATTGAGGAACTCAGAATGGAAGGAGACCCTGCAGTAGATGGTGGGAGGATCTGCACTGTTCCAACGAGTTCAAACGTGGCTCGAGGAACCTCACCTGCAGCCTACAGCATGTTCCCAGCATATTCTGTATTTTTATGTACAATTAATCTACAAACATCCACATGTTTGGAATACAGGAGGAAATCAAAGCACCTGGAGGAAGCCATCACAGTCTCGGGGAGAGCTTGTAAACTCTACACAGAAGAGTTCAGGATGGAACCCGGGTCTCTAGTGCTGTAAGGCAGCAACTCTACCGCTGCGCCACTGTATACCTCAAGTGTCAGTGGGCGAGTACGTTGGCACCAATAACAACAGTCCTATTATGGAAAAGGAGAGGATTGGTGCACAAGTTAAAGTTGTATATTGGGTCAAGGCCACCTTGGATGGTATTAGACAGGAATTTGTAAACGTTGATTGAAATGCAGGCAAATGCAGACAATATCTAGGAAGTGGGAAACTTTTTTAAAGTGTGGTATTGAGGATTTGAGGTATGCATGTTTCTGTTAGAGTGAAGGGCAAGACATGATAGAGCAAGGAACCCTGGAGAGAAGCTGAGCCCCTGATCAGCATAAAGGTAGGGCCTGGTGTAGGCAGCTGGGATCAACTGCATTCCTGTAGGAATTCAGGAGATTGATGAGCAAACATTAGGAGGACATCAGTAGTGTAAAAAAAAGGGGGCATGAGAGCTTTGAGAGATAAGATTAAGGAGAATCAAAAGCGATTCTATAAGGATATTAAGAAAAAAGATAACCTGAGAAAGATTACAGCCCTTCAGAAACTAATGTGGTCCTCTCTGTGTGGAGTCACAGGAGTGAGGTCCTCAATGAATATTTCTCCTATGTTTATGATGGAGAAAGACACAAAGACAAGGAAACCTGGGAAAGTTAACGTGTATGTCTTGAGAATATTTACATTTAAGGAGATGCTGGATGTCCTAAAATGTGTGAAGGTAGACAAATCTCTGAGGCTTGATCAGGCATATCGGAGGACACTGTTAGGTAAGCAAGAAAGGAGCAGAAGTCCTGGATGATATGAATTATTATTAAGGCACAGATGAGGAGGGAGATACTGGAAGCAGGTTGATGTGGCCTCTACTTCAAAAGGGCTGCAAAGAATTATAGACCAGACGAAAGCCTTACAACTGTGATAAGCAAGTTACAGGTGAGGATGCTGAGAGATAAAATGTACATGTATTTGGAAAGATAGCGATTGATAAGGATAGTCAGCGTGGGTTTGGGAGATTGGAGATGTGTCTTACAAATTTGATTGGGTTTGTTGAAGAAATAACCGAGGTTGATACGAGGAACTGGAGATGCTGGTTTAGAAAAAAAATGACACAAAGTGCTGGAGTAACTAACTGTGAGCAGTCAGGAGCAGAAGTGTGTTATGTTTTGACCCCAGGATCAACGCAGTGAAGGTGTGTAAAGACTACACCCGTTTCTTGCTGTAACTGCATGGGGAGATTTCCTGTGCACAACAGAGAAAATGTGTCTCTCTAACATTCTCCTGGTGATCCACATTCTCTTCTTCTCGAAGGAGGAGGATGGATGAAGAACGAGGATGAGGGGAGATCTTATAGAGGTGGATAAAATCATGAGAGGAATAGATCGGGTAGATGCACAGAGTCTCTTGCCCATAATAGAGGAATCGAGGACCAGAGGACATAGGTTCAAGGTGAAGGGGAAAAGATTTAATAGGAACTTTTTACACAAAAGGTGGTGGGTGTTTGGAACAAGCTGCCAGATGAGGTAGTTGAGGCTTGGACTATCTAAACATTTAAGAAACAGTTAGACAGGTACATGGATAGGACAGGTTTGGAGGGATATGGACCAAACGGAGGCAGGTGGGACTGGTGTGGCTGGGACATGTTGGCTGGTGTGGGCAGGTTGGGCCGAAGGGCCTGTTTCCATGCTGTATCACTCTATGACTTTAACTATGATGAGTGAAGAGAAATGCATGAATGTGAAGACACAGGTGCTCCTCTCCCCTGGTTTTAGTTTTGCTCAGTTCAGTGATACAACAGGGAAACGCTGTATGAATCTATGACACTCTGTGTTTCAGAGGAGTTTTACCCAGTACATGATCAGCATTGGTATGGGAAGGTTTTCGTTTTCTTCTCCATGTTGAACTTTGTGCAAAGTGGGAGCTGAATTGATTCTGGGTGGAATTGAAGTGAGCTCCTCTCCATCTGAGATCTCTCCATGTGAGAATCAAACTCATTATTCTGACTGGCCAGATCTGATCCCAGGTCCAGACACTGCAGGTGGGGAGTGAGCGTGATCTCAGCACAACTGAATGCATAGGGAACTTGGCACAGCACACTATATACATAGCATGTTTGTTCGAAATTTTAAACCAAGAGCAATCCAAGTCAAACTAACTGCAGAATGAATTCATTTGATTCAATTACGTTCTCCCTTCCCCCACAATATCAGTTCTAAATTAAAGTTAAGCAAGAAGATCTGCTTTAATGTGCAGGAAGGAAATGCAGATGTTGGTTTACAACGAAGATAGGCACAAGAAGCTGGAGTAACTCAGTGGGTCAGGCAGCATCTCTGGAGGGAAGGGATGGGTGATGTTTTGGGTTGGAACCCTTCATTGTTCACTCAAACAAATACGAACTTGGTTAAGGTTGAGATGCCTCGCCTGTGGTACTTGTAAACAATGTTCTTAGTCTAATCTGTTTTAAATTCTAAAGTTGTAAGTTGCCGTTTATTATCCTTTTGCACCACTGCACATCTGCATCAGTCCAATCTGTGTCAGCAATATTATCGCCATATGTGTGCGTGATATTTGCGAAGAGTTGTTCAAAAGGCGGATTCAATTGAGAAGCTGAACATTAGAAATCATATCTCAGGCATAGATGTACCAAGCAGCAGGCATCTGCTACTCATTAACCTTTGCTGATCTTTAAGTCTGATTTCAGGAATGTTCACTTCCTGTTGTTGGTGAAGGATGGTGAATGGATCACATGCCACGATAGTCAGTCTTTGCTCCGTTAAGGCTGACTTTTTGCTTTTCTTTACATTCACCAGCCACGGGGAAGGAGGCAGAGTTCACTACCTCCAGCCCGAGTCCAACCCCCAGGGCCAGACATACACCAAGGGTGGGCAACCCACTGATGTAAGAAAAATAACATAGCTATGGGGCAGCACAGTGGCACACGTGCAGAACGGCTGCCTCAGTGCCCCGGCAACGCAGGTTCAATCCTGGCCTCGGCTGGTGCATGTGTGCGGGGCTTTATATGATCACGTGGATTTACCCTCGTTACTCCAGAGTTCTTTCACATTCCAAAGACGTGCGGGTTGGTAAGATAAGTGGCTGCAGCAAATTACCAGTGGTGTATAGGTCAAGGTAGAATCTGCACAGTTTTTTTTAAATTTACTTTTATTAGAAGCGATTGTACAAGGATAAGACGATCGGCATAACAATAACAATTATTGTAAATTTTAACCAAAAAAAAGAAGAAGAAAAAAAGGGAAAACAAAGAAAGAAGAAGGAAAATAATGAAGAAAAAAGAAATAAAATACAAAAGAGCAGGAAAAATACCCCTTAGCTACCAAAGCAGTGCTGAAGAAAAGAAAAGATGGAGATGTACCTTCCCCCCTCCCTCCTCACCCATCCCTGGCGTCAGATTTGAATTTAAATTTGTGTTTAGAAACATTGAAACATAGAAAATAGGTGCAGGAATAGGCCATTCGGCCCTTCGAGCCTGCACCGCCATTCAATATGATCATGGCTGATCATCCAACTCAGTATCCTGTACCTGCCTTCTCTCCATACCCCCTGATCCCTTTAGCCACAAGGGTCATGTTTAACCATGAATCTGCACAGAGTTGATGGGAATGTGAGGAAGTGGGAAAGAGGAGAGAACATGGGATAGGTGTAGGATTAGTGTAGGGTAGCATGGACACAGCGGGCCAAAGTCCGTAATTTCATGCTGCGTTGATTCAGTCTGTGACCCCTTTCTGTATAGGAATAGAACACTGATACTTGAAATCCTCGCTCCATCTGTCATTGTGTTCCCCAGATCGTCTGAACTCAAAGGGCTGGGGTTAATATTCTGGGCATCCCCCCCCCAACCCCCCCCGATCTTGTCTTAAAACTTCTAAAACAGTATTGCCAGATTTCCCCCAAGAGCACAGTGCTATTTCATTTTTAACTAGTGTTAACATGGAGCATACAGCAATTACTCTGGAACCGACACAAGGAACTCGAGATGCTGGTTTGCAAAAATAGACACACGGTGCAGGAGTAAATCAGCAGGTCAGACAGCATCTCTGCAGAACATGGATAGGTGATGTTTTGGGTTGGGACTCTTTTTCATGTTGCAGTGGGGCTGGGAGAAAAGGGCATCAAGGTGGTGCAGCGGTAGAGGCGCACCATTACAGCGGCTTCGATCCTGACTAAGGGTGCAGTCTGTATGGAGTTTGTACGTTCTCCCTGTGACCTCCTGATTTTTCACTGTTATCTCCAGTCTCCTCCCACATTGCCAAGACGTACAGGTTTGTAGGTTAATTGTAAATTGTCCCTGGTGTGTAGGATAATGCTCGTGTAGGATTGTTGGTCGGCGCGGACACAGTGGGCCGAAAGGCCTGATTCCGCACTATATCATTCAATGTAAATAAAGCTAGAAGAGAAGTGGGGGTCGCACCCAGTTCTCTCCTTCCCCCTGTCCCCGTCCACCTTCATCTGCCTTCACAAGACACAGCTTCACATATTTCGTCACTTCATCTCCAGCCAGCCATCTACCTATCCAAAAACCCTTATCCACCTATCAGTTGCCTGCCCCCATGTCTCTTCCAGATTTTGCACCCCCACCCCTCTCAACCCCCACCACCACTTGATTGAGAAGATGGGACATAGAGACAGACAGGCATCCGTTTAGCTGAGCAAGAGGCAGAGTGGTGAATGAAAAGAAAACCATGTAGACAGGAGCGTTGTATTGGGAGCTGCCACGTTGAGGTGCTATGTTGAGGAAAAGTGCAACTTGATGCTTTGGCTCGAGAGGCTTCGGCAAGAAGAGCTGAGGAAAGGAGAGTCGAGCTGTCAACGCCAGAGCAGAGCAGCGGCAAGTTTAGTTTTAGTATAGTTTACCGTGGAGAAACAGTGCGGAAACACGCCCTTCGGCCTGCCAGGTCCGCACTGACCAGCGATCACTAACACAATTCAACATACATAGAAACATAGAAAATAGGTGCAGGAGTAGGCCGTTCGGTCCTTCGAACCAGCACCGCCATTCAATATGATCATGGCTGATCATCTAAAATCAGTACCCCATTCCTGCTTTTTCCCTATATCCCTTGGTTCCATTAGCCCGAAGAGATAAATCTAATTCTCTCTTGAAAACGTCCAGTGAATCGGCCTCCAATGCCTTCTGTGGCAGAGGGTTCCACAGATTCACAACTCTCTGGGTGAAAATGTTTTTCCTCATCTCAGCGCTAAATGGCCGACCTCTTATTCTTAAACTGTGATCCCTGGTTCTAGACTCCCCTAACATGGGGAACATTTTTCCTGCATCTAGCCTGTAAAATCCCTTAAGAATTTTATATGTTTCTATAAGATCACCTCTCTTCTTTATAAATTCCAGTGAATACAAGCCCAGTCGACCCATTCTTTCATCATATGACAGTCGCGCCATCCCGGGAACTAACCTGGTGAACCTACGTTGCACTCCGTCAATACCAAGAATGCCCTTCCTCAAATCAGGAGACAAAAACTGCACACAATATTCCAGGTGTGGTCTCACCAGGGCCCTGTACAATTGTAGTAGAACCTCCTTGCTTCTATACTCAAATCCTCTCGCTATGAAGGCCAACGTACCATTTGCTTTCTTCACTGCCTGCTGTACCTGCATGCTTGCTTTCAATTATGGCTGTACAAGCACACCCAAGTCTCATTGCACCTCCCCTTTTCCTAATCTGACGCCATTCAGATAATAACCTGCCTTCCTGTTCTTGCCACCAAAGTGGATAACCTCACATTTATCCACAATATACTGCATCTGCCATGCATCTGCCCACTCACCCAACCTATCCAAGTCACCCTGCAGCCTTATAGCATCCTCCTCACAGCTCACACTGCCACCCAGCTTTGTGTCATCTGCAAACTTGGAGATGTTACATTTAATTCCCTCGTCTATATCGTTAATATATATTGTAACTAACTGGAGTCCCAGGACTGAGCCTTGCGGTACCCCGCTAGTCACTGCCTGCCATTCTGAAAGGACCCGTTAATTCCGACTTTTTGTTTCCTGTCTGCCAACGAGTTCTCTATCCATGTCAATGCCCTACCCCCCAATACCATGTGCTCTAATTCTGCACACTAATCTCTTGTGTGGAACCTTGTCAAAGGCTTTTTGAAAGTCTCGATACATCACATCCACTGGCTCTCCCTTATCCATTCTTCTCAAAAAACTCCAGAAAATAATCTCAAGAATGATTTCCTCTTCATAAATCCATGCTGATTTTGACCGATCCTGTCGCTGCTTTCCAAATGCGCTGCTATAACATCTTTAATAATCGACTCAAGCATCTTCCCCACTACCGATGTAAGGCTCAAGAAGGAACTGCAGATGCTGGAAGATCGAAGGTACACTGGAGAGTCTGAAGAAGGGTTTCGGCCCGAAACGTCACCTATTTTCTTCGCTCCATAGATGCTGCTGCACCCGCTGAGTTTCTCCAGCAATTTTGTGTACTACCGATGTAAGGCTAACTGGTCCATAATTCCCCATTTCCTCTCTCCCTCCTTTCTTAATAAGTGAGGTTACATTAGCTACCCTCCAGTCCACAGGAACTGATCCAGAGTCGATAGAACATTGGAAAATGATCACCAATGCATCCACGATTTCTAGGGCCACCTCGAGTACTCTGGGATGCAGACCATCAGGCCCTGGGGATTTATCTGCCTTCAGTCCCAACAGTTTACCTTAAACCATTTCCTGACTAATGTTGATTCCCTTCAGTTCCTCCCTCCCACTGGATCCTTGGTCCACTAGTATTTCTGTGAGATTGTTTGTGTCTTCCTTAGTGAAGACAGAACCAAAGTACTTGTTTAACTGTTCCTCCATTTCCTTGTTTCCTATTATAAATTCACCTGCCTCTGACTGTAAGGGACCTACATTTGTCTTCATTAATCTTTTCCTTTTTACATATCTAAAGAAGCTTTTACAGTCCGTTTTTATATTCCCCGCAAGCTTTCTTTCATGCTCTTTTTTTCCTCCCTCTTAATTAACCCCTTTGTCCTCCTCTGTTGAATTCTAAATTTCTCCCAGTCCTCTGGTTTGCTGCTTTTTTGGTAGGGGAGGATGAGTACCCACAATCCTGTTCATATCAATTGGACGATGGTGGAGAGGGTCAATAACTTCCTGGGCGTACATTTTTCCGAAGATCTTTCCTGGACCCAGCACACTGATACAATTTTACTTCGGAGTCACTTGAGTGACTACGTGAAGAGCCCGCTCAGCACGCATGTGCGACATTGCGTTCACGCAGGCAACAGCGACGCAGCGGGAGTCAGGCGCTCCCGATTCAAGCCTGAAGGAAAGGACCGTTAGGTAAGTACTTACCTTCAGTTTAAACTAACGACTTTGCGTTTGTTTTTGCTCCCGGGGGAGCAAAGCAGCAGAGGGAAGCGGCCCCCGTTCGACTCCAGGGAAGGAGCCGACAGTGGAGGGGGGAGAGGCGGCAACGGGACCCCACACGCTGCGGTCCACAGACACGGGTGCTGCGCTGATGCCCGGTCCGCTAAACAGCTGTCTGACCAACAGCAGCGGACTGGAGGGAAATTCAAAAACCGGCCGGCACCCCTGCAGACTCCCGACAAGGAGACTTGCCGCCCGAGAACAGCTGAAATGCCGCCCAAAAACGGCAGACAGCCTCTAACAGCAAAGGTCAGGACCAACCTCAGGCTGGAGACAGACATGGAAGATGGAATCAGCACTTCCAACAAGAAAAAAGAGTGTCTGTTTTTCCAAACCAGAGGAAGGTCATGGAGCTAAAAACTCCAGCGAGACTTGCCTCAGGAGCAGGGGCAAGTCCGCCAAGGGAGCTAACACTCCCACTCCAGTGCCTAACAGCATTGGCCATCTCCCTTGTCGAGGGATTGATGGGGACCAGACTGGACTGGTCAAGAAGAGGGGTCACTGGCTGAAGTTTATCGGGAGTATGCTTGAGGTACAGGATCAGGAAGAGCTGCTGGGTGTGGCCGCTATGTGGCTCCACCACTAGCGAGATGACTTTTCAGTCTCAACTGATGGCCAGCTTACTACCTGTTCTTTTCAAAAAACCTCTCCAAGATAGGTAGTCATGAGGTGTTGGATTCATCACGCCTCCCCTAAATTGCATTTACTCAAAGTGCCCACCGTTATTGGGGGGGTACATTGAGCATAGCTTTAAAACCCAAATATCTTAAAATGCGTTTGATATCCCTGACGTCGGTTATCATTTCGCATGCTCATTTCAGACGGACAGGGTAGTATGGCAAAACACCTGACCCTACTGCTTGCAGTGCTCCTCAACTTCTTAGGAAGTTATAAAACCTTCCCTCAACTTAAAACATTACAGGACTGTGAGAATGCCGACCTCTCAAACATAGATCCTGCTAGCTGGCTAAGTTATCAAACCAAGCCTAAAAAACTGGAGAAGTATCCAAAATTCGGCATCTCGAGGGCAGGGTCTGGAATGAGCACCACACGAAACCAGCAGCAGTGCCTCTACGCGTCCACCAGTAGGCGTCCAGCTAATAGTACTGGTGTAAGCTCGGTGTGCTAATGTGCCACCCCCAACAACACCATCCCTATGGACAAGGAACCGGAAACCGAAGAGATGAACACACCACGGAACAACAGTGAAATAAGATAAGTATGGTTCCTGCCATCACACAAAAGATGAAGGGTTTGTACTAATAAAGCATTCAAAGATAAAATTAAATTAGATCCCATCCTGCTCGGCCTTTTGGCTAAGATTAGTAGTAACTGCCTTATCAGTTTATATCTGATATGTCCCTTCCCAGGGACCATACAATACCAGTACAGCATGCACCCTAGGGGTCTACCCTCCCACTAATAAGAACATGAGGGACTAGCAACTGGGGGTAATAATTATACAGGGGTCATATAGAAGCCTAGATGAACCTTTGGTACCAACTAACCAAGATGGTAATGTCGCCATCATTGATATCAAGGGGTCATAATAAACCCAGTATGAACCTTTGGCTCTAAAAATCTCAACATGGTATATGTCGCACCATCATTGACTTGCCACTTGAGTATCGCCAATATTGGAAGTTATAAAACCTGCCCTCAACTTAAAAAATTACAGGACTGTGAGAATGCCTTGGAATATTGAAACTGCCAACCTTTCATTCCAAGCATACTTAATGGTAGACATCAACTTAAAAGATGAATACTATTCAGTACCCATTCAAAAAACTTGGAGATAACTTGGCAGTATTAATTATCGACTATGGCTATTACAGCCAAACTGGTTCCAGATATTCTAACCAGCCCCGGCTATATTAAGGAACTATCGTCATGGCAACTTCCAATGATATTAACGACATCTAATCCATGGGTATAGCTATCACAGCTTTAGCTATTATTCTTTTAGCCGAGCTTGTCATGCAATCCAGCTAGATCTACGATTGAAACCATCGCTCTCAGCC
This sequence comes from Leucoraja erinaceus, assembly GCF_028641065.1. Taxonomy (NCBI): domain Eukaryota; kingdom Metazoa; phylum Chordata; class Chondrichthyes; order Rajiformes; family Rajidae; genus Leucoraja; species Leucoraja erinaceus. The sequence goes on from NC_073398.1 coordinate 2,439,890, forward strand.
TTGACTAAGATCAAGCAGAGTATCTGTTGTTGTTAGTTCTATTTTGACTCGTCCCTTATCAAGGGACCATATATCAATTGATTTGGAACAGGGAGATGGGGAGGGGCTTGCTCCGTCCACTCCACACTTCAACCAGTATTGCAGTACCTTGAAATATAAATCCTCTACTGTTGACTATTTGGTATTCAACACTCTACCCACTTATCTTTAACTTGGCATAGGAGAGTCAGTATGACACAACCTGTAACAATTAATGGTATCACCTACATTCAACAGTGGCAGTATGGGAGCCACGTTCCAACTACTTAACTGAACCTTCCATTGCAGGTGCTAATTTAAAAACTGCTCTCACCCAAAACATGGTGGCATATGGACTACTCTGGAGTCGTCATCACTATAGACACTAGGCGTAAAACCTAGTTTGGAAATTTTGAGTACGCTCTATTGGCAAAGCATATTATCCTGCAGTTCACCATTTTGCATGTCCGTTTATAATTAACAACATCACAGTAGTGACATACACAAACCACTTGGACAGAATAAATCGATATCATGTGACATTTATTTAACAATTGGAAACTACAGGTCGTCAAAAATATACGTCCATCAGCAAACTTACGTACTAGGTGAGCTAAATACTGCAAACAGACATATTAAACCCAAGTATTGCTGGAATTACAAAGCAATATGGAACACCCGATATCGATTTCACTGTATTCAATCGAATTCTCCACGTACCGATGTATGTCGCAAGAAACCAAATTTGAGGCAGGGGCAATGAATTCATTCCCACTGAATTAGGAAGCGTGAGGGGGGAATCTAATCTATGTTTTTTCCCCTTTTTTCCTACCTCATCAGGTACTACGGCCTCATCAGTCGGGTACTACGCACATGCCATGATAAATGAAACTACTGGATTGCAGATTTGAAAAGACCATCACTGGGCCTGGATTGCAGAATTGGGAAGACCTCTGCTGGGCCTGGATTGTCAATACCGCTATCAACACAAGGATAGCATCCCATCGCATATCCACCAGGGAACATACTTGGCGAACATCAAGAAGTGGGAAGATACCATTCAAATACAGGAACTACATATTCAACTACAACAAACCTGTACTGGAGTTCTGGCAGGTCTTCACCACAATGAAGGATTCAGCCAGAAGTCAGCCTACTTAACACGGGCACCAGGACCACAGGCCATAGGGTACCTCCCGCTGGTGATCAAATTTAGGAGAGGTTAATCCCCCAGACCTAGGTACACCCAAATCTGGGATATCAGTATGGACCTGACGTACCTTAGGGGATGGTCACCAACCAGGTCCCTCACCCTGTAATAGCCCACCCTGAAGGGACATGCTGATGGCCTTGTCTCAGCACAAAGAGTCCAGTTCCTCCTTCCACTATGATTGGACAATATGGTCCACTACACCATGTTACATTACCATTAGGGACTGGGCAAACAGTTATGGAATTCCAGGCATACCCACCTGAATCACGGTTATGTGTCATGACCCACTTATTGAACTACATCGACACAATAAGTAATCCTCGAGGGAGAGAAAAGGCCTTATGGGTCAGCCACAAGAAACGTTATGGTTGGGTGATGAGCCAAACTATCTCAAGTGGCTCAAGCAGGTACTGGGAGTTGCTGGAGTACATATTAACGTGTATAAATCTTACTCCACCAGGACAGCATCCACATCAGTGACTAAGAGGATGGACGTGCCAATGGACCACATCCTGGCTACAGCAGGGTGGTCTAGGGAGTATACGTTCCAAACTTTTATAACAAACCACTGGCAGAACCTGTATCGTTTGCAGAAAAAGAATCTGCAAAAAATATATAATTTAAGCCCGTGGAAGCATTTGGTCTTGTTGTTGTTCATAATACCATTATTGTTTTACAAACAGATTCATGGTTGATTACGATAATATACTTCCTCCCTCGAAAGACTTCTTCAGCGAGTGAAGTATGAACGGTTACACGGTTTGAAATCACAGAGCTTTAAAATCTTCACGTAGTCACTCACGTGACTCCAAAGTAAAATAGTAAGATTAAATGAGAACTTACCAGTTTGAAGTTTGATCTGTATTTTATGAGGAGTTACGATGAGGGATTACGTGCCCTCCGCTCCCACCCTCAATAATATGGGTCAAACTGATAACTAAGGTCTCCTTTTCTTTACTATGTTTATTTCAATAACTGTGTCTGTCTGTGATTCCACACCGCTGCTTTGAAGTATGCAGCGCATGCGTGCTGAGCGGGCTCTTCACGTAATCCCTCATCGTAACTCCTCGTAAAATACAGATCAAACTTCAAACTGGTAAGTTCTCATTTAATCTTACTATTATAAAGAAGGCACATCAGCGCCTCTACTTCCTGAGAAGATTACGGAGATTTGGCATGTCGAAGAGGATTCTCCTAAATTTCTACAGGTGCACGATAGAGAGCTTTCTGACTGGTTGCATCGAGGCCTGGATTGGCAACTTGAACGTCCAGGAGCAAAAAAGACTACAAAAAGTTGTGACCACTGCCCAGTCCATCACCGGCTTTGATCTCCCCACCGTCAAAGGGATCTATCGTAGTCGCTGTGTACAAATAGGCAGCCAAAATCATCAAGGACCCACACCATCCTGGCCACACACTCATCTCACCATTGCCATCGGGAAGAAGGTACAGGAGCCTGAAAATTGTAACATCCAGGTTCAGGAACAGCTTCTTCCCTACAGCCATCAGGATATTAAACACAACAACAAATAAGCTCTGAGCTCTGAACTGCAAAAGACTCTATTATTACTGCACTATATTTGTTATTTATTGAACTTTTTATTTTTTCTCTTCCCCCGTTACATACAATGTTTACATATTCACATATTCTGTTGTGCTGCAGCAAGTAAGAATTTCATTGTCCCATCTGGGACATATGACAATAAAACACTCTTGACACTTGATCGAGGAAGATATGGCTCAAAGTTGATGGCCTGGAGTCTGAGTTTCAAACACGGCGGCACATCAGGGACGGGGAGGATTACCTGGATGCTGTGTTTCTGGCAGTCACTCCCTTCAGATAAACTGCTTGTCACAGTCTGCCCTCTCCTCATTCTCATCCACTTCACCTCCCAGTACTTTTCCACCGGTCCCTCCTTCTCCTCACCTGGCACTCCCCTCTCATCAGCCCAACTCTCCTCACCTGTTGCACTCAGTTGCCTCTGATCACCTATTAACCCGGTATATAGACTCTCCTCACCGTTCACACAGTGCCAGATTGTTCTCAGCATTCATGCAAGACTCTCCAGCGATTTCCCGACTGCCTACATGGATTCGAACCTGCCTGCCCTAACCATTCCGTCCTGTTGTCTTCCTGGATATCACCTCAGCCTTCTGTCCCGTACCTCCTGGTTTCTGTCTGCCTCTCTCCTGGGCTGTTTGGTGTATCCCTGCAACGGCTCCTCGACTTCCTGCCTGGCTTCGACTCTCCTTTCGTCTGTCCCTCGCTGGTTTGTTTGCATCGTGTGTTGGATCTCCTGGTTACCGGACCTTCCGCTACCCTGACTACGTCTCCTGCCTGCCCCTCTTCGGAACCCTCGCTCAATCCTGAGCCTCTGTGTGAGTACAGTGTACCCATTCCTGTGTTACTACTCTGTGTAACAGTATCGTAATAAGGTTCATTACCAATTACACCTGCCTGATGCTGTGCTGCTATTGGGTCCAAGCTATACCCGTTACACTGCTTCCAATTTGGTCCATGGTCAGGAGGAGGGTGTGACTGCAAGAAGCAGGTGAGGGATCCAAGAGGCAGTTTAAAGAGCCTGTCCCACGAGCATGCGACCGCAGGCGGCGAGCGCGACCAAACCAGAACCGGGGGCTGCGCGGAGGTCAAGTGATTCCGTACGAGTTGACGTGAAGTTCAAGCAAAGTCCGCGGGAAGTTCGCGCTTGGCGGTGTGTACGGCCTCAATGTGGCTGCGGGCAGGCAGGCCGTTGCCACGCTGAATTTTTGGACAGTGTCAGTTTTTCGGAGCCCTGTGCGATGTCGGGACCAGCCCCGCACAACTCCATACGGCTCCGGCGAAGTTAGACCGTACGGCTCAAGTGACCACATTAGGTCGTACTGGCCGCATGCAGTCGCTGGTGGGACTGGCCCTTTAGAGGAGCCTCGACCCTTTAGCGTGTCTATCAGGTCTGGGATTCATGCTCCATGTGCAGATGAGTGTGGGACTGCAGGAAGGATGAGCAACCTATGCATGACACCATGGATCAGGGAGCAGTTCAAGATGGGGGGAGTGGGGGTAGAGAGAAGAGACATACAGTTGTAATTGGGGATAGTATTACCATGGGAATAGACATTATTCTCTGTCACGAGGATCGATTTTCCCGATGACTACATTGCCTGCCTGGGTTGTGCCCAGGTTCAGGACATCTCGTCAGACGTGCAGAGGAACTTGGAGTGGGAGGGGAAAGATCCATTTGTGGTGGTCCATGTGGGCACCATTGACATTGTTAGAACAAGGAAAGAGGTTCTGCTGAGGGAATTTGAACAGTTAAGTTCTACATTAAAGCAGAGGTAATAATCTCTGGATTGCTACTTGAGCCACAAGAAAATTGGCATAGGGTCAAGAAGATTAAAGAGTTGAAAGCGTGGCTTAAAAATGGGTGTGGGAGAAGGTGGTTTCAATTTGTGGGACATTGGCATCAGTATTGGGGAAGGAGGGAGCAGTTCCGATGAGGCGGACTCCACCTGAACCCTGCTGGGACCAAGGTCCTGGCAAATTACATAACTAGGGCTGTAGAGAGGGCTTTACACTAAATAATGGGTGGGGAGTTCAACAAATTGGAAATGTATGGATGAAGTTAAAGGGAAGGAGAGTGCAGGAGAGGTTACTGAAGTCTCCAGAGCAAAATAATAGGACAGAAAGTTTAAGAGGGATAAGAGTGCAAGGCCAGGCAAAATGGGGACCAATTTGAGAAGAGGGGTGGTGAATACTGAACTAAAGGTGATATATTTGAATGCACGCAATAGACGGAACAAAGTGGATCAGCTTACAGTTAGAAATTGGTAGGTTTGACGTTTTGGGCATCACAGAGATGCAGCTGAAAGAGGATCTGGGAGCTGGGCATCCAAGCACACACATACTATTGTAAAGACAGGCAGGGGGAAGAGAAGGTAGGGTGGCTCTACTGATTATGAATGAAATTCAATCATCAGCCAAGGACAACATAAGATCAGAAGTTGTAGAATCCTTGTGGGTAGAGTTAAGAAAATAGGGTAAAAAGATCCTGAAGGGAGATATGTACAGGCCTCCAAACAGTAGCCAGGAGGTAGGGTACAAATTGCATGCGACCAAAGCACCTAACCGCAGGGTTCGATTACTTGCAGGCACCAGCAGATGCCGCTCCAGGCCCCCCCCCCCCCAGAACCCGTGGTACGGAATCGAGCAGGGACCCGGATGAGATGACCGGACCGCGTGGTTCACGAAAGCAGGGCAGGCGTAACACGAGGGGCCAGCAAAACAAGGCCGGGTGGACGTGAGGACCACAAAAGTGGAATGGGCGCAACATGGAGGGGGGGGCGGTGAAAGAAAACCGGGAGCATGGTTGGTGTAAAAGGCGCACTCAGTACGTGCGAAACCGCTGGCGGTGACCCCCACGTCGAGGTGTAGCAATGACAATCGGGCCGTCCACATCCACGTGGATGGGCTTAAAAACAGCCAACGGAGACAAATTCCTCGCGGCCACCCACGTCCAACGTCAACGTGGCGATTTTCGGATTGTCATCGGGGTGAACGGGTATTTGGTTGTAACGCTGGACGAGGTCCACCTTCGAGAAGAACGTGCTGCCCTCGAGGTGGATGGAGAAATCCTGTGCTTGGGTAACCCGTTCAGAAGCCGGTAATCCCCGCACGGTCTCCACCCCCCAGATACTTTCTGGACAATGTGCAGCGGGGAGGCCCACGGGCTGTCGGACCGCCGGACAATGCCCATGTCCTCCATGAGCTGGAATTCATCCCGGGAGTTGCGCAGTTTGTCCAGCGGGAGGCGATGTGCTCGGGCAGGCACTGGGGGCCCTTTTTTTTAAATCAAAAAATGTATTAAATTATTTTTAAAATAATAATTCCACTACAATAAAGCAAGCCAGAACCCACCGCCATAAACCAATACAAACATATATCCATAATTACCCACTATACAACTGTGTTACAATCCTTGTCCAGGATACATTCAACACCCTGCGGAGCCCAGCGGTCCCGGAACTCCCTCACGGTGCCCGTGGACAGGGCGTATTCCCTTTCTAACCGCACCCAGGCACGGACGTAACCCCGGGATATGGGGCAGGCAGCTGGCTCGGATAGAACCCTCCACTGCCTGCTGCCTTGACTCGCGGATGGCCAGCTTCGCCAGGCCCAGCAGCAACCCAACCAGGACATCTACAGCCCTACCCTCTCCCCTACGCACTGGGAGTCCAAAGATGAGGATGGTGGGTGAAAAATGCAGCCAGAAGGCAAGGAGCAGCCGCTTTAGGTATTCAAACAGTGGCTGCAGCCTCACTCACTCCATGTACACGTGGTACACAGACTCTTCCAGCCCGCAACAGTGGCAGGCGGCTGGCGAGTCTGTGAACCGTGAGAGAAAGGTTGCAGGGAACACCTCGGTACAATACCCTCCACCCCATGTCCCCAATGTAGAAGGTGGGAATCCCTGCGTACTGGGGGGGGCCCCTCACGACTCTGGGGGCCCTCGGTATGGATGCGATGCATGACCCCATGTTCGGGGCTGCCCCACTGAAACGGGGCATAAAGAGCTCGGGAAAATCGGAGAGTAAGGCGGTGTACGGGCCCTCGACCTCAGCGACGGCGCTGGGCTGTGGGATGGGCGGGGTGTAGTGGCAGTGGAGACAACGGCCGACTGCGGAGTCATGCAACTGCCCCGTAAATCGACGAGTAGGGAGAAAGCGGGGAGAAAATCGGCCCCCTAGATGGGCTGGGCAACGTACGCGACGATAAACGTCCACTTGTACGGGCGGGAGTTGGAAGTGAGCGTAAGGGTCGTGTACCATATGTTCGGATGTCGCTTCCGTTCATGGCCGAGAGAACGGGGCCTCGGTTACCAGCACGAGTGTCATGGCTGGTTGGGGGAAGGATGCTGATGATCGCACTGGAGTCTACCAGGAAACGGCAGCCAGAATGGCGGTCGCGGACGTAGAGGCGGTCGTTTGGGCCGATCACGGTCGCCTGTACAGACGATCAGCCGAGGCATTTCCCTGAAGCGTGCAGGGTGGGCGGCAGCGTTAAGCATCCGCACCGTAGCGGAGGTGATAGTAACACCAACGCTGCTGTGGTTCTTCACTGGAAAATGTGCGCGGACCCGCCTCGCGGACCGCCGAAGCAAAAGAAGAGCTGGTGCGAGCAAGCGGTTAATGGTGCAGATATCTTGGTGCATGGTCATCCAGAGCACGTTGGCCCGTTCCACGAACTGCTGAGTATCGGAGAAATCTGCAACGGCGAGCATTGGGCGGACATCGTCGGGCATTTGCTCCAGAAAAGCCTGTTCAAACAACAGGCACGGGCGATGGTATCCATGAGTGTGAGCATCTTGGCCATGAGGACGGATGGCCTGCGATACCCCAAACCGTCCTTGAAATGAAATGAAATGATTGATTGAAATGATTCAATTTATTGTCATTGTCAGTGTACAGTACAGAGACAACGAAATGCATTTTTAGCATCTCCCTTGAAAGGGAGACACAGGGCGTCGCGGTGTGCCCGCGCCTGCCGCCGTAACATTCCATTACAGGCAAAGGTGGGTGAAGTGTCTTGCCCAAGGACACAACGACAGTATGCACTCCAAGCGGGATTTGAACCGGCTACCCTCCGGTCGCCAGCCGAACTCTTAGCCCATTGTGCTATCTGTCATCATCTGTGTAGGATACGGGCAGCACAGGCGGCTGAGCCCAAAAGTGTGTAACAGGAGGGCCTTGGGGCCGTCGTATATATCTGGCGATCGCGGGAGGATCCCTCAGATAAGGCAGCAGATGGCAGGCGGACTCTTGCGACAGAGCTCCCACCACATGGGAGTATTTTGTTTCGCCTGCGACGATACTGCGCAGATGGAACTGTGCCTCAATATGTGCGAACTACACTTGCAGCTGATCGGGTCAAAACAAGGCAGTTTTAGGCTGACGGGGTTCTGATGGGCCTTGGTGTTGGCAGCAGGAGCATAATTATCTTGCATGCTGGTGTCCAATTATCGATTGGGTGCTTCGGGGTCACCAATTTGGCGGGTTTAGACGAGAGTCGATTTCCAAAATCAGTTTTATTAACAAAATGACAACTTCAACGGAGTAACACAACACAGCCAATACAAAGGTCAAACCACAACGGTGGTCAAGAACGACGGAAGGGGCATCGCCCAGAAAGCGCGTGAACACAAACCCCTCCCATTAGTCACTCGACCGAAGCACCTGACCTCAGGGTTCGATTACTTGCGGGCACCAGCAGGTGCCACTACATTGGTACTGAATCCCAAGGGAAGGAATTTGTAGAGTGCCTAGAAGATGGCTTCTGAGAGCAGCTTGTGGTTGAGCCTACTGGGGAAAAGGCAATTCTGGATTTGGTGTTGTGTAATGAACCATGTTTGATTTGGGAGCTGAAAGTCCAAGAATTCCTAGCAGGTAGGTGTCTGTCTGTCTGTCTGTCTGTCCTCTTCCCCCTCCCTCCCCTGCCCCATCTCCCTCTGCCCCCTTCCCCACAGCTCTCCCCCCCCCTCCCCCCTCTCCTCCCCTTCTCAATCTCTCTCTCCTCACCCCTCTCCCTCTCCTCACCCCTCTCTCTCTCTCCCCCCCCTCCTCCTCCCACCCCACCTCCCTCCCCTTCCGTCCCCCACCCTCTCCCCACTCCTCCCCCTCCATCCACACTCTTCGCCCTCTACCCCCAACCCCATCTCCCTCCTCGCCTCCCCACATCTCTCTCCCTTCCTCCCACCCCTCTCTCCTCCCCCTCCATCTCCCTCTCCTCACCCCTCCCTCTCCTCCCCCCCCCCCATCCCTCCCCACCTCTATCCTCTCTAACGCACCCCCTTCCCTCTCTCTCTCCCCCCTTCCCCTACCCCCTCTGCCCCTCTTTCCACCACCCCTCCTACACCTCTCCCCCTCCCTCCCCACTCTTCCACTTCTCTCCCCCACTACCCCACCCCACTCTTTCCCCTCTCTCCCCCACCCCCTCCCTCCACAATCTTCCCCTTCCTTCCCCTACCCCAATCTCCCTCCTCCCCTATCCCTCCCCCATACCTCTCTCTCCCCTCCCCCCATTGCTCTCTCCTCCCCTCCCCCTCTCCATCTCCTCAGCCCTCTACCTCTCCTCCCCTCCACCCCCCACCCCATTTCTCCCTCCCCACTCTACCCCCCCTCCCACACTCTTCCCACTATCTCCTCCCCGACCCCATCTCCCTCCTCCCCTCCCTCCCCCCTACCTCTCTCCCCTCCCATCTCTCTTCCCTTCTCCCACCCCTCTCTCCTCCCCCCTCTCCATCTCCCTTGCCAAAGACATTCTTGCCATAGAGGGAGTACAGAGAAGGTTCACCAGACTGATTCCTGGGATGTCACGACTTTCATATGAAGAAAGACTGGATAGACTCGGCTTGTACTCGCTAGAATTTAGAAGATTGAGGGGGGATCTTATAGAAACTTACAACATTCTTAAGGGGTTGGACAGGCTAGATGCAGGAAGATTGTTCCCGATGTTGGAGAAGTACAGAACAAAGGGGTCACAGTTTAAGGATAAGGGGGAAATCTTCTAGGACCGAGATGAGAAAAACATTTTTCACAAGGAGAGTGGTGAATCTGTGGAATTCTCTGCCACAGAAGGTATTTGAGGCCAGTTCATTGGCTATATTTAAGAGGGAGTTAGATGTGGCCCTTGTGGCTAAAGGGATCGGGGGGTATGGAGAGAAGGCAGGTACTGGATACTGAGTTGGATGATCAGCCATGATCATATTGAATGGCGGTGCAGGCTCGAAGGGCCGAATGGCCTACTCCTGCAACTAATTTCTATGTTTCCCTCTCCTCACCCCTCTCCCCTCTCCCTCTCCCACCCATCCCTCTCTCCTCCACCCCCTTCACTCTCTATCCCACCCCTTCACTCTCTTCTCCCGCCCCCTTCACCCTATCCCTCTGTCCCTCTTCCACCACCCTCCCGTCTCTCCCCTCCCTCACAACTCTTCCACTTCTCTCCTCCCCCTCCCCCACCCACTCTTTTCCCCTCTCCCCCCACCTCTCTCCCCCTCTCCACACACTCTTTCCCCCTCCCTCCACACTCCTACCCCTCCCCCCTACCCCATCTCCCTCCTCCCCTCTTTCCCCCAACCCTCTCTCCCCCTCCCCATCCCTCTCCTCCCCCTCTCCCTCTCTTCACCCCCTCTCCCTCTCCTACCCCTCCCATCCCTCTCTCTCCCACTCACCTTCCCTCTCCCCCACCCCTCTACCCCCCCTCCTCCCCTCCTCTCTGCCCATGCCCCACACCTCTCTCCCCCTCCCCATCCCTCTCTCCTCCTCCCCCTCCCCTGTCCCTCTTCTCACCCCTCTCCTCCCCCTCCTCCTCCCACCCCATCCCTTTCTTCCCCCACCTCCCTTCCCCTCTCTCTCCCACCCCCTTCCCTCTCCCCACCCCATCCCACTCTTCCCCTTCCATCCACACTCTTCCTCCTCTCTCCCCTACCCCCACACATATCTCCCCCTCCCCTCTCTCTATCTCCCTGTCCTCAACCTTCTCCTCCTCCTCCTCCCACCCCAAACTTCTCTCCCCCCCTTCCCTCCCCCTCTCTACCCCAACTCCTTCATCCTACCCCTCTGTTCATCTTCCACCACTTCCCCCTTCTCCGTCTCCCTCCCCCACACCACACTCCCCCTCCCTCCCCCCCCCACCCCTTCCCACTACCCCTCTTCCATCACTGCCCCTACCCATCACCCCCCTCCCTTCACTTCCACTTCTCTCTTCTCCCCCCCCCTCCACTATCCCTCCCCTCTTACCCCTCTCATCCCACACCCTCTCCCCCTCCCTCCCTCCCTCCCCTCCCCATCCCCCCCACTCCCCCACACCTCTCTCCCCATCCCCCCCTCTCTCACCCCATACCCCGGTTTGTGCAGTATTTCTATTTGCGCTAAAACGATACATGATAGCGCAACAATTTTTCGCCAGGTTACTCACTGTTCTCCTGTGCTGCGAGTACAACAAGTTTTGTTCCGATCGGTGGTATATTGTAAAAGTTATCGAGCTTTTTAATCTTAAAATCTTAAAAACCGCGTGTGGGCAGATTCCTTCAGTCTGCGCCACGCAGATTGGTCTCTTCTCCTGTCAGTCAATGCCATGGCCGGGATGGCAACGCCCCTTCATGCCCCACCGGTGGCGGCCTGTCCCGCCACACTCACAAACTTCTCTCTCCCCTCCTCAAAGTAACGTCTATCGTGGGGGAGGGTTCAGGAGGCCCAGTGGAGGCCCTGGTCCCGTCTCTCTCTCCCTCATCACTCACCCCTCTCCCCTGCCTGCCCTCTGCGGCAATGGCGGTCCCGTCTAACCGGGTCCGTCTCCTCCGCTGCCGCCGTTGGGGTAACTCACCCTCACGACCTTCACGGAGGAAATCTTCTCCACCAGCTCATCGAAAGACATGGTGCCCACCCTGACGAACACCGACTACATCCCGCATCCCCCCCCCCCCCCCCCCCCCCCCCCCGCCCCGCGACCTGGCCCGGCCCAGCACGGCGGCGGCGGTGAGAAGGGCGGGGACGGGCCGAGAGGCAGCTGAACTCGACATCCGAGTGGGCAGAGGGAGGGAGTATCTGGCTGTAGAGTGGCCGAGCATTTTGTTACTCAAACTCACACACACACACGATGCAAACTGGTCCAATCGTCAAGTCAACGGGATCTAAACCACAGCTAACAATGAAGAACCGGGGGAGGAAGGAACTGCAGATGCTGCTTTTTATGGTTGGAGGGAGGGCGTGACTGAGGGTAGGGGAAAGGAGAGGGAGGAAAAGGTGACGGAGGGATTGGGGAAAGGAGGGGGAGGGGGAGGTGAGGAGGGAAAGGGGGGGGATTGAGGGAGAGGAAGGGGTAGGGAGGTAGAGGGGGGAAGTGGCAGAGGTGAGTGGAGAGGTGAGGGGAGGGGGAGGAGGGAATAGAGGGAGAGGAGGGGGGAGTGGGGGATAGAGGAGGGAGAGGAGGGGGGAGTGGGGGGAAGTAGGGAGGGGATAGAGGGATAGGAGGGGGGTAGGGAGGGGAGAGGAGTTAGGGAGGGAGGGAGTGACTGAGGGTAGGGGAAAGGAGAGGGAGAGGAGAGGAAGGCGGGAGTGGGGAGGGGCGGAGGAGAGGAGAAAGAGGAGTGAGGGTGAAGAGGAGGAGGAGGGAGTGCTGGGGGAAGAGGGGAAATGAGCCGCACCGGCGCAGTTGGGGGCTATGCGTGAGTGGTGCAATATTCCGTTGGGGGGACGAGTTGCGTTGGGGGGACGGGTTGCGTTGGGGGAACGGGTTGCATTGGGGGACCAGGCCTCCCGTGTGACAGGGACCCAACGGGTACAAATGAGTCTAGTAATGTGATAACATTCAATCTGCACTTTGAGAGAGAAAAGATGAAATCAGATGTGTTGGTATAAACAGTTGAGTAAAGGCAACTCCAGTGTTATGAGGGCGGAACTGGCTAAAGTTGTTTGGAAAGAGACCCCAACAGGAATGACGGTGGAGCAGCAATGGAAGTAATTTCTGGGAGTAATTCGGGAGATGCGGGACCTTTTCATCCCAAAGGGGAAGAAAGATTCTAGGGGAAGAATGAGGTGACCGTGGCTGACAAAGGAATTCAAGGACAGAATAAAAGTAGAAGTGCAGAAGAAATAATTAAATGAAAATAAGCTAGCCACTAATATAAAATAGGTATCAAAAGTTTCTTCTGATATATAAAGAGTAAAAGTGAGGCTTGAGTGGACGCTGGACCTCTGAAAAATGATGCTGGAGAAGTGATAATGTGGAATAAAGAAATGACAGAGGAATTGAATCATTTGTTTGCATCAGTCTTCATAAATTGTAAATTGTCCCTCGGGTGTGTAGGATAGTGTTAATGTGCAGGGTATCGCTGGTTGGCATGGACTCGGTGGGCCAAAGGGCCTGTTTCCATGCTGTGTCTCTAAACTAAACGAAAAGACAACGGGTTGATGCATCTGGCGGGGCTATTTGGTGAGCGCTGATGCAGGCAAACCCTCAGCAGCAGAAGATGAATATATCTGTGCTGCAAGATGAAATTCATTGCATCTTAGCACAACCTCAGTCATTGGTACCGTTGTCTATCTGCACAGAGTGTACCAGTATCCAAGAGAGTTCATTTGCACTCACTAAATGGAGCCTTCTGCCATCTATAGGAACACTAACCAAATGCAATTAGTAGCCTGCAGCAGAATATAACTGAGATGCACCAAGGGTTATCCAAACACAGACAAAAGTCTCTGTAGTGCGACAAGTCTACATAGAAACATAGAAAATAGGTGCAGGAGGAGGCCATTCGGCCCTTCGAGCCAGCAGCGCCATTCATTGTGATCATGGCTGATCATCCCCTATCAATAACCCGTGCCTGCCTTCTCCCCATATCCCTTGACTTCACTAGCCCCTAGAGCTCTATCTAACTCTCTCTGTGGCAGGGAATTCCATAAATTCACAACTCTCTGGGTGAAAAAGTTTTTTCTCACCTCAGTCCTAAATGACCTCCCCTTTATTCTAAGACTGTGGCCCCTGGTTCTGGACTCGCCCAACATTGGGAACATTTTTCCTGCATCTAGCTTGTCCAGTCCTTTTATAATTTTATATGTTTCTATAAGATACCCTCTCATCCTTCTAAACTCTAGTGAATACAAGCCTAGTCTTTTCAATCTTTCCTCATATGACAGTCTGTATATATCTGTACTTTATTCACACTGTTGCCTCACACCACCAGGGTCGACCCTGACTACAGGTACTTTCTGTGTGGAGTTTCCACGTTCTCCCTGTGACTGCGTGGCATTAAGTAGCTTTGTGCCACAGCACCCTAGTTTAGCCCCATGACTAGGATCACTGCGTTGGTTTTCTCTGGGTGCTCCAGTTTCCTCCTACATCCTAATGACATGTCGTTAATTGGCTTCTGTAAATTGCCCCCAGTGTGTAGGATGGGATAGCATAGAACAGGTGATTGATGGTCATCATGGACTCGATGGGCCAAATAGCTACTATCCACACTGTATCTCTGAACTAAACTGGGAGCATTTTGATGAAAATGTGGTATTTTTATGGCCATCATTATCAATACTAACATTGATTGATTATCAATATAGTAGATTTATTTAATTACTTTGATGTGAATTCTTCAGCTGCTGGGGTTAGATTTGAATTCATACTGTATCTTCAGAGCAAATGTTTCGGCCTCGCTTTACCCATCCAATAACACAATTTCAATGCACTTCAATTATAATGGGCAAGTTGTTTCTAAACTGCTAAGACTGGAGATGTTGAAGAACGCTGGTCACTTCAGTGTTGGAATAGAAGAGGGTAGACTTGCAGATTGGTATCTGCTCTTGGAGAAGGTTGGTATCTGCACCTGGAGAAACTTACTGGAGAACAGTGAACTGCAGCGGAAATCTAAAGCTAAATGAGCAGTAGCCTCTGGCGAAAGGATGGAAACCTCTCATCTTCTTAAACTGGAATAAATGCATAGGATTCAGTGCAAATTCTAGTAAAGCCATTTAGGAGTAGTTAGTGATCAGTTATTCCAACATAGTTTTAAAATCATTCTCACACTCCAGAACCACAAACCTATTTGCAAAACAGCTACATTTAATTTTTGCTCTAAATTGTGTTTTAACATTGTGATTCTTTTGTTATTTTCAAATGAACTTTTGATTTTCTGAAGTTGCATGTCACAGAGATGAATATTTCATTACTTTACCAGGGTTTTGTACGGAAGAACACTTTAGTGCAACTCCCTGGTTAAAGATCACTTTGGTCTGATGCCTGTGCAAAGTACTCATGTCCATGTAAGTTGAAGAGATGAAAAGTACAATGCTATCACATAACTAGAAACGGAAGAAACGCCATTTCATTAACGGAGCAGAAAGGAAAGAAGCTTAGACAAGGAAATGGAAATGGAAAGCGAAATCGACAGTGACATTTTGAGTCAGAATCTTTCTTCTCCAAGTTCCACTTTTGTTCCTCACGTGTTTTTGAGAGGGGCTACTAAAGTTCTCCTCAACGCCATTGAAACGCAGTGGGTTTTTAAAAAATATAGAACAATTAGAACAGCTTAGGCAAGCAAAGACCTGCAAACAATCATGATTTAAACATATATTCTATATTAATTCTGATTTTTTTTCCAGGGATAAATGTTGGATAGGACATGAAAAATAATTCTCCTATTCTCTGAACAACGTAAGGGATATTTTCTAGAGGTCTCCTCTGAACAGCAGCACATTCAGAAGTGCTTTTCTCCTTCAAGTCCTAAAGAATTTGAATGCATAACATTGCAAAGAGAGGAGAGAGTTTCACCACTGAGCAACAATGATGCTGGCAAGCTGAGGATACAAGTAGTTTCTCAACATTCTCCTAATATTCAGTGTTGTACAGAGAAGAATATTTAAGATTATAAAGACATGATGAAGGGAAACACATTGCACTGAAATAAATTGATAACTGATCATTTAATCCAGAATCACAGACACATCCCCGAGCAAATGTATCTTGTACTTTACAGAATAGAAACTGCCCTAAACTTGTTATTTGACAGTAAAGGAGCCGTTTACATGACGATATCATGTGGGTATGCCCTCTATTGGCCATTCGGTGTATTAGCAACTGATGGAATTCAAATCCAAAGCAACAAGGGGGGGAGGGGAGGGGAGGGGGTCAATCCTATTGGTCCCATTTACCTCACCTTTTATTCTTTCTGAATTAATCTTGACACTTGAACAAATTCATAGACAGGAAAGCTTTGGAGGCAAAATGCGTAGTCAGCAACGGCAGATGCTGGTTTACACAGAAGAGAGATACAAAATGCTGCAGTAACTCAGGGGGGCAGGCAGCATCTCTGGAGGAAAGGAGTAGGTGACACTTCAGGTCTAGACCGTTCTTCGGTCTGAAGAAGGGTATCAATCCGAAATGTCATCTATCCTCACCTGAAAGGCTGTCAGGTCTCCTTAAAACCTATTGCATTCCAGAGAAAACAATCCAAGGCTGTCCAAGCTCACCATTTAGCAAATACCCACCAAATTCAAGCATTATTCTGATCAACCTCTTCTGCACCCTTTCCAAAGCCTCCACATCCTTCCTGTAATGGGGAAACCAGAACCGCACACAAAACTCCAAATGTGGCCTGATCAAAGTTCTATAAAGCTGCATCATGACATCCGGACTCTTATACTCAATGCCCCAATCTATGAAAGCAAGCATATCATATGCCTTCTTTCTCCTTGTGTTGCCACTTACGGGGAGTTATGGACTTGGACCCCAAAATCACTAGGATTTGAGTATAGGAGCAGGAAGGTTCTAATGCAGTTGGACAGGGCCTTGGTGAGACCACACCTGGAATATTGTGTACAGTTTTGGTCTCCTAATCTGAGGAAAGACATTCTTGCCATAGAGGGAGTACAGCGAAGGTTCACCAGACTGATTCCTGGGATGTCAGGACTTTCATATGAAGTACGACTGGATAGACTCAGCTTGTACTCGCTAGAATTTAGAAGATTGAGGGGGGATCTTATAGAAACTTACAAAATTCTTAAGGGGTTGGACAGGCTAGATGCAGGAAGATTGTTCCCGATGTTGGAGAAGTCCAGAACACGGGCTCACAGTTTAAGAATAAGGGGGAAGTCTTTAGGACCGAGATGAGAAAAAACATTTTTCACAGAGAGTGGTGAATCTGTGGAATTCTCTGCCACAGAAGGTAGTTGAGGCCAGTTCATTGGCTATATTTAAGAGGGAGTTAGATGTGGCCCTTGTGGCTAAAGGGATCAGGGGGTATGGAGAAAAGGCAGGTACAGGATACTGAGTTGGATGATCAGCCATGATCATATTGAATGGCGGGGACGCGACTATTCTCTCAGTCGCGTCCTCGCCCCCCTTCTACCAGCTGGATTGGAGCGGCCTTCCTGCAGGGGAACGGGAACCGAACCAGAGGTACATCAGCGGCGGCGCAGTGCTGAAGTCATTGCAGAGCGGGCGATGCCTACCTGGATTGCCTTTTGGAGCTCCGGAGCGTTGGGCCGCTGCTCCAACATCGCTGAGCTGTGGTTGGAGAGCTCCCACCGCAGCCGGCGCTAAACAACATCGCAGAGTCCTGGGGTCCCTTTGCCCAACGTCGGACTTCCATCACCCCGGCGAGCGGACCTGAACATCGGGCCGCCCGTAGTGGCGACAGAGGAGGGCTCGGGGAGGCCCTGACCACGGGTGAACATCAGGAACATTAGAGGAGGATGACTGACTTTTGTTGCCTTCCCTCACAGTGGGAAACGTTTGATTCTGCTGTGTGGGGATGTTTTATGTTGAGCTCTATCGTGTGTTGTGTTCTTTATTTTTATTGTATGGCTGTATGGTGATCACATTTTACTGTGCCAACTGGCACACGTGACAAATAAATGTATCTTGTAGAGCAGGAATCACAGAGTGGGGGGCAGCGAGAGAGGATGTTGCTGAGCTCTAGTCGGAGGGAGAACTTCCTCAAAGTAGACCTCTAAGACTACGCTTTTATATCTTTCATTCATTTGTTCTATATCTCCCTACATAACCGTCTATATCTCTCGTTTCCATTTCCCCTTCTCTCAGTCTGACGAAGAGCCTCGACCCGAAACATCATCTATTCCGTTTCTCCAGAGATGCCGTCTGACCTACTACCGCTTTTTCTCTCTTTTGGTTTAATCCAGCATCTGCAGTTCCTTCCTACATGGATTAGTAATTGTGATGGACTAGGCGATGCCCACCACACTCTGTAATTATCTTCGTTCCTGGGCGTTTGAGTTGCCGTAGAAGGCTATGCCCAAAGGTCAGGGTGTGAGCCGACCTGCAGTCAGCACCTGAGGCACCAGCTACTGAGGCCACGTCTACCATACCTGTTCATTGATGCTACCCATCATTGATATCACATTCGACCAGGGCACCTGCCTCAGGGGATACACCATCTATGCCATTCCTCACCAGGAAACCCACAATTAATGCCAACTTAACTTTGCCCCCACCCACACCAGCACACCCACCATTTCCCCCTCCTAGACCATTGTCCCCACCTACACCATTACCCCACCCACACCAGCATACCCACCATTGCCTTCACCCCTACTGGACACCCACACCATTACACCCGCCCATACTGGGTCATCCATCATTGATGCCACCTACGCCTTTAGATTGCCTCCACCTACAACCAGGACACCCACCATTGCTCCCATCCACACCATTGCTCCCACAATACCAAATAACTTTATTTATCCCAGGAGGGAAATTGGTCTGCCGACAGTCATAAAACATACCAAGAAACATGAAATTAAAGCGATGAGTGGAAAGTACAGAATTGGGGATGTGCAAAGATTGGGGAGGGAGGGAGGGGACAGGGGGATGTGGAGTCAGTCTACCCCATGACAGAAGGGAGAGGAGTTGTACAGTTTGATAGACACAGGGAAAAAGGATCTCCTGTGGCGTTCGGTGCTGCATCTTGCTCAAGATACTCCTCAGGTTGACCAGTGTGTCATGGAGGGGGTGAGCTGCATTGTCCAAGATTCTCCACAGTTTGAGGAGCATCCTCCCCTCCAAGACCACCTCCAATGAATCCAACTCCACCTTCAGGACGGAGCCAGCCTTCCTGATGAGCTTGTTAATTCTGTAGGCGTCCGCGGCCTTCATAAGGTTCATTTATTGTCACATACACCAATTGGTGTAGTGAAATTTCACTGGCCAGGTCAGTCAAACAATTTAAAAAAAAGTAACAGACTCAAAAACACATTTTAACATAAAACATCCATCACAGTGACTCCTACACATTCCTCACTGTGATGGAAGGCGAAATAAAATTCAAGTCCTTCCCCTTTTGTTCTTCCTGGTGGGGGGCCTCAAGCCTCCCGGTGACAGGATGGTCTTGACTCCCGTAGCTGGTGGCGTTCGGGCACTCCGCGTCGAGGTGTTCAGCTCCTGCATTGGGGGGGTGGGGGATATCAGCTCCCCCGCGCAAGGCAATCGACCCTCGCGTCGGGGCTGGATGAACCTTTCTGTGGCATTGGAGCTCCCAACTAGCCTCTCCCGAGACTATGAGCCATGATGGTATGTCCGCAGGCCGCGGTGGGAGCGATCCCAGGCAAGGGATCCGCTCCGATGTTAAGTCTGTGCCCCGCGGTAGGGCTCATGACAGTCTGAGGCGGCTCCCAGCTCCAGTGATGCTAGGACGCAGAGCCCGGAGAATGTGATCGGAAAAATGATCACATCTCCGAGAAGGTAAGAACCTGAAAAAAAAAGTTTCCCCCGACCCCCTCCCCCCCCACATAAAACAAACTGAAGAACATTAAAACCAACTTTAAACAAATCCTAAAAATAACAAAAAGGATGAAAAAACGAAGACTGCCGGCAGGGCTGCCATCTCCCTCCTCTGGCGCCCCCGTGCAATTCGTCCTTCGTCCTGCTACCCCAGTACACGACAACGAAGAAGATGGCACTGGGCACCACCAATTGATAGAACATCTGCAGCATCTTACTGCAGGCGTTGAAAGAGCAGAGCCTCCTCAGAAAGTACAGATGGCTCTGTTCCTTCTTATCCAATGCCTCAGCGTTCCTGGACCAGTCCAGTTTACTGTCCATGTAAACTCCAAGGTACTTATACTCCTTGGTAAATTGCACATTCACACCTTTGATGGAGACAGGGGTGTTCGTCTCCTCCGAAAGACCACCATTCATTTCTTAGTCTTGTCAGTGTTGAGCAGCGGATGATTCAGCCCACACCACTCAACAAAGTCGTTGACTAAACCTAATTCAGCTTCCCGCTCCTCACCGATGCAGCCTACAATTGCAGTCATCCAAAAACTACAGGTCGTAGGAGTCTGAGTTGTATCTGAAGTCCGAGCAGTAGATGGTGAACAGGAAGGTAGAGAGGACTGTCCCCTGTGGGGCCCGTGTTGCTCACTACTATGTCCGAGACACAGTTCTATAGCCTGACATATTGTGGTCTTCGTCAATTTGCTCCCGAGCAGAGCATGCCGGATGGTGTTAATAGCACAGAAGTCAAAACACATGACTCTCACAGTGGTCCCTGGCTTATCCAGGTGAGCAAATGAACGATGGAGCAGGTGGATGATGGCGTCCTCCACCCCCATCTTTATTTGGTAAGCGAACTGCAGGGGGTCCAAGTAGGGTTTAAACAGGGGTCACTGAGTGAAAGCCAGCCCCTCCAGGGATTTCATGTGTGAGGTCAGCGCCACCTGTCTGTAGTCATTGGAGGAGCCAGGATGCGTCCTCTTTGGTACAGGAATCAAGCAGGATGTCTTCCACATCACAGGAACCTTCTCCTGGCTCAGGTTCAAGATATGCTGGAGTACTCTGCACAAATGGCTGGCACACTCCTTGAGCACCATAGGGCCGACACCATCGGGACCTGTGGCTTTGCCTGGGCGGAGTCTGCTCAGCTCTTTCCTCACCTGCTCAGCCTTGATGGTCAGGCATGGCCAGAAATCCTGGGGGGTACGAGGGAGAGGGGCATGGTCCCCCCCCCCCCCCCATGCTTTGAGAGGTGGGGGGCAATCCCCCTCATGTTTTGTAATCCGGACTTTATCAGACGCTTTCTAAGGGCTGAAAAATTAAACTGCTGCATCAAGGCAATCGTGGCTCCCGATGTTGAAGCCCCCGCCGGCCGATGAAAGGCCCCACGATTCGGGGCGGTGAAGCTGCTGTTGCTAGAGTTCGGAGTTGGTCACCAACCAGGTCAGCTCCCGATGTTACCGTCCACACGGCCCACGGCCGAAGCCTCACGTGTGAGCGCATGCGCACGCGTGTGTGTACGCATGCGGATGCTCGCCCACGCCCGCCAAGGAATTGTATTGTATTGTATATCTTTATTGTCATTTCCTGAGTATTCGCATACCCAGAGGAAACAAAAAAACGTTACTCAACCAGTGTCCATTCAGTGTGCATGAAAAATAAATAGAAATAAAAAAAAAATACATGTATCATGAACAAATTTAACACTCTACTAAACATTCAACAGGCGTTCCGACCGGCAGCGGCACAACAGTGGCTCTGCTGCAGTGTGGGGGTTTGTGCGCGATACTTGGCAGGGGGCAAAGTCCATTTAGCAGTCTTATAGCCTGTGGGAAGAAGCTGAGGAGCATCCTGCTGGTTTTGCAGCTAATGCTCCTGTACCTCTTCCCAGATGGCAGGATGGAGAAAATGTCATGCGATGGGTGGTAAGGGTCTTTGATGATGGAGATGGCTCTGCTGATACATCTCTTCCTGTATATGTCCAGCAGGAAGGGGAGTGGAGCACCAATAATCCTGCTGGCGGTCTTCACTATCCTGTCTAGTTGGTGCCGTTCGTACGCCTTGCAGCTCCCGAACCAGGAAGTGATGCCGTAGGTCAATGTGCTCTCGACAGTCCCCCTATAAAAAGTCCGTAGGTGTGTAGTGGGGAGGCCTGCTTTACGTAGTCTTTGGAGAGGGTGAAGTCGCTGCTGGGCTCTTTTGACCAGAGCTGTGGTGTTGGCCGTGGACGTCTGGTCATCAGACAGATGTAGTCCTAGGAACTTCATGCTGCTGACCCTTTCCACATCAGATCCGTCGATGTGCAGAGGTGTATGGTGTTGTTTCCCCGCCCTCCTGAAGTCAACCACCATCTCCTTAGTTTTTCCCACGTTAAGAATGAGGTTGTGGGATTTGCACCAACCTGTGAGCAGCTCCACCTCCATCCTGTACGCCGATTCATCATTGTCACTGATGAGACCCACCACTGTTGTGTCATCAGCGAACTTGTTGATGAAGTTGTTATCGAGTCTGGCAGTACAGTCGTGTGTCAGCAGACTAAACAGAAGACTAAATTGTGTCCCCCCCATGTTTTGTTAGCGATTTCCGTGCCTGTGGTCAGGTGCGACAAAGAAATGGCAGAGGAAGTGGACCAGGATGATTGAGGGGGGGGGGTGTTGGGGGGGGGGGGGTGTCTGTCGGGGAGCAAATGGGAGGGTGGGCTGAGGCCCCACCATCAAATCTATTAAAAAAACAGGTTTAGCTCAGTGGCCCAGTCCTGATTGCTTGCCCTCCCTAGGCTACTGGTCAGCTTGCATCCTGTAATGCTCCTCATACCGCTCCACACATCCCTCATGTTGTTCTGCTGACGTTTCTGCTCCAGTGGTTGTCCTCGACCTGTCTTAGTCTCACCTTCAGATCTTTTTGTATCACCTACACCATTGCCCCCAGCCACACCACTACCCCACCCACACCAGGACCAACACCATTACCTACATCAAGATGCCCGTCATTTTTCCACCTACACCATTGCCTCTTCTTACACCAATACATTCACCATTGCCCCCATCTACACCAGGACAAATTGATCGACTGGGCTTATATCCACTGGAATTATTAACCTTATAGAAACATATCAAATTTTTAAGGGATTGGGCAGGCTGGATGAAGGAAAAATGTTCCCCATGTTGGGGGAAGTCCAGAACCAGGGGTCACAGTTTAAGAATAAGGGGCAGGCCATTTAGGATGGAGATGAGGAAAAACATTTTCAGCCAGAGAGTTTTGAATCTGTGGAATTCTCTGCCACAGATGGCAGTGGAGGCAAATTCACTAGATGTATTCAAGAGAGAGTTAGATGTAGCTCTTAGGGCTAACGGTATCAAGGAATATGGGGGGAAAGCAGAAATAGGGTACTGATGCTGGATGATCAGCCATTGATCATATTGAATAGCAGTGCTGGCTCAAAGGGCCGAATGGCTACTCCTGCACCTATTTTCTATGCTTCTATGACACCCACCATTGATGCCACTGCTCATCAAGACGCCCATCATTAATGCCACCGCTCACTAGTACACCCACCATTGCCCCCACATATCAGGACACCCACCATTGATACCATCCCTCACCAGGATACCCACCATTGATATCACCTATACCTGGGCACCCATGATTGATGCCACCTGTACCTGGGCACCCACCATTGATGCCACCTGTACCTGGACACCCACCATTGATGCCACCTGTACCTGGGCACCCACCATTGATGCCACCTATACCAGGACATACACCATTAATGCCACCTGTACCAGGACACCCACCATTGATGCCACCTATACCAGGACATACACCATTAATGCCACCTGTACCTGGACATCCACCATTGATGCCACCTGTACCAGGACACCCACCATTGATGCCACCTGTACCTGGACATCCACCATTGATGCCACCTGTACCTTGATATCCACCTGTACCAGGACACCCACCATTGATGCCACCTGTACCAGGACACCCACCATTGATGCCACCTATACCAGGACATCCACCATTGATGCCACCTATACCAGGACATCCACCATTGATGCCACCCTATACCAGGGCACCCACCATTGATGCCACCTGTACCAGGACACCCACCATTGATGCCACCTGTACCTGGACATCCACCATTGATGCCACCTGTACCTGGACATCCACCATTGATGCCACCCCTCACCAGGACACCCACCATTGATGCCACCTGTACCTGGACATACACCATTAATGCCACCTGTACCAGGACACCCACCATTGATGCCACCTATACCAGTACATCCACCATTGATACCACCTGTACCTGGACATCCACCATTGATGCCACATACACCAGGACACCTACCATTGATGCCACCTGTACCAGGGCATCCCCCATTGATGCCACCTATAGCAGTACATCCCCCATTGATGCCACCTGTACCTGGACATCCCCCATTGATGCCACCTGTACCAGTACATCCCCCATTGATACCACCTGTACCGGCACCGCCACCATTGCTCCCCCCCGCTCTGTGACGTAAAGGAGGCGTTCCACGGCCGCTCTGGCCCCGCCCCCGGTGCTGGAGTCGGGCGGCGGTGGCGGCGGCGCTGTCTGTTCACCGGCTGCTGAGGGCGGGATGGCGGAGCGGGCGGACAGCAGCAACAGTAGTAGCAACTGCTCCATGGGGGAGGTGGGCGGTGCGGCGGCGGCGGCGGCAGCAGCAGCTGGCGGTGGGATGGACGACTGCTCGTTTGCGGAGACGGACGACTGCACGACCCGCCACCTGGCGCTGACACTGCGCGTGGACTTCCCGGGCCGGCGGTTGGAGGCGCGCGCCGCGCTGACGGTTGAAGCCCAGCGGGACGGGCTGACGCGTGTGGTAGGCGCGGGGCCACAGGGGGGGAGGTGGGCGGCGGCGCGGCGGAGCTCTGCCCTGGGGACCCTGGGGACGGACAGTGCGGCGGAGCTCTGGGGACCGACAGTGCGGCGGAGCTCTGCCCTGGGGACCGACCGTGCGGCGGAGCTCTGCCCTGGGGACCGACAGTGCCTTGTGAGACCGACCGTGCGGCGGAGCTCAACCGTTTAGTTGGAGCTCTTCCCCGGGGCGGGTTAACGGAGCTCTTCCCCAGAACCGCCGGCGGGTTAACGGAGCTCCTCCCCGGGGCCGTGACCGTTTAGCGGAGCTCTTCACCCGAGCCCGGCGGCGGCATAGTACATAATGAATTTCATCCCCTGTGATTTAGGATTATTTACCAGAGGTCTTCCCGTGGTTTGTTACCGTTTAGCGGAGCTCTTCCCCGGAATCACTGCACCCCACTCTCACGGCTCCTCTCGGCTGCTGACCCCGGTTCCTTGCAGCCGAGGGAGCATTGAGCGGGGTTGATGCTGGCTGGCACCTTGAATGTGGGGAGAGTTGTTCTTGTCTGTTGGTCTACTCATCACGCTTAGATCAGCCTTGTTGTCATTTTTGCAGCCATTGTTATTTATTTGAAAACAAATCAAGTTTACTGTCCTATGCACTAGTAGATGAGGTACAGAGTCGTCAACACTTTAAATCCCCCCTCCCATTCCCAACCTGACCTTTATGTCCTGGGCCTCCTCCATTGTCGGAGTGAAGCCCAGCGCAAGCTTGCACCCCAGCATTGACCTCTAATTTCAAATAGCCCTTGCTTTTCCTCTCTCTCCATCCCCTTCCCCTTCCCAGTTCTCCCACCAGTCTTTGACTACATTTTATCTCAATCCCACCCACTCCCCAGACATCAATCTGAAGAAGGGTCTCAACCCAAAACCACCCATTCCGTCTCTCCAGAGGTGCTGCCTATCCCGCTTAGTTACTCTGGCATTTTGTGCCGATCTTAGGTGAGGTACAGTTACCTTGCTTTGAAATATTTAATAAATATGTAGGCCGACCATTGTCAAAAAGAACACACGATGACTGAATGAGAGTTAAGTTATTTTGATCACTAAATCCTAATCACTAAACACCCCTACACTAGCACTAACCTACACTAAGGACAACTTACAATTTTTACTGAACCCAATTAACCTACAATCCTGTCCATCTTTGGAATGTGGGGGGAAACTGGAGTACCTAGAGAAAACTCACGCTGTCACAGGGAGAACATACAAACTTCGTACAGACAGCACCTGTGGCCAGGTCGAAACGGGGTCACTGGCACTATCAGGCAGCAACTCTACCACTGCTCCACCATCTCGCCCATCTTTTCCAGATTTGCTCCTGGAAACAGTATAACTCGGGCCTCCTGTCAGTCGGATAGCACACTGGTGTTCCGGTTGCCTCCCGCATCCCAAAGATTTGTGGGTTAATTGGGTTGGTTTATTAGCCTTTAAAATGTCCCTTAGCGTTGATACAACAGTGGAGTAACATACAAAAAGTATGAAGAAGTGATTGATTATCGTTGTGGACGGGGGGGCTTCAGGACGTGTTTCTACGCTATATCTTTCAATCACTCAATCGGACAGTGCTCCCACTTAATTGTCTCAATCCTGGGTTGATCCTGACCTCTGCCACTTTGTGTAGAATTTGCATATTCTCCTTGTGACCAAAAACGCAGATTGCCCATTTCTTTTGGGTGGTACAGTGGAGCAGCTGGTAGAGCTGCTGCCTCATTGCCATGCATTTGGGTTTGATCTTGACGTCTGGTGTTGACTGTGTGAAGGTTTCACGCACTCCATGTGACCACATGGGTTTCCTCCAGGTGCTCTGGTTTTCTCGCTCATCCCAAAGACATGTGGGTTTGTAGGTTAATTGGCTTCAAAAGGAAAAATGCCCTGAGTGTGTAGGGAGTAGATGAGAAAGTGGGATAACATAGAACTAATGTGAATGGGTAATCAGTGCACATGGACGGCCAAATAACTCGTTTCCATGTTGCATCTCTAAACAAAAATAACTTAGATTCTTGATTAGTACAGGTGTCCGAGGTTATAGTGAAAAGGCAGGAGAATGGGATTAGTAGGGAGAGATAGTTCAGCCATGATTGAATGGCGGAGTAGACCAAATGGCCTATTCCTATCACTTATGAGATGAGAGGTAGTGGTAATGGAGTCGCATGAAACTGCAGATACTGGAATCTTGAGCATAAAACAAGTGCTGGCAGAACTCGGTGGGTCAGGCAGAATCTGTGGAAGGAATGGATAGACAATATTTTGGGTCAGGATCCTTCAGACTAAAATTTCAGAGTGAAATGTATAGATCCTGTCCCCATTCACCCATATCCCTTCAAGTTTACATTTCACTTCCCTCCTCTCCTTATGCGACATCCTTTTGTCTCCATTTCACCTATCGCATTTGTAATTTTACTCCACTCATCAGCCAATTCACCACCTGTATCCACCTATCACATGTTCGGCTCCCATCTGATCTCTCTCCTCTAGCTTTCTCACCAATTCCAGTCAGTCTGAAAAAGGGTCCCAACCCGAAATGTCATCTGGTCATTTATCCACAGAAACTGCCTTCTGAGTTTCTTCAGCACTGTATCTTTTGCTCAGTGAGTTAATAGACATCTGAGAGCAAATGGCTTTCAAGGTGGAGGGATGGAATTGATGAGGCTCAATGGCTGAGTAACCACCAAATATTATAAAAGCATAAAATATAATCAATTACCTTTTTTACATTAAGATTCCCCTGCGAGTGGGAGAGTCGAGGATCAGAGCCTCAGAATTAAAGGACATTCCTTTAGGAAGGCGATGAGGAGGAATTTCTTTAGTCCGAGCGTGGTGAATCTGGAATTCATAGCCAGAGAAGAATGTGGCGGCCAAGTCAATTAATATTTTTACAGCAGAGATAGATAGATTCTTGTATGGGTGTCAAGGGTTATGGGGGAAGGCGGGAGATTGGGGTTAAGAGGGATAGATCAGCCATGATTGAATGGCAGGATAGACTTGATGGGCTGAATGGCCTAATTCTGCTATCACTTTCTCTCATTTCAAACTTTAAGGTTCGGAGGGGCAGGGATAATTTTAGTAAATAAATAATTTCTCAAGATGGTTAAAACCTGGAACTCTGCAAGAGGGAATGCTAGAAGCAGGGCTTTGCAACTTTCTTTAGATGAGCACTTGATATGCTATGACCTTTCAGTGCATTGGCTGGCTTTGGGGAAATTGTATTTATGTAGACAGGTACTTGATCTGGCACAGGTTTGTGTTTTTATATGCTATGTGACTCATCTCGTGTATGCATAGGAGGACTTGATAGTATGAATAGCAAGCGAAATTAAGAAGCAGTTATCGAACAGGTAGTTTTACTTTCATCGATGGTGCCTATATGCTGCACCTACTGTTTTGTTTCAGTAAATTCATTCTCCCTGAGGCTTTCCCTCCTATACAATCTCCTGTCAGATATAATCTTCAGCAAAACTGAAAGTGTTGTGCTAACTCAGCAGGTCAGGCAGCATCCCTGTATGACATGGCAAATGTTTCCTGGTACTCAAACTTAGCATTATCTCTTATACCGTGAAATGCACATATAGCTCCAGCAGTTACTGAAGAAACTGTCTTCATTTAAGTATGCTCAAACAATTGGCTATGCTAAAATTTGAGAGTTATGGCAAAATGTTCCCTTTTAAACTTCAATTTATGTATTGTCAATGGAATATTATTTGCTCCTTTTTTGATAACTGCATGACCAAAATCATTGATAAACAATAGAATTAATTGGAAAGATTTTTGTTAATTCAACCACAAGCAAATGTCTCTAGTTCTTCTCATCGGCCAGTCCTATGGATGGGAGTTTTGCCAAAGTTATATCAGAATCTCCGTGATAAGTCTCTGTGAAATAGCATTTTCTGCAAAGTAAGCAGTGGGGGTAATTTTGACAAAACCTTCTGCTGGATTGACCCTTGAGTCAAGAACTTTGATTTATTATCTTTCTGAATTGCGCTAATGTGCAAAAAAGGGTAATAAATCGTAGACTTTTTACAATGTAATAAAGTATGCATTTCAACAGTTTATTATCTCTTATCTTTCCAAATGCTAAAGTTTGGATAAATAAATCTCTCTGTCAAAATGGTGCAACAGGTCTCCCCTGGGTAATACACAGATAACATTCCCAAATCTTGGTAATACACAGGTAACATTCCCAATCTTGGTTATTCCTTAATTCATGTAGCAGTAGGCAGCTTTCTATCATTTCTTGGAGAAAAACAATCAGAAATGAGCTAACTACTAAGGCCTTTAGTAACCGGAAGGCAAGTTTCTGAATCTGGTGGTATGCAACTTCAGACTGGTGGTATGAACTTCAGGCTTCTGCACCAATGAGAAAAAACTCCTTACCCTGATGGTGGGAGATCTTTGATGATGGATGCCGTTACCTTGAAAGAACATATATGGGTGTTTCTGTTAATAAGGGTACCAACCTGTAATATGGGTGGCCAAATTTGAAATTTATTAAATCATAATGAAATACCACAGGATTAAAAATGGGCCTATCTATGATCCTTTTGAGCTAATTTGAGATCAATATCAATCTAAATTTGACCAAAATGTAATACTTTCAACATTTGAAGGAAAAAAACAAGAATTTTTATTTTAATAAAACATATAAGACATATGGGACACTTACTGATTTCAAAGCTCCCTGGCGAAATGTCGGAACCTAACCATCACGTGGCCTGTAGTTCACTCCAGGGTCATTATAATCGCGTTGTTTGAATTTTTTTTAAACGAGTGCAAAAAAAAGTTATAACGCTATAAATAGCATTGACAACGGGAGGGACAACAGAACGAGACATTGTGAAAATAGGTGAGCAAACCCAGATTTTAAGTTCTATTCATTATTAAGTATTTCAATGGAAAGCTTAAACACAAGACATAAACAATTAAAAAAAGACAATAAATATAAAAACGGTTCACAGGTGACCCATTTCACACATGACGACAGGGGCACCTACTACTACTTCTGCTGCAAAAACTTGGGACATCAGAAAACCATCTAATTGGGTGTTAATGATAAAAATCATAAGCATAATCAGAATTTGACTTTCATAGAGTTATTTAATTGCAAAATTAATATAATCTTTCTGGTATAAATTAGCCTAAGGATTTGATGAAATCCTGCTTGAAAAATATCACAAAAAAATGCAAGAAAACACAGTTACATATCTGATATTTCTTCATAAAAACAGATTTATTTATTTTTGCTTCAACTCATTATTTGGTTATACACCATGATCTATACTACCTAAAAAACAGGATATGAAACAAAGGGAATATTACATTAAAAAAAAACAGGAAAATAATCTGGATGTTTCACTACAGAGTGCTGTATTTACGGAAGCACCCATATATAGATGCTTTTGATGGTGTGGAGGTCTGTGTCCGTGACGGACTGGGCTGAGTCTATCACTCACTGCGACCTCTTGCATTACTGTATATTGGCATTGCCGTACCAGACCACAAGTTAGTACTTTCTCCGTGGATTGTCACCTTGTCGTGGTGGAGAGGCTTGTGTGGTCCACTGAAAGTTAGCTACTGGTTCTCCGTGGATTGTCACCTTGAAAGCGAATGGTATGTTAGCTTTCATTGCAAAAGGATTTGAGTATAGGAGCAGAGAGGTTCTACTGCAAAGGGTCTTGGCCATCGTGGGTGGAGATTGGAGAGGCTTGTGTGGTCCTGAGATCCTGAATGTGATGCAGTCTGGAGCTATGCTCCTGGTAGGATCACCCATGGCGGTAAGGTCGAGGATTCCTGGGAGGTCCAGGACTGGAGGACTGGATAGACTTGGTTTATACTCTCTGAATTTAGAAGAAGAGGGGCGATCCAACCTAATGCAGGAAGACCTCCCGAATGGTGGAGGACAGGGGGCTTAAGGATAAAGGATGATGGAGATGACTTTTTTTAGTGGTGAATCTCTGCCACAGAGGGTAGTTGAGGCCAGTCACAACGGCTAAGGGGAAGGCGGATGAAGGCAGGCGGCAGCATGAAAAGGAGGCTCGAAGGGCCGAATCCACGGTCTTCTTGGTTTCCAGGCCACTGGATTCTGACCCAGATCTGTCAAGGACCATGTGGTGGCTGTCTGTGCTGTCTGTGCACCAGTCTCCCCACGTTAAATAAAGGCACGCACAGGCGTGAGAGGACAGTCCTACTCGTTTCGAGTGACTGCCAATGATGATTTTCTACAGTACATCTGTAGAAGTATGTTATGGTATTTGGTGACTTGTTGACTCTCTTTAAACATAAGAATTAGTCTAACATATCTCCTCATGTAATTGTAACATGTGCTGACTATACACAAAATTCTGTAGTAACTCAGCGGGTGAGGCAGCATCTCTAGAAAGAAGGAATAGGCGACATTTCGGGTCGAGACCCTTCTTCAGACCTGACCCGAAACATCGCCCATTCCTTCTCTCTAGAGATGCTGCCTCACCCGCTGAGTTACCCCAAGCATTTGGTGTCCATCTTCGATTTAAACCAGTATTTGCAGTTCTTTCTTACATATGCTGGCAATAATTTGTCTTACTGTTAGACTTGTAGTAAATTGGCAATGCTATCTTTAAGGGCAGCATTGGTTTTCCATGTGTTCAACAAGGAGCTTAAACTTGAAATCTTTACTTCCAAACCTCTAGGAAACGAGGATCAAACAGTCCTTAACCTCTCCAAATCCTAGGCTAGAGATCTCAGTGTTGAGATATGAAGCTTTGTTTTGGTATTCTCTTCCAATTCAGTATTATCTCATTGAAATTAAATGCCTGATTGGGCGCAAAGCTGTCTTTATAATCTTCTGTGGAACAAAATCTGAAACTAATTCCATCTAAATGGGTTTATAGTTTCATTATGCCAAGCAAACAAAACAAAATATTTGCTATGTTAGTTTTGAGAGTTTTTGTTTATATAAAATGACACACCCAATAACAGGCAGTTTCATAAGTGAGGAGCAGAATTAGTTAATTCGGCCCATCAAGTCAATTCTGCCATTCAATCATGGCTGATCTATCTTTCCCTCTTAACCCCATTCTCCCACCTTCTCCCCATAACCCCGGACACCCGTACTAATCAAGAGAATCTGTCGATATCTGCCTTAAAAATATCTATTGACGTGGCCTCCGCGGTCGTCTGTGGCATTTAATTCCACAGATTCATCTAGTTTGATGAGCTAGATCCAGTTACTCACAGGTACCTATAGTCTGAAAATTAGGCCTACTTGCACATTAATGATCCTCCATTGCCAATGTGTTATGTCTTAATTACTTTTGCCTTCTCATTGAAGGACAGGCAAGCAGTGATACAGAATAAAAGCATATGGAGGTCAATTCACAAGTTCTTTAAGATTATCCTTTTGTGTACCACCTGTAGGAAGGAAGGTAATGGTGAATTTGTAGATATCGGGAGTGTGTGTGTTTTCCATATTTTACCCAGAGTGTGTAGGTTGGATTCATTTTTGAAAGAAAATCAAATGGACAATATTAAAAGCATAATGCTCTGTGGCTAAATTATCTTTAGAAGCAAGGATGCACCAGCAGAGAGTTATTTTATTTATTTAATGGGTTGTACAATATTGAACTGGCTAGCTAGATTGTTTCATGTCTTTTAAGATTCATCAGTGTTGGAATGGCAAATTCCCTTTCCTAGAGGACAAATATGAACCTGTTTAAATGTCTGTGTTCATGTATTATCTGCCACACTTTGTCCTGCCCATCCTCTCTTACAAGTTTCTTCACTCCCCACTTCCCTCACCCTACAGTCTGAAGAAGGGTCCCGACTAAATGTCTCCTTTCCATGTTCTTCAGGGATGCTACCTGACCTGCTGAGTTACTCCAGTGCTTCATTTTTTTAAAAATAAAGCAGCATCTACAGACCCTTGTTTCTACAGTATTTTTACATTATATGTGCCAAGTCATCATGTGGCAAAGTTGACAATGGGTTTCTTGAAGCCATTATTATTGTATGGATGAAAATGTTTGTAAGAATGCTACTTGGGTGTAGAAGGTGAGAACTGATAACCTGATGGTCTAAAATTATGTTGAGCAGTGAGATGTGATGAGAAATGGTAGGTGTTGCAAAAGCAGGTGCTGTGCAAGATGTGAAATGTTGCAGCAAATGAAACTTTAAGCCCTCATTGTCATGAAAAAACATGAAGTGATTGCTTACTAACTAGGGGTGGACCTGGATGGTATTGCTCTTGTTGATTTGGTAATAGCACCTTGTTGTTCGACCTTTTTATGAAATGCTTAAATCCCAGAGAGCTGATGTATACAGTTTGGATTGGGTGTAGCTCTGTTAAGAGCAAAAATGAAACCAATTCCTTCTAAATGGGTTGAAAGTTTCATAATGAGAAGCAAACAAAATATTTGCCATGTTATTTTTGCGAGTTTTTGTTTATATAAAGTGGCACACCCCGTAACAAAGTGGCAGCCTGATGGGTTAAGATCCTGTAACTCATAGCGTTACATGTAGTCTGAAGTGTGGGTATACTTGCATGCACATGATTTTGTCCCCCAGTGTTAAAGCAAGGCAGTTTTGAAAATGTGCTTGGGATACAATTTTACCTGAGTCACCCTGAACACTCAGTCGTCATAATTCGTGTGATGGTGAAATATTCTTTTAAAAGGTAATGTGTAACATTTTTACACAAGACAAGGCATTTTTTAAATCCAGCATAAAAATATCGCTGCTAGATAAAAATATCGCTGCTAGATGAAGGGAGAGGCTTCAGAGGGTAACCAGGACAGCGCAGAGGATCATTGGCTGCCCTCTCCCCTCCCTGATGGACATCTACACCTCCCGCTGCCTTAGCAGGGCAAAGAAGATCATCAAAGACAGCTCCCATCCTGCGTTTGGACTGTTCGACCTGCTGCCCTCTGGAAGGCGCTATAGGTGCATCAAATCCAGGACAAACAGACTCAGGAATAGTTGCTTTCCGAGAATTATATCTACCATAAATTCAAATTCACACATGCACTGACTACACCGCCCAACACGGACTTCCATCTGTATATATGTATATATGATATATGTATATATGTCCCCCCCCCCCCATCTCCCTTCTGTTTTTTTTTTTTTTTTTTTTTTTTTTTTTTTTTTTTTTTTTTTTTTTTTTTTTTCTGTTTCTGTTTTTGTTTTTTGTGCTAAATTGTATGTATGCACTGAGTACGAGCAGCTTTCAGTTTCACTGTACATGTATAGTGACAATAAATGGCATATCTATATCTATATCTAGATCACTTGCTCCAATTATTTTTTGACAACATATTTTTGCTTTGCGAGGTACATGAACATTCAATGTTTCAATTGGGTGAAATGTCTTAATTACCTCGGCTTTCGCATTGAAGGACAGGCAAGTAGTAATACAGAATAAAAGCACAAAGAGGCCCATTCACAAGTTCTTTAAAATTATATTGTGTACCTTTAGTATGGAAAGTCATTTTGAATTTGTAGATAATGGGAGGAGAATTGTTTTTATTTTAAAGTGTGGTGTTTTCTATAATTTATCCACAGTGTGTAGGCTGAGCATTTTTTTTAAATAAAATGAAATATTATAAGCGTAATACTTTATAGCTAAATTGTAATTAGAAGCAAGGGTGCTCCAGCAGAAAGAGCAGCAATGGGATGTACAATATTCAACAGGCTAGCTCAGTTATTTCAGATGCCGTTTCAGATTCATCAGTGTTGGAATGGCAGATATGCTTTCCAGTACGAGCCAGTTGTATGATGAGAACAATTTGGTTGTTTTATTGGTTACCATTACTGTTAACAGCTTTTCTCTAGACTTGTATAATTTCTTGAATTCGATTTTCCCATTCAATTTTAAAAATTCTGAAATTCGAATCCTTTGCTGGATCTTTAGGCTTTTGTATACTTATCCACTAACATAATTGCTATGCAGCTGAGCTCTTGGGTTGTTCAGAAGTAAGACGAGTGGAATATAGCGTTGAAAACTTCAGAACAGGATTTCTGTCTTTTCCCAATGTATTCATAAATTATGTTATTGTATTTTGCCCTTCCGGAAAGGCTGTAGTAGTATTGGAATTCATGGATGTAGGGGCCCTGCTATGGTTACTCAGATTGGCAAATCCTGTTAAGATCAGCCACGTTATTTTAATATATTTCGAAAAGCTGAAATGACGTTACAGGCACCTCGCATTTTACGTGGGGGTTACGTTCCTGAAAAGCAGCAGGTAATTTAAAAATGTGTAAATTAAGCATATGCATTTAAACATGCATAAATTTGCGCGCGTTATTTAAAAAATAACATGCACGTAAGTTACATTTTGGTATTAATTAAAAAAGCAAGTGATTTCAAAATACACAAAGCAATCACACGTAGAACACAACTACATCACTCCAATCATAGTGCATTCCATTCATCCTTTTTTTTGTTCCTTCTCTAGAATTGATGCTAAACTTAGTCCACTAACTTTCTGTTATTTCGTTATCCTCTTATGGGAGACATTCATGATGTTTTATTCAAAGGAAAAAATCCTTTTTCTGGAGTCAGAGGAAAAATGACCACAATTCTTGCATTTTTCTCCATCCTCATATACTTTGTTCAAATTAAATATCTGCTTGTATATTATTTAAAATGTTGCTCTGTTCACAGTCATGCATCTGTCAATTTATGTTCATAATAGGTTTAATGTTGTACCAAGTAAGATGGAAGTAAGCTTGGTAAATTCATTGTGGAAAGCCACCATTTTTGTTAAATGAAAAACTGGAAGTTTCAAAATGGGATGCTTTGTTAACACAGAAGGTGGTTTTGTTTGTATAAAAACTTTTCTTACATTCTAAAAAGTGAGTAGGAAGGTATTGCAGATGCTGGTTTACACCGAAGATAGACACAAGATGCTGGAGTAACTCAACGTGAAGAAGGGTCTTGACCCGAAACGTCACCCATTCCCTCTCTCTCTCGAGATGCTGCCTGTTCCACTGAGTTACTCCAGCTTTTTGTGTCTATCTAAAAAGTGAGGTTAGATGGCTCGTCAAATATGGTTTTATGAAATTTAATCATGTTTGGCAAACTGAGGCCAGCATAGATTAGCAATGATTACATTAAATGGTGAGACGGGTTTGAAGGGTTTGAGGGCCTACTTCAGCTCCTACATTCTTGTGTTCTGATGCCATAGTTGATGAGCAGTTAAAGGGTTGCTTGTATGCAGTAAAGACTATTTAATGCGGCTTATTTTTGCATGTTAACTAATGCATCCATTGAGATAATTTAAGCAACACAATGTAAAACTGAAAATAATGACAAGTGTAACTTGCTATTCTATGTACGGATTCAGCATTTGCATTTTATTCACAGATTTTGGATACGAAGGACCTTAAAATAATCAAAGTGATTGCCAATGGAGTTGAAGCAGGATTTTCGCTTGGAGATGCTCAGGGTTTTAAAGGAAGTGCCTTGACGATTACCCTTCCTTTTGAATTGCTTCGGTATGGATGTTAAATTTAAGAAAGTGATCTCTAATTTGATTCATCTCCATCTTGTCATGCTGGGTTATTTCATGTGGGGTTGCATCTGGGAGTGAAGACTATGGGGTTAATAGAAATAGATTAAAGAGATTTGATTTTGCTTTACAAGCCTTCATTAGCTTCTTTACTTTATATATTCTACTTTGTGTTTTTCTCCAGGTTTATAGAAACATAGAAAATAGGCGCAGGAGTAGGCCATTTGGCCCTTCGAGCCTGCACCGCCATTCAATATGATCATGGCTGATCATCCAACTCAGTGTCCTGTACCTGCCTTCTCTCCATACCCCCTGATCCCTTTAGCCACAAGGGCCACATCTAACTCCCTCTTAAATATAGCCAACGAACTGGCCTCAACTACCTTCTGTGGCAGAGAATTCCAGAGATTCACCACTCTCTTGTGTGAAAAATGTTTTCCTCATCTCGGTCCTAAAAGATTTCCCCCTTATCCTTAAACTGTGGCCCCTTGTTCTGGACTTCCCCAACATTGGGAACAATCTACCTGCATCTAGCCTGTCCAACCCCTTAAGATTTTGTACGTTTCTATAAGATCCCCCCTCAATCTTCTAAATTCTAACGAGTACAAACCGAGTCTATCCAGTCTTTCTTCATATGAAAGTCCTGACATCCCAGGAATCAGTCTGGTGAACCTTCTCTGTACTCCCTCTATGGCAAGAATGTCTTTCCTCAGATTAGGAGACCAAAACTGTAAGCAATACTCCAGGTGTGGTCTCACCAAGACCCTGTACAACTGCAGTAGAACCTCCCTGCTCCTATACTCAAATCCTTTTGCTATGAATGCTAACATACCATTCGCCTTCTTCACTGCCTGCTGCACCTGCATGCCTACTTTTAATGACTGGTGTACCATGACACCCAGGTCTCGTTGCATCTCCCCTTTTCCTAATCGGCCACCATTCAGATAATAGTCTACTTTCCTGTTTTTGCCACCAAAGTGGATAACCTCACATTTATCCACATTATACTGCATCTGCCATGCATTTGCACACTCACCCAGCCTATCCAAGTCACCTTGCAGCCTCCTAGCATCCTCCACACAGCTAACACTGCCCCCCAGCTTGGTGTCATCCGCAAACTTGGAGATGTTGCATTCAATTCCCTCGTCCAAATCATTAATATATATTGTAAATAGCTGGGGTCCCAGCACCGAGCCTTGCGGTATCCCACTAGTCACTGCCTGCCATTGTGAAAAGGACCCGTTTACTCCTACTCTTTGTTTCCTGTCTGCCAGCCAGTTCTCTATCCACTGAACCCCCCAATACCATGTGCTTTAAGTTTGTATACTAATCTCTTATGTGGGACCTTGTCGAAAGCCTTCTGAAAGTCCAGATATAACACATCCACTGGTTCTCCCTTATCCTCTCTACTAGTTACATCCTCGAAAAATTCTATAAGATTCTTCAGACATGATTTAGCTTTCATAAATCCATGCTGACTTTGTCCAATGATTTCACCACTTTCCAAATGTGCTGCTATCCCATCTTTAATAACTGATTCTAGCAGTTTCCCCACTACCGACGTTAGACTAACTGGTCTGTAATTCCCCGTTTTCTCTCTCCCCCCCTTTTTAAAAAGTGGGGTTATATTAGCTACCCTTCAATCCTCAGGAACTACTCCAGAATCTAAAGAGTTTTGAAAAATTATAATGGAAAATATGTGCTTAATACTCGAGTTACATTCTCTTGCTGATGATCCAGTTATACTGCCTTCATGTGGATTTTGTAATTGTAAAGTGGAAAACAGCAGATGTAGATTCTATGAAACATTCTGGGCAGTGGGATATTTATTTTTTCTTTTAACTTTTAGGTTGTTAGATTCCATTTATATTTTACTTCCTATTCAGATCTGCAATTCATACAGAGAAACAACTTAAATGTATACACATTTAATTTTTATTGTTATTTCTGCAGTCAAAAGCTTATAAACATATGAAAATACCAGCTGGTCCATCAAGGTTATTCCTATTTGTGATTGCTGGATTATTGTCAGCACTCTAGTAGCAAAACAAGGGGTTGTAAGGGAGGAAACTGGGAATGTTCTTGTGTTCAAGCAAATTATCCTGATTAACATGCAGAGGGTAAAGGAATATTTGCAAGGCTAAAGAAAAATGGGCAAAGTGTGGAACTAGTGAGTTATTCTGGGGAGAGACTTCGTTGACACAAAAGACTTGACTGGCTCCTTTAGTTTTGCTTTGTGAACCACTGCCACAAATCCTGGGAAAGACAGAGCCGTTAGGCTGGGAATGGCTACGTAATCAAAAATATCAAAGCTAGATAAAATTAGGGTGGAACCATTACCCTATCACTTTGAGTAATTAGGCTATAGATAGAAAAATGATCCAAAGATAATGGAGGTTAGTTATGTAAAGAGAAGTTTAGAAATCCAAGGCAAAAGGGCAATCTAGTATAATAAGGAAAAGCAAAGTGTGTACAGAATAGAGATTAATAATAACTGTGTCAGCAAAAAAGGCTTTAAGATAGGAACAATAAACGGTCAAGGCTAAAGTTATTTTATCTTGAATGAAATTAATAAATTGGTGTTTTGGATACATAACCACGAGACGTATTAGGGATTAAGTTTGAAAACCAAATATTCTGGCGTATGTGAAACACCAATGACAGGAAGAATTTAGGGGGGAGTTTGAATGAGAGAGCTCCAATAATAAAGGACGGTATAAAGGTAGTTATAGGGTATAAGAAAGAACTGCAGATGCTGGTTTAAATTGAAGGAATGGGCGACGTTTCGAGTCGAGATCCTTCTTCAGTCTGAAGAAGGGCCTCGACCCGAAACTTCGCCCATTCCTTCTCTCCAGAGATGCTGCCTCACCCGCTGGGTTACTCCAGCATTTTGTGTCTACCTTTAGTTATAGGGTATAGAAACATAGAAAATAGGTGCAGGAGTAGGCCATTCGGCACTTCGAGTCTGCACCGCCATTCAATATGATCATGGCTGATCATCCAACTCAGTATCCTGTACCTGCTTTCTCTCCATACCACCTTATCCCTTTAGCCGCAAGTGCCACATCTAACTCCCTCTTAAATATAGCCAATGAACTGGCCTCAACTACATTCTGTGGCAGAGAATCCCAGAGATTCACCACTCTCTGTATGTCTTGCACTGAGAGGATGAGGAGTTAGAATCAGTATGAATAGAATTGTGAAATATAAAGGGGCAAATAACACTTATGGTCGTAGCACATAGACCGCCTGTGCTATTACACCTTCAGACAGTTAATCAAGAAATACCAATCTTGTAAAATGGATAATGCACATGGTACAGTAAACTGTCTCAAATGCAATTACCCAAGCAATAGTTTATTTGATTTTGATGGTTGATCTTGTGGCTCAAGATCCTCTGAAGGAAAGCAATCATTGTAACAATGTCACAAACCAATGAGGAAATTCTAATTTAAAAATTGTAAAACCATTACAAAAATGTGAGGGGAGAAGTGTATTTGGAAATTTGAATGATGAATGGTGAATGTGAACAGATGAGCAATGGTGCACTTTGAAAGAAGTTTGAATAAGGATCAAGTAATATCTGTAAATCTTCCACATCTGATGGCAAATATTTTAGGGTTTTGAAGAGGTATCTACAAAAGATCATGGGTACCTTGGTTATAACCCATAACCGGATGGAATGATTGGAGTCTGTTATTTAATATGGTCAATGATGGGATAGCTTCTTGGAAATGCAGGTTAATTGGAATTTGTGGATCAGGAAGATAGTGGAGTTGCTGGAGGTCTTGATGAATGATGGGGCTGATTTTAGGTGTTTTATTATTATGTGGGCTGGTCCTTTCTCCTTTCTAATCTCCTGAACCTGATTGCCTTAGAATGAACCAAGTTCTGTTTAGTATTGACTTCTATAAACTTCTAATGTTACAGAGGCCAGCAGGCTGTGGTGGAGGTTTCATATGAGACATCACCGGTAGCATCAGCTTTGCAGTGGCTTACTGCTGAACAAACAGCTGGGAAGAAACATCCGTACTTGTTCAGCCAATGTCAGGTACGACCAATATCGAGCACCCTTTTACTTCTTCTATCTGCATTTGAATAGACATGACATTTCATTAGTTTGACCATGTTTTAATCACAATTAGAACACAATTGAGCGTCTTAATGGATCGATAACTATGGAAAATGAATAATGCATCTGGGTGTTTGTTTGCTCTTGAGATTTCATTGATATTTGTTAATACAAACAATGGAAACCATAAATCAAGGTGCTGAGTTTCTCTTGTGTTTCAGTTATGTATTAAGGCAAAAAAAAAAAATGTTTTAAGTTTAGAATCATGCAGTGTGGAAACCGGCTCCTTGGCCTAACTTGCCATTACCAACCAACATGTATACACTACTCCCACTTGCCTGTGTTTGCTGCATATCCCTCTAAATCTGTCCTATCAATGTACCTATCTTAATGTTTTTTAAACATTGCAATAGTACCTGCCAAAACTAGCTCCTCCGGCAGCTCGTTCCATACCCCACCACCCTTTGTGTGAAAAAGTAACCCCTCGTGTTCCTATTAAATCTTGCCTCTCTCACCTTAAACCTATGTCCTATAGCTCTTGATTCCCCTACTCTGGGCAAGAGACTCTGTGTCCATTCCCCTCATTATTTTGTACATCTCTCTAAGATCACCCCTCATCCTCCTGAGCTCCAAGGAATAGAGTACCAGTTTGCTCAACTTCTCTCTATAACTCAGACCCTCGAGTCCTAACCTGCGCACCATCTTCCGATCGCTTAGGTCCCCGAGTCCTATAAACATCCTTGTAAATCTTCCCTGCACTTTCCAGATTGACAACATCTTATCTTATAACTATTAAAGGTCTGATCTTGGGTGTGTGTGTGCATATGACCAACCTCGGTGAGATCAAGTGCAGGCTTGGCGATCGCTTCGTACAACACCTCCACTCAGTTCATAATAACCAACCTGATCTCCCGGTGGCTCAGCACTTCAACTCCCTCTCCCATTCCGAATCCGACCTTTCTGTCCTGGGCTTCCTCCATGGCCAGAGTGAGGCCCACAGCAAATTGGAGGAACAGCACCTCATATTTTGCTTGGGTAGTTTACACCCCAGCGGTATGAACATTGGCTTCTCCAGATTCAGGTAGTCCTTGCTTTCTTCCTCCTTCCCCTCCCATTCCCAGCTCTCCCACAGCCTTCTGTCTCCGCTTCTTCCTTTCTTTTTCCCGCCCCTCACCCCTCCCGACATCAGTCTGAAGAAGGGTCTCGACCCGAAACGTCTCCTATTCCTTCGCCCCATAGATACTGCCTCACCCGCTGATTTTCTCCAGCTTTGTCTACCAACGGGATCCCACCACTGGCCACATCTTCCCATCTCCTCCCCTGTCGGCTTTCTGCAGAGACCGCTCCCTCCGTAACTCCCTGGTCAATTCGTCCCTTCCCACCCAAACCACCCCCTCTCCTGGCACTTTCCCTTGCAACTGCAGGAAATGCTACATTTGTCCCATTACCTCCCCCCTTGACTCCATTCAAGGAACCAAGCAGTCTTTCCAGGTGCGGCAGAGATTCACCTGCACCTCCTCCAACCTCATTTATTGCATCCGCTGCTCTAGGTGTCAGCTGCCCTACATCAGTGAGACCAAGCGTAGGCTTGGCGATTGCTTCGCCCAACACCTCCGCTCGGTTTGCAATAACCAACCTGATCTCTCGGTGAATCAGCACTTCAACTCCCCCTCCCATTCCGAATCCGATCTTTCTGTCCCGAGCCGCCTCCATGGCCAGAGTGAGGCCCACTGTTAATTGGAGGAGCAGCACCTCATACTTTGCTTGGGTAATTTACACCCCAGCGGTATGAACATTGACCTCCAATTTCAGGTAGTCCCTGCTTTCTCCTCTGCTTCCCAGGTCTCCCTCAGCCCACTGTCTCTGCCTTTTCCTTTTTTCTTCCCCCCCGCACCCTCACATCAGTCTGAAGAAGGGTCTCGACCCGAAACGTCGCCTATTTCCCTCGCTCCATAGATGCTGCCTCACCTACTGAGTTTCTCCAGCATTTTTGTCTACCCATTCTCACAAGTTCTGTTATCCCACTTAACTCACCCACTTCCTACACATTAGGGGCAATTTTACAGAGACAAGTTAACCTACAAAGCCAATGCGTCTTTGGGATGTGGGAGGAAATCCACACGCTTGCAGGGAGAATGTGCAAATTCAACACAGACAGTGCCCGAGGACAGGATCGAACACAAATCTGGCGTGTGAGGGTCCACCAGCTGTGCCACTATATTTTATTTTCCAACACACAAAAAATTATACGTTGATAACTAAAAAAAAGAAACTATCCATTTTCAGTCTTAAATCTCTAAGTGACGCTATGTCCCCCTTTATAGCTACTGTAGTTTTAATTCAGTTCAAGACTATGGGGCAGTACATTGACCATAAAGTTGCGGCCTAAAATTGTCAGAGACCCGGAATTGATCCTGAATATGGGTGCTGTCTGTATGGGGTTTTGTTTTCTCGTTTATATAGGCGTAAAATATAGGTGCAGCAGGCAGTGAAGAAAGCGAATGGTATGTGAGCATTCATAGCAAAATGATTTTGAGTATATGAGCAGGGAGGTTCTACTGCAGTTGTACAGGGTCTTGGTGAGATCACACCTGGAGTATTGCGTACAGTTTTGGTCTCCTAATCTGAGGAAGGACATTCTTGCCATAGAGGGAGTACACAGAAGGTTCACCAGACTGATTCCTGGGATGTCAGGACTTTCATAAAAGACTGGATAGACTCGGCTTGTACTCGCTAGAATTTAGAAGATTGAGAGTTTCTTATAGAAACTTACAACATTTTTAAGGGGTTGGACAGGCTAGATGCAGGAAGATTGTTTCCAATGTTGGGGAAGTCCAGAGTAAGGGGTCACAGTTTAAGGATAAAGGGGAAATCTTTTAGGACTGATATGAGAAAAACATTTTTTACACAGAGAGTGGTGAATCTCTGGAATTCTCTGCCACAGAGGGTAGTTGAGGCCAGTTCATTGGCTATATTTAAGAGCGAGTTAGATGTGGCCCTTGTGGCTAAAGGGATCAGGGGGTATGGAGAGAAGACAGGTACAGGATACTGAGTTGGATGATCAGCCATGATCATATTGAATGGCGGTGCAGGCTCGAAGGGCCGAATGGCACCTATTTTCTATGTCTATTTTTCTAGAACATTGTTTACAGAGTACTATGCTTACATATTCTGTTGTGCTGCTGCAAGTAAGGATTTCATTGTTCTAACTGGGACGTGAGAGAATAACACACTCTTGACTCTTGACTTACGTCGCTAATGTGTGGGATAGAACCAGTGTATGGGTGGTCAGCGTGGACTGTGGGCCGAAGGGCCTGTTTCCACGCTGTATCTTTAAATTAAACTAAAAACACTAAAACCAGAGGAAATCTAAAGAAGGGTCTCTACCCGAAACGTCACCAAATTTCCTCTATCCTGAGTTGCTGGCTGCTCCACGGAGTTCCCCCGCACAATTAAAGCATGGAATAGTCTTCACCCTACCCAACCAGACGCAACTAAATTTAAGGTGGCTCTTTTTTCCCCCAAGAACCCTTTTTTGCTTAAGTCCAAGTCAAGAGAGTTTTATTGTCATGTGTCCCAGATAGGACAATGAAATTCTTGCTTGCTGCAGCACAACAGAATATGTAAACATAATACAGAACAGGAGATAAAAGTTCAGTGTGTCTATATACCATAGATCATATATATACACAATAAATGAACAGATAAAGTGCAATGGGTTGTTACTTTTCAGAGTTTGGTTTGGTGGTGGTGTGTCTACCAGTTTAAATTCCATTTGGAGTATTTTTGGAGGACCAGGAAACCAAGAAGCAAGAGTTACTTCAGGCTCTCTTCCCCCCAACATTCCTGTTACTGAAAAAGTTAATGTTCTTGAACATGGCTTGCAATTGAACCTGCTGCATGTGTATTCTGTGACGTCTATTTGAATGATTTTCTTATTGTACGATCTGTCACGTCGCAGCGGCCTCTGCAGTCCGTCTGTCTTTTTGTTATTTTTTGTCCCGTTTTAATGTAGTTTTTATTTTTTTTTGATGGTGTGTGTGTGTGGGGAAACTTTTAAAATCTTTCCCCTTCACGGAGAACCCGACCTTTTCTCTGTCGGGTCTCCGTTGTGATTGGGGCTGCAACGTGGAGCGGCCTCCAGCAGGAACGACCTGGGGCTCCAGTCGCGGAGCTGCGGACCTACTCACCATCACGGAGCTGGCCGAGTTCGGAGCGGGTGGAGCTGTGGTGGCGCGCTGCTGCGACCCGACCCTTGTAGGCTGTGGGCCGAGGAGCTTTATTCTGCAGTTTCGTGACCCAAGTCACCAAACTACATGAAATTTTCACATATTGTGTAAAAAAATCTATATAAATCACCCCTGAAACTCGATATGAAGAAGACTTGCACATTTTTATTAAATTAGAGGAAAACCGGAAAAATGTTGGGAATTTTTTAATCCAATCAAAGCACATTTAACATCGAGTTGTCTGCCAGTTGGCCAATCATGTGCTTTGTTTCAGGCTAGCACACAAAATGGCTGAGGGGGCTTCACAGATGCCTGTTTTACTGGAGGTTACGATGTGTTGTTCTGTGGAATAAATGTTGTGGAAATTTGCAGCAGGTTAATTGTATTTAGTGGGAAAAGCATTAAAACGGCTGAAGAAAGTGCTGCGAAGTGGATTAAAGTGCAAGAAAGCCTTCAAAGTCCCTGCTGATGTGC
Organism: Leucoraja erinaceus; assembly: GCF_028641065.1. Taxonomy (NCBI): domain Eukaryota; kingdom Metazoa; phylum Chordata; class Chondrichthyes; order Rajiformes; family Rajidae; genus Leucoraja; species Leucoraja erinaceus. The sequence continues at coordinate 2,484,565 of NC_073398.1, forward strand.
TGGAACACAAAGAAGGCCCCCATGAATCAACTAACTGAAAGGTAAGACTAAAGTCTGAGTTTATGAAAATCTATCTGTATGGACTTTAATTAATTTAATTGCACCATTTATAACGTGAATAAATTCATTCATTCATTATTCATTCCTTATTAATTAAAGTCCATACAGATAGATTTTCATAAATTCAGACTTTAGTCTTACCTTTCAGTTAGTTGATTCATGGGGGCCTTCTTTGTGTTCCCAGCACATCAGCAGGGACTTTGAAGGCTTTCTTGCACTTTAATCCACTTCGCAGCACTTTCTTCAGCCGTTTTAATGCTTTTCCCACTAAATACAATTAACCTGCTGCAAATTTCCACAACATTTATTCCACAGAACAACACATCGTAACCTCCAGTAAAACAGGCATCTGTGAAGCCCCCTCAGCCATTTTGTGTGCTAGCCTGAAACAAAGCGCATGATTGGCCAACTGGCAGACAACTCAATGTTAAATGTGCTTTGATTGGACTAAAAAATTATCAACATTTTTTCGTTTTTTCTCTAATTTAATAAAAAAAATGTGCAAGTCTTCTTCATATCGAGTTTCAGGGGTGATTTATTTAGATTTTTTTACACAATATGTGAAAATTTCATGTAGTTTGGTGACTTGGGTCACGAAATCCTATTTCTAGACACATTTTTGATGCTCGGCCCACAGCCTATTGGAGATTTGGAGGCTCCAACCGCAGGACCGGTGGACAGTAATATCGGAAGCCCGCGGGTCCCTGCTGGGAGACCGCTTTTCAGGGCTTCCGCAACGGCGACTTCTCCCGCCCAAGTCACGGGGTCGAGGAGTACCTGGAGCGGGGCCTGACATTGCCCGACGCGGCTTCAAAGGTTGCGGGATTTTGCTAGCGCCCGCCGGGGGCTCCAACAAAAAGACCCGGAGCGAGGCCCGCGTTAATGGCCGCGGGACAATTGCCATCGCCCGCCGGGGGCTTTGACTCTGATATCGGGAGGGGAATGGGGGGTGCAGGGGAGAGATAAGTTTTTTTGCCTTCCATCACAGCGAGGAGATGCGCTGTGATGGATGTCTGTGTAAATTGTGTTGTGTCTTGGGTCTTTTTTTCTTGTGTGTATGACTGCAGAAACAACATTTCATTTGAGCCTCTATGAGGTTCAAGTGACAAATAAATTGTATTGTATTGTATTGTTAATCTTGTAGAAGCCACCGTTCAGCATGTCACTGTTGGGACTGTATATTCAATTGCAAATATATAATCTAAGAATTTGGAATTCTATCTTGTTTTGTGTGAACTTGGATCTGTTAAATCTCATTTTTTTTTAAATAGGCAATACATTGCAGAAGTATGGTTCCTTGCCAGGACACGCCATCTGTGAAAAACACTTACTCTGCACGGGTATGTAAATAAAATACTAGAGATGTATTGGTCAATATTTTATTTTACATTTAATTTGGCTCGGGTTTTGGGATAGTTGCAAGTATATAAAAGTATGGGAACTGGCAGAAAAATGTTTTCTCAATTGCTTATTGGATTGCTTAGACCATTTCTTAAGGATGGTCCCTAGTTATGATCTTCCTAGGTGGAACTATTCTCTGTTTGAAATACTCCCATCAAAAAACTTCCAGAATTTTAAATGCACCTAAGCAAACCCCTCAGCAACTTTTACTTGAGAAATTGGTCTCATTGTTTTTTTTCTAGGAGTAATATGCTTATCATATTTTTGGTGCATTCATTTTTTTTTTACTACATGCTCCCTGATGCATTCATAAAGTGGCAATCAAGCACTTGCTGGGCGAGTCCTGAACCAGGGGCCACAGTCTTAGAATAAAGGGGAGGCCATTTAAGACTGAGGTACGAAAAAACTTTTTCACCCAGGAAGTTGTGAATTTGTGGAATTCCCTGCCACAGAGGGCAGTGGAGGCCAAATCACTGGATGGATTTAAGAGAGAGTTAGATAGAGCTCTAGAGGCTAGTGGAATCAAGGGATATGGGGAGAAGGCAGGCACGGGTTATTGATTGGGGACGATCAGCCATGATCACAATGAATGGCAGTGCTGGCTCGAAGGGCCGAATGGCCTCATCCTTGACCTATTTTCTATGTTTTCTATGTTTTTCTATGTAACATTGCTAGCCTTGGTAAATTCTTAGTTAAATTGGTGTCCAATTCTGAGCCACGTGAAAGATAACAGCCATAGAAGAGAGTGTATATGAGATTTGCCAGAATTATACAGAGATACAGGTTTTCAGTTTGTTTTGCGAGACCACAAAAGACAAATATATGGAAAATGTAACGAATTGCTCAAAGAAAATGGTGGCAAAATGTTCAGTATTCAATGGATGTAGTTTAAGATAATTGGTAGAATAACCAGAAAGTTGTAGAAACATGATTTGGAATATGGCTCAGAAAAATTGTGCTCTGCAAGTAAGTGTTATAGCAGCCTAGTGAGAAAACAAATTACAGATCTGTAGAATATGTTTTCATGTTGTTGCATTTGAAGCTACTGACGCAAGTTGGCACTTACTTTACCAATTAGGTATCTGTTCCAAAAGAACTAGTGGCTCTTATGAGTGCTAATCGAGATGGAGAATTGCCTGATGACCTCGATGCGAGCAGGAAGATATATTGTTTTCAGCAAACAGTAAGTATGCTATATTTAATATTTCACTGCAAGCTCATTGACATACGAAGGACATTAAAATGACCTATCTGCGTGATCTCTTACAATTAGACTTTTGAAATCCAGAACCTCACTGTTTTTCTTGAAACCTTCACCATATAGAAGAAACTCATCCCTGTGCTTGGTTGCTGAATTAATAACATTTGAAGGGAACTTTGGGGATAAGAGTGGCTGAACAAAACTAGAAGATGGAAGCCAGGAGTTTTGGATATATGAATTCTGTCATTGGGATAGTTCTGCTAGTAGTCTTGATGGCGTATCTGAGTACCAACAAGGTTCTGCAAGATTGGTAAAAGACAAACATAAAAATATAACAATACTGACTGGATTGCGTTTGGTTTACAGCCAAATCCAACCAGTCAGTGCTGATTTATACACTTAAGCTCTTGCATTCTTTCCTTGTCAGCAATCTGACAGTGTAGCCCTCAATTTCCTTCTCCCTCATTTTCTTGCTCAGTATTCTCTTTAATGTATCTATGTTATTTATTTGAACCATCTGTAATTTTATATTCTCCTCCCTTTTGAGTAAAATGTTTTCTCAATTGCTTATTGGATTGCTTCGACCATTTCTTAAGGATGGTCCATAGTTATGATCTTCCTAGGTGGAACTATTCTCTCTTTGAAATATTCCTGTCAAAAAACTTCCAGAATTTGAAATGCACCTAACCAACCCCCTCAGCAACTTTTACTTGAGAGATTCAGTCTCCTTGTTCTTTTTCCAGGATTAATATGCTGATCATATTTTTGGTACATTCATTTATTTTGACTACATGCTCTCTGAATCCTTCATAATGTGGCAATCAAGCACTTGTCCAAGTCCAATCCAATCTTGGCTTCAATACAGATTTAGCATTACTTTTCATTTCAGTCGCCAAGATTTAAATCATGGTACTGATTACCTCTTGTGGCCTTGCTAACCTGTCATTCTTATTTTACAGTTAATGTACTGTACAATTCCTTTGTTCTCTGTCCCATTTAGCCATGCAAATAAAAAGTAACTTCTCTCCTTAACCCCTAAACTCTAAACTCCTTAAATATAAATGTTACATTAGCTATCAATCTGTCATCTGACACAACACCCTTTGAACAAATTATTGTAGATGCATTGTTGCGCCTGCTGCGTTGGTGCTAAAATGAAAAAGAGCATCTGCACCTGCTTGATGTAATATCAAATAAAGATAAAATTTGATTTATTGAATAGTTTAATTACATTTTTGAGACTTTGTAAATTATATTTAAAAGAAGTTCCTTCAAACCTTGTTCTCTGGGCAAAATGATGATTCATTCAAAACTTAATGTTAGGGATAAAAATAAGGTCAATGGAGAAGTGAAAGTTTTTAAAAAGATTTGCGAAATACCAATTAGGTCATGGAAGAGAATAGTGGACTGATGATATCAGTAAGACTCAAACAAGAGTTTTCATTTGTGTGTATGCTTGAGCTGAAAATCGAGCCAGGATAGATTTTAGTCTCAGACGCAGTTATAGAAACTTAACAGCTCAGCAACAGGATCTCTACTTTTGCGGCCTTTCTTTAAGCAGGCCATTTAAGTAAAATGTTTATTTTATCTCACTACCTTTACCTGAAGTTTAACATTGAGATAGCACTTAACATAGCAATGTTACAAAATTTTGAGATTTAAAAAATCAAGTCTGTAATTTATCCCATCAGATAAAGCATAAAAATAAGTTTAATTTGACACCTAATTCACTTTCATATCTCAAGTATTTAAAAAGCTATGGCCATTTTCATACTCGGAAATTAGCATCTTGTTCCCTATTGATTTTCTATGGACATAACAAAAAAGCTGTGATCATGGACAGTCAAAAGGCCATAACCTTCTTAAAAATTAAGAGAACTGAATGAAAATTTCAGTTATCGTAGATTGAACCATTCTGAAACAAACATAAAGTAATCTAACTTGGATGACCTGAAATTAAAGCATATAATTAGTTAGTTACCCAAGTGTAGCAAATTTCAAACTTCAATTACTAGATCTAAACATCTATCCATTCCTTAATAAATGATTAACGTTTTTAAATAGCCCAAGTGTCCAAATAATATTCATAAATAATTCACAATAAAACATGATTTTAAAATCTCATTTACATTAATTTATAGGCCAAATGGAAGGAATTTAGTGTTCAATTGCTGTAAATTAAAGTCAATTTTAAATCGGCTTTCTAGTGGGTTCCTGTGAACGCGCTGGTTTAGAACGTTCACATTGCGCTGGATTTGTGCCCTCAAATGCCCAGAAAAATACTGCGGGATATAAAGAGCCCAAAATTAGCTACTCGCTATAGAAAACTTTATATACAGGGTTCTTAAGAAGCCCCTTTTAATGTAAAAATAAGGTACATACCTTTAATTGTTTGCTTTATAAAACCCTGGGGCTGCGAGAGGTTGCGGGTTGAGAGAGTGATTTTTAAACTACTATAACTATTATACAAGGCCATAAAAACTAATAATACCTTTTGCGACGGGGTCTTTCAGCGATTTTTCGTTAATGATTTACTAGGCTGAACATTTTCGATTGCAACAGCCTAGTAAAAATCGCGTTTTAAACCCGCCCCCTCTAAACAGCGCCAAAATCGCGCACACGGGGTGGGGCAGATTCTCAGACACGATTCAGGTAAGTTATGTAACATACCTACTTAACACACTAAAACACAATCCCGATTTTCAGATTATAGAGTCTCAGTCATGCAGCATAGAAATTGGTCCCAAATTGTCAATGCTGACCAAGATGTCCATCTGAGCTTGTCCCATTTGCCAGTTTGATCCATATCCTGCTAATTATTTTCTAGTTATGTACCTCTTCGACTGGTCTTAAACATTGTAATTGTATCTGTCTCTGCAGTTTCCTCAGGCAGCTTGGTCCCTATATTCACCACCCTTGGGTCCCTTTTAAATCTTTCCCCTCTGACCTTAAATTTACACCTCTAGTTTTAAATTCCCCTACCTTGGGAAGAAGTGTGATCATCCACCTTATCTATGCCCCTCACGAGTTTGTATGCTTCTATATGGTCACCCATGAACCTCCGACACTCCAGGGAAAAAAAAGTCCCAGCCTATCCAGCATCTCCTGAAGCTCTCCGTTCATGATAACATCTTCATGAATCTCTTCTGCATCCCTTCTAGCGTAATGACATCCTTCCTACAGGAAGTATGACCAGAATTGCACGCAATATTCCAAGTGTGATCTCACCAACATCTTATGGAGTTGAAATATGACGAACGACCCAACGTATGTACTCAATGCCTTGACCAATGAAGGAAAATGCGCCCTGTCTACCTGTGTCGCCTCCTTTTGGGAATTATGTACTGATAATTCCCTTGATCTCTCAGTTCTACCAGGGCCTTGCCACTTTCAGTGTAAGTCCTGCTTTAGCCAAAATGCATCACCTTGCACGTGTCCGAGTTTAATTCCATCTGTCATCTCTGGGCCCATTTCTCTCGTTCTAGACCCTGCTGTAATCTTAGGTAACCACCTTCACTGTCCTCTGTACCACCAGGTTTGATGCCATCTTCAAACTTACTAAGCGTATTAACATTGTCATCTAAATCATTAATGCAGATGACAAACAACAGTGGATCTAGCACCAATCCCAGTGGCACACCATTGTAAGGTGAAGTTTGTGTTGGATTTTGTGATCATAATGACATTGCTTGTTCTAAGTAACAAATTGCCAATTTGTGACACTAGCACAATAAATATAATTTCTAATATAATTGCATTTCTCTGTAGGTTCCAATACCAAGCTACCTGATTGCTCTGGTGGTAGGATGTTTGGAATGCAGGTAATTTCTTAAATTGATCATTGTTCTCATAGTTCTTAAGTAGCATATGCAGTGAACAAGACCCAAGTGCGGACCCGTTGGGCCCGGTCCCTCAAGGCAATATTCCACCACAGACGGTGTAGAATTAGAAGCAAATGGCACCTGTTGCATTGTATGAAAATCACTCCATGATGGCCACTTTAAAATAAAGTAGCCAGTGCTTCATTCCAAATTTATTCATCTGTCTAGGAAAACCCTCTAGCTGCTCCATCGTGGCATCTAATTAGCCCTTCTGCTATCTTATGGGTTTAGTTTTGTGCTGATACATGGATCTCTACTTAATGTAACTTGCTGCTCAAGCAGTGTGACTGGGATGGGAAAAGCTAGGTCAGATTACCATTTTCTGAGCTACATATGCCTAAAAACCATGTACAAATTCCCTGTACATTTTCCTTTCTCGTGTGGGGAGATGGGAGGTGGAAAACACGACTCCATGTGGTATTGATGGATGCACAATATTTTCTTGATCAAACCAACAATCCCAATGAGAGCAGTAGTGAAGTCGCTTCTTTTACTGGACATTGCCACATGAGAAAGTATCGATAACTTGATTGGCTTTAATTTCACAAAACATCTCAAGTACGTCACAAACATAATTAAAACATGACGCCAAATAATGAAGAAAATATTAAAATAGATGGCTAAGTCTTGGTCAAACTATAGTTAACAACTTTCTACAACAAGGAGACAGTGGTACATGCATCTAGGGAGGAAGTTATAGCGCTTGGGCCCGAGGAATCGGAAAACATGAATACTAATGGTGGAAGGATTGCATACGTGCAAGGATCTCAAAGGTTTGTAGACTAGAGATGGAAAGGGCGAAGCTATGGAACAATTTTAAGATTTTGCCTTCCACCACAGTGAGGAGGTGTTTGGTGAACTCACTGTGGTGGATGTTAAATTTGTGTTGATTGTGTGTTTTTGTCATTTTTTAAATTATATGTATGACTGCAGGGAAACAAAATGTCGTTTAGACCGAAAGGTCTGAATGACAATAAACAAATCTAATCTAATCTAACTTTAAAACGGGATTCAAAATGTAAAATAAAAGCCTGTTAAGCAGATAGCTATATCACCAATTGTTTTAGATTCTAACGGTTAGAGAAGGGATTTTGTATTACTTTTAAATGTAGTAATTTATCTATCATTTTTTGTCACGTCCTGAAGATTAATAAAAGTGTTAAATTCTATAGACGTATGCTTGTCTTCCATGTTAATTATTTATATAACACTGAATTTACTTTGCAGAGTGATTGGTCCAAGGTCTCGCGTCTGGTCAGAGAAAGAGATGGTGGATGCTGCTGCATGTGAATTTACAGAGGTTTGTTTCTTGTGCTATTGGATACGCACCTGGAATGTAATTATAGTGCTGCTCTGCTGGTTTTTTGCAAACTTTGATATGTGGATGCATTATTCGGTTGGACTCATCTGCAGTTGGTTACACTTTCTACTATTAGGTCATATCCTTAGTACTTGCGTTAAGCTTTACCTCTGGTGTCTATGATTTCCTTGCCCCTGCCTCAACCAGATGTGCTGATGGTCCCTTGGTAACATCCAAAGACATGGTGGCAGTTTCCATGTGTATTCCAATAGTACCCATTTCTACCGACATCAACTAATTCAGGTCTACTTTAATGAATTGCTTAAGCCTTCAGTTCCAAATATGTGCAATTTGTTCTCTAAATATCTTTGTATTTGGAGAACTGCTTCCTTCAAGACCCTGTTTTTGATTGTCCTCCTCCCCGGGGTGGATCAGTTCCTTTCTAGTCAGCCCTCCAGGTCTATTTTTTCCCGTGTAGAAAAGCAAGGAAAATTGGAGGGAGAGTTGTTGAACCGCACACCAGAACTCTGAGCATTGAGAATAAGCCATGCACATTGAATAGTATAATAAACTGAACAGGCTTTGTACTCATATCTTTGATTTTCTGCTCTCTCTTGAGTAGCTTTGGAGCAGGGCCTGGATCTGGGCCAACAGCTATTGGAATATGGTGGGGAGAACTGGGAGATTGTCACCAATTTAAAATGGTGTGCTGTCTCCTCTTAGACTTGCGGGGATACATTTGTTGCATAAGGGTTGTTATTGAAGCGATGCTCCCAGTATATATAACTGACGACGCAGACTACCTTCCTGCGACTTTATGTATCCTAAATACATTTTATGTTGTAACAGACGGAAACCATGCTGAAAACTGCTGAAAACCTCGTCGGAGCTTATGTGTGGGGACAATATGATCTTCTCGTCCTTCCTCCCTCATTTCCATATGGTGGAATGGAGAACCCATGCCTCACCTTCGTAACACCAACTCTGCTGGTAAGATATGAAAAGATATACTAGACTGTGGGACCCATTGGGTCCCAGTCACACAGGAGGCCTGGTCCCCCAACGTAATCCATTCCCCAACGCAATATTCCACTACTCACCCGTTCCCCCAATGTAATATTCCACCACTCACCCATAGCCCCTAACTGCGCAGGTGCGGCTGATGGTTTCCCGTTGTGACACCCCTGACCCCCCCCCCCCCCCCCCCATCCACTCTTAGCGGCTCTCCAGCGGCGCAGCCATTCCCGCCCATTGGGTTCTCATTGTGACGTAGAACACGCAAGTATTACTGTGCAGGTGCAACTGACAGGCACGGCAAGTGGAAAAGGGATTTATGTAAATCTTAAAATGTGAATAACTTAAAATATAACAACAATTTAAACGTTGAAGATGGGGTTTATTCAGTCCATTCTTACTTGTTGCGTCTCTTGTTGCGTTCTGCAGCCGGGGAACGGCTTCAGTTGGGGGCTGTCGGGAGCCGGTGGGGGGAGCGTCCTGCAGCTGGGGAAGGGCAAGGCTTCAAGCAGGGCCTTTGGGGGGGGGGGGGGGGGGGGGGAGTGTGCACCATGGCCTACTAGACTGTGTGCAGCCGTAACCTACTGCTGCCTACCCCTGCTGCAACCTACCCCTGCCGCTCCCCACTGGCTTCAGTTGGGACCGGTGAGGAGCATCCTACAGCTGGGGACGGGAAGGCTTCAGTCGGGATGGGGGGGTTGGGGGGGGGGGGCCAGAGCTTCCTGCAGCCGGGGAAGGGGGACAGCTTCAGAGATTGGGGGGGGGGGGGGGGGGGGGGGGTAGGGGGGTAGGAGCCTCCTGCAGCCCGGGCAGATGGGACGGTTTCAGGAGGGGGCTGTTGGGTGCCGGTAGGGTGGGGGGGGGAGTGCCCTGCAGCCGGGGGAGGGGGATGGCTTCAGACGGGGGCTACCGTGGCCTATCGATGTTGTGGCCTATGACTGCCGTGGCCTACCGCTGCCTCTCCCCACCGGCTTCAGGTGGGGACCGGTGGGGAGCATCCTGCAGCTGGGGACGGGGACGGCTTCAGGCGGGGGCTGGTGGGGGGTGCGGGAGCATCCTGAATCTGGGGACTGGACAGCATCAGGGGGGGGGGGGAGTGCTGCCGTGGCATACCGCTGTGAGGCGGGGTGGTTGTGGGAGGGTGATGGTGGGGTGGGCGGTGTTGGGTTGTGGGGGGGGGGTGCTTGTGAGGGGGGGGGTGTGCGTGGGCGTGGGGAGAGAGCTCGGTGAAAAGATGGGGGTTGTTGGGGAGAGGGTGGTATCACGGGGTAGGGGCAGGAGCCAGCGAGGGGGACCAGAGGGGTTGGGGAAGGGGCTGGAACACACGGTGCGATGGGGACTCACAGTGGTCGCTGGTCGTTCTCCTCCGCCGGGATCAGATTCTCCGCTCTCTGTTTGGCCGGGCCGGGCTGGGCAGTTTCCGGTCCCTCCGAAAATTGTGTCCAGTTGGAAACGTCCGCCGGCCATCCTCAACTCCAGAAAAGACGCAATGGTGCATGAAAGGGTGGGCCGTTCTGTGGAGTGACAGGAGAAAAGACCAATCGTGTGGTGCTGAACGGCGGGAGAGGAAATCAATCTGCGCTCGCGCGTTTTTTAACATTTTTATACCTCCCTAACTTTTACATTAGACCACCGATCGGAACGAAAGTTAGTGCAATCGCAGAACATGAGAACGGCGAGTAAGCTGGCAAAAAATCGTAGCGCTATCCCATGCTCTTTTTGCGCAAATAAAATGACCGCGCAAACCGGAAGATAACAAGATCAGACCTTTACTTATGTATAGATTTTTGGAACGTTTCTGTGCTTTTCGCTCAAAATGCTTGTGTCCCTGTGAATAGAACTGAATCTTGGAGTTGATCATTTTTTTGGTGTGACAGAATTTAAGGCAGCATCACAGTGCCATCATGAATTTTTATTTCCAGTTTTTCTTGCTGAAGTTTGCAGAATGTATAATATGTTTTTGTCTTCTCCTAGGCTGGTGATAAAAGTCTTTCTAATGTAAGTACACATTTACTGTGTCTTCACGATGTGTGATTATTTTCAAATGAATTTTACTAAGGGAACTTTGGTGGTACCATTGTTGGCCTATGCCATGACTTGAATAAAAATATCAAAGTAAGGATCTCTTGCAAATTGAGCAAAGTTAACATTTATTTCTGATGCTTCTGATGAACTTTAGAACTTTGACTGAGCTACTCATGAGAGGATGTAATATTGAATTTTTGAAAGATTGATACAGGTTGAACCGATTTTCTGGCACCCTCTGTTCCAGAGCCCTTCTGGCTTACGGTTTATCGTGATTAACAGAGATCATGATATAATAAAATGATAATACACCCCTTGTTCGCTAATGACACCCCTCCCGTGTCTCTAAAACACCATGGAGTGCCAGAAACTGAAATAAAATACATATAAAATGTAAATTGAGTGTGAATAGAATGGCCAGCCGACCAATCCCTGGCTCATACCATTTCCATGGCCACTCCCAACTTGCAGAGTGCACCAGCGAGCTCTTTAAACACCGAAAGGATGATGTCTAAATGAAATGAAGATAGCCACTGATTATAGGCTAATTGTGGGGAATGAAATACCTCTTCAGCTCAGCTAGGGCAGCTGCTTTCACTCACTGCACAAATGTTACATGTTGAATGTCAAAGTATTAATTGAATAAACAAAACTTTTATTCATAGGTAATTGCACATGAAATCTCCCACAGCTGGACAGGAAATCTGGTCACCAACAAAACTTGGGAGCATTTTTGGTAAGTATGTATGTGAATCATGTCTGGAATTTGACTTCATCTTGTATGGTTGCTAATCATGAAGAGTCATAGCTTCATAAAAGAGGCCCTGCGGCTCAACTTGTCCACGCAGAACAAAGTTTTTTATACCTATATTAAACACAAGAGGATAGCCAGGGATAAGGTAGGATCTGCCAGATGGACTGCACCCTAGGGTTTTGAAGAGGTGGCTTTCGAGATTGAGGAGGCATTGATAGTGATATTTCAGAAATCCGTAGTCAGGAGTGGTCCCAGATGATTGGAAAAGTGCCAATATTCCTAAGCAGCCTAAACTGAATGCTGGCATTTATTTCAAGAGGGTTTGTATACAAAAACAGGGATATAATGATGAGGCTCTATAAGGGACTTGTAAGCAAAGATACTAGAGGAGGCCGCATTTGGAGTACTGTGAGCAATTTTGGGCACCGTATCTGAGGAAGGATGTGCTGGCTCTGGAGAGGGCCCAGAGGAGGTTTACAAGAATGAACCCAGGAATGAGTAGGTTAGCCTCTGATGAGCGTTTGTCGGCACTGGGCCTGTGCTCGCTGAAGCTCAGAAGAATGAGGGGTGACCTCATTGAAACATACAGAATATTGAAAGGTGAGGATAGAGTGGATGTGGAAAGGATGTTTCCACTTGTGGGAGAGTCTAGAACTAGAGGTCATAGCCACAGAATTAAAGGACGCTATTTTAGGAAAAAGATGAGGACAAATGTCTTTAGTCAGAAGGCTGTGGAGGCCAAGTCAGTGGATATTTTAAAGGCAAAGATGGATAGATTCTTGATGATTACACGTGTCGGAGGTTATGGGGAGAAGGCAGGAGAATGGGGTTCGGAGGGAGAGATAGATCAGCCATGATTGATTGGTGGGGTAGCCTTGATGGTCCGAATGGCCTAATTCTACTATTCCTTACGACCTTATGATCTTTCAAGGAAAAAGGAGGAAATTTGTGCTTGGAGTTCTGGATGGTGGCGAAGTACTAAATTAGTACTTTGCATCTATTTTCATGAAAGAGCAAGACAGAGAGATCAGTGTGGAGAATACTAATATGCAAAGGCAGTTAGTGATTAAGAAAGAGATGTTCAAGAAGAAACTGCAGATGCTGGAGAATCGAAGGTAGACAAAATTGCTGTAGAAACTCAGCGGGTGCGGCAGCATCTACAGATCGAAGGAAATAGGCCTTCGCTCCATAGATGCTGCCGCACCCGCTGAGTTTCTCCAGCAATTTTGTCTACCATTAAGAAAGAGATGTTGGGGCACTTGAAGAACATGAAGATGGATAAATGAACAAACGATTGTGGGGGCCTTGATGATGATCTTTGTGTCTTCTCTAGCTGCATGCTAGTTCCCAGAGGACTGGAGAGTAGCCATAGAGTCTTGCAGTGTGGGGAAAGGCTTAGCTTCCCAATTTTTTATTTGAAACCCTTCTTAAATAGAAGCACAACATTAGCCACCCTCCAGTCTGCAGTGCACCTCACCCATATCTAATGATGGCGGCGCTGTAATGGCAGCGGCCCCTGCAGTTCGTCTGTCCTTTAAAAAAAAAAAGATTGTCGCGTTCACTGTGTAGTTTGCTGTGGTTTTTATATTGTTTTTAACTGTATATATGTGGGGGGGGGGGGGAAACATTTAAATCTCTTCTCTGCACGGGAGACCCGACCATTTCCCTGTCGGGTCTCCGTTGTCATTGGGGCCTAGCACCGTGGAACGGCCTCCAACCGGAACGACCTGGGGGCTATAGACGGAGAACCTGCGGACTTACCATCGTGGGGCTGGCCGGCCTCGGAGCGGGGAGTGCTGCGGTGGCACGTGGCTGCGACCAGACTTCAGAGGCTCTAGCTGCAGGCCTGTGGATGGTAACATCGGGAGCTCTTGGGTCCCTGGTGGGAGACCGTTTTCGGAGCTCCCGGAGTGACCGCTTCTCCCGCCCGAGTTGCGGGGCTGAAAACGGCTCAGAGCGGGGCCTGACATTGCCCGGCGCGGCTTTAACGGCCGCCAAACTTGCCATGGCCCACCGGGGACTCCAACGTCAAGAACCGGAGCAGGGCCTTACGTCGCCGGCGTGGCGTTAACGGCCGCGGGACTTACCATTGCCCGCTGGGGGCTTTAACAATGGGAGAGGATGGAGAGCAGGGGAGAGACAAGACCTTGCCTTCCATCACAGTGAGGAGGAGATTCACTGTGATGGATGTCTGTGTGTATTGAGTTGGTTGTGTGTCTTGTGAAATTGTTTCTTTTTGTTGTATGGCTGCAGAAACCAAAGCTCCTAACGGAAAAATAAAGTTAATTGTATTGTATTGCATTCATATATGTAATCCAGGACCTACGATTTCTAGCTTAGGGCGGCATTGTCACTTTACGGTAGAACTGCAGACTTACAGTGCCAGAGACCCATGTTCAATACTGTCCATGGGTGCCGTCTGTATGGAGTTTGTACGTTCTACCTATGACCACGTGTGTCTTCTCCGGGTGCTCTAGCTTTCTCCCACACTCCAAAGATATACAGTCTTGTAGGTTAACTGGTTTCTGTAAAATTGTAAACTGTCCCTAGTGTGTCGGATAGTGTTTGTACAGGGCGATTGTTGGTCAGCGGACTCGGTGGGCCGAAGGGCCTGTTTATTATGCCCCTGTCCCACTTGGGAAACCTGAACAGAAACCTCTGGAGACTTTGCGCCCTACCCAAGGTTTCCGTGCGGTTCCCGGAGGTTGCAGGTGGTTGCCAGAGGTTGCAGGTAGTGGAAGCAGGTAGGGAGACTGACAAAAACCTCCAGGAACCGCACGGAAACCTTGGGTGGGGCGCAAAGTCTCCAGAGGTTTCCGTTCAGGTTTCCTAAGTGGGAGGGGCATTACTTGCCTTCAGGGAAGATTTTGGTTGTGGTAAAAACTGATCCAAAATATTCTTAATATTCCAGCTATCCCTTCTGCCCTCATGCAGTTAAATCTTTGATCTAGCGGATAACTAGATAGAGTTTCTCTGGTTGAGTCTTTTTAATTCCTCTCCTACAATTCTTGATTTTGGTTTACATGGTGACCTTTATTATGTTGAAGCTTTATAACTAAAATTCACAGAGTATGCTCTCCTTCGGGCCATTTACTTTGTCTCTTTTTCAAAGTAGGCAGCAGAATTTATTAGGTGAGGTTGTTCCATTCTGGTGCAGCATTCAATACTGGTAAATGGGTTCTTGTATTTAAGGATCAAATGATTCCGTTTGTTCCCGATGGAAAAGATGCAACACTGTTGGGTCTCTGCCTGTTTGGCATCCCTTTTTCAAGCAGCGTTGGTTTTTAGCCAAACGATTATCTCTCCATGTTCTAGTCGCTTCTCATTAGTTGTCAATGCCTCCCAAATTGGAATCGTTTAAGGAAAAAAAAATGCTGCATTACAGATAATTGGTGTCCTGAAAGGAAGGCTTAAGGAGGAATCTTAATTTGTCATTAAATTATGTTGGATATTTCAAAGATACAGTTAATGTTGTTAATATCACAGCAGCAGATTTATGCAGGTATGGCATATCTGTATTCACATTAACAGTGACTGTATTTGCTTGTTTTCAAGAGCTGACTTGGCTGTATCTGTTACATTGGTAGCTTCCATAAAGACAGGCCATGTGGAAAATGTTGCTTGGATTTATTTCAGAGACTTGCCTGATTCTGTCTTCTAACATGTACCAATTTTATTGTAACCAGCAATTTAAAGTCGTTCAATGTTATACTTCAATTTTTTAATATTATATTACTATAGAGTATACCTGCACGATCTAATACGATTGCCATAGAAACCTTGCTGCACCAATTAGATGTGTTGTTTCTAAATTATGCTCCATGTGCTGGTGTTAGCCACTCTTCCTGTCCGACCTTTCATGTAGAATATCAGAAAGTATTCCAATGTATTGGTCTGACAACTTTCAATAAGTATAGTGAGTTCTTGGGTCACATTTGATGGCAATGAATCATTTTGTTTCTATTGACATTAGGTTAAATGAAGGCCATACAGTGTACCTGGAACGCATGATATGTCGGTGCATGTTTGAGGAGCAAAGCAGGCAGTTTGTAGCGCTTGGAGGTTGGAAGGATCTACTGGAAGCAGTGAGTACATTATTTGTTATAGTAATCCTAGTAGATGCACGATGTTGTACACTGTATCAAGTTATATTCCTTTGCTTTAGTGTGTTTTGTATCGTTCAGATGTAGGAGCAAAATAAACACCATGAGCCTGCTCCATCACTCAGTGAGTTCAAAGCAAATGCAACCTTGGCCTCAAGCTTGCTTTCTTTCCTGCTTCCCACATCTGTTGTTCCAAACTGGATGTGGATGACACTGTCTCCATTGCCTTATTGGGAATTCCAGAGATTTACGATCTTGCCAAGATCTTATGCATTATAGCAGAACTTCTATTTATGCTTTGAAGCTTCATTCCCTTTGCAGTAAAGGCTAACATTTAATTTGCCTTCTAATTACTTGCTATGCCTGTTGTTAGCTTTGTTGTTTGTACATTGATACATAATTCATTCTCAACCGCAGCATTCTGTAGTTTCTTTACATTTAAATTATATTCTGTCTTTGTTTTCCCTGTTGGAGATAAAAACATCACATCATACTGCCAAGCTTTGTCTCACTCACTTGGTATCCCTTTGCAGACTCTTTGTATCCTACTCACAGCTTGCTTTCCCGTCTATCTTTGCCTCATCAACAAATATGGCTACTTTACTCATAGTTCCCTTAAATCCTCAAACAAATGGTAAATATATGAGACCCAACATTAAGCACTGGGGCACCTCACTACTTACAGCTCGCCAACCTGAAAATTGCTCATTTATCTCACTTCTGTTCATTAGTTAATACTCTATCCACAATGACACATTACCTCCTATGATGCAAACTCTTGAGCAGTAACATAGTAGTACTTTATAATCATAATAATCATAATTGTAATTTATTGGCCAAATATGTTTTGCAACAAATGAGGAATTTGGTTTGCTGTACAGTCATACCAAAAAAACAACAAGACACCCAATTACATAGAAAATTTGACATAAACATCCACCACAGCGGCTCCTCCACATTCCCCTCTATGATGGAAGGCAATAAAGACTTATCTTTTTTCCTCCCGCGGTCGGGGGAGTCGAACCATCCGCAGCCGCAAATCGAGCTCCCACAATCTATGCTCCTTCATCAGGGCGGTCGAACTCCTGCAGTTCTGAAGTCGGTCGCTAACCAGGGGACCGTGAGCTCCGTGATGCTAAAGTCCATAGCTCTCGCAGGTTGGAGCACCAAAGGCCGACCTCTGGCAAAGGGATCGCCCACTCTGGGATGCTAAAGTCCGCAGGCTCCACGGTTTAGGAGCTCTAGAAGTCCCAGCAAGAGGCCGCCAGCTCCATTGATGTCTATTCAGAATCCAGACGCACTCATAGACTGGTTTGCTTTTTATCTGTTGCCTTGTTACTTTTTCAAAACTCACTTGTAAATTTGTCAAGCGTTATTCCCATTTCATTAAACATTTGATTGTTCTTAATTGGAATATGATTTGGTTAAAAATGAATCACAGCACATTTCCCATATCAGATATTGTGATCAGCATCCTGATGGATTTTTGTTTCCTTTCTTTCTTGAGTACGTTTATTACAATTGGAGCTATATATTCACCGAGGACAATAATTCTTCTCCCCCCCCCCGCAGGGTCAAGTGCTATCGTTGATTTACACGTAATTGTAAGTGTTTTTGCCCCCACACACTTAATGCAGGGTGAAACTCTAGCTTAGGATAGATAGACAAAGCATGAAGTTACTTTGTCGGTAGCACCAGCTGATTGGGAGAGTATCGGACATTCCTGATGGCAGTGGTAAAATCAACAACTGACGTTTATGCAGCACTTGCATGCAGGCTCTGTATTTTATCCCCACTGATCCAACAAATTGTTGCAGTTGAAGAAGGGCACTAGGCCAGGAAATGTGTCTTGGGGGGTCTTATTGGAGAGAATGACAAAGGGGTTTCGAGAATTCTAGACGTTGGCTCTCAGATGCTTAAAGATAAATTGAACAAGTAAGCGAGTCAAAAACTAATTACCAGATGGTCCAAAAAAAGAAGCTATCAAAGCAGTTTAGCAAGGTCTTTGTGGGTATAGAAAACATAGAAGCTTAGAAAATAGGTGGCCATTCGGCCCTTCCAGCCAGCCATTCATTGTGATCATGGCTGATCGTCCCCGATCAATAACCCGTGCCTGCCTTCTCTCCCCATATCCCTTGATTCCACTAGCCCCTAGAGCTGTGTAGGTATGTGATGGTAACTTTGTGAAGACATATCACTAGTTCGTACAAGTAGCATTTTTCAGACAGCGGAGGGTGCTATTGTCTTCTTTAAGTTAAATATGAACTTTATTGCAATCTTTGTGGGTTTTTCTCCTCATTCTGTTTGAAACAAAGGCGAGTCATTAATTCCCTTTTCGCGAGAGTACAAGATTATTTATAAATTCTCACTTAAAATCTGTATGTTTGTAATGATATGGACATATGGAACTGAACAAATCTAGTGAATAGAACTATGGTTGCATGTTTTTGACAGCAGGGCATTGATCCTTTCATTGAATCATATGTTTGTGGCTTAACATTCAGTTATTCTAACTATTCATTAAAGAAATATCATCTTTTCATAACTGTTTTTAAATCTTTCAATTGCCAAATGCATGTACTTTAGAATCAGAAATACAGCATAGAAACAGGCCCTTCAGCCCACAAGGTCCACTCTGACCATCAACCACTATTTTACGCTAATCGTACATTAAATCCTAATTAATGTTTTTATTTTTCCCACTGCCACCAAATCCCCCAGGAACTACCATTCGCTGGCACACTAGGGGCAATTTACAATGGTCAGTTAACCTACCACCTGAATATCTTTGGGATATGTAAGAGAAACAGAGCACCCAGAGGAAACCTATGTAGTCGCCGAGAGAACAGGCAAATACCATGCCTATAGCATCCAAGGTCAAGGTTTGAACCTAGGTCTCGGGAACGGTGTTGCAGCATTCCCACTAGCTGCTCCCTATTGCCTCCTTGGTCATAAATTACTTTTACAGAAAATATGCTGGAATTTTAAAAACAAATCAAGCACATTGCAGGCAGCACTAATGCTGTAAGGATGTACGGTGTCATAATGGGAGAAGGAAATGAGAGTGCTCAGCAGAGGACTTGTGGGATACAGGGATATAATAATGGTATTCAGAAGGACCTTAACAGACTGACGAAGAGCATTATCTGCTGGAGCAATTTATTTTTGCAAAGAAAGCTACGAGCGGGGCTTGTACTCTTGCAGAAGCATACTCGTGGGGTTAACACTGGTTCAATACAGTCAATGAATGTGCAGTCAATGAGGTGCTCTACTTAAGGATTTGCCAGCAATGCAGGTTTCCCCTGTGCCACCTGTCGATGGAAGGAAAGTAGACAAAATTATCTATTCTTGATTGCAAACCTTAGTTGACTGTTATCATGGAGTAGTGGGGTCTTTCCTGAGACTAGGAAGCTGTGAGTAGCCATGACTGTTAACTCCACATACAACACAGTCCACAAATGTGTTGCCCTGTTTTTGAGCACGCAGAATATTTTAGATCTCAGTGAGAAAGAAATGCGGCTAAAGTAAACTGCTGCAGGAACTCAGCAGGTCAGGCAACATCTGTGGAGAGAAATGGACAGTTGACATTTCAGGTTGAGACCCCTCATCTGGAAAGAGAATGGAGGGGAGATAACCAGCATAACCAGCATAAGGAGGTGAGGGGCAGGGATAGGGGGGGAGCTGGCAAATGATATGTGGATCCAAGTGAGGACAGCGGCCCAAGTAGAATGTGGGTGATGGTGGATGGATCAGGTGTGGATGATGGATAGTTGGAGAACACAAGGAAGGAGAAAGAAACTGGGTGATAGGGTCCTGGGTGGTGGTGTGTGGATGGATCAGGTAGGTCAGAAGGAGAGAGAAAGGAACAAGGGATCGGACCACTTGAAATAGGAGAATTCAATGTTCATACCATTGAGTTGTAGACTATCTAGTTGGAAAACAAGGTTTTTAAAAAAAGACATTGCTGTAGTAACTTAGTGGGCCAGGCAGCATCTCAAGGGAACTTGGATGGGCGACATTTTAGTTCTCCTTCAGACTGATCATGGGCGTTAGGGCGCAGTGGGGAGGAAGATGGAAGAGAGATGGGGATGGGACAAAGTCTGGCGAGTGAGGGGTCATTGCAGATGAGGGAGGTTTTTGATTTGCAGATGGTTATACAAAGGCCAGAGGTGAAAAGACATATTATGAGATAAGGAGATATACTGTAAGGATAGAAGAGGCACAAAGTGTGAAGCCAGAGGAGGGAATATAGGTGGAAGGATTCGGGGGACTGGAAAGGGCAAAATGGGCAATGGAGGTGAATTGTTTGTAGGTTAGTTGACTAAAATTGGAGTATTCAATGTTCATTCCACTGGTTAGAAAGCTACACAAGCAATCTATGAGGTACTGATCCTCAAGTTTGCATGTGGCCTCACTCTGGAATGGATGAAGGCTGGGCCAGAAAGGTGAATGTGGGAGTGGGAAGGGGAGTTAAAACAGCTATCAACTAGGAGATCCAGCAGGTCTTGACAAACGGAGCACGTGTTCGGCAAAATGGTCGCCTAATCTATGCTTTGTTTCGCCGATGTAAAGGAGGCCACAGCGGAAGCACCAAATGCGGTGGATGAGGATAGAGGACATAGACGTGATCCTCTGTCTATCCTGGAAGGACTGTTACATGGGTGGATGAGAGGGAAAAGTATAAAGAGAGGTGTTCCATCTCCTGCAGTTGCAGGCGAATGTACCTGGGCGTGGCTGGTTTGGATGGAAAGGGATGAATGAACTAAGGAGATGAGATGGGTATAGTCTCAGCAGTAAGTGGAAAGTGGTGTGAATGGGAACATGTGACTGGGGGTTGGTCACAGTGAAGGTGGTGGAAATATTGGACAATGATATGTTGAATACGGAGGCTGGTGGAGTGAAAGGTAAGGACCAGGGGAATACTATCCTTGTTCTGTCGGGTGTGAGGGATCAAAAACAGAACCACAGGACACAAAGGAAATGCGGGTGAGGAATCCATGTATGACAGTAGTGGGGTAAACTATGTTTCCTAAAGAAACGGGACATCTCGGATGTCCTAGAATGGAAAGCCTCATCTTGGGAGCTGATGTGGCAGAGACAGAGAAATTGATGGTAGAGGATGGTGTCTTCGTAAGAGGCAGGGTGGGAGGAGGTGTAGTCCAGATAACTAGGAGTCAATGGGTTTATAGTAGATATAAGGTGTTATTCTTCTAGTTAACATTTGTCTGCATCCTGGTGGAGGAGGAGGCTGAGAACAGGCAGGTCGGTGTTGTAATGGTAAGGCAATGGTTTGCATTTGGGAGCTCCAGATGGCCACTGCAGATATAGTGCAGTTGCTTGGCAAAGCAGGGCAAAATGCAGATTGATTGTTATCCCTTAACTGGAATGGTTTCAGGGGAAATTACTTAGTAAAAAGTATTTGATCTGAAAGGAGAGGAGTTATTTTTATGATTGCGACAGACTGGAGATGAATGTCGTATACTCTATTACAGTTTGCATTAGTCATTTTGGGGAGCTTTGTGCACGTGTGTGTGTGTGTGTGTGGTGGGGGGGGGGGGTTATTTCAAGGTTAAGCTGAGGGTTTATTGAATCAGCATCCAAGTGATATGTAGATCTATAAAATATTATTCCATCCAAAACTCCTTGGAGTTAATTTTCAAGTTAACTCCAACTGAGTGCTTTACTTCAAATTATTTTTTAGAAAAGCACTCAGTTGCTGTGTTTCAAAAACCTTTGTATATTTAATAATAATTATCAATAGGTATCTAGTGTGTCAGATTCTATTTCCTGGGCATCCCTTGGGATATGCAGCAATGGTGTTTTTATAAATTATTGTCTTGAGCTCAAGAGAGTCCACCCTAAGAATTGTATCCTGGAAAAAAAGTTGCACCTGGAATAGGTGCTTGGATATAATGCTCTTCTGTAGTATTATATTATGTACCACAATAATGAACACAGCTTTTTACAAGGTTTTTCCACCAGTAAAATTGATTCCGAAGATTAACACCAGTTAGGTGAAAGTAACTTAATCTTAAATTATTTTACTTAGGTAAATCTACATGTTAAACAGATTCCAAATGGTAACTGTACGAATCTGAGGCATTTACTTGATACTTTATCCTGTGACATCCCTGATGCATTGAGACATATATAATTTATTTTGGTTTTCTGGGTAAAGAATAAATAAGATCTGTTTTGTTTCATTACAGAGTAAATACCAAGTTCAGAAATGTAATTAAAATCTATGCTTTGTACTAGGTTAAGACTTTTGGTCCGACTAATCCTTTGACCAGTCTAATTCCTGAACTCCGTAACATTGACCCTGATGATGCATTTTCATCAGTACCTTATGAAAAGGGATTTGCTTTGCTTTATCATTTGGAGGAGCTACTTGGAGGGCCAGGTAAATACTCCATGTTAAAAACTATTCATCTGCTTAAATGGGTATTTTAAGTGAAGTTGAAAACAATTTGTTCCACTTATATTTCTAGAAATCTTCATGGGGTTCCTCAAGTACTACATTCAGACTTTCGCCTACCGCAGCATAACCACGGAAGACTGGAAGAATTGCCTGTGTTCATATTTTTGTCATAAGGTGAATGTCTTTAGAATGGTTTGTGATCATTTTTATTTTCACATTTTATCAATGTGAAATTGCAATGATCCCTTAAAATAGAAATCTGAAAGTTAGCTGCTTACTGACTCATGAATGTTGTTTTTATTTCCGTCACTTCACCGCATTTTAACACTGAAGGAACTTTTGGAATCTCACAGCACCTCTCCATGTTTCACGATGTCTCTAGAATAGCCTTAGAATAGGCTAGTTGTTATAGCCGTTTGCTGTGCAACACTATAGAATTATAATACGCAGCTTGCATTAGTTCCAAAAATATCTGCATTGTTGTTGTACAACAATATTACAGCAGTTATTTTGTTGTCACAGAAGTGCTTAGTGCTCCCTCCACTTAAAAAATGTCTGGGAAATTAAGTTTTATTATTCTACACATTGATTTTCTAAACAAAACATTAGCCTGCTATGAAAATTGACTCCTGAACTGGAAGTTTGGCGGCATCTTTAGCAACTACTAGAACACAAAACAGTACAGCGCATGAACACACCCTTTGACACACAATGTCCATCCTAAACGTAATGCCAAGTTAAACTAATCTCTGCCTGCAACTGATCCGTATCCCACCATTCCATGCACATCCCTGTACCTACCGAAAAGCCTCTTAAATACTGCAATCGTATCTGCCTCCACCATCGCTCCTGGCAGCACATTCCAGGCAGCTATGTGTGTGTTTGTGTGCGAAGATCATCTTCAATCTTTGCCCCTATCACACTAAACCAAAGACTGTCAGTCTTTCACGTTTCTACCCTGGGGGAAAAGGTCTACAAATTCTGTGCCACTGTCTACCCTGTCTCTGCTGTGGGTTTTGCTGCCTCCACAATGGGAGTCGGGATGAATAAGGACTTGTTAGAATAATGTCCAGGAAAAGCAAAGCCATGCTGCTTTGTTACATTGAGGCTGCTGTCAAAAAGCTTTTTTATCCTGACTCCATATTACAGCATGACCCAGCTGTACTGAGACAAGCCAGTTATAATTAAAGTGAAACATGCTGAGGAAATGTGACCCAGAATGATTTTAATTCTCTCTTTCTCGCTTCCTTCCACCTAAAGACAACTGGGCAAAGCTTGAATGTAGATTCATATGTTAAGTCCAACAGGAAACCAATTTATCTCTAGGTGGTTTCAAGCAGTGAAATGAGAGTTAGTTCAACAGAGAAAGTTGGGTTGGGTGACTTGTAGAATGTTTTTCAAGTGCTGGTGTCCATGTTTTTTTTTAGAAAGTTAGTACAGGTGCACAACCTTTTATCTGAAAGCCTTGGGACCAGACACTTCTCGGATTTCGGAATTTTTCGGATTTAGCGTAGATTAGGTAGGTAGTGCGGGCGGCTTGAAAAGTCTGGAGCGGCTGCCTCCTCCCCGGAGACCGGGGAATCATTGTAAATCATTGCTTAAATGTTACTCAGTTAGTTTGGAGGGATTTTATGTGGTGGAGGGGGGGGGTGAAGGGGGAACCTTTAATTCTTAGTCCCCTACCTGGTCGGAGAGGCGGGGAACGGGCAATGCCTTACCGGGTCGCCGTGCAGTAAGCTCCGGAGCGCTGTTGCCGCCGACTCCCAACATCGCGGAGCTGGGGGCTGCAGGTGTCCGGCCGCGGGCGCCGCCGGTTGGAGCTCCGACCCCGGCAACACTACCCCTGGCTGCGCGGCGCTCCAAATCCTGCGCCGCCCGTGGCCGGACGCCCGCAGCCCCAGCTCCATGATGTTGGGAGTCGGCGGCGTCGTAGCGCTGAGGATACCAGCGGGGAGCGGGCAATGCCCCCGATGGGCCCCGGGTCGCCGTGCTGTAAGCTCCGGAGCGCTGTGGGCCGCCGACACACAACATCGCGGAGCTGGGGCTGCGGGCGTCCGGCCACGGGCCGCGGGCCGCGCTGGATTTGGAGCAGCCGCGCAGCCAGGGGTAGAGTTGCCAGGGTCGGAGCTACAACCGGCGCCGCCCGCGTCGGACGCCCGCAGCCCCCAGCTCCGCGATGTTGGGAGTCGGCGGCCACAGCGCTCTGGAGCTTACTGCACGGCGACCCGGTAAGGCATTGACCGCTCCCCGCCTCTCCGACCAGGTAAGGGACTAAGAATTAAAGTTTCCCCCTTCACCCCCCCCCTCTCTCTCTCACATAAAAGCCCTCCAAACTAACTGACTAACATTTAAGCAATGATTTACAGATGTGTCTCCCCGGTCTCCGGGGAGGAGGCAGCCGCTACAGTAGTACAGACCCAAGTTGACCGTGGATCGTTTCAGACCAAGTTTGTCGCCAAACGCGAGCTTTGGTGTGCAGACGACATCCTGGAAAAAATGTCCGGTTTTCGGAGCTTTTCGGTTTCCGGAACTCCGGATAAAAGGTTGTGCACCTGTATCAGTTAAGATACATGTAACATGATCTAAGTCTAGGTAGGAGCTATATTTAAGAGGGAGTTGGATGTGGCCCTTGTGGCTAAGGGAATCAGGGGATATGGAGAGAAGGCAGGTACGGGATACTGAGTTGGATGATCAGCCATGATCATATTGAATGGCGGTGCAGGCTCGAAGGGCGGAATGGCCTACTCCTGCACCTAATTTCTATGTTTCTATGTTTTTATCAACAAATGTTGACCAGGTTTTGTTAACTTGGAAGATGAAAGATGGTGTGAAGACATGAATCCTTGAGAAAGTTTTCTTGTGGACCAGGAAAGCCAACAGTGTTTCCTACAAATCCAAAATAATCCTGTAATCTAATCTCACACTCTTCAACCTTTAATCCTGTCTAGTCTGTCCGCTGACTAGATAGCACTAATTAATTTAATTCTTGAACATATTTTTCTATATTAGAAGTTGAGGCATTGGTTGAAGTAGCACTTGAGAGAAGTTGAGGCATTATTTGTGGTGTGCCACTAATAATTTCACTATTCACCAGACTGATGTGTTGAATCAAGTTGACTGGAATGCATGGTTCCATTCTCCTGGGATACCGCCATTCACACCGCAGTGAGTAGCCTTTCATCGTAATTAATTAAACCAAGGCATCTTTTTTTTAAATGAACATTATCTGTGATTTAAAACAATTACTTCAATAATTCATTCACTTCAGGAAAACCAGCAGTTCATTTTAAATTATTGTAATCTCAATTGAAATATTTCTGGAACTGTGATATTTTGAGCAGCCTTTAATCTTTTTAGAAGGATGCATTCAGCCAACAATGATAATTAATAGCCATGAATAAAGTTTATTGTATCGTGTTCCTTTTAGCTTTTGAAATATATCATTACATTACACAAAATTGTATGCTATTGATGTCGAAGGGATCTTCAAAGGCTTTGAAATGACCTATTCATTCAATTTCCATTCAGTTTCCAGTAGAAATGTGCATGGATGGGTTTTTTTAAATGGAGGCAGGAAAAAACTAAAACTTCCCTAAAACTAGGGGAAATATTCATTTCAATATGTAAATGAAACTTGTAAATAAAGAACAAAGCAAAATGTCTAGATGCAGCATGAGCGTTTACAAATGTGCATCAGGCCAGAGATGGATTTTGAGACTGAGAAGAGTTTGCCAGGGAATTCTAGTGTTTAGTCCAAGGGCAATTGAAACATGACTGACAAAGGTGGAACAGTGAAAATCAGGGATCCACAATTAACTGCAGAGAAGTTGAAGACTTCTGGAGGAGGCTAAGATAGAAGGAGAAAGTGCATGAAATGATTTTAAAACTAAGATGAAGATTTTAAGATTAAGATATTATTGTGAGTGAAGACTGATGATGGTGAGGTAGGTAGTGTTTCAGTTAATATACATGTAACATGATCTAAGTCTAGGTAGGAGTTTGGCAATGTTAGGGTAGAACAGTCTTGCTGATTAGAGCAGAAATGTGAATAGATGGTCATCTAGGAGTTAAATCCAACACTTAAATTGAGAACCATTTTGGGGTCGGCAGACAGCTCTGGTAGAGGAAGTACTCCAATTTTGGAACCAATCTACCAGATTTCTCCAATTACTTGCACGTGGAAAATATGTAAGCATGCTGGATGAAGCAATTTGTTAAGCATTACATTGATATAGATCTTTCTATTAGTCAGACAAGGTTTCTGTTAACTTCAACAGGTGTAGTCAGCGAAGGGTTGCTGGAGTCAATAGAATAAAAAAATGAGGCTACCTGATTTTGATATCTGCTTCTGTCAAATCAACATGGAAGTGAATTCTTGTCTTTTTAGCGTTCAAAGTAAAATTTAAGCTCTTTAACAATTAACCTAACATTTATCGATTGGTTGTAGTGCAAAATCTTCAACTGAAAGTCCATGTACAGTCTGAAGAAGGGTTTCGGCCCGAAACGTTGCCTATTTCCTTCGCTCCATAGATGCTGCCTCACCCACTGAGTTTCTCCAGCATTTTTGTCTATCTTCCATGTACAGGAGCTCAGGCACAACAATAATTTTTCAATTCTCTATTTAAGAAAATATCCCACCGTGTACTTTCTCCGTGTATTATTATTTTTTCCTGAACTGCCTTTCACCAGAGTATATATGGTTGTGCTTGTTTTGCAGTTACGACACCACTTTGGCTGACTCTTGCAGATCCCTCTGTAAACGGTGGATCGCAGTGAGTAAAATCGATCTGTCAAATAAAAATAAACCAGTCATCCCCCCCCCCCCATATGTTAACTTTGTGAAATGTTTAGTTAATGATTAAGCAAGTGCCTAGACTGTCTGAAAACTGAAAGTTTAAAAAAAAACTCTAGACACTGCGAACCTGAAACAAAAACAGAAAATGCTGACAACACTGTTCATAGGAACATGCAGCATGGCCTCAGGCCATGTCTGAAGAAGGGTCTCAACCCGAAATTTCACCTATTCCCTTTCTCCAGAGATCCAGCTGTTTAATCCGCTGAGTTACTCCAGCTTTTTGTGTCTATCTTCGGTTTTAACCAGCATCTGCAGTTCCTTCCTACACATGACATCCGGCCCTTTGGCGAACCACGTGTGTGTGTGCCAATCTATTTACTTTAATCCTACATAAGACCCTTTTTTTTTTCTTTTTAAATCTCCGTGTACTTTCTCCGTGTATTTATCAACTCCCCAGAGATTCCACCATTAACTTGCACACTAGAGCAACTTACAGTGGCAAATTAACCTCCCAACCCACATGTCTTTGAGATATGTGGGGTAATGAGAGCACCTGGAGGAAGCCATGCGGACACTGGGAGTACGTGCAATCTCCACACGGGACCTCTAGTCAGGATTGAGCTGGGATCTCTTGTCCTGGGAGGCAACGCGTCTCCTAGCTTTTGACACTGTATCATGCCACTATGATGATCACAGTTTCTCAGTTTCAGTTTTTTTATAGTTTCAGTTTAGTTTACTGTCACGTGACCAGGGTCCACTGAAAAGTTTCCGTTGCGTGCTAACCCGCCAGCGGAAAGTTAATACAAGATAACAAACGAGCCATTCACAGTGTAGAGATACGATAAGGTAATACATTAGTTTAGTGCAAGGTAAAGCCAGTAAAGACCGATCAAAGACAGTCCGAGGGTCCCCAATGAGGTAGATAGTACTGCTCTCTGGTTGTGGTAGGATGGTTCTGTTGCCTGATAACAGCTGAGAAGAAACTGTCCCTGAATCTGGAGGTGTGCATTTTCACATTTCTATAACTTTTGGCCAATGGGAGAGGGGAACGGAGGGAGTGGCCAGGGTGCGACTCAGCCTTGACTATGTTGCTGGCCTTTCCAAGGCATGTGAGGTATAAATGGAGTCAATGGAAGGGAGGTTGGTTGGTGTGATGGTCGAGTTTGCATCTAGAATTCACTGCAATTTCTTGCAGTCTTGGATGGAGCTGTTTCCAAACCAAGCTGCGATGCATCCCGATAATGGTGCATCGGTTGAAGTTGGTGAGGATTGTTGGGGACATGCCGACCTTCCTAAGCCTTCTTAGGATGTCGAGACGTTGGTGTGCTTTCTTGGTCGTTGCTTCAATATGGATGGTCCAGGAGAAGTCGTTGGTGATATTCACTCCTAGGAATTTGAAGTTTTTAACAATAGACAAAAGGTGCAGGAGTAGGCCATTCGGCCCTTCGAGCCAGCACCGCCATTCAATGTGATCATGGCTGATCATCCCCAATCAGTACCCCGTTCCTGCCTTCTGCCCACATCCCCTGACTCCGCTCTCCATCTCTACTTTGGCGCTGCCAATGTAAGTTGGGGTATGTGTACCGCTTTGCTTCCTGAAGTCGATCACTCTCTTCTTGCTGACATTGAGAGAAAGGTTGTTGTCTCGACACCAGGACACAAGGTTCTCAATCTCCTTCCTGCACTCCGACTCATCATTATTTGATATCCGGTCCACAATGGTGGTGTTGTCTGTGAATTTGTAAATGTAATCAGATTTGTACAAGGCTGCACAGTTGTGGGTGTACAAGGAGCAAAGAAGGGGGCCGAGAACACATCGTTGCGGAGCACCAGTGTTGAGGATTATCATAGAGGGTGACTTGTTACCTATGTGCCATGATTGGCGTCTGTTGGTCAGGAAGTCGACGATCCAGTTGCAGAGATAAGTGTTGACTCCAAGTCCCGTCAGTTTGGTGTTGAGCTTGGATGGTATAATGTCGTCAATGAAAGAGTAGGTGTCTCTCTTATCCAGGTGTTCCAGGGAAGAAGGGTCTCGGCCCGGAACATCACCCATTCCTTCTCTCCAGAGATGTCGCCTGTCCCTCTGAGTTACTCCAGCATTTTTGTCTATCTTCGATTTAAACCAGCATCTGCAGTTCTTTGCTACATATTAAATCTACCATGATTGGTCTCAAAGATCAAGAGTGTTATAGAGTTATAGAGCCATAGATTCATACAACATGGAAACAGGCCCTTCTGCCCAACTTGCCCACATTGAC
The DNA here is from genome assembly GCF_028641065.1 of Leucoraja erinaceus. Classification (NCBI taxonomy): domain Eukaryota; kingdom Metazoa; phylum Chordata; class Chondrichthyes; order Rajiformes; family Rajidae; genus Leucoraja; species Leucoraja erinaceus. The sequence goes on from NC_073398.1 coordinate 2,513,778, forward strand.
CAACATGTCCCATCTACACCTGTCCCACTTGCCTGCGTTTAACCCTAAATCCCTCTAAACCTGTCCTATCCATGTACCTATGTTCTGAATCTCATTTTTGTTATATGGTTGGAACCTTTTTTAAAAATGGCAGTACAGGTGCACAACCTTTTATCCGGTGTTCCGGAAACCGAAAAACTCCGAAAACCGGCCATTTTTTCCAGGACACACTCGCGTTTGGCGCCAAACTTGACCCGAAACGACCCACGGTCAACCCAGGTCTGTACTACTGTAGCGGTTGCCTCCTCCCCAGAGACCGGGGAGACACTTAAACATCTGTAAATCATTGCTTAAATGTTAGTCAGTTAGTTTGGAGGACTTTTATGTGAAGGGGGGGTTGAAGGGGTAATCTTTAATTCTTAGTCCCCCACCTGGTCGGAGAGACGGGGAGCGGTCAATGCCTTACCGGGTCGCCGTGCAGTAATCTCCGCAGCGCTGTGGCCGCCAACTTCACAGCCAGGTTGTAGCTCCGACCCCGGCAACTCTACCCCTGGCTGTGAAGCGCTCCAAATCCAGTGCAGCCCGCGGCCGGACGCCCCCCACCCCAGCTCCGCAAATGTTGGGAGTCGGCGGCGTCGCAGCGCTGGGATACCAGCGGGAAGCGGGCAATGCCTTACCGGGTCGCTGTGCGGTAAGCTCCAGGGCGCGGAGGCCGCCTTCTCCCAACATTCGCGGAGCTGGGGCTGCGGGCGTCCGACCGCGGGCGGCGCTGGACTTGGAGCGCCTCGCAGCCAGTGGTAGAGTTGCCGGGGTCGGAGCTCCAACCGGCACCGCCCGCGGCCGGACGGAGCCCCCAGCTCCGCGATGTTGGGAGTCGCCGACCAGGAAGGGGACTAAGAATTAAAGTTTCCCCCTTCACCCACCCACCCCACCACCACCACATAAAATCCCTCCAAACTAACTGACTAACATTTATGCAATGATTTACAATGATTCTCCGGGGAGGAGGCAGTCGCTCCAGACTTTTCAAGCCGCCCGCGCTACCTACCTAATCTACGCTAAAAATCTTCCATTCGGAAATCCGAAAATGTCCGAAATCCGACAAGTGTCTGGTCCCAAGGCTTTCGGATAAAAGGTTGTGCACCTGTACTTGGTAATTTACTGGTGAACTTTGAGATCATTCTTTGGTAATTAAAAAAAAAATTAAATTATTGTTGCAGGCATCTGATTCTGAACTGAACTGCTTTAGTGACAAGGATCTGATTAATATGTCATCTCAACAAAAGATTGAATTTCTTGCTCTTTTACTGTTGGAGGTAAGGAAACGATTTGGGGGAATTAATGTGCATTTGTCCAGAATGTCAGAAAACTAGCTCCTCGAGTTGAGTTACTGAATTAGAGATGACAAATAATTTTTCATTTCCTCACAACATGGAAGAGACTATTTGGCCTTGCAGTTCCATCATTTCGTGCCCCCATTTATTCTTGGCGACCTGTACTGCAGATGCTTTAGACTTTAGAGATCCAGAGTGGAAACAGGCCTACCGAGTCCGTGCCAACCAGTGATCCCCAAACAGCAAAGCTACTGTTGCACCACATTGCCGCCCTAAAGCTTTTACAGCTATTGTACCCGTGAGCTATTACAGCACCCCCCCCCCCCCCCCAACAATTCTTCTACTATAATCCAATATAAAAAAGAAAGGGTTCACAAATTTGAACATTTTCTAAATCGTGAAAATTATTTTCAAGAATATGAGTGTTTTGATGTCTTCAATGTAGGGAAACATCCTCAGATGTTTTACATGGGTGCTCTTAATCATTTGATGTTCAGCTACCTAATATGATATTTAGAAGAGGCCTGATAGTTTGATCAAAAGTAGATTTAAAAGTGGAAAGGGAAGTATAGTGTTTCATGGTGACATTGACAGTGCCTTTCCTATTGACTGTTACAAAATCCATAAAAATACTATTAAAACTAAATTGTTTTCCTAAATATAGTGACCATAAGAATGGTTTGCCATTGACCGTTAGAGTTTATAAAAATAATATTAAAACTTGTGCTTTTAAAATTTGCACATTAATGAATGTAGCCCTTTGTTCGACAGCAGTTTTAAATTCAACCCAGCATTTAGTTTTCTGGATTACAAAATTGTATAAATAATTACACCCAGGCAGAGTTCAAAGTTCTGTCTTCCAATGAAATATCGATTGCTCAATATTTTAAATTATTTTTAAAATGCAGCAAATATGACAGAATTCAAATATTTTAGTTTGGAGCAATTATTCTGTTTCAATATTGAGGAAAAATCCCATATGATGTAAAATGTTCTTAAAATAGCTGCTTAGAAGAGAATGTTTATGTAATATGTTGCAACGAGGTGAAATTGTATTAAAAATGGTGAGTTGGTGTTTAGTTAATGATAATACAATTTATTTTCCAGTAACAACATTTCTCTTTGGATTTTAGCCTCCACTGCGACTCAACAGTGTGAAAAGAATGCAAGACCTTTACAAATTTAACAACGTCAAAAATGCGGAGATAAAATTCAGGTAGAATTTGTGTTTGTGGGGTGAAAATGTGAATTTGAATGGCTTTTCAGAAATGAAGAAACCTGGGAAAAGCATACTTTTTCCAGTCTTCTCATGTCCACCTTGATTGCGTAGCTTCATATGAGTGATCGGTTAAATAATGTCCCCACAAATTATAATTGCCATAAAAAAAGTAATGCCTGCACGAGTCAATTCTTTCCCAATAAAGGCCCTTGGTAAATGAGCTGGGAAAAGACAAATAGAGCAAGGAAGTAAAGCATAAGCAGGTCGTGACAATGGCCGAATGCAGCAAAATGTTTAAAATCAATATCATTTTGGTCTAACGGGTAAATCCAGTATTGAATACCCATTCGTATTTCCCCTTAAAAATGCTGTGAGTTGCCATTTGAACCCCTGCTGTCTTTATGCTACAGCTAATTACATGGTGTTGGGAAGGGGTTCTAACGGGGATTTTGACCCGGGAGTATGAGCTAATAGTAATGTATTTCTAAGGTAGTAGAATGTAAGATTTGGAGATGAACTTGCAGATTATGTAGGACAAGGGTAGCAGACACGGGCAGACAAGGTCGTGGGAGATCTTGTGATGAAACTTTGAGTTGCTGCATTGCTCCTTATATTGTACAAGTGTCTTGTCGCCTGTCCAATATTGTTAGAGCTACAATCATTCCAGCAAGATTCATTTGCACTCCTCGCCTGTGTCTTGTCATTAGAGAATCACTTACCACAAGAGCCTCAGTGTCCAACTCGCGTTGCTACAGTATTGGTACAGGAACTATAAATTGACATCTTGAGCAAAGCAAAATGACAGACTCCAATATGTTAAAATTTATTTCAATTTAAACATGCCGATCATAGAACAGTAGATAGACATAAACGTATTCCAATGCTTAAAATTGAATTGTTTATCAATTAAATTATGCAAATTTAATATGAATAATTTTAATATTTTAATGGGTTCATTAACATTAGGACCTTTTACATCACAAGATCTGAACTGTCTAAAACTGTGCTAAATTGTCCAGAGCTTGCATCAGTCATGGCATCGCCCTATATATAGCCTCAAGTCACTTTGCCGTTTGAACCGAGTGATATTGTTAGTAATTGTTTCAACACTTTTTGAAAACTTTTTTTACAAGATGGCTGAGATTATGCCTCCGAAGTCATTGGGAGAAAGCCATTCCTCTTGCTCTGGAAATGGTTACTGTGCAAGGCAGAATGAAGTTCACTCGACCACTTTACAGGTACCTTTCTAACTTGACGATGACATAGTTGCTCTGTAATCTTTGCTTTAATGTATGCTTTAATTAGTAGGGGTGTGCACGTGTGGTTATATTACTGCATTTAATGTTTCGGAGGCAGGACGGATGAGAGTAGGTTCAGGAAGTAGAGGAAATGTGAACCACATGGAAATTCTAACCACATTAGCAGGAAGTCAAATTTCCTGAAAAGGGAACCTTCTCAGTTGTTCTGGAATGGAAAGTTTCGTCTTGAGAACAAATCAGTTGGAGAAGGAAAAATTGGATCATCAAAACACATAGGAGAAGAATTAGGCCTTTTGGCCCATCCTGTCCATTCGATCACAGCTGGTCTATTTTTCCCTCTCAACCCCATTCTCCTGCCTTCTCCACGTAACATTTGACGTCCTTCCGAATCTAAAACCTATCAATCTCCTCTTTAAAAATACCCAATGGCCTCCACAGCCAACTATGATAATGAATTCACCAATCTGTCTAAATAAATTGCCCCGACAAATTCCTCTTCACCTTTCTTCTAAAAGTGCACCCTTTTATTCTGAGGCTGTGATCCTTACAAGAGATTGGGTTGGAAGTGATGCAGTCGAGATAGCTGTGGGAAGTCTGGGCGTTTATGGTAAACGTCAGCGTAAAGTTGAATCTTGAATTGGAAAGGGGGGAATCCAGCAGTGTCAAAATGTCCATGAATTTGACCACATATTGGATTGGACGAGCTGCTCCGATATTGTGTTGGATGCAGATTGGAACGATGGCAATGTAAAGTAGAAGACTGCATGAAAACCATGATTGTGCAGCAATTGGAAATTGCTAAATGGCCAACATTATCAATTTAGCTGTATCTCTTGTGTAACATTGAAAAGTACTTAATTTCATGATTTTTTTGTCAATTTAAAGAATTGTATTCTATCAAAATAAACCCAAGATCTTTAATGCAAGTGTCTCCCTTGTGTAAATTAGAATGTATTAAATTATAGCCACTGGAGTGGTAATCTGCATCTATATGTGATTGGTAATTTCGACGCTGAACTGAATTCTTTACTTGTACAATGGACATGATATTTTAATTAAAATAATTAATAAAAGTGCCCAGTAAACCTACAGTTGTAAAACCTTATTTGTATTTTATTTTCTGAGGACCACATGCACTCTCAAATATAATCAGTATTAATTACATTTGGTTGTTTGTATAAAAATGTGCCAAAACTGGGATCTGTCTGAACCCCAAAGTTAGAACGACGTTACATTTTCTGCATTTTAGATAGTTCCTTAATGTTGTTCACTGAATGTTACAGGGAACTATACAACTTTGAAAAGGCTCGTCAGCAAGCAATTGATACCTTTAAGACCAACAAGCCCACCATGCATCCGATCACAGCTGCTCTTGTGGCCAAGGACCTCCACCTCGTCTGATCATTGACTACTACCACATTTGCAGCTTTTTGGATTAAAATTCAAAATAAAGCACCTTGATTATCTAGATACTTCTAATCACAAAATTATGATCAAATCATTTGTTGATTCCAATCCGTTTCCACTTAGTTTAAAGTGGAATAGAATTGTTCTGAAAGCAGTCTTGAAATCTATTGTTTTACGAAATAAGTTTGAAATAAAATTCTTCATTGTTTACCCTGTTTGTCTGTCTTTTAATATTCAATGTAAGTCTGCTAATATTCAACCTGAATGGTTACCCTTTGCCGTTGCTATCCTTGCATGAGGGATTCCCATATTTCTAATTCAGGATTCAAACTTTGCACTGATATTTCCTATAAACTCTGACTGCCGCAGCTACCTCGACTGCAACTCATCCCACCCTATCTCTTGTAAGGATCCCTTCATTAGTAGTGGGAGAGTCTAGGACCAGAGGGTACATCCTTTAGAATGGAGGTGCAGAGGAATGTCTTTAGACAGCTTGGTGAATCTGTGGCCATTTTGGTTCATCTGGAATCGGAAATCACATCATTAGGGAAGGGCATTAAATAAAGCATAACCAGTGTCAACTATAATCATATGAATTTAAAATTTCTTTCAATTTAAACATGCCGATCATAGAACAGTAGATGGACACAATATGCTGGAGTAATTCAGGAGACCAGGTCTGAAGAAGGGACTCGACCACAAATGTCACCTATTCCTTTTCTCCAGAGAATGCTGCCTGACCCGCTGAGTTACTCCAGCATTTTGTGTCTACGGTGTAAACCAGCATCTGCAATTCCCTCCTACACAATGATGGAATTGTATTGTGGAGGATCTATCCACATTTTGCATTTTCCAGACGCTCTCACTGTCTTCAAAGTTGTACACCAATTTTATCAAAGTAATCAAAAGTAGAACCCAAAAGCTTATTTAAGGGGCTTCCATTTTGATATTATGTTTGGTTCTTTGTTATCAAAAGTTACGGTCCATCTCTGGAACACTGCCTCAGTTTTGGGGTGACTCATGGGAATTCCTGGTCGATGCCACTTAAAGTGGAAGAGGAGAATTGAGAATGGGTTTGTGTGGTGGTTGCAGAAGCCTAGTGTAAACAGAAGGTGATTATGTTCCAGAACAAGGGGTCACAGTTTAAGGATAAAGGGGAAATCTTTGAGGACTGAGATGAGAAAAACATTTTTCACATAGAGAGTGGTGAATCTGTGGAATTCTCTGCCACAGAAGGTAGTTGAGGCTAGTTCATTGGCTATATTTAAGAGGGAGTTAGATGTGGCCCTTGTGGCTAAAGAGATCAGGGGGTATGGAGAGAAGGCAGGTACAGGATACTGAAGTTGGATGATCAGCCATGATCGTATTCGGTGCAGGCTCGAAGGGCCGAATAGCCTACTCCTGCACCTATTTTCTATGTTAAAGAAAACAAATACAGCACGGTGGCACAGCACTAGAGTTGCTGCCCTGCAGTACCTGAAACCTGGATTTGTTCTTGACTGTGTGCGTTTAGGGCCTGTCCCACTTGCCGATTTTTTTGGTGACTGCCGGCGTCATTGACTGATGTATCAGGTTCGCCGAAAGATTTTGAGCATTTTAAAATCCAGCAGCGACAAAAAAAATGTTGCGACACTTGAGGGGACACCGCACGTCAATACGTCATCACGCCACGTCACCGCCGCATCACGCCACAACTTTAGCGGTGACCTGATACGTCAGTCAATTATGCCGGCAGTTGCCGAAAAACTCGCCAAGTGGGACAGGCCCTTTTGTCTGTATGGAGTTTGTGCGTCCTTCCTGCGACCTACGTGGGTTTTCTCCGGGAGCTCCGGTTTCCTCCCACACTCCAAAGAAGTACAGCTGTAAATTATGCACCTCTGACAGACACAGAACAACAAACACAGCATAATCCAGCCCCAATGGCAGCTGTCAACCTCATTTTGCTTATGTTAATTTTGCAATTGCTATTTGCTCCTCTATAGTTCCCACCTCACAAACTATTACCCGTTCTGCCAAGTAACTCCCAATTCATCTTATTTCGGATTAGGCCAGTGTAACAAACTAGGATTGAAAGAGATCTTGTGGTTAAGGATCGTCTGGAAAGTCGCAATCACAGCTTGTGTTGAACTGCAGCCACAGTTTCAGGCAAATACCCACGATTCAAAACCAGTGATCTCAAATAAGGTGTGAAAGTACAGTGGACTATAAAAATAGGCTGAAAGAATGGTGTACAAGGAATCACAGCTATTTTGCAATATATTCAGCAGTGGGATATCCCAATCAGAATGAGTCAATGAAAAAGACGTACAAACTATGGTTAACAAAGGAGGTCAAAGAATATATTTTTTTAAACTGGATCACACAGTAGCAAAAGTATTATTAAGAATTATTCAGAATGCAGCAGCAGGGACTAAAGATAGAGAAAAATTGAGAGGGAACTGGCAAGTAACGTCAAAATAAATACAGAAGAGGGTAGAAACAAGGATCTAAACATGCCAAGGAAGCACGTGACTTGTGTGTGGAAAATGTGTCCACATTTTGTACTTTCCAGATGATTATAGTTTGAGAAATTTTTCAGTTGCACAGCAATTTTAGAAGGGTCCCGACCCAAAACATCACCTATCCACGTTCTCCAGAGATGTTGGCTGAGTTACTCCAACACTTTGTGTTTTTTTTTTTAACCAAAGATAGTTGCTAGGCTCAGAGAAACTTTGATACAACTACATCGATAGATGCTCCTGAACACACCATCAGTGAGTGATGTAACCTGGGGTCATTGGGTGTTTCGGGTCTTTCAACATCAGACACCCTCACCCAGGCGACCCAGCCGTGGTTGATCAGACCATGACTTGTGTTCAGGTGGCATTCGCTCCTCCCCATGGACCTCCTCTCCTGATCCAGAGCCATCTCGAGGCCTTCTCCGCTGCCTCTATGGTGTTCTTGATTGCCCTTCTCCTTGCCACTCCGTTGATGCCCAGGGCACTCAAGGCTTTGTAGAGCGATTGCCCTGCAAAACCTCTGCAGCCAACCTCGATGGGCATACACCTTGCCTTCCAGCCCTGCTTGCGGCAGTCTATGGTGAGTTCTTCATATTTGGCCATCTTCCTCTCATGGGCCTCCTCCAGACGGTCCTCCCACGGCACTGTCAATTCCAACAAGACGATGTTTTTGGTCGCCTCTGAGACCAGTAGGGTATCTGGCCTCAGGGTGGTCGTGGCAATGTGCTGTGGGAACTTCAGCTGTTTCACCAGGTCTATGGAAAGCTGCCAGTCCTGCGCAGTCGCCAGGATTCCTGACTGATTCCTGGCTGCTGTGGTTCTTGGCAGCTGCACTCCGGCCTTCACGAAGGTGATCATCTGGGTGGTGGGGCGTTCTCGTCTACAGCTGCTGATTCCCATGCTGATGGCTTCTGCAATGGGTTTGAGAACCTGGTCGTGACGCCATGTGTACCGGCCCTGCCCAAAAGCCTTTGGGCAGCAACTCAGGATGTGTTCCAAAATCCCCTTGCCTGAGCATTGCGGGCAATCTGGAGATTCCGCTTTGCCCCAGATGAAGAGGTTCGATGGGCTGGGCAGGACATCATACACTGCCTGGACCAGGAACTTGATGCGCTGTGGTTCAGCCTGCCAGAGCTCAGTCCATGTGACTTTTCGGTCCATGGCCTGCTCCCACCTTGTCCAGGCTCCCTGCTGCCTCAATCCCACTGCTCTGGTACACCTCTCCTCCTCCATCACTGCCCTCACTTCCTCCTGGACCAGCCTGCGCCTCTCCTTCCCCTTGGCCTTGTCAAACTGGGGAGATGGGAAGATTCCCAGGCCTGCTCTTCCCCGAGTCACTGCTCCCACCAGGACTCTGTGGCGTATCCGGGACTCCGCTTGCAGCACGGCTTCGCCGGCTCTCCACTTCCTCCCAGTTTTCACCTCCACCCCTGCTTGAGCCACCTTGGGGTCGCTGGAGTCCCTGTACAGCATCACCTCTCTGGCCCGAGTCACCTTGAACTCCTCCTCCAGGGACTTCAGGGGCAGCTGGAGCTTGGTGTTATTTCCGTAAAGGGCGATGCTGCTAAGGCTCCTGGGCAGTCCCAGCCACCTTCTGAGAAAGCTGCTGACTTTCCTCTCCAATCTCTCTACGATGGATATTGGGACTTCGTAGACAAGCAGTGGCCAGAGTATCCTTGGCAGGATACCATGCTGGTAAATCCATGCCTTGAACTTGCTCTCAACCAACTCTCCAGCTCCTGACAGGTTGCCTGGACAGATGCTGTATCCTTCAGGCTGCTGTTAAACACCTTCCCAAGATTCTTCACTGGCCTTTCGGAGACAGTTGGGATTGGTGACCCTTCGATGCGGAAGCGGAACCTGTCCGTGACTTTGCCTTTCTTCAGCACCAGTGACCTTGATTTTCCTGGCTTAAACCTCATCCTTGCCCATCCAATCAGTTTCTCCAACCCCTGCAGGATCCACCTGCTTCCTGGCACTGACTCAGTGGTGACAGTCAGGTCGTCCATGAAGGCTCTGATTGGTGGTTGGCTCATTCCTGACTTGGTCCGAGGGCCCCGGCACTCTGGCTCAGCAGACTTGATGATCATGTTCATCGCCAAGGCAACAAGGATCACAGAGATGGTTGTGATGATCCCAACCTCCAGTCTGTGCCACTCTGATGTTACTGACCCTGCTGAGACTCTCATGCTGAACTGGTTGTAATAGTCCAGGATGAGATCTGCCACTTGGCCCCACGGGGCACATGATGCTTGGCCATGACTGTCTGGATCAGCTTGTGTGGGATGGAGCCGTAGGCGTTGGCCAGGTCAAGCCAGAGCACTGTCAGGTCTCCCTTGTTCTCCCTGGCTTCTCTGATGAGCTGGGTCACCACTCCCGTGTGCTCTAGACACCCCGGCACTCCAGATAAGCCTCCCTTTTGCACTGAGCTGTCGATGTAGCCATTGCTGGAGAGGAAGTTGGTCAGCCGCCTCGCCACTATGCTGAAGAAGATCTTGCCTTCAACACTTACAGGGAGATGATTCTGAACTGATCAATCTTCTTGGAATCTTCCTCCTTTGGGATCCAGACTCCTTCAGCGAATCGCCACTGCTGCGCCACTTTTCCTCTCCTCCAGATGACTTTCAGGATCTTCCACAGCCGTTTCAGTAACAAGGGGCAGTTCTTGTAGACCCTGTAGGGGACTCCGCTCGGGCCAGGGGCTGAGCCAGCTCTTGCTCTCTTCACAACGTCCTGGACCTCTTTCAGGAGTGGCTCTCTACTATCAAACTCCTTGATGGGTGGAGGTGGTTTTATCAGGATGTTGCACTGGCCCAGCTCCTGCTGCCTGACGGGGTCACTGTAGGTCGTCTGGATGTGCCGGTCGATCTCCTCCTTAGAGCAAGCCAAACTCCCACTGCGCTTCTGCCCGAGTAGTTGTTTGGTGAAGCCGAAGGGGTTGGCTATGAAGGATGCTCCTCGCTTCCTGGCTCTTTCCTTCCGGCGTCTTTGGTGCCACTCAGCTCTACGGAGGGTCATCAGCTTCTTCCTCAGGATGGTTGGCAGCTCAGCCAAGGGGGGGACGTTGCTCTTCCCTGGTCTCTTTATTCTGCTTCTTGAGGGACTTCAGCTCCTGCCGGATCTTGTGGATCTTTGTTGTTCGTTGGTTCATGGTGAAAGGTGTTCTGGCCGGCTTCTTCTCCACTTCTCCAAACCTTTCCACAACTAGGCTGATGATGATTGTCGTCATCGACCGCAGCCTTCCGTCCACGTCTCCCTTCGCAGTTGCTTCTAGCACCTTGTCGACGTCCTCGTCGAACTGATGCCAGACTGCCATCTTGCAGGCCTGAGGCCATTTGACTCGAACCTTCTCTGGAGAACTGTTCCGAGGGACTAGTTGCGCCACTTGGAGGCTTCGGGCTCTATGGGGTGATTCCGGGCCCGGCTCCTCCTGCGTCTCACCAGGTAAAATACCTGTGCGTTGTGACACTCCCTGTCCCTCCAAACACTTCATCCGGGTCTGGTGAATCTTCAGGCCTCAGCTGTTCTTGCAAACCTTACCACATCTGCATTTGATACGCAAACATCAGTGTGCTGGGGTCTACTATTACGAAAGGTGAGATAAAGATATTGGAGCTATCTCAACCTTTTAGCTGTTTAAATGCCTAAATATAACACATGAGAAAACCTGGTGGACTTTATGTGTAGGAATGACCTGCAGATGCTGGTTTACACCAGCAAATTACTCCAGCATTTTGTGTCTATCTGCTGGACTTTAATTGGATCCACTAATCGGCACACACAGCTCTATCTACAGCTTTGGCGGCATGTTAGTGCAACGGTAGAGTTGCTGCCATATAGCAGACCCGGGTTCGATCCTGACTACGGATGTTGTCTGTGCGAAGTTTGTACGTTCTCCCCGTGACTGCGTGGGTTTTCTCCGGGAGCTCCACACTCCAAAGACGTACATGTTTGTAGGTTAATTGGCTAGGTGTAAATGTAAAAATTGTCCCTAGTGTATAGGACAGTGCGAGTGTACGGGGTGATCGCTGGTCAGTGCAGACTCATTGGGCCGAAGGGCCTGTTTACGCGTTGCATCACTAAACTAAAACTAAACTACAGCATCTTTTTACCAATGTAATTTTGGTCTTAGTTAACCAATTTAATTATATCACACTCTAACTTAGATCCTTTTTGGGAAGTGGCCTTGTGGTATAATGTGGCTTGACCATAAGCACCAGGTGCTGGGCAAGATTTGCAAAGCTGTTTCAGATTGGTTTACCTCAGTCATTGAGAAATATACACATGGACATGGGTCATTTCGTGCACCAAGTCTTGGCCAACCCTCAATGTTTACCCCACATTCTCATCAACTACAACACACCGGGGTCAATTTAAAGTAGCCACGCCAGCACCATACCTGCACATTTATGAGATGTACGAGGGAACCTGTGTGGTCACGGAAAATGTGCACCTCTACACAGGCAACACCAGGGGGCAGGATTGTACCCAATCTGGAGCTTGAGGCATCGGCTCTATATCTGTGCCACTGTGCAGGTCTTCCTGACTTACTCAACCCAACACTCGAGAACTGCACCAAGTAACCTGTCACCAGAGTCAGCCATGCTGACGTTTTTTAGCTTGTGTCAGCGGGTCCAAATTAATTATATACCCAGAATGAAAGAAATCGGGTATAATATTTAATTTAGAATTTTAAAGAAATTGGTTTCTTTACTTATTCAATGCACTGATTGTTAGCAGGTCAAGTGAGAATGCTTGATGAGGTTTAGCAAATTATGCAAGAAATGCTGGTGATTTTTAATGTACGTTGACTATAAATTGACAACGTTCCTTGCACATTCTATTTGCAGGAGGAGTGTGTTTGCAGATGCTGCTACCTGTTGATCCTGACTGCTGACTAATTAATGATGCTTTCTTTCACTGTGCGTGTGAAGGATGAATGGCTGACAGTTCCCTGTAAAGATTTATCTTATAACATCCAGTGGTTGGGACGGGAAGCTCTGAGGCGCTACACAAAAGCAAAGGCGGATGATGGTGGCCTGGGCTGTGTGGAAGATATGACGTTCCTGGTGAAACGCTGTCAGGGGCCGAGTCTGTTAGATCCTAATGATGCCATCGGCGATGTCTTGCAAGATAAAGACTTCATCCAGATTGGTAGGTCAATGCAGAAACTGATGTTCTCCTTGCATCAACCGCAGGAGATGCAACACCTGCCCCTATACCTCCTCCTTCGGCTCCATCCAGGGACCGCAACAGTCCTGTTATGTGAGGCAGAGGTTTCTTTGCACTTCCTCCAGCCTCATCTACTGTGTCTGTTGCTCCCGGTGTGGACTATATATCAGCAAGACCAAGCGCAGACTGGTCGATAGTTGCGCTGAACACCTTCACTCAGTCCACCTTGGCCGACGCGATCTCCCGGTTGCCAAACATTTTACCTCCCCTCCCATTCCCACACTGTCCTTCCTGTCCTGGGCCACCTCCACAGTCAGAGTGATGCCACACACAAATTGGAGGAACAGCACCTTATATTTCCTTTGGGCAGCTTACAACCCAACAATATGATATTTTGATTTCTCTAACTTCAAGCAACCCTTATTTTTCCCTCTCTCTCCGTCCCTCCCCCACCCTAGTCGGTGTACTAGCTTCACTGTTTGTTTCCCTTCATTATCGCCTCTTCCACAGCCAACAATAGACCATTGTGGGCTCCATCTTTCCTGGGTTATCAATGCCAGCTCTGGGGTGGGAGATTGCAACCTTCACGTGGCCCAACCTGTTTCGATGAATGCGTGCACAAACAAATGATCAAACAGAACAAGTTGTCTTACAACTTTAGACTGCACGCCATAAGCAACAAGAAGAAGACGCCGGCTCTAATTTGTTCTGTACCTTTTCATACCTCCAGTTTCCCTCTACCTTAATTCTCAGTGCGAAGAAGGGTCTCGAACTAAACCACCGCCTATTCCTTTTCTCTGGAGATGCTGCCTGTCCCGCTGAGTTACTCCAGCATTTTGTGTTCTGTTAATCATCACGTCAGGAAAAATGATCAGCTTTTTTTCCCCTCTCAGAAAAATTCATCAAGGTCATAGAACATACATCACAGGAACAGGCCCTTTGGCCCACGATATCTGTGTTGACAGGATGCCAAATTAACCTAATCCCTTCTGCCTGAAGATCTATATCCCTCCAATCCATGCATGTTTGCGTATGAACACCAATATCTCACCTGTTTCCGCCACCACCCCTGGCAGCATGATCTAGACATCTACTAACCTGTGCACAAAAATCTTGACCCATGCATCCCCTTTAAACGTCCTCACTCTGACCTTGTGGCTGTGCTTTCTTGTACTTGGCATTGCCACTCTGAGGAAAAGATTGCCACTGTACCCGATCCAGGACTCCAATAATTTTTTTTAAATTTCTATTCCGTTTCCCCTCAGTTCCAACTCTCCAGGGAAAACAATCCAAGTTTGACCAACCTCTCTATATAGCTAATGCCCTCTGATCCAGGCAGCATCTTGGTAAAAATCTTCTGCACCCTCTCCCAAGCCTCCACATCTTTCCTGTACTGTTGTGACCAGAACAGCACACAACACTCCAAATGCAGCTTAACCAAAATTCTATTCTATAAAGCTGCATCTTGGCTTCCGGACTCTTATATTCAATGCCCCAATCGATGAAGGTATACACACCACATGACTTTATTACCATTTTATCTTCTTGCGTTGTTACTTTGACTTGGATCCCAAGATCCCTCTAAACATTAATGTTATTAAGGGTCCTGCCATTAACTGCACACTTTCACTTATATTTGACCTGCTAAAGCGCAACACTTCACAATTGCTCGGATTCAACTCAATATGCCATTTCTCCGCGCATGTCTAAGCGATCTATATCCTGCCATATCCTTTGCTAGCCTTCTTTGCTGTCCACAGTTCCACCAAGTTTTGTGTCGTCTGCATACATATTAACAAACCCATCTACATTTCTGTCCATTTATATATATCACAAAACGCCAAGGTCTCTGCAGGAACACTACTGGTCACAGACCTGCAGCTAGGATAATACTATTCCACTGTTACCCCCTGTCTGCTATGGATGAGCCAGTTCTGAATCCAAACTACCAAGTCACGGTAGATTCATGCACCGTAATCTTTTGTCTCAGCCAAAGATGAGAGACCATGTCAAGTCCTTTATTAAAGTCCATGTAGACGTCATCCACTGCCTTACTCTCATTAATCATCTTTGTTACTACCTCAAACAACTGAATCAAGTTTGGAAGACATGACCTGCCATATACAAAGTCACTCTTCCAAATGTGCGTAAATACTATATATAAGAATTCTCTCCACAGCTTCCCTGCCATTGATGGGAGGCTCGTTGGCCTAGAACTTCCTGGATTATCCCTATTTTCTTCTTAAATTAAGGAACAACATTGGCTGCACTTCAGTCCTTTGTCAAGGCTCCAGCTATCTCCTGCCATTCCTCCACGCATTTCTGTAGCTGATCTATATCCTGCTGAATACTTTGCCGGCCTTCCTCACTGTCCGCAACTCCAGCATTCTTGGTGTCATCTGAAAACATACTAACAACCCATCTACATTTATGTCCTGGTCATTGCTATACAACACGAGCAACAGAGTTCTCAGCACAGATCCCTGCCGTGTATTAAACTGCACTATCTTTTTTATTTCTGGCCTCAATAGCACATGGCCTGGGTAGTAATCCTAAACTCTGGAGGTCCTGCATTTTAAGTCTGACTGCGGCGAGCGATCTTCGGTCTGTGTTCGGTGGGTCCTCCATCATTGGTCGGTGGGCCTACTTGCCGTGAAGCTTGCCAGCAAGCCGGGCCTACTTGCTGCTTGCTGCTTGCTTAGACCGATGAGAGTCATTATCGTACATTCAAATACATTAACTGTGCTATCCTGAGCCTAACAAGCCTTTTGGTTTCTCCATTTCAGTTATCCAAGGGCAAGAAGCTGAACTGGATCCTTTGAACACAAACTTTGCCTCTCTGTATCCTTTCTTTTGGATTTACTTAATCCAGATAGTTAACAATTGTGTTCATGTTGCTCTCGTTCTCACCCCTTTCTCCAAAGTCAACTTCCAGGTTGAAATGTCTAAAATTCTGCCTCGGTAAATCTTAAGGAGTTCATCATTCCATTGCTAATTCCTTGCATAAGTCACAAGATCACAAAATGATTCGGAGAACTTGTATTTGGTCCATTCTAGATCCTGTCCATAGAGCCTCGCCGATTCTCCCTCTTTAATATCTTATTGTTTCTTAAAATAATCCAGAATGTCAACTACACCATGTTATCTCCAAATCTATTCTACCCTTGGTCAAGTGTTATCTAATGCATGGGGGTTCCAGGATTTAGACCCAGTGAACTGCAATATGTAAATGTGGATTCACACAAAGGGTGGTGGCTGTGTGGAACGAGCTGCCGGAGGAGGTCGTTGAGGCAGGGACTACCATGACATTCGAGAAATATTTAGACAAGGCAGATATGGGCCACATGCAGGCAGGTGGGACTAGTGTAGATAATACATGTTGGCCGGTGTGGGCAAGTTGAGCTGAAGGGCCCGTTTCCACGCTGTCAGACTTTTATGGAATCAAAATCAGACTCTTAAAGGTGTACAAAAATGCTGGAGAAACTCAGCGGGTGCAGCAGCATCTTTGGTGCGAAGGAGATAGGTAACGTTTCGGGCCAGAACCCTTCTTAAGTCTTAACAGAGGAGATTTACTAGAATGTTGCCTGGGTTTCAGCAACTAAGTTACAGAGAAAGGTTGAACAAGTTAGGGCTTTATTCTTTGGAGCGCAGAAGGTTAAGGGGGGACTTGATAGAGGTTTTTAAAATGATGAGAGGGATAGACAGAGTTGACGTGGAAAAGCTTTTCCCACTGAGAGTAGGGAAGATTCAAACAAGGGGACATGACTTGAGAATTAAGGGACTGAAGTTTAGGGGTAACATGAGGGGGAACTTCTTTACTCAGAGAGTGGTAGCTGTGTGGAATGAGCTTCCAGTGAAGGTGGTGGAGGCAGGTTCGTTTTTATCATTTAATAATAAATTGGATAGTTATATGGATGGGAAGGGAATGGAGGGTTATGGTCTGAGCGCAGGTATATGGGACTAGGGGAGATGATGTGTTCGGCACGGACTAGAAGGGTTGAGATGGCCTGTTTCCGTGCTGTAATTGTTATATGGTTATATGGCTAAAGGTGTGTCAGTTTTGTTGTTTAGCTGGAGGGAATTACAGCTCCTCAAATGGACTGGATAGAGAGCCGGTCAAAGCAGAGGTGGTAAAAGGTTCTAGAGAGCTGTCAATGACATTGGTCTGAGGTGGTTGTAATGTTAGTGGGGCAGGTATTAAATAATGATGAGACAGAGTACTGGAAGGAGATCGAGAACCTTGTGATCTGTTATCAAGACAACAACCTTTCTCTCAATGTCAGCAAGACAAAGGAGAAGGTGATTGGCTTCAGGAATCGAAGCGGTACACATAATCCTGTATGCATTGACGGTGCCAAAGTAGACATTTTCAGTGACTTATAAAACTACTTTTTTTAAACGTTATCTCTGTTATATAGAGCTCTGTTATACTTCAACAGCCTTCTCAGCTTCACTGCCACTTTCAAGAAACAAAAGTGTTTTATTGTCGTGTGTCCCAGATAGAACAATGAAATCCTTACTTGCTGCAGCACAACACAATATGTAAACATAGTACTCTGTAAACAATATGATAAACGAGAGAGAAAATCAATGTTCTCTGCATATATACACACATACTCACACACACACACACACACACACACACACACACACACACACACACACACACACACACACACACACACACACACACACACACAAACACACACACACACACACACAAATACACACACACACACACACACACACACACACACACACACACACACACACACACACACATCACATTGAATGGTGGTGCAGGCTCGAAGGGCCGAATGGCCTACTCCTGCACCTAATTTCTATGTTTCTATGTTTCTACACACATACTCAAAAAACAAACAATAATAGTGCAATAATAATAATAATAATAATAGTCTGTTGCAGTTCAGAGCTTATTTGAGGTTGTGGCGTTTAGTCGCTTGATGGCTGTAGGGAAGAAGCTGTTCCTGAACCTGGACGTTACAGTTTTGAGGCTCCTGTACCTTCTTCCCGATGGCAGTGGTGACATGAGAGTGTGGCCAGGATGGTGTGGGTCTGATGATGCTGGCTGCCTTTTTGAGGCAGCAACTTCGATAGATCCCTTTGATGGTGGAGAGCCGGTGATGGACTGGGCAGTGGTCACACCATTTTGCAGTCTTTTCCGCTCTTGGACGTTCAAGTTGCCGAACCAGGCCACGATGCAACCGGTCAGCATGCTCTCTACTGTACACCTGCAGAAGTTCAAGAGAATCCTCTTCGACATGCTGAATCTCCGTAATCTTCTCAGGGAGTAGAGGCTGTTTTCTTTATAATTGCATCGATGTGCTGGGACCAGGACAGATCTTTGGAAATATGTATGCCCAGGAATTTGAAGTTTTTGACACCCCAGGATTGTGGGTCCTCATCCTTCCTCTTCCAAAGTCCACAATCAGTCCGTTGGTTTTACTGCTATTGAGAGCCAGGTTATTGTGCTGGCACCATTTGGTCAATCGGTCGATCTCACTTCTATACTCTGACTCATCGCACCTGTAGTTCTTCCTACAACAGTGGTGTTATCGGCAAACTTGGTGATGGAGTTGGCACTATGTCCAGCGACACAGTCATGGGTACAGAGTGAGTGGAGCAGGGGGCTGAGCTCGCAGTTCATTTATCATTCAAGCTGAATGATAAATGAAAGCTCACACTTCAGTACCATGTCCCTGCTACAACATAGCTTGAAGTCACCTGGGAAAATTCTTGACTCATTTCCCATGGCAGCTGATTGATACTCTTCCTAAATGTGATATCACTAACAGGATCGGTCCGAGTCAGCATGGATTTACGGAGGGAAAATCATGCGTAACTAATCTTCTAGAATTTTCTGAGGATGTAACCAGGATAAAGGACACGGGAGAGCCAGTGGATGTCGTGGGTGCCTGGACAGAAAGCATTTGATGTCCCACATCGGAGATTAGTGGGCAAAATTAGAGCACATGGTATTGGGGCTAGGATACTGACGGATAGGAAATTGGTCGACAGACAGGAAAGAAAGAGAAGGGATTAACGGGTCCCTTTCAGAATGGCAGGTGGTGACTAGTGGGGTATCGCAAGGCTCGGTGCTGGGATTGCAGCTATTTACAATATACACCAATGATTTAAATGACGAGATTAAAAGTATCATCTCAAATTTGCAGATGTCACAAAGCTGGGTGGCAGTGTGAACTGTGAGAAGGATGCTATGAGGATGCAGGGTGACTTGGACAGGTTGGGTGAGCGGGCAGATGCGTGGCAGATGCAGTTTAATGTGGATAAAGCATACAGGCGCAGCAGGCAGTGAAGAAAGCGAATGGTATGTTAGCATTCATAGCAAAAGGATTTGAGTATAGGAGCAGGGAGGTTCTACTGCAGTTGTACAGGGTCTTGGTGAGACCACACCTGGAGTATTCGTACAGTTTTGGTCTCCAAATCTGAGGAAAAACATTATTGCCATAGAGGGAGTGCAGAGAATGTTCACCAGACTGATTCCTGGGATGTCAGGACTTTCATATGAAGAAATACTGGATAGACTCGGCTTGTACTCGCTGGAATTTAGGAGATTGAGGGGGGATCTTAAAGAAACTTACAAAATTCTTAAGGGGTTGTACAGGCTAGACGCAGGAAGATTGTTCCCGATGTTGCGGAAGTCCAGGACAAGGGGTCACAGCTTAAGGATAGAGGGGAAATCCTTTAGGACCGAAATGAGAAAAACATTTTTCACACAGAGAGTGGTGAATCTCTGGAACTCTCTGCCACAGAAGGTAGTTGAGGCCAGTCCATTGGCTATATTTAAGAGGGAGTTAGATGTGGCCCTTGTGGCTAAAGGGATCAGGGGGTATGGAGAGAAGGCAGGCACGGATACTGAGTTGGATGATCAGCCATGATCATATTGAATGGCGGTGCAGGCTTGAAGGGCCGAATGGCCTACTCCTGCACCTATTTTCTATGTTGCTATGTTTCTATGACCACACCTGGAGTATTGTGTGCAGCTTTGGTCTCCAAATTTTAAGAAGGACATTCTTGCTATTGAGGTAGGTTCACCAGATTAATTCCTGGGATGGCGGGACTGTCATATGCTGAGCGAATGGAGCGGCTGGCTTGTATACTCTGGAATTTAGAAGGATGAGAGTCCAGAAGGGAGTCCAGAACCAGGGGACACAATTTAAGAATAAGGGGCAAGCCATTTAGAACAGAGATAAGGAAAAACTTTTTCACACAGAGGGTTGTGAATCTGTGGAATTCTCTGCCGCAGAAGGCAGCGGAGGCCAATTCTCTGGATGCTTTCAAGAGAGAGTTGGATAGAGCTCTTAAAGATAGCGGAGTCAGGGGATATGGTGAAATGGTAGGAAAATTGTGGATGATCAGCCATGATCATATTGAATGGCGGTGCTGGCTCGAAGGGCCGAATGGCCTACTTCTGCCCTTATTGTCTATTGTCTATCATGTACTTTGGCATAAAAGCATTTGTTGATTTCTGTCCAGTTTCACAAATTGATTGACTTTTTCCCACCTCTCAACCGATGAACTGTCATTTTAATCTTACAACTCCTTAATAAGTAAATGCAGAATGCATTCAAATACTCAGCAGGTAAGTGTGCAGAATGGGCTTGTGCATTGACATAAAACTGCTCCAAAGTAGATGGCAGATGCACGATGGCGCAGCGGTAGAGTTGCTGCCTTCCAGCACCAGAGATCTGTGTTCCATCCTACCGACCTGTGCTGTCTGTATGTAGTTTGTACGTTCTCCCAGTGACCTGTGAGGGTTTTCCCTGGGAGCTCCGGTTTCCTCCCACTCACCAAAGACGTACAGGTTTGTAGTCTAATTGGCTTCGGTAAAAATTGTAAATTGACCCTGGTGTGTAGGATAGTACTAATGTATGGGAATCGCTGGTCGGCGCAGACTCGGTTGGCATTCTGCATTGTGTCTCTAAACTAAACTAAATTAAATCTGCGGTGGTCTACAGGTTTTTTTTGAGTGATTTTGCTTATTCCTCCCTATTCAGTCCATTTACTTGGATGGAAGTAGTTTAACGACACAACAACTTGTCCAGCTTGGCAAGGGGACCTACAAAATCAAGGTGAGATATTGACTGTCACTTCAAGTGACACTTAAATGTGTTACACAAAATAGACACAACGTGCTGGAGTAACTCAATGGGTCAGGCAGCATCTCTGGAGAAAAGAAAATAGGTGACGTTTTGAGTCTGAACCCTACTATAGCCTGGTTGGTGGGGGGGGAGGGGAGCTGGGGGTGGGGGACGAGGGGAGCTGGGGGGGTGAGGGGGAGGGGAGCTGGGGATGGTGGGGGGAGGGGAGCGGGGTTGGTGGGGGGGAGGGGGTTGGGGGTGGGGGGGAGGGGAGCTGGGTGGGGGGGGGGGAGGGGGAGCTGGGGGGGGGGGGTGTTTGGGGGGGGGGGGGGAGCTAGGGGTTGGGGGGGGGGGGAGGGGGCTGGGGGTGGGGGGAGGGGGAGCTGGGGGGGGGGGGGGGGGAGGGGGAGCTAGGGTTGGGGGGGGGGGGGAGCTGGGATGGGGGGGGGGGGGGGCTGGGGGGGGGGGGGGGAGGGGAGCTGGGGATGGGGGGGGAGGGGGCGCTGGGGGTGGGGGGGAGGGGGAGCTGGGGGTGGGGGGGGAGGGGGAGCTGGGGGTGGGGGGGGGGGGAGCTGGGGGGGTGGGGGGGAGGGGAGCTGGGGGGGGGGGGGGGGGGGGATGGGGGGGGGGGGGGAGCTGGTTGGGGGTGGGGGTGGGGGGGGAGGGGGAGCTGGGGATGGGGGGGGAGGGGAGCTGGGGGTGGGGGGGGGGGGGGGGGGGAGCTGGGGGAGGGGGGGGAGGGGAGCTGGGGGGGGGGGGGGAGGGGAGCTGGGGGTGGGGGGGAGGGGGAGCTGGGGGGGGGGGGAGGGGGGAGCTGGGGAGTGGGGGGGGGGGGGGGGGGAGCTGGGGATGGGGGGGAGGGGGGAGCTGGGGGGGGGGGGGGGAGGGGGAGCTGGGGATGGGGGGGAGGGGGAGCTGGGGATGGGGGGGAGGGGGAGGGGAGCTGGGGTGGTGGGGGGGAGGGGAGGGGAGCTGGGGATGGGGGGGGGAGGGGAGCTGGGGATGGGGGGGAGGTGGAACAAGGCGGCGAGGAAAGGCCAGAACAAATCAGGGCTGGCGACAGATGACCTCAGGAAGGGTAGAGCCCACAATGGCCCATTGTTGGCTGGGGAAGAGGTGATAACAAGACGGATACAAGGATGCGAACAATGGAACTAGCAGGACGACTAGGGTGGGGGAGGGACCGGAGAGAGAGGGAATGCAAGGGTTACTTGAAGTTAGAGAAATCAATGTTCATACCGCTGGGTTGTCAGCTGCCCGGGCTGGCGGAATAATGCACCGTGGGTTTTTCTTTCAGCTTGCCACTGATGTTGAAAGAAGGGTCAACAAATCACGGGACCTGGTGGAAAGAATCGTCATGGAAGGGCAAGGTCATATCTTATTTGATCTCAAAGTCTGTTTGAAATTAATTTAAATAATATCAAGTAAATTATGTAACTTTGAAATGCATGTGTCTATCCCATAAATAACACCTTGCAATTGCAAATATTTTTGCCTTCTAGTTGTTTACGGAATAAACACGGGCTTTGGGAGGTTTGCCCGGACAGTTATTGCCCCAGATAAACTCGTGTGAGTATAATCTAACGTGACACTGTGCTGTGAGACTATCTGTCACACTCGTGTGTGTGTGTGTGTGTGTGTGTGTGTGTGTGTGTGTGTGTGTGTGTGTGTGTGTGTGTGTGTGTGTGTGTGTGTGTGTGTGTGTGTGTGTGTGTGTGTGTGTGTGTGTTCTACTGTGACACTGTACTGTGAGACTATAGGGCCCGTCCCACTTGGGCGTCATTTGCACGTCACGCAGATGGCGTGCGAGGATTTTGTACATCCCAAAATCCTGGGGCGCCGCGCGTGACCGCACATCACTGCCTATGTCACCACGCCCCATGGGCTTGTAATGGATGCCGTGCGCGCATCCCGTGCGTCGTGCGTTGTGACGCGTAAATGATGTTGTGTAAATGACGTGCAAATGACGCCCAAGAGGGACAGGCCCTTATCAGTCACACTCGTGTATGTGTGTGTGTGTGTATTGTAACATGGCAGTGCACTGTGAGACTAACTGTCACACGTGTGTGTGTGTGTATTCTAATGTGACATTGTACTATGAGACTGTCACCCTTTTTTTTAACCAAACATAATTGTCATCAATTATTTACAAAAATGATATGTACAATAGGAAACAATACAAACAAACCCACCACCATAATACAACGTAAAACAGATATTCTTAAATACTGAATATTAAATAACTATTTCACACTCCTTGTTAAGGATACATTCCACCCCCCGCGGTGCCCAGCGGTCCCGGAAATCCCCCGTGATCACCGCAAAGTCCCTCTCTAGTACCACCCGGGCACAGACGTAACCCCGGAAAAGGGGCTGGGCAGCTCGCTTGGGTAGAGCCCTCCACCGCCTGGCGCCATGACTCGCGGATGGCCAGCTTGGCCAGGCCCAGGAGCAACCCGACCAGGACATCTTCACCCCCTACCCTCTCCCCTACGCACAGGGTGTCCAAAGATGAGGATGGTGGGTGTGAAGTGCAGCCAGAAGGCAAGGAGCAACCCCTTTAGTAATTGGAACATGAGCAAACTGTGTCACACTTGTCTGAGTATATTGTACTGTGACACTACACTGTGGCTATCTGTCGCACTCTTCCTGACTTGCTGCTTTCTTTATACAGGGAGCTCCAGGAGAATATTATACACTCCACTGCTGTAGGTATGTGAAAGAATGCCTTTTGCTATTTTATGTTCATAGGTCATAGGAGCAGAATTAGGCCATTTCTCCCTTTTACCCCCTTTCCCCATTTCCCCCTTTCTCTTCGAATCCTCCGCCCTTCTCCCCTCCGAATTACAAACTTGCTTCCAAGATGGCGCCCGACCCGTGCGACTGTTTGCGCGCTAGCCACAGTAGCAGGTCTACAATCACGTATTACAATCGCTCCACACTCTTAAATCGCTACTCCTATAGACACTGTAAATGGATCGATAGTAATTATCAAATCTACTCTGCCATTCAATCATGGCTGATCTATCTTTCCCTCTCAACCCCACTCCTGCCTTCTCCCCATAAACCCTGACACCGATAGATGGGACATGTTGGGCAAGTTGGGCTGAAGGGCCTGTTTCCATGTTGAATGTCTCTATGACTATTAAGGGCCTGTCCCACTGTATGAGGAAATTCAAGAGCTCTCCTGAGTTTAAGAAAAAAATCAAACTCATGGTAAGCACGTAGAATGTACATAGCGGGTACGTCGGAGCTCGGGACGCCTCTTAGTGGCTCGTAACGCTAACGGCAGGTACTCGGGAAACGCGGTAAGCTCGTGAAGACTCAAGAAGATTTTTCAACATGTTGAAAAATGTCCACGAGAGCCCCGAGTACCTACGAGCGGCTATTACCGTAATTCTCCGAGTTTGAATCAGGGGAAACTCAGGAGAACTCTTGAATTGGCTCCTACAGTGGGACAGGCCCTTAACCGAAAGTGTACACCTCCCTGAACACAGTAGGTCTGACATGAGAAAAATCTCTGCTGGAATGCCTGATCATACATCCTGCCTCAAATTGCTGTGTACTCTATCCCAAAGTTTACTTTGCAATAGAGCAACTCCTCCCATCTCCCTGGGCCACCTCCTTTCAGATTTGCTCACTGATTATATATTATTTCTAAGGATTAGCTTTCAATTTATCCCCTCCGCAAAAGCCAACCTCAACCCTCTAAAACCCGGGCCTTTTTCTCCAAAACCACCTGTTCCACCCCTCTGTATCCACAGGCTTTCTCCTCCAATGCCACATGGCCCACCGCTACATAACCATTGAGTGGTTATCATATTGGATAGAGTGGCTGTGGAGAGGATGTTTCCACTAGTGAGAAAGTCTAGTACTAGAGGTCATAGCCTCAGAATTTAAGGAAGGAGATGAGGAGGAATTTCTTTAGTCAGATGGAGATGAATCTGGAATTCTTTCCCACAGAAGGCAGTGGAGGCCAAGTCAATGGATATTTTTAGGACAGATATGGATTCTTGATTAGTGCGGGTGTAAGGGGTTACGGGGAGAATGGGGTGAGGAGGGAGAGATAGATCAGCCATGATTGAATGGCGGAGCGGACTTGATGGGCCGAATGGCCTAATTTTTCTCCTATCACTTACGTCCCCTCTGAACATATCCTCACTCACTCACCGAGAAACCTGGCCCTTCCCCACCAAACCCCTGGCCTCTTCCCTTCAAACGCCCCACCTCCCAGATCCTCCCTCACGAAACCCCCACCTCTCCCATCTGAAGCCGCCAGCCTCTCTCCTCCTGTCCCCACTCCTCCAAACCACCAGACCACCCATCTGTGACCACGAACTGATTCCTCGGCCCCAATCCATCAAACACTCCTGGTCCGTCTCCAGAACCCATGGTCCCCTCCCCAAATGCCCAGATGCACCTCTTTGGGCATGAACCCCCAGCCTCTCCCTTCTGAGCTCCCCATCCCCCCCACTCTGAAATTCCGAGCCTATCTCCTGCTCCCCCCCACCCATCTGAACCATGGGCCCCTCCCCTTTGAACCTCGACCTCTCCCCTCTGAACTCTCTCTCCCTACCTTGCATAACCTTGCCCTTTGCTCCGGACTCCCCTATCCTTCCTCTCCACCTCCTTGCGGCAAAACACCGACCCCCCCTCCCCGATGAACTGCTCCAACAGGGACACCCCTGTCCTCTTTGAATCCTCCGCCCCACTCCCCTCCGAAACACAAACATGCTTCCAAGATGGTGCCCAACACAGGCGACTATCTGCGTGAATTCACAGAAGCAGATGTACAATCGTGTATTACAATCGCTCCACACATTCTTAAATCTCTGCTCCTACAGACACTGTAAACGGATCTACTGTAATTTTGTTTTGTCTTTCCGCTGACTAGTTAGCACGCCACAAAAGCCTTTCACCGTGCCTAGGTACATGTGAGAACAAACCAAACTAAATTAAACCCACTCCTCCGCACCCCCGGTTCCTTGCCTCTGTAGCTCCCAACACCCACCCCATTCCTGTAAACCCCGGCATCTCTGGCAAACAGTAGATAAGTGGCCGAGTGCTTCTTCTACAGGTGTGGGCAAACCCCTCTCACCGCAGAGGTGCCGGATGCTGCTGGCTCTCAGGATCAATGTCCTCGCCAAGGGTTACAGTGGAATCTCCTTGGAAACCCTCAACCAAATGATCCAGGCCTTCAATGGTAACGTTGCCTTTTATACTTTGCTTTGAAACTTTTCTTTAGACTCCAGAGATGGGAGGAGGAAACCAGAGAACGTCTCTGGCGCTGTAAGGCAGCATCTCTATCGCAGAGCCACTATTCCGCCACATTGTCTTCATATTTATATAACATAGTAGATTATGTTTTGCTGGGCTGTAATCTTAAGGACCTGTCCCACTTGCGTGTCATTTGCGCGCCATTTACGTGTCACGATGCACGACGTGGGCGTTGTGACACGCACGTGATGCGCGCATGGTGCGCATTACGCTCGCATGGTGCGCGGTGACGTAGGCAGTGACGCGCGGTCGCGAGCGGCGCCCCTGGATTTTGGAATTCACGAAACCTTCGCGCGCGACCTGCGTGAAACGCAAATGACGCCCAAGTGGGACAGGCCCTTTACTCTCTTTTATTGTGCTTTCTGCAGCTTCCTGCCTGTCCTTCGTGCCAGAGAAGGGAACTGTTGGGGCCAGTGGAGATCTCGCTCCTCTGGCTCACCTTGCCCTCGGACTGATGGGTGAAGGGAAAATGTGGTCGCCAAAAAGCGGCTGGGCTGACGCTAAGGATGTGAGTTCTCTTGGTTTTCTATAACGTCTAGTTACTGTATTGTGGGTACACTTTGATTAGCAACTGTATTTTAAACCATAAGCCAAATGTACAGTGTTGGACCACACGCAGTGTTCTATAACTCCGAGTATCTGCGCAATGGTTCAACGATACAACCCTGATATGTGGATGGCACGGTGGTGCAGCGGTAGAGTTGCTGCTTCACAGCGCCATAGACCCAGGTTCAATCCTGACTATGGGTGCTGTCTGAGTTTTTGCATTCTCCCCGTGACCTGCATGGGTTTTGTTTCCGGGTGCTCCGGTTTCCTCCCACACTCCAAAGACGAACAGGTTTACAGGCTCATTGGCTTCAGTAAAATTGTAAATTGTCCCTCGTGTGTAGAATAGTGCTCGTGTACGATTCTGCGCTGTATCTCTAAAATAGATGCAAATACGGCTGAGTATGATACTATTGAATATATCGACATTATGAATGTATGAAGAGTTTTTTTTTGCACTGTTATTGTTTTATATATATATTTTTTAATCCTGAATTAAGTTTATTTTGGAAAAAAATGGTGCTCAGAGAATCCAATGAGATTTGGTGATACCTTGTGTTTAAGAAGGAACTGCAGATGCTGGAAAATCGAAGGTAGACAAAAATGCTGGAGAAACTCAGCGGGTGCAGCAGCATTTATGGAGCGAAGGAAATAGGCAATGTTTCGGGCCGAAACCCTTGCGTTCTGAAACGTTGCCTATCTCCTTCGCTCCATAGATGCTGCTGCACCCGCTGAGTTTCTCCAGCATTTTTGTGTACCTTTGGTGATACCTTGTTGTTTTGTGATCCGGCGATATTAGGTGATACCATGAGATTCAGTAATCTCTGAGGTTTGAAGTTTGATTATATACATTTAGTTTACCCTCCAAGACTGTGATTCAGTACATGTGGATGATGGAACAGACTGCCTGCCGTTAATATGATTCTTTCTTGTACCATCAGGTTTTACAAGCTCATGGGCTCCATCCGATTTCACTGAAACCTAAAGAGGTAATAAAGCAGGCTTCAACCGATAATTTGTGTAATAACCGTCACAGAAGGTTGTGGAGGCTGTCAATAAATATTTTTCAGATGGAAATTGATAGATTCTTGATTAAGTACGGGTGTCAGGGGTTATGGGGAGAAGGCAGGAGACTGGGGTTGAAGGGGAAAGATAGATCAGCCATGATTGAATGGCGGAGTAGACTTATAACCATATAACCATATAACAATTACAGCACGGAAACAGGCCATCTCGGCCCTTCTAGTCCGTGCCGAATACTTATTCTCCTCTCGTCCCATCTACCTGCACTCAGACCATAACCCTCCATTCCTTTCCCGTCCATATACCTATCCAATTTATTTTTAAATTATAAAATCGAACCTGCCTCCACCACTTCCACTGGAAGTTCATTCCACACAGCTACCACTCTCTGAGTAAAGAAATTCCCCCTCATGTTACCCCTAAACGTCTGTCCCTTAATTCTCAAATCATGTCCTCTTGTTTGAATCTTCCCTACTATCAATGGAAAAAGCTTATCCACGTCAATTCTGTCTATCCCTCTCATCATTTTAAAGACCTCTATCAAGTCCCCCCTTAACCTTCTGCGCTCCAAAGAATAAAGACCTAACTTGGTCAACCTTTCTCTGTAACTTAGTTGCTGAAACCCAGGCAACATTCTAGTAAATCTCCTCTGTACTCTCTCTATTTTGATGGGTCAAATGTCCTAATTCTGCTCCTATAGCATATGAACCTTTGATTTTATGAACTAATCAACACACATTTTTTTTAAACATTGCCAGTACATAGTATTACAATTGGTTATTATATCTATAAAAAAATCTATATTTTCAGTGACTTTTCTTTGAAAGTCTGTTTACTCAATGATACAACTTGAGAGACATCCATGTAAAGGGCAGCACAGTGGCTCAGCTTGGTCGAGCTGCTGCCTCACAGCTCCTGGGACCTGGGTTCGGAACTGACCTCAGTGGAGGTCAGCGTGGAATTTGCACGTTCTCCCTGTGACTGCGTGGGTTTCCTCCGGGTGCTCTGGTTTCCTGCAACATCCCAAAGATGTGCAGGTTTGTAGCTTAATTGGCCTCTGTAAATTGTCCCTAGCGTCTAGGTAGTGGATGAGGAAGTGGGATAGCAACAAAACTGTGTGAACGGGTGATCAATGGTCAGCATGGACTCTGTGGGACAAAGGTGCAGGAACGAACTGCAGATGCTGGTTTAAATCGAAGGTAGACACAAAATGCTGGAGTAATCTCTGCAGAGAAGGAATAGGTGACGTTTCGGGTCGAGTCCCTTCTTAAGTCTCGACCTGAAATGTCACCCATTCCTTCCCTCCAGAAATGCTGCCTGTCCCACTGAGTTACTCCTGCATTTTGTGTCTACCTGTAGGAGGAACAGCCTGTTCTCAAGCTGTATCTCTAAACTAAAAGTTGGATTACTAATGTGGACGGGCGATCGATGGTTAATGTGGACTCTGCCGTCGAAGGGCCTGTTTACAAGCTGTATCTCGCATCAAAAAGAAACAAAACTCAACTAAACCATTATTTACATCTTGTATTTTACAACATTGTTTAATGATTGAAGCAAATTGAAAGAATAAAGATCTACAAAAGGTAGACAAAGGTGCTGGAGAAACTTAGCGGGTGCAGCAGCATCTATGGACTCGGACTCGGACACCTCCTCCTACTTACCCCTGGACCATGACCCCACAGACCAGCACCAGGCCACTATCTCTAGCACCATCACTGACTTCATCAACTCCTGCTCCCTGCCCTCCCTGCCCTCCCAAAACGTTGCCTATTTCCTTTGCTCCATAGATGCTGCTGCACCCGCTGAGTTTCTCCAGCACTTTTGTCTACCTTTTACTTTATTGTCATATGTGACAAGTCACAGTGAAATTCTTTGCTTGAGTATCTAAGGTATGCAAATAGTCGCTACATAAAGGGCACGGACAAAGTTACAACATGCACTCCTTTGTTCTCCCCCCCCCCCCCCTCCCCCTCTCACCTGCATGTCCAATGCATGTTGTTATGATTTTACATCAAACTCTTCGGTGCCCAGGGGCTGTCGTTGATCAACGGGACACAGATGATCACGTCGCTGGGCGCTGAGGCAGTGGAGCGAGCCGTGGCCATCGCCCGCCAGGCGGACATCATCGCCGCACTCACGCTGGAGGTTCTCAAAGGCACCACCAGAGCCTTCGACAGCGGTGAGTGACCAGCGCGGAGCCCACACAGACTGTCCTGCAGAAACCGAGCCTCCTTCTCCCACTGACCGCCCAACCTCTGTAACGCCTTCTTTACACGTAGACCCGATTGCGTAGGCCCCAACCCGAACGAGGAGAGTTAACGGCTCTAATTACCAAAAGGGCATGAAATGTGAAATGGCCCTCAATGCACTGACAGGCATTAAATACTGTATGATCTTGAAACATTGTGAGTGAAAGTGGTGCGGCAGTAGATTTGCCACCATACAACGCCAGAGTCTCGGGTTCAATCCTGACTACGGGTGCTGTCTGTACGGTGTTTGTTTGTTCTCCCCGTGACCTACATGGGTTTTTTGTTTCACCTTCTGCTTTTACTTTTGATGGGGCAACAGAGAGCAATACGATCAACATAGAACATATAAAGAACATAGAACTGTACAGCACAGGAACATGCCCTACAGCCCAACATGTATGTGCAGAACATGATGCCAAGACCAACTCCTATCTGCCTGCACAAATCCATAAGCCTCCATTCCCTGCACATCCATCCATGCGCCTATCCAGGTCTCTTCTGTCACACACAAGGATGCGGAGGCCGAGTTAATGGATATTTTTTAAAGGGCCTGTCCCACTTGGCCGTCATTTGCGACAGATGGCGCCCCAAGATTTTGTACGTCACAAAAACCTGCGACGCGGCACGCAGCCGCGCGTCACTGCCTATGTCATCGGGCACCATGCGGCCGTAATGCGCACCATGCGCTCATCACGTGTGTGTCACATCGCGCGCCCTGCGTCGTGACACGTAAATTATGTTGCGTAATTTACACGCAAATGACCGCCAAGTGGGACAGGCCCTTAAGGCAGAGATAGATAGTTTCTTGATTAGTACTGGTGTCGGGGGCTATGGGTAGAAGGCAGGAGAATGTGGAAAGATAGATCAGCCATGATTGAATGGCAGAGTGGACTTGATGGGTCGAAATGCCTCATTCTGACCCTGTCACTTATGAACTCTTAAATGCCACGATTGTATCTGCCTCCACCACAACTTCCAGCAGTGCATTCCAGCCACCCACCGCACTCTGTGTAAAAATCTTGCCCTGACAATCCAATAGGACATAGAACAGTACAGCTCAGGAACGGGCCCTTTGGCCCACAATGTTGGTGCTGAACGTGATGTCAAGTTAAACTGACCGCATCTGCCTACACATGATCCACATCCCTCTAAAAGCCTCTTAAACACCACTGTACCAACCTTCACCACCAGCCTTGGCAACACATGCCAAGCCTGCACCGCTCCCTGTAAAAAACTTCCCCTAACATCTCCATTAAATATTCCCCCTCTCACCTAATAGCTACGCCCTCTAGTGTTAGACATTTCCAAGTCGTTCCATGATGTCCCAGAGAAAGCAATTCAAGTCTATCCAACCTCCCCCTGTAGCTAAAACCTTCTAATCCAGGCATCATTCTGGTAAACCTCCTCTGCACCCTCTCCAAAGCCTCCACATCTTTCCTGTAATGGGACCACCAGAACTGCAAGCATTACTCCAATTCATCTTCATCTCCTTTAATCTTTGCCCATCTATCTTAAAGCTATGCTCTCTCTGAGAAAATGGTTCCGACTGTCTTCCCTCTCAATGCTTCTCATAATTCGGTATACTTCTATCAGCTCTTCCCTCGACCTCCAGTATTGCAGAGGAAACAATCCAAGTCTGGCCAACCTCACTTTCGAGCAGAAACAGTCTAATCCAGGCATCATTCTGTACCCTCTCCACAGTTTTCACTGTACTGGGGCGACTAAGAACTGCACGCTATGCTCCAAATGTATCCAAAGCAATGTCTTATAAAGCTGCATTACGACTTGTGTGTGTGTATATATACCGTGACTTGCAAACGTTTTCATACCCCTTGAACTTTTCCACATTTTGTCACGTTACAACCACAAACGTAAATGTATTTTATTGGGATTTTATGTGATAGACCAACACAAAGTGGTGCATAATTGTGAAGTGGAAGGAAAATGATACATGGTTTTCAGATTTTTTTTACAAATAAAAAACTGAAAAGTGTGGCATGCAAAAGTATTCAGCCCCCCTGAGTCAATACTTTGTAGAACCACCTTTCGCTGCAATTACAGCTGCAAGTCTTTTGGGGCATGTCTCTACCAGCTTTACACATCGAGAGACTGAAATTTTTGCCCATTCTTCTTTGCAAAATAGCTCAAGCTCAGTCAGATTGGATGGAGAGCGTCTGTGAACAGCAATTTTCAAGTCTTGCCAGAGATTCTCAATTGGATTTAGGTCTGACTGGGCCATTCTAACACATGAATATGCTTTGATCTAAACCATTTCATTGTAGCTCTGGCTGTATGTTCAGGGTCGTTGTCCTGCTTGAAGGTGAACCTCCGCCCGAGTCTCAAGTCTTTTGCAGACTCCAACAGGTTTTCTTCCAAGATTGTCCTGTATTTGGCTCCATCCATCTTCCCATCAACTCTGACCAACTTCCTTGTCCCTGCTGAAGAAAAGCATCCCCACAGCATGATGCTGCCACCAACATGTTTCACAGTGGGGATGGTGTGTTCAGGGTGATGTGCAGTGTTAGTTTTCCGCCACACATAGCGTTTTGCATTTAGGCCAAAAACTTCAATTTTGGTCTCATCTGACCAGAGCACCTTCCTCCACATGTTTGCTGTGTCCCCCACATGGCTTGTGGCAAACTGCAAACGGGACTTCTTATGGCTTTTTTTCAACAATGGCTTTCTTCTTGCCACTCTTCCATAAAGGCCCGATTTGTGGAGTGCACAACTAATAGTTGTCCTGTGGACAGATTCTCCCACCTGAGCTGTGGATCTCTGCAGCTCCTCCAGAGTTACCATGGGCCTCTTGGCTGCTTCTCTGATCAATGCTCTCCTTGCCCGGCCTGTCAGTTTAGGTGGACGGCCATGTCTTGGTAGGTTTGCAGTTGTGCCATACTCTTTCCATTTTCGGATGATGGATTGAACAGTGCTCTGTGAGATGTTCAAAGCTTGGGATATTTTTTTATAACCTAACCCTGCTTTAAACTTCTCCACAACTTTATCCCTGACCTGTCTGGTATGTTCCTTGGGCTTCATGATGCTGTTTGTTCACTAATTTTCTCTAACAAACCTCTGAGGCCTTCACAGAACAGCTGTATTTATACTGAGATTAGATTACACACAAGTGGACTCTATTTACTAATTAGGTGACTTCTGAAGGCAATTGTTTGCACTGGATTTTATTTAGGGGTATCAGAGTAAAGGGGGCTGAATACTTTTGCACGCCACACTTTTCAGTTTTTTATTTGTAAAAAAATTTGAAAACCATGTATCATTTTCCTTCCACTTCACAATTATGCGCCACTTTGTGTTGGTCTATCACATAAAATCCCAATAAAATACATTTACGTTTGTGGTTGTAACGTGACAAAATGTGGAAAAGTTCAAGGGGTATGAAAACTTTTGCAAGCCACTGGAGATGTATATACACACACATAAAGACAAACAAACAAACAAAATCAGTGCAAAGAAATAAAACCAATACTCCCAAGTCTATGGTAGACAAAAATGCTGGAGAAACTCAGCGGGTGGAGCAGCATCTATGGAGTGAAGGAAATAGGCAACGTTTCGTCCCGAAACGTTGCACCCACTGAGTTTCCCAAGAAATTTTGTCTACCTTCGATTTTCCGGCATCTGCAGTTCCTTCTTAAACAACTCCCAAATCTATGTAGTTTAGAGTTTATTGGAGGATGTAGCGTTTAATAGTCTGATGGCTGTTGGACGTTACTGTTTCCAGGCTCTTCTTCCCGAGGGCAGGAATGAAATGAGAGTGTGGCCAGGATGGTGTGGGTCTCTGATGATGCTGCCTGTCTTTTTGGGGCAGCGACTCCGGTAAATCCATTCGATGGTGGGGAGGTCAGAACCTGTGATGGACTGGGCAGTGGTCACCACAAGGAATCTATACTGAATATGTTAAACATAATTATAAGCCTCAGCAAATTACAAGAGATTATTTATTAATTATAGAGTATTATAATTCTAGGGTATAATAGGGTATACCCTAATTATAGGGTAGAGGGTCAGAACCTTTCTCCCAGGATGGAGAAGGTTATAGGATGTATCATTAAGCCCAAAGGGGCAGGAAGGAGGGGTGGGGGGGTTTAAAGGAGATTTGTTTTTAAAGGGGCAATTTGTTTTTACACAGAGTGGTGCGTACGTGGAACGTGGTGGTGGAGGTCGATAAGCTTGTGGCGTTTAAGAAGCTTTTTAGATTAGGCACATGTATATGCAGGGAATAGAGGGATATGGATCACTAGAGAGGAGATTTAGACTTTGGAGAAACAGGCCCTTCGGCGCTGACCAGCAATCACCCCGCACACTACACACTTGGGGGACAATTCACATCAGTGTGGGAGGAAACAGGAGAGCCCAGAGAAAACCCACACAGTCAGAAGCGAGAACATACAAACTCCAGACAAACAAGCACCTGTAGTCAGGATCGAACCCGGGTCTCTGGTGCTCCGAGGCGGCATCTCTACTGCTGCGCCACAGTGCCGCCACTCCAGTTGGCCGGGGTGGTTGAGCCAGATATGCCAGCATCCGACACCAGTTCTCCCCAGGCTGCTGAATTTCACAGAGCACTTGTGGAATCGGACACGGACTGATCCTCGTCGCTGTTCCCCAGGCTGCTGGTCGACTCGACTCGACTCAACACGGTACATCAGGCCTATGGAGTCATAGTCAAACAGCATAGAAACAGGCCCTTCAGCCCAACTTGCCCATGCTGGCCAACATGTCCCATCTACACTAGTCCCACCTGCCTGAGTTTGACCCATTTACCTCTAAACCTGTTCTGTCCATGTACCTGTCTAATTGCTTCTTAAATGTTGTGATAGTCAATGCCTCAACTACCTCCTCTGGTACTTGTTCCATACACCCACCATCATTTGTGTAAAAAAGTTACCCCTCATGCTCTTTTCCCCTTCACCTTAAACCTATGTCCTCTGGTCCTCGATTCCCCTCCTCTGGGCAAGAGACTATTGTGTGTCTACCCGATCTATTCCTCTCATACACCTCTATAAGATCACCCCAAATCCTTATGCGCTCCAGGGAATAGAGACCCAGCCTACTCATCTCTCCCTATAGCTCAGACCCTTGAGTCCTGGCAACAACTTTATAAATCTTCTCTGCACCCTTTCCAGCTTGACAACATCTTTCCTGTAACATGGTGCCCAGAACTGAATACAATATTCTAAATGTGGCCTCACCAATGTCTTATACAACTGCAACATGACCTCCCAACTTGTATACTTGTAAACTCAATAGTCTGACTGATGAAGGCCAATGTGCCAAAAGCCTTTTTGACCACCCTACCTACCTGCACCACCACTGGCAAGGGACGATATACCTGCACTCCTAGATCCCTCTGCTCTACAACACTCCCCAGCGCCCTACCATTCACTTTGGAAAGAAAGGTTGGTCTAGTTTAAGACTTGTCTGTGGCCCTGTATGTTAAACAGATGTCCACAAGCTGAGACCACACCAAGGACAGATGGACGTAGCTGCTCGATTGAGGTCGCTCTTGGACTCCGACGTTCATGCATCTGAGATAGCAGGTGAGTCACCTTCTGATTGGCAGTAATTAGTTTAGTTTATTGTCACGTGGACCGAGGTACAGTGAAAAGCTTTTGTTGCGTGCTAACCTGTCAGTGGAAAGACTATACATGATTACAATGGAGCCATTTACAGTGTATAGATACATGATAAGGGAATAACGTTTAGTGCATGGTAAAGCCAGCAAAGTCTGATCAAGGATAGTGTGAGGGTCACCAATGAGGTTGATAGTAGTTCAGGACCGCTCTCTAGTTGTAGTAGGATGGTGCTGTAGCCTGATAACAGCTGGGATGAAACTGCTACTGATTGTGGAGGTGTGTGTTTTCACACTTCTATACCTTTTTCTAAAGCTGTATCAATTGCTCTGCACCCTGGACCCAATCCAAAAACCAGAAAATATTTATGTTAAAAAAAACGTACAGGTAACAGATTCCCTTTGATTTGTATCTCTGTGGATCTTTCACAGGGAGCCACAGATTGTGTGATCGCGTTCAGGATGCCTACACCCTCCGGTGCTGTCCGCAGGTGAGTGTCACCGAGTGCCATGTACCACAGGTCCATTTATGAGTCCATTGACTCATAAGTTCATACGTTTATTTGTTTTTAATTTAGTTTAGAGATACAGCGTGGAAACAGGCCCTTCGGCCCACCGAGTCCTCACCGATCCTAGTATATTCACACCATCCGACACACACACACTAGGGTCAATTTACATTGATACCGAGCCAATTAACCTTTGGAGTGTGGGAGGAAACCGGAGATCCCGGAGAAAACCCACGCGGTCACGGGGAGAACGTACAAAATCCGTACAGACAGTTCCCGTAGTCGGGATCAAACCTGGGTCTCTGTCGCTGTGAGGCAGCAACTCTACCGCTATGTCGCTGTTAGAGGAGAACTATTAAGCCATTCGGCCCATCAACGGGCAAAGTTTGTACATTCTCTCTTTGGCCACGTGGGTTTTCTCTGGGTGCTCCGGTTTCCTCCCACACTACAAAGGTGTACAGGATTGTAGGTTATTTGGCTTCGGTAAGTTGATAAATTGTCCCGTGTGTGTGTGTGTAGGATAGTGTTAGTGTACGGGGTGATCACTGGTCGGCATTGGCTCGGTGGGGGGGAAGTGCATGTTTCCACCCTGTGTCTCTAAAGTCTAAAGTAAGGTCTCAAGTCTACTCCGCCATTCAATCAAGGCTGGTCTGTCTTTCTCTCTCAACCCCATTCTCCTGCCTTCTTCTGAAACACTATACTAATCAAAAATCTGTCAATCCCCGCCTAAAAAAGATCCATTGACTTGGCCTCCACAGCCATCTGTGGACTATTATTGCAGTGATCTTGTCACCACTTATTCCTGTTTAAAACTATTCTCACAGATTTGTTACAGGGGCACGGTGGAGTCTGTACTCACGTACTGCATGAACACGTGGTACTCCAACTGTAACTGCTCAGACAGGAAGTCTCTGCAGAGGGTAGTGAGGGGGAGCAGAGAGGGTCATTGACATCTCTCTACCCTCGGTACAAGAACTGTTCCAGAGCCACTGCCTGAAAAAAGCACTGAGCATAGCAAAGGACAAACTGCACCCCCTCCACACACACCTGGATCTCCTGCCATCAGGCAAGAGATACCGTAGCATCAAAGCCCGGACAACCAGACTGCTAAACAGCTTCATGCCACAGGCTGTGAGGCTGCTAAACAGTCACTGCATCTGATTCTGCCGCTTTGCACTGACAATTTAATAACTCTGGCACTGGCCACTTATATCAGCTGCCCTGGACAATTTATGACTGTTTTTACTGTATTTTAATGTTGCTGTTTTACCTGCTTTTTAACTATTTGTATTGTTTTATCAGGAACTGGATTGTTTTTATTATGTGTGAACTGTTTAAGTTTCATGTGCGATGCTCCGGTATTCCCTGGGAAACGTCTTCTCATTTTGCACTGTACAATTGTTGCTTTGCAAGATGACAATAAAGGTTGATTGATTGATTGATTGTTGCTGGGACTGGCAGGCTCGAGTTGTGAGGAGAAACTGGATGTTGGGCTTGTTTCCCTGCAGGGAATAGAGGGATATGGATCATGTGCAGGCAGGGAAGATGCGTTTAGCTTGTCATCATGTTCGGCATGGACATTAAGGGCCGAAGGGCCTGTTCCTGTGCTGCACTTCCTATCTTCTATATTCTATGCTGTGAAAGAGGGTGAGGGATGTTTATATGAACATGAGAGGCAAGGGTAAGATGGATGGCCACAGTATTTTTGTCAGGGTAGAGCTGTCTAAAAATGGGGAGAACAGGGAACAGGGGCAGCACGGTGGTGCAGCGGTAGAGTTGCTGCCTTACAGCCCCAAAGACCTGGGTTCAATCCTGACTAATGGTGCTGTCTGTACAGAGTTTGTACGTTCTCCCCATGACCATGTGGGTTTTCTCCGGGTGCTCCGGTTTCCTCCCGCACTCCAGAGATGTACAGGTTTATAAGTTAATTGTTTAGTTATTTGCCTTTGATAAGATTTTAAATTATCCCGTGAAAAGCATAGTGCTAGTGTACGAGGTGATCGCTGGTCACAAGGACTCGGTGGGCAAAGGGCCTGTTTCCGCGCTGTATCTCCAAAGACAAAAGTTTAAGGTGAGGTGGGAAAGATTGTAAGGGGTTCCGAGGGTCAGGTTTTTCACACAGGTGGGTACATGGAACGAGCTGCCAGAGGATGTGGCAGCAGGGGGTACATTTACAACATTTGGCAATGTGGTCAGCATGGAGGAGTTGGGCCGAAGGGCCTGTTTCCACAGTGTGTTACACTATGACTCCGTGTTACACACCTCCTAACCTGCCGATGCTCTCTTGCAGGTGCATGGGGTGGTAAACGACACGATTGCTTTTGTGAAGAATATTCTGGTGACTGAAATGAACAGTGTTACCGATAACCCTGTATCCTTCTGTGAATCAGCAGTACAGAAGATAGACACATAATGCTGGAGTGACTCAGCGGGACAGGCAGCATCTCTGGAGAGAAGGAATGGGTGACGTTTCGGGTCGAGACCCTTCTTCAGACTGATGTCAGGGGAGAGGGAGTTTCGGGTTGAGACGCTGTCCCTGACATCAGTCTGAAGAAGGGTCTCGACTCCAAAACGCTGATCTTGTGCTCTTCCGGTTTGCGCGGTCTTTCTATCTGCGCGATAGCCCACTCACCGTTCTCCCGTGTCGCGAGTGCACCAAGTTGCGTTCCGATCGGTGGTCTATTATAAAAGTTAGCGATGTTTAAAAATCTTAAAAACCGCGCGTGGGCAGATCGATACTCCTCTCCATCCAGTCAGCGCTGCGCGGATTAGTCTCACCTGTCACTCCGCGGGACGGTCCGCCCCTTCCTGCGCCATCGCATCTTTACTGGAGCTGAGGGAGGCTCTGGATAGCTGGCGGAGGTCTCCAACCGGACACAATTTCAGAGGGAGCGGAAGTGACCCGGCCCAGCCCGGCCCAGCCCGGCCCAGCCTGGCGCGGAGTCGGTGAGGGGAATGGAAAGCGGAGAGTCTGATCCCAGCGGAGGAGAACGACCAGTGACCAGCGCCCGCTGTGAGTCCCCATCGCACACACAGCTCCAGCCACTACTCATCTGCTCCCCCTCACTGGCTCCTGCCCCCCACCCACGTGGTACCAGCTCTCTCCCCACAACCCCCCCCCCCCCCACACACACACCCACACACACATCCACACACACACACCACACACACACCCCCACACACACACACACACACACCCACACACACACACACACACACACCCACACACACACACCCACCCCACACCCCCCCCCCCACACACACACACCCCACACACCCCCCCCCACACACACACACACACTCCCACACACACCCCCACACACACACACCCACACACACCCACACACACACACACACACACACACACACACACACACACACACCACACACACACACACACACACACACACACACACACACACACACACATCCACACACACACACACCCACACACACACACACACACACACACACACACCACACACACACCCCCACACACACACACCACACACACACACACCCACACCCACACACACACACACCCACACACACACACCCACACCCCCCCCCACCCCACACCCCCCCCCACACACCCCCCCCCACACACCCCCCGCTCACACCCCCCCCCCACCCCCCCCCCGCCCACACACCCCCTCCCCCTCACATCACACTTCCCTTCCCCCCCTCCTCCCCTCCCACACATGATGAGGAGGGGAAGGGAGTGCTGGGGGATGAGGGGAAATGAGCCACGCCTGCACAAGTTAGGGGCTATGGGTGAGTGGTGGAATATTACGTTGGGGAATAGGTTGCGTTGGGGGACCAGGCCTCCCGTGTGACCGGAACCCACAAGAGTCCCACCTAGTCTCGTGTCTCTTAAACGTTGCAATAGTCCCTGCTTCATCTAATTCCTCCCGTAGTTCATTCCATACACTCACCATCCTTTGTGTAAAAAAGGTTACCCCTCAGGTTCCTCTTACATCTTTCACCCCTCACCTTAAACCTACCCGCTCTAATTCTCGATCCCCCTAATCTGGGCAAGAGACTCTGTGCTTTAACCCAATCTATTCCCACCAACTCATTTGTAATCTACCACGTTTGAATAAAAGTCAGTGCTCCAGATTTGTTGAATGTTGGCGTGTTCTTCCAGCTTTAGTTTCAATGAGGATCTGTTTGCATCCTTTAAAATACGAACAATTTTATTTCTTAATCAGTTTCCAGATTGTATTTGCAGAGAGAGGGGAGATTATTTCAGGTGGAAACTTCCATGGCGAATATCCTGCTAAAGTAAGTGATCAGTTTGCTAATCATCTGTTTCAGGGTTTGTTTCTAAGAAATTCCAAGTAAAATCACCAATAGGATAATGCAAGGGTCTAGATGTGGTGGTGAGATGCCGTTTGAAATATTCTGTACAGGTATGGACTCCCTACTTCATGAGGAACCTACTTATCATAAGATCATAAGTGATAGGAGTAGAATTAGGCCATTCAGCCCATCAAGTCTACACCACCATTCAATCATGGTTGATCTATCTTTCAATCCTAACCCCAGTCTTCTGCCTTCTCCCCATAACCAAGGAATTTGTTGTGAAATAACAGAGATTCGTGGTCTGAAGAAGGGTCCTGTCCCAAAATGTCACGTATTCCTTTTCTCCCGAGATGTTGCCTGATGTGTCTATCTTCAGCATAAAACAGAATCTGTAGTTCCTTCCTACACAGCAGGTGGGTGGCACGGTGGCGCAGTGGTAGAGTCGCTGCCTTACAGCGTCAGAGACATCAGTGTAATTTCTAACTTGCCGTTTTGGGGGGTTTGATCTAATCGTCTGAAGAGGTTGCCTCAGACATTGCTGTAGAATAATTATGTGCAGGGCAGACTGACTCCTGCAGCTTGTCGCCTTGAATTACCTGCAGGCTCTGGACTACCTGGCCATCGCGGTTCACGAGCTGGCTTCCATCAGCGAGAGGCGCATCGAGAGGCTGTGTAACCCGTCCCTGAGCGAACTGCCCGCCTTCCTGGTCAAAGAGGGCGGCCTGAACTGTGGCTTCATGGTGGCGCACTGCACTGCTGCTGCATTAGGTGCCAACACTTCTTCACTGTAGACATGTCACCATTATACATGTCATCAGTTCATGCTCATAAGTGATAGGAGCAGAATTAGGCCATTCAGCCCATCAAGTCAACTCCGACATTTAATCATGGCTGATCCATCTTTCCCTCGTAACCCCATTCTGCCCATTACTCCTGACACTTATACTAATCAAGAATCTATCAATCTCTGCCTTAAAAATATACATTGATATTTAGTATCAACATTAAATGCGGGGGCTCCAGTTTCCTCCCACACTCCAAAGACATACAGGTTTGTGGGTTAATTGCCTTGGTAAGCTGTATAAAGTTGTCCCAAGTGTGTGTAGGTTTGTGTATAACCCCAGTCAATAACCCTGTGTATAACCCCAGTCAATAACCCTGTGTATAACCCCAGTCAATAACCCTGTGTATAACCCCAGTCAATAACCCTGTGTATAACCCCAGTCCAGGGCCGGATTTACGTATAAGATAGACAAGCTTAAGGTTAGGTCCTCTAGATCTAGGGGGGCCTACTCACCTCGATACCTCACCGGACCCGTCGTACCTCGCCGCCCCACCGACCATCCGCCCACCAGGACCTCCTACTCTTTGCCCGCTGACCCTGGCCACTCCACCGCCCTCCGGCAGCCCGCAGCCCTCGCCTTACTTGCAGCCTGGACTCAGCACCGGGCCTGAAGTTTCCACGCTGCAGACTCCAACTCCCCCGGGTTTGACTGCGCTGGGTCCTAGTGCTAGTCCCCTATCCCAGGTAACCTCAGCGG
The DNA here is from genome assembly GCF_028641065.1 of Leucoraja erinaceus. Lineage (NCBI taxonomy): Eukaryota > Metazoa > Chordata > Chondrichthyes > Rajiformes > Rajidae > Leucoraja > Leucoraja erinaceus. Next base: position 2,555,806 of record NC_073398.1, read on the forward strand.
CTGTTCCATTGGGTCTTCCCCATTCCCCTCAAACCATGTGACCCCAGTTATTCCCCACCCACACTACAGTCCTCATACCCCCCTACCCCCCTGACCACCCACCACCCCTCCAGGTAAAGCATCGCCCGCTCTGCCGTGAATCCAAAATGTATTTTAAAACCAACTGTTTAATGACAACATACCATAGGATTTAAAAGTGTCACACTGTCACTGTTGGGTAGTCATGGTCCTCTAGTCGTGGGGGGGGGGGGGGGGGGGGGGGAGGGGCTCGCAAGTGAAATAGCTTCATCTAAATCCGGCCCTGCCCCAGTGGGTCCATTCGTTCATTATACGTCAGTCCCGCCATCCCGGGAATTAACCTGATGAACCTACGCTGCACTCCCTCAATAGCAAGAATGCCCTTCCTCACACAAATACACGTGAAATAAAGCGATGAGAATTCCAGTAACGGAGTGACAACACATTGTATCTCCAGTGTCGGAGAACAAGGTTCTGTGCCACCCGTCATCAGTGGACTCGCTGTCCACCAGCGCTGCCACAGAGGACCACGTCTCCATGGGCGGATGGGCTGCCAGGAAAGCACTGAGGGTCATCGAGCACGTCGAACAAGGTACGGAGAGATCGCCCGCTGCAGGAGAGAGGACGATCCCACTGAGACAATTAATGCACCGCCTCTTCTCAACTTAGACTCGGTTCAAGTTACTTGCTGTAATTCTGATGAGATCCAAATTCTTAATTTAACCTTACCCCACACTATTTGGTGGACGTACGTATGAACGGCAGAAATAAAAACAGAATATGATTTAAAAAACTCAACAGGTCATGCAGCGTCGACGGTGAGAGAAACTGTCTCAGATGTGAAACGTTAACAGTTTCTCTTCACACCAAGGCCACCGGAACTTTTCCACCATTTACTTCATACTTTATATTTCATATTTCCAGCGTCTGCATTTTTGATTGATTTTTATCGTAATGTCAGGTTATGTTGATGGTTAGTCATTTGGCATCAGATCAGGCGAGACACAAAATGCTAGAGTAAAGGGCCTGTCCCACGAGCATGCGACTCCATGCGGCGAGCGCGACCTAACACGGTCGCTTGAGCAGTATGGCCTCGCGGGGCCGGTCCCACTTCGATTGCTGGAGCTGTATGGAGTTGTGCGGGGCTGGTCCCGACACCGCGCGGGCTCTGAAAAACTGACACGGTCCAAAAATTCCACGCGCAATGGCCTGTCGGCCCACAGCCGCATTGAGGCCGTACACACCGCCTCGACGGGCGTATGGAGCGTCTCAACGCCGTGCGCAGCGTCTCAACGCCGTACGCAGTGTCTTGACGGCATACGCCTAGCACGTGGCATTGCGCGATGACGTCACCGCCCGGCGTGCCTTTGCGTGATGACGTAACCGCCCGACGCCGTGCGACGTCCAAATTCAGTCGGCCCGCCTCCTGCCCAGCTGATTGGTGAGTATGATGTCGGGACCAGCTCCACACAACTCCAGACGGCTCCGCGGTTGGAAGCGTGACCGGCCCCGCAAGGCCGTACGCCTCAAGCCACCACGTTTGGTCGCGCTAGACGCATGCAATCGCATGCTGGTGGGACAGGCCCTTAACTTAACGGGACAGGCAGCAGCTCTGGGGAGAAGGAATGGGTCAAGATCCTTCCTTCTTCAGTCTGAAGAGTTACTCTAGCGTTTTGTGTCTATCTTCGGTGTAAACCAGCATCTGCAGTTCAATTCCTATATGTCAGATCAGGTTCATGTGGGAAATCTTTTCGCAGTGCTTGCTATCGAACTCCTCGCCGCCTGCCAAGGTCTTGAGTTTGTCCGGCCCCTACGTACAACACAACCTTTGGAGAGAGTCCACCAACTGGTCCGCTCACTGGTGAAGTAAGTTAGAACATAGAAAAATCAGGGCTAAGCCATTTAGAACGGAGATGAGGAAAAACATTTTCACACAGAGAGTTGTGAGCCTGAGGAATTCTCTAGAGGGCCGTGGAGGCCGGTTCTCTGGATGTTTTCAAGAGAGAGTTAGATAGGGCTCTTAAAGATAGCAGAGTCAGGGGATATGGGGAGAAGGCAGGAACGGGGTACTGATTGGGGTTCAATGTGATCATGGCTGATCATCCCCAATCAGTACCCTGTTCCTGCCTTCTCCCCATATCCTCTGACTGTGCTATTTTTAAGAGCCATTTAGATAGTAATCTGCCTTACTGTTTTTGCTACCAAAGTGGATAACCTCACATTTATCTGCATTAAACTTCATCTGCCATGCATCTGCCCACTCCCCCAACCTGTCCAAGTCACCCTGCATTCTCATTGCATCCTCCTCACAGTTCACACTGCCACCCAGCTTTGTGTCGTCTGCAAATTTGCATCGAATGGCAAAATCACATTGATTGGCGATACTGGCTCGAAGGGCCGAATGGCCTACTACTGCACCTATTGTCTATTGTCATTCGGCTCAAGTTGTAATGACGAACATCAATGCTTCAGTCACGTTAATCTTCATTAAGGAGAGCATCCCTCCACACTACCTCCCAAAGCACCTCCCTCTGAGAAGCTTAGACTCTGTCTACCTCCATAGCTGTGAGCGCCATTCCCATCTCTGCTCCATTTGAATCCATCACCTCAAAAGCAACTAATGCTGATGTTTTTAATGATATGGTTGATTGATCCAATCCCCTTTTGTACATCTATTCCTTAAATTAAATCAACTGGTGGTTCACGGTATAGGAGCAGCATTAGGCCATTCGGCCCATCAAGCCTACCCCGCCATTCAATCATGGCTGATCTATCTTTCCTTCTCAACCCCATTCTCCTTCCTTCCCCCAATAACCCCGGTCACCCGTACTAAACAAGATTCTGTCAACCTGCGCCTTAAAAATATCCATAGACGGCCTCCACAGCCTTATGTGGCAAATAATTCCACAGATTCACCACCCTCTGTGTAAAGAGATTCCTCCTCATCTCCTTTCTAAAGGAACATCCTTTAATGCTGAGGATATGACCTCTGGTCCTAGACTCTCCCACTAGTGGAAACATCCTCTCCACATCCACTCTATGCAGGCCTTGACTATTCTGTAAGTTTCATCACGTCTCCTAAATTGAGGAAGGACATTCTTGTTATTGACGGAGTAGGTTCACTGGGTTAATTCCCAGGATGGCGGGACTGATGTATGATGAAAGAATGGATCAACTGGGCTCATATTCACTGGAATTTAGGAAGAGAGGAGATCTTATGAAAACATAGAGGATTTGAACGGGGTAGATGCAGAAAAAACATTCTTGATGTTGGGGGAGTCCAGGACCAGGAGCCACAGTTTAAGAGTAAGGGGAAGGCCTTTTAGGACTGAGATAAGGAAAAGCTTTTTCACCCAGAGAGTTGTGAATCTGTGGAATTCTTTGCACAGAAGGCAGTGGAGGCCAATTCACTGGTTGTTTTCAAGAGAGTTAGATTAGCTCCTGGGGCTAAAGGATTCAAGGGATATGGGGGAAAAAGCCGGAACGGGGTACTGATTTTGGATGATCATCAATGATCATATTGAATGGCGGTGCTGGCTCGAAGGGCTGAATGGCCTACTCCTACACCTGTTTCCAATGTTTTTATGTTTGAGAGAGAGAGAGAGAGAGAGAGAGAGAGGAGAGACGAGACGGAGAGAGAGAGAGAGATTAGAGCTTTGGATTTAATAATATTATGGCAGCTCGATGGAATGTACATTGGTCTATAAGTCAGCTGTTCATAGGGTTGGGACAGTCTATAATGAGTGGCTACACTTCCACTGGTGTGTTGCCATCTTTCCTACTTTGACGCTTTCCCTTTTGCAGGCCCTTGGTTAAAGATCGATTCATGGCTCCAGACATTGCGATCGTCCAGAAGCTGCTGAGCGAAGAGCAGGCAAGTTATCACCCCTCCAGGCAGCTCGGGGTTCTGCAGATCTCTCAGCTGCTTTGTTTAAATGTAGAGGGACATTTCCAATTGCTGCCCAGATCTAAACTCAATGAAGTTGGTGGTGGGTGTATGGAACGAGCTGCCTGAGGAGGTCGTTGCTTTTGAGGCAGGGACTATTGCAACGTTTAAGAAACAATTAGACAAGTACATGGATAGGACAGGTTTTGAGGAATATGGGTCAAATGCAGGCAGGTGGGACTAGTGTAGCTGGGACATGTTGGTTGGTGTGGGCAAGTTGAGCTAAAGTGTTTGTGTCCACGCTGTGTGGCAAATGATTCATAAGTTAATATGTCCCAGGAGCAGAATTAGGCCATTTTGCCCAATCAATCCGTCATTCAATGATGGCTGATCTATCTTTCCCGCTCAACCTCATTCTCCTGTCTTCGATCCATAACCCCTGACACTCTGAGAAGGAGGGTGAGTTTTGTATCCAACTGTGCAATTGCAATGTACCCTTGCATCTGAGCAGCAACTTTGAAACCAACGATAACGGAAGATCAGTTCAGTTCAGTTTAGTTTATTGTTACGTGTACCGAGGTACAGTGAAAAGCTTTTGTTGCGTGTGATCCAGTCAGTAGAAAGACAATACATGATTACATTCGAGCCATTTACAGTGTACAGCTGCTGTACATCAGGGGTCGGCAACCTACCGCCCCCGGGCTGAATGCTGCCCGTGACCTAAAATCATCCAGCCCGCAGGCGTATTTTTTTCCCCGTAATTCCGCCATCTCCGCTACCTCCCGTGCCCGAGGCCGCGGCGCCCAGGCGTGGCAATGGAAGGACGCAAGGAGGCTAGCGCTGGCGGCAACAATGGCGGAGCCACCGACCAACGGCGAACGCAGCTGAGCGCTGAGTGCCGAGCATCCTGCGCAAAGGGATCGTATCAAAACTTAGAGGATTGGGCAGGGTAGATGCAGGAAAAACATTCTCGATGTTGGGGGAGTCCAGAACAAGGGGCCACAGTTTAAGAATAAGGGGTAGGCCATTCAGGACTGAGATGAGGAAAAACTTCTTCACCCAGAGAGTTGTGAATCTGGGTTGTCAATAGACCGGGGTCGAGTGAGTGTGAGTATTTGGGCCACCTCCTTCAGGACAGAGCCAAGGCAATGGTCCGTAGGTGCGCCATGTTCGTGAGTGCCCGTAACTAGGGTGGTGTCCTCGAAGGGGCGGGATCCATGTGTACACCTGATAGATGTGGCCCGCCATCCACTCACAAACATGCTGCATGGCCCCTATGCAGAACAAGGTTGCCCACCCCTGCTGCACATGATGAGGGAATAACGTTCAGTGCAAGGTAAAGCCAGCAAAGTCTGACGTAGGATGGTCTGGGGGTCACCAACGGTTCAGCACTGTTCTCTGGTTGTGGTGGGATGATTCAGTTGCCTGATAACAGCTGGGAAGAAACTGTCCCTGAATCTGGAGGTGTACGTTTTCACACTTCTATACCTTTTGCCTGATAGGAGAGGGGAGAAGAGGGAGTGGCCAGGATGTGACACATCCATTTTAGAGTTCTTTCTGTGCATTTGAGTGGTCAGTGTGGTATCTCACTGCAATATGTGGTTATGGCCTAAAGCGTCCATTTTAGCATCTGAGCCACAACCCGCCTTCTTCCCATCATATTTGATCCTGAGTCTTGTTCCACTGACGATAGACACAAAGTGCTGGAGTAACTCTGCGGGACAGGTAGCATCACTGGAGAAAAGGAATAGGTGACATTTTGGGTCGCGACCCTTCATCAGACTGGAGAAGGGTCTGAAGAAGGGTCTCAACCTGAAACGTCGCCTATTCCTTTTCTCCAGAGATGCTGCCTGACCCACTGAGTTACTCCAGCACCTTGTGTCTATCGTCAGTGTAAATCAGCATCTGCAGACTTTACTTCCTGCAGTGTAGTTCCACAAGCTAGGCTGGCCTTCCATGTGGTACTGAGATCATGCTGCTCTGTTGGGATCGTGCCTTCAGGGAAAGATGTGAAGTGGTGACTCTCCTTGATCGCTTGGTGGACATTAATGACCTTGTGTCCAAACTAAGGACAACGAGTGGAGTTCTCCCTCGGGCTATGGTCAGCGATTTTTCCTCCGTCAATATTAGCAAAATGGATTCTCTGCTCATTAATAATCAACATATATTATATGCTGTAAATGATCAAATGATCGGTCATTGACCTGAAATATACATTCTGCTGCCTTCTATGTGGATGCCGTGTGATCTGTCGAGTATTTTCAGCATTCTTTAGTTTTATTTCTGATTTCCATCCACATACATATATACACACAGTACATACAGTTTCTATACTGATATACATATGCACACACACATATGTATACATATGCATACACACATACAAATAAAACAGTAAATGTACCTATAAAGCTGCAGTAACTTAGAATGTTATTGTTCAATTCCTAGTGTATTTGCCAATTCAACACCCATGACTCTTGATTAGTGCGAGTGTTAGGGGTTATGGGGAAAAGGCAGGATAATGGGGTTGAGAGTGAAAGATAGATCAGCCATGATTGAATGGTGGGGTCCACTCGATTGGCCGAATGGTCTAATTCTACTACTAAGACTTATGAACTTATGGGTGCGGCGTATACCAATGTTTTACTCCATCAGCTCTGTCCCAGAGTCAGATAGTGAACACTGTTGTTTAAACTATGATCCACTGTGCTTTCTGTTTGCAGGTGTGGCAAACTGTCCAGCCGTACATGCAACTCTACAAACTAGCTCACGCCCCACAATAATCATCCGCCTTGTTAATCCTCATTCAACAAGAAATAGGTGCGTGGGAGATAAATGTGATCAAAACCTTTTCAAAATGATGGTGGAATGCAGACCTTCCACCCAGAGCACGAAAGAAGAATTAGTTTAGTTTAGCATAGAGATACAGCATGAAAACAGGCCATTCGGCCCACCGAGTCCGTGCCGACCAGTGATCCCCGCTCACTAACTCTATCCTACACACACTAAGGACAATTTACAATTTTTACCGGCCAATTGGCCTGCAAACCTGTACGCCTTTGGAATGTGGGAGCAAACCGATGCACCCAGAGAAAACCCACGCAGGTCACGGAGAGAATGTACAACCTCCGTACAGACAACCCCGTAGTCAGGATGGAACCCGACTGCGTCACTGTGCCGCCCACTTTATCCAAGACTTTGTGGAGATCCAGGTGTGCAACAACACGTTACAGCCAGCACTTCATTTGGAGTCTCACTACCTTGGAACACCTGGGTGGAAGGAATCTTTAGACCTGGTGAAGATGCTCTCCTCATTTGATTCCCTATTCGCTGATTCTGCCATTGTCCTTTTATTCCCTAAAGGGCGTTGTGAGCAGAGGCCTGTTTATTTGTGCACTGGTGTTCTATTTGAGCTAATCCTTAATAAAACATGAATCTTTACACATTTCAGTCAATGTTACAGGTGGAAATGTACCGTGGAATCAATGTTGCAAACCACTGATCATTTTTAATGTGATTGGAACAAATTGAATCCTAAATCTAAAATCCCAGCATTATCTATAAATTTATTGATTTTGAATTTTTGGGCGAGCAGTAATGCAGATTTGAGAAGCAGCCACAATCAGACAGTCCTGCAAGGTCCAGCGGCTGGGCTTTTGCTTGTGTGGGCAAAGCAAGCTCTTGGGTGATAGAAAGTAGATCCTTTACAAGGATGTTGCCAGGAATCGAGGGTCTGAGCTATGGGCGGAGGTTGAACAGGCTGGGACTCTATTCCCTGGAGTGCAGGGGATGAGGGGTGATCTTATAGAAGTATATAAAATCATGAGAGGAATATACCGGGTGGATGCACAGAGTCCCTTGCCCAGAGTAAGGGAATCAAGAACCAGAGGACACGGGTTTAAGGTGAACGGGGAAAGATTTATTCGGAACCTTAGGGATAACTTTTCACACAAAGGGTGGTGGGTGTATGGAATGAACTGCCAGAGGAGGTAGTTGAGGCTGGTACTATTGAAATATTTAGACAGGTATATGAAGGACAGGTTTAGAGTGATATGGGCCAGGTAGATGGGACCAGTGTAGATGGGACATGTTGGGCAAGTTGGGCCGAAGAGTCTGTTTCTGTGCTGTAAGGCTCTAAGACTCTATAATATAAAAATAGGGATGTAATGCTGAAGCTTCATCAGGCACTGGTCAGAACGCATTTGGAGTATTGTGAGCAGTTTTGGGCCCCATATCTGAGGAAGGATGTGCTGACATTGGTGAGGGTCGAGAGGAGGTTTACGAGAATGATCCCGGGAATGATCATCTTAACATGATGAGTATTTGATGACGCTGGGCCTGTACTCGCTGGAGTTTAGAAGGATGAAGGGAGGACCACATTGAAACTTACCGAACAGTGAAAGGCCTGGATAGATTGAATGTGGATAGGATGTTTCCACTCGTGGGAGAGTCTAGAACCAGAGGCCACAGCCTCAGAATTAAAGGACATACCTTTAGAAAGGAGATGAGGAAGAATTTCTCTAGTCAGAGGGTGGTGAATCTGTGGAATTCATTGCCACAGAAGGCTGTGGAGGCCGCCAATGGATATCTTTATCGAGATTGGCAGATTCTTGATTAGTATGGGTGCTGGGGGTTATAGAGAAAGGCAGGAGAATGGGGTTGAGAGGGAAAGATAGATCAGCCATGATTGAATGGCGGAGTAGACTTGATGGGTCGAATGGCCTAATTCAGCTCGTATCACTTATAAACTATGGGGAGGGGCAAGTGGTGAACGCGGGGCAGTTGATATTGAGGTGTGTAAGATGGAGTGGGATGAAAGGGTGAAGTAGATGTTTGGGTGGTGGGAGGTAGAGAGGTGGGAGAGGTGAAGAGGTTGGGGAGTTAGTTGAAGGGATGGGGAGTGTTGGGTTACAGTTGCGCTGGGGGAGTTGAGGCCGCGGGGGACGGGGGATGTGGGGGGTGGGGGGGAGGGGGAGTGGTACATTGTACCATCAGATTCTCCCTTACCACTGCTTTAAATCCATGCAGGGGAGGTCCATGCGGATGCAGTTGCGTGGTGGAGATCGTGCGGAGGTGGTTATGTCACTAGGTCATAAAACATAGTGGTAGAATTAGGCCATTCGGCCCATCAAGTCTACTCCGCCCATGCGTTATGTGGTGAATGATGAATGGAGAAAGAGTGTGGATATGGTTGGGTGGGTGGGAATGTGGGGAGGTGACCACACAACCTCCCCATCTTCCCCTTTCTGCAAGGACCACTTCTTAGATCGATCGCACATCCTTCACCTTCTTCCCGCCACCAGTCCCCGTTCACTTCCCCTGCAAACACGGTGGCGCTGTGGTAGAGCTGCTGCCTTACAGCGCCAGAGACCCGGTTTGATCCTGACCACGGGTGCTGTCTGTACGGAGTTTGTACATTTTCCCTGTGACCAGAAGGGTTTTCTCCGTTTTCTTCCCACACTCGCGAGATGTAAGAGTTTGGCGGTTAATTGGCTTTGGTAAAAATTGTAAATTGTCCCTAGTGTGTAGGTTAGCGCTAGTGTGTGGGGATCGCTGGTTGGCGTGGGGCCAAGGGCCTGTTTCCGCGCTGTATTTCTATAATAAACTAAACCAGGGGAGGTACAACACCTGCCCCAACACTTCCTCTCTCACCGTTCAGGGGCCTAACGGCGAGAGTAGTTCTCCTGCACCTCCTCCAACCTTGTCTACTGTATCCTATGGTCCCGATACATCCTCCTCTCCATCAACATAGGTTTAAGGTGAAGAGGAAACGATTTAATAGGAATCTGACGGTAACTCTTTTACACAAAGAGTGGTGGGTGTATGGAACAAGCTGCTGGAGGAGGTAGTTGAGGCTGGGACTATCCCAACATTTAAGAAACAGTTAGCCAGGCACATGACTAGGACAGGTTTGGAGGGATATGGGCCAAACGTGGGCAGGTGGGACTAGTGTAGCTGGGACATGTTGGCTGGTGTGGGCAAGTTGGGCAGAAGGGCCTGTTTGCACTGTATGACTAACATTGGACCCACTTATAGTGACTAAATCTTTTTGAGATTTAGTCACTATAACTCTGACACTTCCCCACATGAAACTCCATTTTCCAGATTTGCACCCAGGGGTCAAGAGAATCGGACAAGATCAGGGCAAAGGACGAGAGATTGGCTGGGTTGTCCCACCGCGAGCCACCATGGGGTGAGCCAAGGAGCGGGAGGGCGTGTGGGGGGAGGATGTGGGAGGGGAGGGTCTGTGGGGGAGGACGGAGGGGGAGGCGGGATTGGGGACGGAGTGGAGCTGGGTAGGGGAGGTTGGGGATGAGTCTGCATTGGGGCGTTGTTGGGGGATGGGCGATGTTTCAGGATGGAGAGTGGCTGAGGGCGGACACTATTTGGGGGGAGGGTCTTCAGTTTGGGGGTGAGCCGTGGTTGCGGGTGAGCAGAGGTGGGTGGGTGGGTCTGGTAGGGGACACAGTTGGAAGGTGGACAGTATTTGATGGGACGGGTCTATGGTTGGACATTACTGGGGGAGTGGAACAGGATTTGGGGGGTGGGTCTGGCTGGGAACAGTGGTCTGGGGATGGACTAGTGTTTGCGAGTGGGCAGTGATGGGAGAGGGGGGGTGGGGGGTAGTCAGTATTTAGGGATGGCTTTATGAGTGAGCGGGGGTGGGTGGCTCGGTCTGAGGTTGGACATTATTCAGGGCAGGGCATTATTTGTGGGTGGGTCTGGGGTGGGACATGGTTGGGGGTCGGGACGTATTTGGGGAGTGGGCAGTATTGGCGGGTGGGTCTGGGAGGGTAGGCACTGGGCAGTGATGGGGGTGGGTGGGATGGGGGCAGGACAGTGGATGGACATCGCTGGGGGGTGGATAGTAGTTGTGTGTGCGTGGGGGGGAGGTGGGGTGTGGACATTGTACGCTGTGGGCTGTGGGCTGTGGGCTGGGTCTGTGGACGGGGCCGCTGTGGACTCGGGGCCAGAGGTACGAGCGGCCGAGGGCTGGCGGGCGGCGGCACAATGTCCCGCTACACGGTGCATGTCCGCGACGAGTGGTTGCTGGTGCCGAGCAAGGACGGCGCGGCCAGCGTGGACTGGCTGGGTCGGGAGGCGCTGCGCCGCTACGCCAAGAACAAGCCGGGCTGCGGCTGCCTGAGCGAGGAAGCCGCCTTCACCGTACGTCGGTGCCAGGGGCTGGCGCTGCTCGACCCTCACGACGCCCTGGCAGAGGTCCTGGACAATAACGACTTCGTGGAAGTGGGTGAGTAAGGAGGGACACGCTAGCTCACCCCATCCTCGCCCGCAGCCACCCCCCACTGGCCTTTATACATCAGAGCAATGAATACAACAGTTGGGATGTAATGTTAAAATTGTACAAGGCATTGGTGAGACCAAATCTGGAGTATGGTGTACAATTGTGGTCGCCAAATTATAGGAAAGTTGTCAACAAAATAGAGAGAGTACAGAGGAGATTTACTAGAATGTTGCCTGGGTTTCAGCACCTAAAAGTTACAGAGAAAGGTTGAACAAGTTAGGTCTTTATTCTTTGGAGCGCAGAAGGTTAAGGGGGGACTTGATAGAGGTTTTTAAAATGATGAGAGGGATAGACAGAGTTGACGTGGATAAGCTTTTTCCATTGAGAGTTGGAAAGATTCAAACAAGAGGACATGACTTGAGAATGAAGGGACAAAAGTTTAGGGGTAACATGAGGGGGGAACTTCTTTACTCGGAGAGTGGTAGCTGTGTGGAATGAGCTTCCAGAGGAAGTGGTGGAGGCAGGTTCGATTTTATCATTTGAAAATAAATTGGATAGGTATATGGACGGGAAAGGAATGGAGGGTTATGGTCTGAGTGAAGGTAGATGGGACTAGGGGAGAATAAGTGTTTGGCACGGACTAGAAGGGCTGAGATGGCCCGTTTCCGTGCTGTAATTGTTATATGGTTATAAACTGTACCTTGTCTCCCCCCAGTGCTGGCGGACGATGCCGTGTCTCCGGACTTCAACCAGTGGACGCCCGAGCACCGGTATCCTTGTGCAGCAGGGGGCCAGGGGCACACTCCGGCTATGGATGGGCACTAACTAGCCCGGGGTCCGGGGACTGGGCTCCGTGACACGGGGAGGGTCGGTGGGAGGTCGCGGTGTGAGATGTGGGCGGAAGGGCAGGGCAGGGACTGTCTGACTGGCTTTACTGGGCTAAAGTCCATCGCCGAAGATAGACTCCTAGAAATGCTGGAGTAACCCAGCGGGTCAGGCAGCATCTCTGGAGAGAAGGCATGGGTGACGTTTCTTTAGACTGAGAGTCAGGGGAGAGGGAGACACAGAGATATGGAAGGGTAAGGTGTGAAAACGAGAGATCAAAGGGGGCAGAGCTCGAGGGAAATGTAGAATGGTTGATTGTTAACGCAATGAGGAGACTTACGAAGTAACATTCAATGAGGAGGACAGTCAAACTAGTCAGAGAACATGGATGGGGAGAGTGGGAAGGCAAGGATTACCTAAAGATAGAGAGGCCAATATTCATACCACATGGGATGTGAGTTGCCCAAAGCCCCATTGTGTCGAGACCCTTCATCTGCCAGAGGGAGGGGAGAGGAAGACTAGAGGTGTGATGAGGTCCAGGGCAATCACTGTCCCTGTGTGTGTGGGAGAGAGGGCATGGGGCAGAAGCGTGGGTGGGTACAAGTCTGGCTTTGGGGGGCGGTGGGGTTTGGGATGCGGGGGAATGGAGGAGCTTGGTGGTTGTGGCTGAGAATGGGGAAACACAGGCCGGGCTCATATGCTCTAGGAGCAGAATTAAGCCATTCGGCCCATCTACATTCATTCATGGCTGATCTACCTTTCACTCTCAGCCCCGTTCTCCTGGATTCTGAACGGAGATTGAGTGAGTTCAACTTTGGAGCAAAGTCTCAGATCATTCATGCTTTAACCATATAACCATATAACAATTACAGCACGGAAACAGGCCATCTTGACCCTTCTAGTCCGTGCCGAACACAATCTCCCCTAGTCCCATATACCTGCGCTCAGACCATAACCCTCCATTCCCTTCCCATCCATATAACTATCCAATTTATTTTTAAATGATAAAAACGAACCTGCCTCCACCACCTTCACTGGAAGCTCATTCCACACAGCTACCACTCTCTGAGTAAAGAAGTTCCCCCTCATGTTACCCCTAAACTTCAGTCCCTTAATTCTCATGTCATGTCCCCTTGTTTGAATTTTCCCTACTCTCAGTGGGAAAAGCTTTTCCACGTCAACTCTGTCTATCCCTCTCATCATTTAAAAAAACCTCTATCAAGTCCCCCCTTAACCTTCTGCGCTCCAAAGAATAAAACCCTAACTTGTTCAACCTTTCTCTGTAACTTAGTTGCTGAAACCCAGGCAACATTCTAGTAAATCTCCTCTGTACTCTCTCTATTTTGTTGACATCCTTCCTATAATTAGGCGACCAGAATTGTACACCATACTCCAGAATTGGCCTCACCAATGCCTTGTACAATTTTAACATTACGTCCCAACTTCTATGCTCAAAACTTTTAGACTTTACTTTTAAACTTTACTTTTAGACTTTGGAGATATAGCACCGAAACAGGCCCTTTGGCCCATCGAGTCCACGCCCAGCATTGATCACCCCGTACACTAGCACTCTCCTGCACACTAGGGATAATTTACCAATTTTACGAAAACCAATTAAGGCAGCAACTCAACTACTGTGCCACTATGCCGCATACAAACACTATTTATAGATACGTGAAGGCCACTGGTCAGTTCAACAGAATACATTGTTTCCACCCAGCAAAGTTGAAAGTTCATAAGTCATAGAAGTAGAGTTAGGCCATTCGGCCCATCAAGTCTACTCCACCATTCAATCATGGCTAATCTATCTTTCCCGCTCAACCCCATTCTCCTGCCTTTTCCCCCCATAACCTTTGAGACCCTAAATCTGCCAATCTCAGATTTATAAATGTAGTTGGTCGTCAGTGCGATTAGTTTCGTTTTTTAAACACAGCGCGGCAACAGGCCCTTCAGCCCATCAAGTCCATGCCTAACAGTGATCCCCGCACACTAACACTATCCTAACACACACTATAGGGACGATTTGTAATGATACCAAGCCACCCAACATACAAACTTGTACGCCTTTGGACTGTGGGAGTAAACAGGAGCACCCTGGGGAAACCCAGGCAGGTCACGGGGCGAACATATAAACGCCACACAGACAGCACCCGTACCTGGGTCTCAAGGCAGCAATTCTACCGCTGCCCTCACGTCGCTGCATTCAAGTGCTCACATTCACGTTGCCACATGGAGCAGTGTGATTTACGGTTGGGGTACCACCCTCCCCCAAGGCTCCCCAGTAGGGGCGGGCGGGCCACATCTGAAAGATGCTCACTCAGATTTTGTACCGTTCAATACTGGAGTCAATATTTGCAGATCTCTGGACTGTAAACAAAAATCTTCAACAGAACGAAAATACCTTAACCAGATGCACACCCAGGTCTTCCATCTACCGGGAGCCCGATGAGGTAAATGCTCCGTAGCTGTGATTTACTTTATCTGTACCTTCCTGCTTCAGTGCTCTTTTCAAAACACACTGGGTTTAGTTTAGTTTATTGTCACGTGTACCGAGGTACAGTGAAACGTTTTGTGGCATGCTAACCAGTCAGCGGAAAGACAATACATTATTACAATCGAGCCATTTACAATGTACAGATACATGATAAAGGGAATAATGTGAAAAACATTTAGTGCAAGGTAAAGTCCGATCAAAGGTAGTCCAAGGTAGATAGCAGTTCAGGTCTGCTCTCCGTTTATTGATGGGATGGTTCAGTTGCCTGATAACAGCTGGGAAGAAACTGTCTCTGAACGTGGAGGTGTGCGTTTTCACACTTCTCTGCGCAGTTCACAAGCAGTTTCCATCAGTGATGTAGCGGCTATGTTTGGGTGCGAGTGGTCTAGTGAAGTGGAGTTTCTTGGCAAATCAGAGTCCAACACGCAACCTCTGGCAGACACAAAATGCTGGGGTAACTCAGTGGGACAGGCAGAGAAGGAATGGCTGATTCAACATAGAAATATAGAAAAAGGTGCAGGAGTAGGCCATTCAGCCCTTCGAGCCTGCATTTCCATTCAATATGATCATGGCTGATCATCCAACTCAGTATCCTGTACCTGCCTTCTCTCCATACCCCCTGATCCCTTTAGCCACAAGGGCTGCATCTAACTCCCTCTTAAATATAGCCAATGAACTGGCCTCAGCTACCTTCTGTGGCAGAGAATTCCAGAGATTCACCACTCTCTGTGTGAAAAATGTTTTTCTCATCTCGGTCCTAAAAGACTTCCCCCTTATCCTCAAACTGTGACCCTTTGTTCTGGACTTCCCCAACATCGGGAACAATCTTCCTGCATCTAGCCTGTCCAACCCCTTAAGAATGTTGTAAGTTTCTATAAGATCCGCCCTCAATCTTCGAAAATTCTAGCGAGTACGAGCCGAGTCTATCCAGTCTTTCTTCATATGAAAGTCCTGACATCCCAGGAATCAGTCTGGTGAACCTTCTCTGTACTCCCTCTATGGCAATTCCACCTAGTCATTCTCTCCAGAGATGCTGTCTGTCCCGCTGAGTTACCCCAGCATTTTGTGTCTATCTTTGGTGTAAACCAGTATCTGAAGTTTGCTCCGACGCAACCTAGGGCACACACTACTCCTATCACCAAGAAAAGTTTTCACATGGGAATTCCAGGGAGATTAGTTGTGGAGGTGGGGGGGGGAGATGGATTTAAGGAATAAAAATGAATGGGAGGAATTCATGGTTGGGGTTAAGGAGAGATGGCCAAGTTGCTCAAAGCATTGGATCTTGAGAAGGTTCCTTAAGGCAGTGAGACGTCAGGAAAAGGAACTCTAAAAAGGTGAAAAAAAGGTTTAAAAAAGGGTGATTTGAAGGGTAGCCAGAAAAAACCTAACTGGCGAGTCTCAGTATGGGTTGTGAGGTTTGGAGGTGGTGTCTTCAGAGAATGGCTTGAGGTTCAATGCATTGGGGACCAGGAGCCAAGACTTGGTCAGGTAGCATGTGTGATCTCAGTGAGGCTTGGAGTGGGACCAGTACTGGGAAGCAGAAGACAGATGCAAAGTGCTGGAATAACTCAGTGGGTCAGGCAGCATCTCTGGAGGAAAAAAGTGATGGGTGACGTTTCGGGTTGGCACCCTTCTTCCGAAATAGAAACATAGAAAACAGGTGCAGGAGTAGGCCATTCTCAGACAGCCACCCATCCTTTTTCTCCAGTGATCCTACAGAGCTGCTGAGTTACTCCAGCACTTTGTGTCTACCTTTGGTATATACCAGCACTTGCAGTTCCTATCTACCCAACAGGAAGCAGGGTTTTGTACAAATTTATGAAGGATATTGGATGACTTGAGAATGGTCGAAACATGGGTCTGACTGTTTAATTTAGTTTTAGTTTAGAGAAAACGTGGAAACAGGCCCTTTGGCCCACCGAGACCGCTCCGACCAGTGTCCACCTGTACACTAGCTATATAACCATATAACCATATAACAATTACAGCACAGAAACAGGCCATCTCGACCCTTCTAGTCCGTGCTGAACACATAATCTCCCCTAGTCCCATATACCTGCGCTCAGACCATAACCCTCCATTCCCTTCCCATCCATATAACTATCCAATTTATTTTTAAATGATAAAAACGAACCTGCCTCCACCACCTTCACCGGAAGCTCATTCCACACAGCTACCACTCTCTGAGTAAAGAAGTTCCCCCTCATGTTACCCCTAAACTTCAGTCCCTTAATTCTCATGTCATGTCCCCTTGTTTGAATCTTCCCTACTCTCAGTGGGAAAAGCTTTTCCACGTCAACTCTGTCTATCCCTCTCATCATTTTAAAAACCTCTATCAAGTCCCCCCTTAACCTTCTGCGCTCCAAAGAATAAAGCCCTAACTTGTTCAACCTTTCTCTGTAACTTAGTTGCTGAAACCCAGGCAACATTCTAGTAAATCTCCTCTGTACTCTCTCTATTTTGTTGACCTAGTTCTATCCGACACACTAGGGGCAATTTACAGAAGGACATTCACCTAGAAACCTGTGCGTCTTTGGAGTGTGGGAGGAAACTGGAGCACCTGGAGAAAACCCACGCGGTCACAGGGAGAAGGTACAAACTCCGTATAGGCAGCACCCATAGTCAGGATTGAACCCGGGTCTCTGGCGCTGTAAGGCAGCAACTCTACCGCTGCGCCACCATGCCGACAGCTTCATAAATGTGGGTCTGAGAGTGAGCTGGGAGGTTATGAAATGGATGAAGATAACTTTTGAGGTTTGAACTTCACACAGTTTTAGTGGGAGCAGCTGGGCAGAGAAGGTTGGCTTTATTGGGCTAAAGTCCATCCCTTCCAAACACATCCGTCATGTGCTGGGAACAGGCACTGTCTTGCTCTTCAAGGACAAATATTGTTGGAAACTGTAAGATCACAGAGACGAGCAAAACAGAAACGGGTGCTTTTGACCCAAGTTGCCCAAACCATCCATCCATCCAACAAACTACCTCCGTCCCTCCCCCACCCTAGTCATCGTATTCATTTCACTGTCGCCCTGTTGAGTTTCACTGTCTGTATCACTCGTTATCATCTAGCCCACAGCCAACACTGGACCATTGTGGGCTCTACCTGTCTTGGTCATCGTTGCTTTTTGCATATCTCTCGTTCATTTGTTCAGGTGCCTTCTATATCTCTTGTTTCCCCCCCCCCCCATCCTGACTCTGAGTGTGAAGAAGGGGCTCCACATCACCTGGTCCTTTTCTCCAGAGATTCCGACTGACCCGCTGAGTTACTCTGGCTTTTTGTGCCTCTACAAGGTTCTGGCACGTTTGTGTACTGGATCAACAATTCAGACCTATCTTCAGACTGAGAGTGAGGGGAGAGGGAAACTATAGGCATGAAAAGGTACAAACAACAAATGAAGGAAAGACATCAAAAGGACAAGAGAAAGCCTGCAACAATGATCCAGGAACGGTGGTCCGCAACTTTGTGCCTTAACCTCCTGGACCACCTTGGACCTTTGCAAAGCCATACCAAAGTCCATAGACAACAGACATGGGTGCAGGAGTAGGCCATTTGGCCCATCGAGCCTGCACCGTCATTCAATGTCATCATGGCTGATCATCCCCAATCAGTACCCCGTTCCTGCCTTCTCCCCATATCCCCTGACTCTGCTATTTTCAAGAGCCCTATCTAGCTCTCTCTTGAAAGCATCCAGAGAACCCGCCTCCACTGCCCTCTGAGGCAGAGAATTCCACACACTCACAACTCTCTGTGAGAAAAAGTGTTTCCTCGTCTCCATTCTAAATGGCTTACTCCTTATTCTTAAACTGTGGCCCCTGGTTCTGGACTCCCCCAACATTGGGAACATGTTTCCTGCCTCTAGCGTGTCCAAGCCCTTAACAATCTTATATGTTTCAATGAGATACCCTCTCATCCTTCTAAACTCCAGAGTGTACAAGCCCAGCCGCTCCATTCTCTCAGCATATGACAGTCCTGCCATCCCGGGAATTAACCTTGTAAACCTTCTAAGTCCATGCAAACCATTGCACCACTCTGCCTTCATCAATTGTTTTGGTTGCCTCCTCAATAAACTCAAACCTCAGTTTGTAAGATAGTATCTCCCCTGCATGATCCATTGCTGATAAATCAGTCCCTGTCTTTCCAGGTGAACACAAATTGTATCCTTCCCCTAGAACTTGCCCACTTATGTAAGACTTACTGGCCTGTTGTTTCCATGCTCGTAGGTTTCAATGCATCGTAGGTTTAAGGTGATGGGGGGGAGGGGGGGAGATATTTAATAGGAACCTGAGCAGCTACTTTATTTACACAAAGGGTGGTGGGTGTACGGAACAAGCTGCCAGAGGAGGTAGTTGAAGATAGACAGAAAAAGCTGGAGTAACTCAGCGGGACCGCCAGCATATCTGGACAGATGGAACGGATGACGTTTCTGGTCGAGACCCTTCTTCAGGCTGAAAGTCACTGGAAAGGAAAACGAGAGATATATACAAAAAGCTGCTGGAGAAGGTAGTTGAGGCAGGTACTATCACAACATTCAAAAAAACATTTGGGCCCTACATGGATAGGATAGGTTAAGAGGGATATGGGCCAAATGCAGGCAGGTGGCACTAGTGTAGATTGGGCATGCGAGTTGGCACGGGCAAGATGGGCTGAAGGGCCTGTTTCCACACTGTATGACTCTTTGACTGTCTTATCCCTGCTGCCTTTTTTGAACAAAGGGACTAAATTAGATATTCTCTAATCTCTGGTACCTCACCCGTGGCCAATGGAGGCGCAGAAATCTCCATCAGAGTCCCTGTGATTTCCTCCATTGCTTTCCTTGGCGTCCTGGGATAGATCCCATTAGACTGGAGATTCATCCATCGTAATGTGCACCAATATATCTAATAGTTACTCTATCCTGATACAGACCTGCGGGTGAATATTATATGTCCCTCCCTTAAACCTGAAACAGAAACAGTGACGGCTGGAGCTTTAGTTTTAGTTTTAGAGATACAGCACGGCAACAGGCCTTTTGGCCCACTGAGTCCATGCCGACCAGCGATCCCCGCATACTGCCACTGTCCTACACACTAGAGACAGTTTACAATCTTTACCGAAGACCGGAGTCATTGCTTTAAATGTGTTATTACAGCCTTTCCACATTTTAATAGAAGGTTGAAAACACCTCCAGATTCAGGGACAGTTTCTTCCCAGCAACTGAATCTCATCCTACTACAGCCAGAGACTAGTCCCAAACTACCATCTACCTCATTGGTGACCCTCGGATTATCCTTGATCGGACTAAATGTTCCCTTATCATTTATCTGCACACTGTAAATGGCTCGATTGTATTACGATTTGGAAAGTTCACTGAAGGGCGTACGTCAACCCGATATGAAAGTTAGCCGCTGATGTACTTCGTGCTAACCCAACAATCTAAAAGAAAATGCAATCTTTCAGTGTATTTATTTAGATGGAAATCATTTGACGATAGAAGAACTAGTTCGTTTGGGAAAAGGACTTTACAAGATCAAGGTGAGTGAGTTCACAATATCTCCCTGTTGCTTTTCTATAACCACACAGTCACTGTTAACCTGCGATGTGCGTTTGTCGGCACTGCGCCTGTATTTGCTGGAGTTTACAAGAATCGGGGGGTACTGCATTGAAACGAACAGGAAAGCAAAAGTCTTCGATAGAGTGGATGTGGAGAGGATGTTTCCACTACTGGGAGAGTCTGGGACTAGATGTCGTAGCCTCAAAATTTAAATTCCTTTTAGGAAGGAGATGAGGAGAAGTGTCTTTAGTCAGAGGGTGGTGAATCTGTGGAATTCATTGCCACAGAAGTCTGTGGAGGCCAAGTCAGTGGATATATTTAAGGCAGAGATAGATAGAAAGCAAGAGAATCAGCCATGATTGAATAGCGGAGTAGACTTAATGGGCCCAATGGCCTAATTCTACTTCTATCACCTATGACCCATGATCTTATGAAGACTGACAGCATTTGATGTGTCCTCTACCACAGATCTCTGCAGAAGCTGAAGATAAAATCATACAGTCAAGAATACTTCTGGACAATATTGTGAAAGAAAATAAAGGTGGGTTGAATGGAAAAGAATGACAAGTGAAGAAACTGTATGTCAGTACTGTACTTCCTCATACTGTCGGATTATAAGCAGTATCCGACTTAGTTTAGTTTAATTAGGGGATGCAGTGTGGAAATAGGCCCATCTGCCCACCAAGTCTGCACAGACCAGTAACACTAACACAAACCTACAACCTGTATGTCTTTGGAATCTGGTAGGAATCTGGAGCACCCGGGGAAAATGCCCGCGGTCACAAGGAGAACGTGCAAACTCCGTACAGACAACATCCGTGGTCAGGATCGAATCGGGTCTCTGGAGCTGTAAGGCAGCAACTCTACCGCTGCACCACCGTGCCACCCGCAATGATGATGGTAGTAGACCCATCATTATAATATGAGTCCCCCCGGAAGTTCGGAACGTGTATCTCACTCTTTACATTCCCGACCAACTGGCATTCCCGTAAGCTGGCATTTCCTCCTCACCGCCCTCGTCCCCCCCCACAAGTCCGTGATCGCAGGGCACAGCCAACAA
The DNA here is from genome assembly GCF_028641065.1 of Leucoraja erinaceus. Lineage (NCBI taxonomy): Eukaryota > Metazoa > Chordata > Chondrichthyes > Rajiformes > Rajidae > Leucoraja > Leucoraja erinaceus. The sequence goes on from NC_073398.1 coordinate 2,576,866, forward strand.
TATAAAGAGGGGAAAATATCTTTGCACTTTTCTCTCTTTCAGTTGTGTACGGAATAACAACTGGCTTTGGGAAATTTGCCCGGACTGTTATCCCGCATAATAAGCTCAAGTAAGTTATTGCTGAAAAATCGGAGACTTTTCTCATTAATTCCCCGTAGTTTGTTAAGATCTACTTCATGTCTGAACATTCTTTTGATTGATTGATTGATTGATACTTTATTATCGCATGTGACATATCGCCATTTATTTCTTTGTTTTAGATAACATACACAAGGTATGCAAAGAGTCGCCACCTATAGGGCACCGACACAGTTGCAAAGTGTTGATTATGGTCCCCAATGGTCCCTCGTTGTTTTCTGCCCCCCCCCCCCCCCCCCCCCCCCCCCCCATCCCCCCCATTCCCCACTGCAGCCAGTGTAACGTATATCTGTCAACAGACTATTGGGGTTGGTGCAGTGTGAATTTTACCCCCAATCTCTGCTGTGATGAGGGTTTGGTAGTAAGTTGGCAGGGCTCACCACTGACGTTGGAGACAGCTATCCACAAGATTAAACACCTTTACATTTGGGTTCTCAGCCTCATTACGCACTTCCATAACCTAACGTTCCAAGCCCAACCTCGTGTGGAACGTTTCTCCCTCCACCACTCTGCCTATTCCTTTGTTGGCAGTTCTCACCTCAGACCATGAACCCATTCCGGCAACTCCAGAATCCACAGCCTTCAGACTTTAGAGATACAACATGGAAACAGGCCCTTTCTGCCCAGCGATCCACCATACACTAGCACACTAGGAACAATTTACAATCTTTAACAAAGCCAATTAACCTACAAACCTGTAAGTATTTGGAATGTGGGAGGAAACTGGATAAAACCCACTCAGGTCATAGGGAGAATGTACAAACTCCGTACAGACAGCACCCGTGGTCAGGATCGAACCTGGGTCTCTGGCGCTGCAGTTACTCCACTGCTGCTCCACCGTGCCACCTATTTTTGCTTCAATTGAGGCTGATCGGCCTTGGGGGCATTTGCTGCTCAATCTATTTATTCTCCCTGGTATCATAGAGTCATACAGCATGGAAACAGACCCTTCAGCCCAACTTGCTCACGTCGATCAACATGCCCCACCCACACTAGCCCCACCCATCTGGCTGCTGTTGTCCACATCCCTCTAAACCTACCCTGTCCATGTACCAGTATAAATGTTACTTAAATGTTGTGATAGTCCCAGCCTCAACTACCTCCTCTGGCAGCTCGTTCCATACACCCACCTCCCTTTGTGTGTAAATGTTACCGCTCAGGTTCCCAATAAATCTTTCGCCCCTCTCCTTAAACCCATGTCCACTGGTCCTCGATTTCCTTTCTCTGGCTATAAGACTCTGTGCATCTACCCAATCTATTCCTCTCATGATTTTCCACACATCTTTAAGATCACCCCTCAGTCTCCTGCGCTCCAAGGAATAGAGTCCCAGCCTCCTCAACCTCTCCCTATAGATCAGTCCCTTGAATGGCGGAGTAGACTTGATGGGCCGAATGGCCTAATTCTGCTGCTTTCACTTAAGAACATTGATCAAATTGTACAAAAAACTTACCGGTGCATTAAATTGCAACGTTCTCCAACATGTAATTATTTTTCTCTTTTCCCCATTCAGGGAGCTCCAAGAAAATCTAGTCCGTTCCCATTCAGCTGGTATGTCCACTCCGTCAACGTTCTGCAGACTCTCCCACCGTTTAGCATGCTGTCACATTGCCTCAGTTATTTGCTGCTCTCTGTCCCCCAGGTGTGGGCAAACCCCTCTCACCGCAGAGATGCCGGATGCTGCTGGCTCTCAGGATCAATGTCCTCGCCAAGGGTTACAGTGGAATCTCCTTGGAGACCCTCAACCAAATGATCCAGGCCTTCAATGGTAAGGCATGTTTTTACTTTCCTAGGCTAGAGTACATCAATTAACATAGAAACATAGAAAATAGGTGCAGGAGTAGGCTATTTGGCCCTTTGAGCCAGCACCACTATTCATGGCTGATCATCCAAAATCAGTATCCCGTTCCTGCTTTTTCCCCATATCCCTTGATTCCATAAGCCCGAAGAGCTATGTCTAACTCGCTAGAAAACCTATACTGGTTATGTATCTATGTTTGAGAAGGAACTGCAGATGCTGGAAAATCGAAGGTAGACATAAATGCTGGAGAAACTCAGCAGGTGAGGCGGCATCTATGGAGCGAAGGAAATAGCAACATTTCGAGTCGAAACCCTTCCTCAGACTTGAAATGGGCAACGTTTTGGGTCGAAATACAGATGAAAGACTATGGATTTACTTGATCTATTCCCCTCTTGGTCTTATACACCTCTATGAGATCACCTCGCATCCTTCTGCACTACAAGGAATAGAGTCCTTGCCTGCTCAACCGCTCCCTATAGCTCAGGCACTCTGAGTTCTGGCAACATCCTCGCAAATCCTCTCTGCGCTCATTCAAGCTTAACAACATCTTTTGTATACCAGGGTGACTAAAACTGAGCACAATACTCCAAATGTATTGGAGCCTCGCCAATATACAGTAACCCAGACTCCAGGGTTAGTTTCCAGCATACGGGATGAAGTTGTTCCTATGGGGGTATTTCAGCTCCGAGTAACTGGTGTTGATAGTACACAATGTTAGCACAGCCTCACTGACACTGCATGCACCCTGTGTCTCAGCGATGGCTCAAAGCCCAGCAATGGACTGCATTCACGTGTGTAAATCTGAAAATAGCAACAGCCACTCGATTGAATTTACTTTAATGTAACGTTTAGTATTGGATAGACACAAAGAGCTGGAGTAACTCAGCAGGACAGGCAGCATTTCTGGAGAGACAGAATGGGTGACGTTTCGGGCTGAGACCCTCCCTCAGCATTCCTCTCCAGAAATGCTGCCTGTCCCACTGAGCAAACCAGCATCTGCAGTTCAATAGACAATAGACCATATGTGCAGGAGTAGGCCATTTGGCCCTTCGAGCCAGCACCACCATTTAATGTGATCATGGCTGATCATCTCCAATCAGTACGCCGTTCCTGCCTTCTCCCCGTATCCCCTGATTCCGCTATGTTTAAGAGCCCTATCTAGCTCTCTCTTGAAAGCATCCAGGGAACCAGCCTCCACCGCCCTCCGAGGCAGAGAATTCCCTCCTACACGTTTAGTATTGGATGTTTGCTTTAGTTTAGTTTGGAGATACAGTGCGTAAACAGGCCCTACGGTCCACGCGGACCAGCGACCCCCGTACACTAGCACTATCCTACACACCAGGGACAATTTACAATTATGCCAAGCCAATTAGCCGACAAACCTGTACATCTTTGGAGCGTGGGAAGAAAATGGGGCTCCTGGAGAAAACCCACAAGGTCACGGGGAGAACGTACAAACTCTGTACAGACAGCACCTGTCGTCAGGATTGAACCTGGGTCTCTGGCGCTGTGAGGCAGCGAGTCTACCGCTGTGCCACCATGCTGGTGTTGCGTAATAGAGCTATGTGCATCGTGTTGATGTTGGGGCTGCAGCACCCTCAATGTATTTTAGTTTAGTTTATTGTCAGGTGTACCGAGGTACAATGAAAATCTATTTGTAGTGTGCTATCCAGTCAGCGGAAAGACAATACATGATTGCAATCGAGCCATCCACAGTGTACAGATACATGATAAAGGGAATAACGTTTGGTGCGAGATAAAGTCCAGTAAAGTCCAATTACTGATAGTCCAAGAGTCTCCAATGAGGTAGATAGTAGCTCAGGACCATCTAGTTGTTGACAGGGTGTTCAATTGTTTAATAACAGCTGGGAAGAGACTGTCCCAGGATCTGGATGTGTGCATTTCACATTTCTGTACCTCTTGCCTGATGGGAGAGGGGAGAAGAGGGAGAAGAGGGCGAGACTCATCCTTGATTATGCTACTGGCCTTGCCGAGGCAGCGTGAGGTGTGAATGGAATCAATGGAGGTTGGTTTGTGTGATGGTCTGGGCTGCGTCCACAATTCTCTGCAATTTCTTGCAGTCTTGGCTGGAGCTGTTCCCAGACCATGCAGTGATGCATCCCGATAAAATGCTTTCCACGGCGCATCTGTAGAAGTTGGTGAGAGTTGTTCGGGACATGTCGAACTTCCTAAACCTTCCAAGGAAGTAGAGGTGTTGTGTTGTTGGTGTGCTTTCTTGGCCATTACTTTGAGCCCTGGACAGGTTGCTATAGACAATAGACAATAGGTGCAGGAGTAGGCCATTCGGCCCTTCGAGCCAGCACCGCCATTCAACGTGATCATGGCTGATCACCCATAATCAGTACCCATTGGTGGAAGTAGAAGCATTGGTATGCTTGCTTAGCCATTGCTTCAATATGGGTGGCCCTGGACAGGTTGCTGGTGGAACTAGTGCTAGTTGGTGTATTTCCTTGACCAATGCATCTATATGGGGAGTCCAGGAGCCAGGGTCGATGTTGCCTCGGGCAGGAGGCCAGCTGCCTAGCTGTGTATGAAGTACTTGCTCCCTCTACATTGGGCTAAGTGCCAATGTAGCCCAATGCACAGGGGCCCTCTCAATGCAGGCAGCCTGCTGCCTTCACACAACGGAGGGTTGATGCTGGGACATTAGAGCAAAACTCCCACTCGTTGGGTTAGCCAGAGACAGTAGTTGAGGTAGGTGCAACAACAACATTCATAAGGCACTTGGACAGCTACACGGATAGGAAAGGTTGGGAAAGATTTGCAGGGATGTGAGCAAAACACAGGCAAATGCAACTAGCTTAGATGGGTGATCTGGGTCGGCACGGATGAGTTGGGCCGAAGGGCCTGTTTCTGTTCCCTGTGGCTCTATAATGGCTATCAGCCACTGAGGCCCCACCACAGTGTGCTCGGCACGGACTCGATGGGCTGAAGGGCCTGTTTCTGCACTGTGTCTCTAAACTCAACTCAACTAATCACAGACTCTCCGGGCTGTCTTTGTGATTGAATGAGAATGCTTTTAACATGTCAACCGTAATGTTAAGGAAATATCAATAAAGTAACAAATATTGTTAAAGGAATTAAAAGCAATAAAAAAAGCTAAATGCACATCACACTCAAAAACCATCGCAGACATTTAAATAATTGAAGAAAGCACCAGTCCCGTTTTTATCAGCAGCCCTTGTTCCAGTTGGGAAGATGGAGCACCTGGAGGAAGCCCATGCAGCCACAGGGAGAACATGCAAACTCCACACCGGCAGGATTGAACCCCTATAGAGCAACAGGGATGTGATGCTGAGACTCTATAAGGCACTGGTCAGGCCACATTTGCAGTACTATGAGTCATTTTGGGCCCTGTATCTGAGGAAGGATGTGCTGGCTCTGGAGAGGGTCCAGAGCAGGTTTACAAGAATGATCCCAGCAATTAGTGGGTTAGCATATGATGAGCTTTTGACAGCACTGGGCCTCTATTCGCTGGAGTTTAGAAGAATGAGGGGGGGGACCTCATTGAAAATGGCAGAATAATCAACTTTAGGCTGTGCACGCCGTACGCAAGAAGTCAGAATAATGAAAGGCAGAGATAGAGTGGATGTGGAAAGGATGTTTCCACTGGTGGAAGAGTCTAGGACTGAGGTCATGGCCTCAGAAATAAAGGGCACTCTTTTAGAAAGGGGGTGAGGGGGAATGTTTTTAGTCAGAGGGTAGTTAATCTGTGGAGCATTGCCACAGAAGGCTGTGGAGGCCTAGTCAGTGGATATTTTTAAGGCAGAGATGGACAAATTCTTGATTAGAACGGGTGTCAAGGGTTATGGGGACAAGGCAGGAAAATGGGATTAGGAGGCAGAGATCAGCCATGATTGAATGACGGAGTAGACGCGATGGGCCAAATGGTCTAATTCAACTTCTATAACTTGTGAATTTGCAAAAAATATCATGCTGCTGTTTGACTATCTCTGATTGGACTTTATCTTAAGGGGTTGGACAGGCTAGATGCAGGAAGATTGCTCCCGATGTTGGGGAAGTCCAGGACAAGGGGTCACAGCTTAAGGATAAGGGGGAAATCCTTTAAAACTGAGATGAGAAGAACGTTTTTCACACAGAGAGTGGTGAATCTCTGGAACTCTCTGCCACAGAGGGTAGTCGAGGCCAGTTCATTGGCTATATTTAAGACGGAGTTAGATGTGGCCCTTGTGGCTAAGGGGATCAGGGGGTATGGAGGGAAGGCAGGTACGGGATACTGAGTTGGATGATCAGCCATGATCATATTGAATGGCGGTGCAGGCTCGAAGGGCCGAATGGCCTACTCCTGCACCTAATTTTCTATGTTTCTATGTCTATCTTGCACTCAGCATTATTCATGTTATTTCCCTGTATCATGTATCTGCACACTGTGGATGGTTCGATAGTAACCATGTATTGTCTTTCTGCTGACTCGGCAGCACGCAACAAACTGCTTCTCACTGTACCTCGGCACACGTGACAATAAACTAAACTCGAACTCAAAACATAAGAAAAATATGGTATTGAAATAGACACAATCTTTAAAAGTAATTGGATAAATGTGTCCAGTCTAACTGTATACAGCTGGCAGATACACAATGCAGGAGTTGCTCAGCGGCACAGGCAGCATCTTTGGAAAGAAGGAATGGGTGACGTTTCTTCAGACTAATTGTACGTCCTTTTATTCTGAGACTATGGCCTCTGGTCCTAGACTTTCCCACTAGAAACATAGAAACATAGAAAATAGGTGCAGGAGTAGGCCATTCGGCCCTTCGAGCCTGCACCGCCATTCAATATGATCATGGCTGATCATCCAATCAATATTCCATACATGCCTTCTCTCCATACCCCCTGATCCCTTTAGCCACAAGGGCCACATCTAACTCCCTCGTAGATCCAGCCAATGAACTGGCCAATGAACCTTCCCTTCTGTGGCAGGGAATTCCACAAATTCACCACTCTCTGTGTGAAAAATGATTTTCCCATCTCGGTCCTAAAAGACTTCCTTCTTATCCTTAAACTGTGACCCCTTGTTCTGGACTTCCCCAACATCGGGAACAATCTTCCTGCATCTAGTCCGTCCAACCCCTTAAGAATTTTGTAAGTTTCTCAATCTTCTAAATTCTAGCGTGTACAAGCCGAACTTGTGGAAACATCCTCTCCACATCCACTGTGAAGAAGGGCCTCAACCTGAAACGTCACCTTTTCCTTCTCTCCAGAGATGCTGCCTGTCCCGCTGAGTTACTCTAGCATTTTGTGTCTATCTTCGGTTTAAACCAGCATCTGCAGTTCCTGTATGCACATTGTGTACTCTCTTGTTAACAAGAGATTTTGTGCTTTCTGCAGCTTCCTGCCTGTCCTTCGTGCCAGAGAAGGGAACTGTTGGGGCCAGTGGAGATCTCGCTCCTCTGGCTCACCTTGCCCTCGGACTGATGGGTGAAGGGAAAATGTGGTCGCCAAAAAGCGGCTGGGCTGACGCTAAGTATGTGAGTTCTTCAGTTTTGTTTTAATCCCAAGTTGCCAAGTAAGTTTGGGAAAGGCTGGATGCATGGCCAGATCGGGTAGACTATATTTTACAAGGGGTGCCTTCGAAGCAACCTTCATCGGCCAGCTTTCCTCTGCATCCTTTCCATCCCTTACAATACCGTATCTCCTCCTTCATTCTAGGAAACTCAGCTGTTGGTTTCATGACACGCCCGCTCTCCTGTCACCCGTTCTTCCAAGATGGTCGCACACACCTTGTAATGGATACAAAAAGCTGGAGTAACTCAGCGGGTCAGGCAGCATGGGGAGAAGGCAGGAGAATGGAGTGAGGAGGGAGAGATAGACCAGCCATGATTCATGCTAGCATGTATTTCAAGATGGCTTGTATACAAAAACAGGGATGTAATGCTGAGGCACTGGTCAGGCCGCATTTGGAATATTGTGAGCAATTTTGGGCACCATATCTGAGGAAGGATGTGCTGGCTCTGGAGAGGGTCCATAGGAGGTTTACGGGAACGATCCCAGTCAGGAATGAGTAGGTTAAACCAGTTGGCGGGCGCTAAATTTTTAGGGGCGCAAAAAAATTGTTGGAATTAAAAAAAAAAAAAATTAAGAGGCCCGGGGAGCCGTTGGAGCGAGGAGGAGTTACCTGGAGCTGTGAGTATAAAAACAGCGCGGGGCTTGCTTCTACAGAGGCCCGACCAGCTCCGAGTTCTGGTCGACATTGTCCCAACTCCGAGGCCAGCTCGCCGCTGCCGCTGCTCCAGCTCTGATGCCGTGTGGCCGCTGTCGCTGTCCCCGCTCCGAGGCCAGGCTGCCGCTGTCACTGCTGCTGCCATCGTCCCAACCGCTGCCGCCGCCGTCCCAGCTCCGTGGCCAGGCCGCCGCCGTCGCAGCCGCTGCCGCCGTCCCAGCTCTGATGCCAGGCGGCCGCTGCCGCTGTCCCAGCTTCGAGGCCAGGCCTGCCAGTGTCGCTGTCCCCGCTCCGAGTTCTGGTTGCCGCTGCCGCTGTCCCAGCCGCCGCTGCCTCTGCCCCAGCTCTGAGGCCGCCAGCTCCGCCATTAGGCCTCGACAAAAGAAGTCGCATCCCCGAAGGAAGAGACCACCAAAAACGTGTTCCTTCCCCTTCCCTTCCCCTTTCCCTTCTCCCCTTCTTCCCTTCTTCCCTTCTCCCCTTCTCCCCTTCTCCCCTTCTCCCCTTCTCCCCCTTTACCCCCCCCCCTCCCCTTCTCCCCTTCCCCCCCCCCCCCCCCCCCCCCCCCCCGCTAATGAGGAGGCGCAAAACTTTAAACTGCCCCGGGCGCTCAAACCCACCCTACGCCACTGGGTTAACCTATGATGAGCGTTTGACAGCACTGGGCCTGTACTCGCTGGAATTTAGAAGAATAAGTGGGGACCACATTGAAACGTACAGATGAGTGAAAGACTTGGATATAGTGGATGCGATGTTTCCACTAGTGGGAGAGTCTGGGACTAGAAGTCATAACCTCATAATTAATTGAATATATTCTATTAGCCAAGTATGTATATTTGTTTAAGAAAGAACTGCAGATGCTGGTAAAATGGAAAGTAGACACAAAATGCTGGAGAAACACAGCGGGTGAGGCAGCATCTATGGAGAGAAAGAATCATAGATTCTTAGTCTCAACCTGAAATGTCGTTAATTCCTTCTCTCCATAGATGCTGCCTCACCCGCTGAGTTTCTCCAGCATTGTGTGTCTATCTGCAGTCGCTTTGTACACTGAGCTAATGTTTCAGGTTGAGGACTCTTCACCTATTCTGGCCCATCAGGTTGGTCAGAGCAGATCGGGCATCTTTGACCTCTGCTTCCTCCTCTATCTGTGCTGCCTGACCTACTGAGGAGTGTTTCCAGCATTTTCTGTTTTCATTTAAGAGCAGGGATCTTGCAGTCAGTTTCTCGTTGTCGGGAGTGTTGATTGTGTCTAATGATAGGAGAATTTTGTCATTGAAAAAAAATGATTTTTCTTCTAGGTCTTGCAGGCACATGGGCTGAAACCCGTTTCATTGAAGCCGAAAGAGGTAAGAGTGGACTTTATGTTTTGTGGCGTTCTCTCACGCTCCAATCTGCACCATTATTACCAACATCCACTTTGTATATCTCTGTGTGTGTGTGTGTGTAGCATCAACCTGACTGATTAGCTGATGCTTGATTGATGAAGCTGTTGCAATTGTGTAGAACCTTTTTAGTTGTTAGTTTGGAGGCACAGCGCGGGAACAGGCCCTTCGGCCCATCGATTCTGCAAAACAACCAGCGGTCCCCACACAAGAACTGTATCCTACACACACTAGGGACAATTTACATTACGTCTGAAGAAGGGTTTCGGCCCGAAACGTCGCCTATTTCCTTCGCTCTATAGATGCTGCTGCACCCGCTGAGTTTCTCCAGCAATTTTGTGTACCTTACATTTATACCAAGCCGATTAACCTACAAACCTGTACGTCCATGGAGTGTGGGAGGAAACCGAATATAAGATCTTGGAGAAAACCACACGGGTCATGGGGAGAACATACAAATGCTATACAGACAGCTCCGTAGTCAGGGTCATAAGACTGGATGGGTGAGGTGAAAAACATGGCAACCTATATATACAATGCAAACAACTGTGTTGTAACAACTGTATAGTTTGGCTTCGTTCTATATAAAGGGTAAACTTGACCAAGGCTGCATGAAGGCTGTACTCAGTATAGAAGTTGGGAGGTCATGTTGCAGTTGTATAACACGTAGGTGGGGCCACATTTAGAGAATTGTGTTCAGTTCTGGGCACCATGTTTAGGGAAGATTTTGTCAAGTTGGAAAGGGTGCAGAGAAGACTTTTGAGGATGTTGCCAGGACTTGAGGGTCTGAGCTATCGGGAGAGGTTGAGTAGGCTGGGTCTCTACTCCTTGGAGCGCAGGAGGATGAGGGAGTGATCTTATAGCCGTGTACAAAACACATTGGAGGAATAGATCGGGTAGATGCACAGACTCTCTTACACAGAGTCGGTGCATCGAGGACCAGAGGACATAGTTTTCAGGTGAAGGGGAAAAGATGTTATAAGAATCTGAGGGGTAACCTTTTCACACAAAGGGTGGCGGGTGCATGGAGCAAACAGCCAGAGGAGGTCGTTGAAGCTGGTACTATCACAATCTTTAATGAACAGTTGGTTAGGTACATGGATGGGACAGGTTTAGAGGGATATGGGCCAAACATAGGCAGGTAGGACTAATGGGGAAGTGACATGTTGGTTGGTGTGGGCAAGTTGGGCTGAAGGGCCTGTATGACTCTGTGACTCTATGCGGGAAGATGTGACCGCAGTGTCTGAAAGTGCAGTTCTCTATCACTGCTAAGATGCCAGCATGCCTGTGATGCGTAGACGCATGATTTTCTACATTTATGGTAAAAAGTGTTACCATGACCCATGCATAACTGGCATTGCTTCACTGAGTCAGAGTCATACAGTGTGAAACAGGCCCTTTGACTCACCGTCTACTCCGACTAGTGATCCCTGCACTCTTGCAATTTTACCAAAGCCAATTAACCTAGAAACCTGCAAGTCTTTGGTGTGAGTGATGAAACCGGAGCAACCGGAGAAAACCCAGGCAGTCACGGGGAGAACGTTCAAACTCCGTACAGACAGCACCCGTGGTCAGGATCGAACCTGGGCCTCTGTCACTGTAAAGCCCAGGTTCTCTACCGTTGAGCCATGATGCCACCCAAGACAGAGCAGGTGGACTGCACATTGGGCAGTGAATGAGAAGTGTATTTGAAGTGAAAAATATAGAGAGAATCATAGAGGCCTTTCTGCCCACCACATCCGTGCCAACCATGTTCCCACTTGCCCGCGCCTGACCCGTATCCCTCCAAACCTTTCCTAAGCATGTACTTGCCCAAGTGTCTCTCTTATAAGATGGCCTCATGTTACCCACCATTGCATCCACTAGATAGACACATAATGCTGGAGTAACTCAGCGGGTCAGGCAGCATCTCTGGAGAAAAAGAGTAGGTGACATTTCGGGTCAAGACCCTTCATCAGACTGAGAGTGGTCTGAAGAAGGGTCTCGACCCGAAACATCATCTATTCCTTTTCTCCAGAGATGCTGCCTGACCCGCTGAGTTACTCCAGCATTTTGTGTCCACATTATCTTCAGTGTAAACCAGCATCCGCAGTTCCTTCCCACACATTTCATCCGGTAGTTTGTACCACATACGCGCCACCCGCTATGTGAAAAATATCGCCCCTCGGTACCCAAAGGGTATAAAAATATCTCTTCCCTCTCATCCTAAACCTATGCCCTCTGGCTTTGAACTCCCCTAGACAAGGGAATAGAATGGACCCATTCACCTTATCCATGCCCCTCACGATTTTCTATATCTCCATAAGGTCAACAGATATATTAGATAAATGAATGAAATCCAGAGGATAAGACTCTTGGTCCAGATTGCTTGTGGCTAGAGAGATGATAGCAGGAACATTACAACACATTGTTGTAATAATTCATTTGGAAGAATGCAGGACCACAGGCCTGGAAGATGATTTTTGTAAGACCAATGTTTAATAATGATAATATATAAAATGTTCAGGGAATTAGACACTAGTCATACTAACACAGATGGTTGGGAAATGATTGGAATCTGTATGAAAGAGAGAACATCTAGAGATTAGCAGTACAGAATGAAATGTCAGCATTGATTTATGAATGGAAAATCTTGCTTAACCACCGTTACCAAGTATTTTGTGTGGAGGCTCCAAAGTGCAATCAGTGGCGATGTAAACATTATTGATCCAGATTTTCAACAGACCTGCCATTAACCCACAATGGACAAATTAATAAGGCCAGAGAATTTAGGGCGCAGTGGTAGAGTTATTGCCTTACAGCGCCAGAGTCCCGGGTTCGATCCTGACTACGGGTGCTCTCTGTATGGAGTTTGTACGTTCTCCCTGTAAGCTGCGTGTGTTTTCTCTGGGAACGGTTTCCTCCCACACTCCACAGACACACACGTTTAGTGGCTAATTGATTTGGTGTAAATGTAAAATTGTCCCAAGTGTAGCATATTTTAAGCGTGCAGGGATCGTCGGTCTGTGCGGACTCGACCCGAAACATTGTCTATTCCTTTTCTTCAGAGATGCTACCTGAACCGCTGAGTTACTCCAGCACTTTGTGTCCACAGTATCTTCAGTGTAAACCAGCATCTGCAGTTCCCACCCGCTATGTGAAAAATATTGCCCCAAAGAGTCTCTTTCCGCGCTGTATCTCTAAATTAAACTAAACTAAATTGGAGTCATGAGTCAAGGAGCAGAAAGGATGGCTGCTTGGTGTCTGCACTGAAGGCAGGCAGAGAGAGGGAAGGACATCCAACTTATTACAGTGGAAGGAGATGTGAGGTGATATCTCAGTTTAGTTTAAGTTTAGTTCATTGTCACTTGTACCGAGGAACAGTGAAAAGCTTTTGTTTAATGCTAACCACTACAAAGGCAATACATGCAATTAGATGGAGAAGACTGAATAAGGATAGTCAGCATGGTTTTGTATGTGGGAGGTCATGTCTTATAAAATTGATTTAGTTCTTTGGAGACGTCTTTGATGAGCGCAGGGCTGTAGATGTAGATCTGGCAAAGCATTTGACAAGGTTCCACATAGTAGGCTACTCTGGAAGGTTAGATCGCATGGGATCCGAGGAGAGATAGCTGAATGGATAGAAAATTGGCTTGATGGAAGGATGGTGAAAGGTTGCTTCTTGGACTGGAGGCCTGTGACTAGCGGTGTACCTCAGGGTTTGGTGCTGGGCCCATTACTGCTTGTCATCTACATCAATGATTTGGATGAGAACATACAGGGCAAGATTAGCAAGTTTGCTGATTATACAAAAGTGGGTGATTTTGCAGATAGTGACCATGTTATAGGAAAGATGTTGTCAAGCTGGAAAGGGTACAGAGAAGATTTACGAGGATGTTGCCAGGACTAGAGGGTCTGAGCTTCAGGGAGATGTTGGGTAGCCCATGACTATTCCTTGGAGAGCAAGAAGATGAGGGGTAATCTTATAGAGGTGTATAAAATCATGAGAGGAATAGATTGGGTAGAAACACGGAATCTCTTGCCCAGAGTAAGTGAATCGAGGACTAGAGGACATATGTTTAAGATGAAGGGGAATAGATTTAATAGGAATGTGAGGTGTGAAGGGCCTGTCCCACTTACGTGTCCTTGGCATGCAAATTACACGACCATGGTCACGTTGAGGCGCACGTGCATCATATGGCCACGCGGGGCCGGTCCCACTGAGGAGCGCGGAGGGGTATGTAGTTGTGCACTACATTGCGCGTGTCATGACAAGGGTCCAGAGACACTAGAGAGGATGCGGGTAACTTAAGGACAAGCACTTAGAGGGGGAATAGCTGACCAGCAGGCAGAGGAAGGGAGGCAGGTAGTCAGAGAAGTCTAAGAGTGCAGTTCACTCCGTATTTCCACGTCAAGGCGATGGGGGCCAATTAACCGACGAACCTGTACGTCTTTGGAGTGTGGGAGGAAACCGGAGCACCCGGAGAAAAACCCACACAGGTCACGGGGTGAACGTACAAACTCCGTACAGTCAGCACCCGTAGTCAGGATGGAACCCGGCGCTGTAAGGCAGCAACTCTACCGCTGCTCCATCGTGCCGCCTTTGTATTGAAGACATGTTTATAATTTTTTATGGATAGGACAGGTTTAGAGGGAGTTCGCCGGTGTGGGCAGGTTGGGCTGAAGGGCCTGTTTCCACGCTGTAAGACTCGATGATTCTTCAACTGATAGACAGACCCGTGGTGGTCAAACTGCAGACACTCCCAGCTGGTGCTGGTTCTTCTATCTTCAGTGAGGTTGATCTGTGGGCTGTGTAAATACTGGGTGCAGGTGAAGGCTGCTGCTGTAAACCATTGACCAGTCGCAGTGTGTGTGCCTTGTATTGCACGCAGGGTCACTCTTCAAACGCTACCTGGCAGTGAGTAGCGTCAGTCGGGGTTATTTTAACTGTGCCGCTGTTTAGTTTAGTTTGGTTTAGAGATACAGCACGGAAACATGTCCTTCGGCACACCGAGTCCGCACCGACCAGCGATCCCCACACATTAACACCATCCTACACACACTGATCATGGACTTTAGGAGGGCACATCATCCGAGGATAAATGGGGATCCTGTGGATAGGGTGAACTGTTTTAAATATCTGGGAGTCCACATCTCCGAGGATATGACATGGGACATCACACGCCTCAGCACTCGTGAGTAAGGCAAGGCAGTGCCTTTACCACCTCAGGCAATTGAGGAAATTCAGAGTGTCTCCGAGGATCCTCCAGTGCTTCTACGCAGCGGCGGTGGAAAGCATCTTGTCTGGGAACATTACCATTGGTTTGGGAATTGCTCTGCCAAGGACAAGAAGGCTCTGCAGAGAGTAGTGCGTTCGGCCGAACGCACTATGGGAACTTCACTCACCCCCCTGCAGGAACTATACAACAGGAGGTGCAACTCCAGAGCAAATAAAATCATGGGAGACCCCTTCCACCCCTGCAATGGACTGTTCCAGCTGCTACGGTCAGGCAAACGCCTCCGTTGCCATGCGGTGAGAACGGAGAGGTTGAGAAGGAGTTTCTTCCCAGAGGCCATTCAGACTGTAAACGCCTATCTCACCAGGGACTAACTCTACTGAACGTTTTTCCTTCCATTATTTATTATGTAAAAGAATATGTGTGTTATGATTGTGTTTATAATTTGTTTGGTTGTTTTGTTGTTTGTCTTTTGCACAAAAGTCCGCGAGCATTGCCGCTTTCATTTCACTGCACATCTCGTATGTGTATGTGACAAATAAACTTGACTTGACTTGACTTGACACTGGGGACAATTTACAATTTGACCAAGACAATTAACCTACAAAACCTGTACGTCTTTGGAGTGTGGGATGAAACCGAAGTGGTCACGGGGAGAACGTACAAACTCCGGACAGACAGCACCCGTAGTCGGGATCGAACCCGGGGCTCTGGCGCTGTAAAGCAGCGACTCTACCACTGCGCCACCGTGCCACCCACCTGTATAATTGGTGATTATGAATCACCTTCACAGTTGGTGACACCTTCACATCTTTCATCACTCTTTCTCCAGACTGAATGTTCACAGAAGAGGAGGACATTCTTCCCCTCCAGCCTATTCTATTCCTCAACTAACCAAGCATTTAGCGGCACGGTGGCGCAGCGGCAGAGTTGCTGCCTTACAGTACCAGAGACCCAGGTTTGATCCTAACCACAGATGCTGTCCGTACAGAGTTTGTACGTGACCTGTGTGGGTTTTCTCCTGGTGCTCCGGTTTCCTCCCACACTCCAAATACGTACAGGTTTGTAGGTTAATTGGCTTTGGTAAAATTGTAAATTGTTTTGGCGTGTGTTAGTGTGTGGAGATCGCTGGTTGGTGCGGACTTGGTGGGCCAAAGAGCCTGTTTCCGTGCTGTATCTCTAAACTGTTCCTGATGTTGGGGGAGTCCAGAACCAGGGGCCACAGTTTAAGAATAAGCGGTAATCCATTTAGAAGAGAGACGAGGAACCACTTTTTCACACAGAGAATTATGAGTCTGTGGAATTCTCTGCCTCAGAGGGCAGTGGAAGCCGTTTCTCTGGAAACTTTCAAGAAAGAGCTAGATAGGGCTCTTGACGATAGTGTAATCAGGGTGTATGGGGAGAAGGCAGGAATGGGGGTACTGATTGTGGACGATCAGCCATGATCACATTGAATGACGGTCCAGGCTTGAAGGGCCATATGGCCTACTCCTGCACCTATTGTCCCCCAAGCACAGCCCCTGGAGAGGTTAGTTACAGATTTGCCTGATTTCACGAGGAAGTTTTGACCAGCCTGGCTCTGCTCATTAATAGTTCAATAGTGTTGTATTTGTCACAAATGCAACTGCACATTGACACTGCGTTTGCATATTTACACACGCGGGCACCACCATTTTTGGCGAGGTTATCCAAAGTCCAAAGTCCGGTCGGCCCGCACGTTTGATGCACTGGAGCAGTTCCCACAATCCGACTTCCATCTCCTCTCCTCTCCCGGCCATCTTTGTGTCCCGGGGGCACCTCCTGCATCTTGAAGGTGCTGGAGGCATTACCCCGGTTCACCCTCCCACTGGCCTTTGCCCCTTGTGCCTGACGTCTACAGCTCCCTCCTGGTCCCGCTGACCAACGAGCCATGGCAGCTTTATTGTCCATGACCACAAGATGATGTGTGAGGTTGTGCATTTAGCCTTTGGTGCTGGATGACTGTAGGGTTGTTGTCCCCAGCTGACCTTCTAGGGCATGTCCTTTCATGGAATATTTATCCAGGCCCTGGTCACCCTGTCAAACCACTCATCGTTCCATCGTGAAGCCAGAATCTTCTCGTCAGTACCTGGGATTCTGTGTCGTCCAATAATTCCAAACCATTTGGAATATTGTGAGGAGCTTTGGGCCCCCATATCTAAGGAAGGTTCTGCTGGTGTTGGAGAGGGTGCAGAGGGAGTTAATGAGAATGATCCCAGGAATGAGTGGGTTAACTTGTGATGAGCGTTTGACGTCACTGGGCCTCAGAATGAAAGGACGTTTCTTTGGAAAGAAGTGGATGAATTACGTAAGTGAGATTTGGTGAATCTGTGGAATTCATTGCCACCGGTGGTTGTGCACAGTGTGCCAGTGGGTCAGTAACACTGGGGACAGCGCTGGGTCTGGAGTCTCAACACTGGAGCCCGTGCCAGTGTGATATCACTGGGGCCAGTGTTAGTGGGACAACATTGGGGCCAGTGCCAGTGTGATATCACTGGGGCCAATGTCAGTGGGACAACATTGGGGCCAGTGCCAGTGGGACAACACTGGGGCCAGTGTCAGTGGGACACCACTGGGGCCAGTGCAAAAGGGACAACACTGGGGCCAGTGTCAGTGGGACAACACTGGGGCCAGTGCAAAAGGGACAACACTGGGGCCAGTGTCAGTGGGACAACACTGGGGCCAGTGCAAAAGGGACAACACTGGGGCCAGTGTCAATGGGACAACACTAGGGCCAGTGCCAATGAGACAACACTGGGGCCAGTGTCAGTGAGACAATACTGGGGCCAGTGCCAGTGGGTCTGTGACACTGGGGTCAGTGTCAGTGGGACAACACTGGGACCAGTGCCAGTGGAACATCACTGGGACCAGTGCCAGTGGGACATCCCTGGGGCCAGTGCCAGTGAGACAACACTGGGGCCAGTGCCAGTGGAACACCACTGGGGGCAGTGCCAGTGGAACATCACTGGGGGCAGTGCCAGTGGAACATCACTGGGGCCAGTGCCAGTGAGACAACACTGGGGCCAGTGCCAGTGGGTCTGTGACACTGGGACCAGTGCCAGTGGGACAGCACTGGGACCAGTGCCAGTTGGGACATCCCTGGGGCCAGTGCCAGTGGGACAACACTGGGACCAGTGCCAGTGGGCCAACACTGGGGCCAGTGCCAGTGGGACAACACTGTGGCCAGCGTTGGGCTGTCATCGATAGCTGGACCATTTATTCCTCATCGTCCGTTTCACTGCAGCTGCTGAGCTCCACTGCCCTCACACTGCGACTGACTGTATTACTCCCCAAGGGGCCAGCATAGACTCGATGGGTGAATGTCCTCCCACCCTGTCCTGGCACTTCTAACTCACTGCTCCGTGTCTCTGGGTTTGAATGGTGTGGGGGCTGTTTCAGCGGCGATGGTGTTAACGACATCCCGTGCTTTGTGTTCACACCCAGGGGCTGGCGCTGATCAACGGGACACAGATGATCACGTCTCTGGGCGCTGAGGCAGTGGAGCGAGCCGTGGCCATCGCCCGGCAGGCGGACATTATCGCCGCACTCACGCTGGAGGTTCTCAAAGGCACCACCAGAGCCTTCGACAGCGGTGAGTGACCAGCGCGGAGCCTGCACAGACTCTCCTGCAGAAACCGAGCATCCTTCTCCCACTGACCGCCCGCCCTCTGTAACGCCTTCACAGTGAGTGAACGCTGACTGTCAACAATGCCGGCCTTACGTACCTTCACAAGTCCACAAGTTATGGGAGCAAAATTAGGACATTTGGCCCATCGAGTCCACTCCGCCATTCAATCTCCGCTGATCTCTGCCTCCTAATCCCATTTTCCTGCCATCTCCCCATAACCCTTGACACCCGATCAAATCAAGAATTTGTCTATCTGAATTTATCTATCATTAAAAACATCCACTGACTTGGCCTCCACAGCCCTCTGTGTCAATGAGTTCCACAGATTAACTACCCTCTGACTAAAGAAGTTCCTCCTCACCTCTTTTCTAAAAGAGCGTCCTTTAATTCTATGACCTCTAGATTTCTAGATTCTCCCACCAGTGGAAACATCCTTTCCACATCCACTCTATCTATGCCTTTCATTATTCTGTAAGTGTCAATGAGGTCCACCCTCAACCTTCTGAGCTCCAGCGAGTACAGGCCCAGTGCCGACAAACACTCATCATGTGCTAACCCACTCATTCCTGGAATCATTCTTGTAAACCTTCCCGCGACCACAGATCGCAGCGTGCCCACCCATAGCCAACGCTGGTAAATAAACCGTGGTGGCACAGTGCTGCACATGGTAGAACAGCTGCCTCACAGCGCCAGAGACCCAGGTTCGATCCACACCTCCGGTGCTGTCTGTGAGAAGTTTGAATGAATGAATGATATTTTATTGTCGCATATCTTTTGTTTTGCATACACAAGGTATGCAAAGTATCGCCACCTAAAGGGCACCGACAAAGTATCGCACACCAGGTCCTCCTTTGTCACGCACGTTCTCCATGTGACTGCGTGGGTTTTCTACGGGTGTCCCCGTTTCCTCCCACATCCCAAACGTGGGCGGGGTTTGCAGGTATCTTGGCCTCTGTAAAATTGCTGCTAGTGGGTGAGAATGTGGGACAACACAGAACAGTTGATGGATGCCCAGCACGGGCTAAGTGGGCCGAAGGACCTGTTTCAGCGCTGCATCTCTACACTCAACTAAACATTAGTTTGCAAGGGATGCAGGTGCAAGACTGAACTACAGTGTGGATGATGCTTCAAGCCCGTCCTTCACACAGTACATAACTATTCCAGTAAAGAAATCCCAAATGACTCAGTTAAGAGAACCTTCACCACGCAAGCAGCAGTAGAGTTGCTGCCTCACGGCGCCAGAGACCCGGCTTCGATCCTGACTACGGGTTCCGTCTGTACGGAGTTTGTACGTTCTCCCCGTGCCCGTGGGTCAACAATGTGGAAGCGTACACATGGAGTTAACGGGAAAGGGCGTGCAGGAAAGGTCATGGAAGTCTCCAGAAATAACAGACAGAAAATTGAAAAAGGGAGCAGAGTGTAAGGTTGGGTAAAATCGGGATGGTTGTGACAGGAGCGGTGATCAACACTGACTTGAAGGTGTTATATTTGAATCAGGCACGTAGCATAAGGAACAGAGTGGATGAGCTTGTAGCACAGTTGGAAATTGGTAGCTTTAATGTTGTAGGCATTACAGAGACGTGGCTACAAGAGGATCGGAGCTGGGAGCTGAATATTCAGGGTTGTACATTGTATCGGAAAGACAAAAAGCTAGGCAGGGGGGGCGGGGTAGTTCTGTTGGTAAAGAATGAAATTCAGAGGGTGACATAGGATCAGAAGATGTAGAGTCATTGTGGATAGAGCTGTGAAATTAAAAGGGCAAAAGGACCCTACAGGGAGTTATTTACAGGCCCCCAAACAATAGCCAGGATAGAGGATGCAAGTTACATCAGGGGGATACAATTGGCATGTAAGAAAGGCAATGCTACTATGGTGGTCGTGGGAGATTTCAAAATGCAGGTGGACTGGGAAAACCAGGTTGGTACTGGACATCAAGAAAGGAAATTATATAGTGCCTGAGAGTAAATAGCAGGACAGACAAAGGAGAGTCTGTGGATGTTGTTTACTTAGATTGTCAGAAAGCCTTTGATAAAGTGCCATACGTGAGGCCGCTAAGGAAGATGAGAGCCCGCGGTATCAAAGGATAGATACCAGCATGGACAGCAGGTTGGCTGGGTAGCAGAAGGCAAAGCAATAAAGGGGGCTTTTTCTGGTTGGCTGCCAGTGACTAGCGGAGTTCCTCAGGGTTCGGTGCTGGGACCACTAGTCTTCACGTTGTATATTAATGATTTGGACGAGGGGAATTAAGGCTTTGTGGCCAAGTTTGCAGATGATACGAAAATAGGTGGAAGTGCAGGTGGTGTAGTGAAAGCAGGGACTCTGCAGAAGGACTTGGACAGGTTGGGAGAGTGGGCAGAGAAGTGGCAGATGGAATATAGTGTAGCAAAGTGTGGAGTCATGCATTTTGCAAGTAGGAATAAAGGCGTGAACTATTTTCTAAATGGGGAGAGAATCCAGAAATCGGAGGTGCAAAGGAGATGGTGGGTCAGGCAGCAGCTCTGGAGAATGGAATAGATGATCATCTGGTGCAGATGTGGAAAGGTACAGAATAAAGCGGAGTCGGCATCGATGACTCAGGAAAGGTGGAGCCCACAATGGTCCATTGTTGGCTGGGGATGAGGTGATAGCGAAGGAATACAAATGGTGACATTAGCAGGAGGTCTAGGGTGGGGGAGGGGCAGAGACAGAGAGAGGGGATGCAAGGGTTACTTGAAGTTAGATAACTCAATATTCATGCATCAGGGCTGTAAACTGTCCGAACTAATCTCATCTGCCTGGACATGACGCATATCCTTCCATTCCCTCAATAACTACGTCATTATATAAATCTTTGAATCACTATGTTACAACGAGATGATGCAGCCTTTCTGAGAATAATTGCTGCCTCATGGTTACTGCTGGTGTTCAATTTATTAGTTCAGTTTAGTTTAGAGATACAGAGCGGAAACAGGTCGTTCAGCCCTCTGAATCTACGCCGACCAGCGATCCCCGCACACTAACACTAGCCTACACACTAGGGACTATTACACCAAGCCAATTAACCAACAAACTTGTACGTCTTTGGAGTGTGGGAAGAAACCGGAGATCCTGGAGAAAACCCACGCAGTACAGACAGCAGCCGTAGTCAGGATGGAACCCGGGTCTCTGGCGCTGTAAGCTCTAGCACTGCGCCACCGTGCCGCCCTTAAACTCTCCTTTCTCCCGCGTGTGTAGACATTCACGAACTGCGGCCGCACCCTGGGCAGATCGAGGTGGCCTTCCGATTCCGCTCGCTGCTGGGCTCCGACCATCATCCCTCCGAGATAGCAGGTAAGCCCTCCCTCCCTCCCTCCCTCCCGCCACCACCACTGCCAGGAGGTTCGCTCCAATTCCTCAATGGTCCGATGCTTCAATGGATATTTATCGTCACATACTGTATGCAATTAAACATTACACAGCAAAATAAATTTTGCATATAATGCTGGTGCCGCCAAGTTTGCCGCCATTTCATCAAGATCCAAGTCCCGGCTTGGCCAAGCGTAGCCATGGTGTCTTCCGCCGCTGCTCCACCGCTGTAGACCGCGTGCGCTCAGCCTCTTGGACCAGCCGAGCCCCAGGCTGCTGCAGAGCCTCCAGCGGCCCACTCCCCCCACAGTCGGTCTGCTTACCGGTCCTCCCACCCACCCCTTCCACTCTTTTTTTATTAACAAACAGCTTTTATTCAATTAAAGACAAATACAGAGTAATAACAAAATGGAGACTGCGGAAATCGAAAATCAGGACAGTTTACAAACACCAATCAAACAGTTATCAGATTACATTGTTGTTAACATTTTCTACCATACACTCGACCCCCCGCGGCGACCAGCGTTCACGGAGGGCTACAGAGTCCCCGTGGACACCACGTGCTCCCTCTCCAGGGACACATGGGCACGGACATAGGCCCGGAAGAGGGGCAGAGAGTCGACTCTGGTGTGACCATCGACTGCCCGCTGTCTGGACCCGGGGGTGGCCATCTTGGTCAGGTCACAAAAGCAAAGCAGTCCCCCCTCTCCCCCTTCCTCCCGACCCTCCCCTCTCCGTAAGATCAGGAGCCTGGGGCTAAAGTGCAGCCAAAACTTGAGGAGCAGCCCCTTCAGACTCCTTGCACTCTGGGTGGGAGAGCCGGGTCTACACGTGCGTTCAGTTCACTTTAGTTCAGTTTAATTTATTGTCACATACACTGAGGTACAGTGTAAAGCTTTTGTTGCGTGCTAACCAGTCAGCGGAAAGACAACACATGATTACAATCAAGCCATCCGCAATGTACAGATACATGATAAGGGCATGACGTTTAGTGCAAGGTAAAGGCAGTAAAGTCCGATCAAATATAGTTTGAGGATCACCAAGTTAGTTATTCAGGACCACTCTCTAGTTGTTGGTAGGATAACAGCTGGGAAGAAACTGTCCCTGAATTTGGAGGTGTGCGTTTTCACACTTCTGCAGCTTTTGCCCGATGGGAGAGGGGAGAAGAGGTAGAGGCCAGGGTGCGACTCAGCCTTGATTATGCAGCAGCATAAGGTGTAAATGGAGTCAGTGGAAGGGAGGTTGGTTTGTGTGATGGTCTGGGCTGCGTCTACAATTCTCTGCAATTTTTTGTGGTCTTGGATGGAGCTGTTTCCAAGCCAAGCTGTGATGCATCCGAATAAAACGCTTTCTACGCGGATTCTCCGTCTGCGGTGGGTAAGCCCGGCCTAGCGTGCGGGTAAGCCTGGCCTAGCGGGCGGGTAAGCCTGGCCTAGCAGGCAGGTGAGCCTGGCCAAACGTGTGGGTAAGCCTGGGTTACACAGAAAAGCTGGAGAAACTCAGCGGGTGCAGCAGCATCTATGGAGCGAAGGAAATAGGCAACGTTTCGGGCCGAAACCCTTCTTCAGACTGATCAGGGGTGGGGGTGGGTGGGGACAAGAAAGGGAAAAGGAGGAGTAGCCGGAAGGCTGGAGGGTGGGAGGAGACAGCAGGGGAGCTGAGGAAGGGGAGGAGACAGCAAGGACTAACAGAATTGGGAGAAGTCGATGTTCATGCCCCCGGGGTGCAGACTCCCCAAACGGAATATGAGGTGCTGTTCCTCCAATTTCCGGTGCTGCTCGCTGTGGCCATGGAGGAGACCCAGGACAGAGAGGTCGGAGGCGGAGTGGGAGGGGGAGTTGAAGTGCTGAGCCACCGGGAGGTCAGCTTGGTTATTGCGGACCGAGCGGAGGTGTTCGGCGAAACGATCGCCCAACCTCCCCGCTTGGTCTCACCGATATAGATCTGCTGACATCTAGAGCAGCGGACGCAATAGATGAGGTTGGAAGAGATGCAGGTAAACCTCTGTCGCACCTGGAACGATTGCTTGGGTCCTTGAACGGAGTCGAGGGGGGAGGTAAAGGGACAAGTGTTGCATCTCTTGCGGGTGCAAGGGAAAGTGCCCGGGGAGGGGGTGGACCGAGAGGGAAGGGAAGAATTGACAAGGGAGTTATGGAGGGAGCGGTCTTTGCGGAAGGCAGATATGGGGGGAGATGGGAAGATGTGGCGAGTAGTGGGGTCACGTTGGAGGTGGCGAAACTGACGGAGGATTATTGGGTAAGCCTGGCCTAGTGGGCAGGTGAGCCTGGCCTAGCAGGCAGGTGGGCCTGGCCCAGCGGGAGGGTGAACCTGGTCAAGTGTGTGGGTAAGCCTGGCCTAGCGTGTGGGTAAGCCTGGCCTAGCGGGCGGGTAAGCTTGGCCTAGCGGGCGGGTAAGCCTGGCCTAGCGTGTGGGGGAGCCTGGCCCAGCGTGCGGGTAAGCCTGGCCTAGCGGGCAGGTAAGCCTGGCCTAGCAGGCGGGTAAGCCTGGCCTAGCGTGTGGGTAAGCCTGGCCTAGCGGGTGGGGGAGCCTGGCCTAGCGGGTGGGTAAGCCTGGCCTAGCGTGTGGGTAAGCCTGGCCTAGCGGGTGGGGGAGCCTGGCCTAGCGTGTGGGTAAGCCTGGCCTAGCGTGTGGGGGAGCCTGGCCTAGCGGGTGGGGGAGCCTGGCCTAGCGTGTGGGTAAGCCTGGCCTAGCGTGTGGGTAAGCCTGGCCTAGCGTGTGGGTGAGCCTGGCCTTGCGTGTGGGTAAGCCTGGCCTAGCGTGCGGGTGAGCCTGGCCTAGTGGGCGGGTGAGCCTGGCCCAGCATGTGGGTGAGCCTGGCCTAGCGTGTTGGTAAGCCTGGCCTAGCGGGTGGGGGAGCCTGGCCTAACCAGCGGGCCCTCGGTCTCGGGGCTCCAGCTCCACGGGGTCTTCCCCTTCCTCCCGCTTCTTCCTCGTAACGTTGTGCTTTCCTTCACAGAGAGCCACCGGTTCTGCAACCGGGTGCAGGACGCCTACACTCTGCGATGCTGCCCACAGGTAGGCACTGCTCACCATTTGCCAGCGGGCATGGCATATGTCTCGTCTGTCAAGGTGTGCAGCAATGTTGCTCCTGGGCCTGGTCAAGCTGACCATCCACGAGTCACGGTGCCAGGCGGAAGAGGGCTCTGCCCGAACCGGGGTTACATCCACGCCCGGGCAGTGTTAGAGAGGGGCTACACGCTGTCCACGGGCACCCTGGGCGATTTCCGGCACCGCTGGGCACCGCTGGGGGTGGAATGCATCCTTGACAAAGATCATAATATCGGTGTATAATATTATATTTAGTTATGAGTATATTGTATATTATTGCAATAATTCATGTATATTATTGCAATAATTCATTAAATTTTTGTTATGTAGCCACCACTAGCCACCCATCCACCCACCCACCCACTGTCAAACTGCGATGGCCGTTCCTTTCCTGATGCTGCAGCTTCATTGTTTCATATATCGGTGCTGTTGACGGAGCGCTGCGCTGTTTTTTTTTGCTTCGTTTTTTTTAACACAAATAAATGTAATCAATTATTGCAATAATATATACAATAGAAAACAATGCCAGCCAAACCCACCACCATAGTACAAAATCACCCGACTATCTAAACAAACATTTTTAAATGCTTCACTATTACACTCCTTGTCAAGAATGCATTCCACACGCAGCGGTCCCGGAAATCCCCCAGGGTGCCCGTGGACAGTGCGTAGTCCATCTCTAACCCCACTCGGACTCGGAATAGGGTAACCCCGGAATAGGGGCGGGCAGCCGGCTCTTCCACCATGACTTGCGGATGGCCAGCTTGGCCAGGCCTAGGAGCAACCCAACCAGGGCTTCTTCAGCCCCACCCTCTCCCCTACGCACAGGGCGTCCAAAGATGGGGACACCCTATTTATTTCCATTGGGGAGAGAAGGCAGGCACGGGTTATTGATTGGGGACGATTAGCCATGATCACAATGAATGGCGGTGCTGGCTCGAAGGGCCGAATTGCCTCCTCCTGCACCTATTTTCTATGTTTCTATGAGGATGGTGGGTGTGAAGTGCAGCCAGAAGGCAAGGAGCAGCCCCTTTAGACACTGGAACAAGTACTGCAGCCTCATATACTCCATATACACGTGGTACACAGAATCTTCCAGCCCACAATCATGGCAGGACTAGATCTTCATTGTAGATAGAGCTGCCTGATGCCAAGTTTGAAAGCGCACCTCTGTCTGTGTGGAGTTTGTATGTTCTCCCTGTGACCACATATGTTTCCCCCGGGTTGATCCAGTGTCTGGTGGATGAGAAAGTTGGATGACATAGATTTAGTGTGAATGAGTGATCGATAGTTGGTGTGGACTTGGTGAGTTCAAGCTCTCTTTTTCAATCAATCAATCAATCAAATGAATACTCTTCATTGAAATTGGAGATTTCAGTAGGGACAGTGAAAGTCTAGATTAAGAAGTAGGTGTTAAATGTTTTAGACTTTAGAGATACATCGCGTAAACAGGCCGTTTGGCCCACTGAGTCCGTGCCGACCAGCGATCCTCATACATTAGCATTATCCTACACACACTAGGGACAATTTACAGATTTACCAAAGCCAATTAACCTACATACTATAACCATATAACCATATAACCATATAACAATTACAGCACGGAAATAGGCCATCTCGACCCTTCTAGTCCGTGCCGAACACGTATTCTCCCCTAGTCCCATATACCTGCGCTCAGACCATAACCCTCCATTCCTTTCTCGTCCATATAACTATCCAATTTATTTTTAATTGATAAAAACGAACCTGCCTCCACCACCTTCACTGGAAGCTCATTCTACACAGCCACCACTCTCTGAGTAAAGAAGTTCCCCCTCATACTTGTACGTCTTTGGAGCGTGGGAGGCAACCGGAGCACCCGGAGAAAACCCACGCAGGTCACGGGGAGAACGTACAAACTCCGTACAGACAGCACCTGTAATCAGGATCGAACCCGGGTCTCTGGCGCTGTAAGGCAGCAACTCTACTGCTGCGCCACCGTGCCGCCCCAGAAACTATTTATTTCTATGTACTTCATCCGTTCCTCTCTCAGACCCCTCAAAGCCCAGCACCAGGTCCCCCCAGCTTCTCACAGCCATCAACGTCACTGTCACATCCATGATATTTGATCGGCTAAAAATGAATAAAATGGGGAATGAAAGGCTGCACTTAGAATTGTTATGTCATTTGAAATGGAATCAGGCAGTCAGGGACATGTTGGTCGGTCTCGGCAAGTGGTGCCGAAGGGCCTGTTTCCACACTCTACGACTCCTGGACTCTGTGAAACCTGACGCTAACATTAAATGTGTACGTTTACATTTTGAAAGGGGAAGTTAACTTTGTGTTTCATGCCCTGGTGTGGCCTCCCACAGGTACATGGGGTGGTGAACGATACCATTGCCTTTGTCAAAAACATCATCGAGACTGAAATCAACAGCGCCACCGACAATCCAGTATCCTTTGTCAGCTTCCCCTGAGACCACGGCATTCCTCACCTCCCCGTGACCAAGTGATCGTAACTTGGACAAGAAATGCAGAGGAGAGAGTCAATACTGCACAGAGTGTGCGTGGACATAAAGGATAGAAATGGCTACAGTGGCACTTAATATCGGCCACTCAAACAGTTATTTACCTGGCCACTGAACTAAGTAAAGGAGTCATAAGGTCATAAAGGGCCTGTCCAACTTGGGCGACATTTTCGGCGACAGCTTGAAAAGAGGTTGGCGCGGCGCGGCGTGGTCGCGGCGTGATGCGGAGTGACGTAGGGTGGTGCGTGTAATGACGCACGGTATCTCCTTGCCGCCGCTGGATTTTGGAATGTTCAAAATCTTTCCGCGACACCTGCGTGTCTTAAGTCGTGCGCCCTGTCGCACGCTGATGTAGGCTGTCCTGCGGGTGATGCCCAGTGACGCATGGTGACGCAAGGTCATGACCTCGGCTAATTCATTATGCGTCATCATGCGTCATCATGCGCCAATCTGTTGTCCTCAGATGTCGTAGGCAGTGACGCAGCCGGTCGCATCTTGCCGTGTCGTGTCGCGGGATGACGTATGTTGACTTCAGCTGTCGCAGTTTGACGTCTGTGCGGTCGCAGGATGGCGTAGGCGCTGTCATTCGCTGTCGCATGT
Source organism: Leucoraja erinaceus (assembly GCF_028641065.1). Classification (NCBI taxonomy): domain Eukaryota; kingdom Metazoa; phylum Chordata; class Chondrichthyes; order Rajiformes; family Rajidae; genus Leucoraja; species Leucoraja erinaceus. The sequence goes on from NC_073398.1 coordinate 2,604,746, forward strand.
TGTCGCTGTTGGGATCCTGGAAGTTGTGACGCAGATTGCCGCAGCTTGAGTCATCTGTGTCGTAGCCTGGCGTAGATTGTCGTACAACTTGACTGTTTATCGGCGACTGTGGCCTCAGTCACTGACGCCCGCAGTCGCCGAAAAAATCATGAAGTGGGACAGGCCCTTAAGTGATAGGAGTAGAATTAGGTCATTCGGCCCATCAAATCTACTCTGCCATTCAATGATGGCTGATCTATCTCTCTCTCCTATCTTCTCCCCATAACCCCTGACGCCCGTACTAATCAATAATCTATTTATCTCAGCCTTTAAAATATCCACTGACTTGGCCTCCACAGTCTTCTGTGGCAATGAATTCCACAGATTCACCACCCTCTGACTAAATAAATGTCTCCTCGTCTCCTTCCTTAAAGAACGTCCTTTAATTCTGTAGCTATGACCTCTAGTTCTAGACTCTCCCTCTAGGGAGAGACTCTGCCTCCAAGGTGTTGGACACGGAGCTAGTGATGTTGCCATCCATCTGATGCCATGGTGAACAGTGGAGGTTCTGCACTTGATGTTACAGAAACACTGTAAACCGTGGAGATGTTGCCCATGCAGCCACACTGGTGAGTAGGGATCTAGGGTGACGGGCTGCAATCACTGAAACCTCTGGAACAAGTTTTATTCAGGGCAATATTAAATCAGCATTTCATTCTGGTGCAGACCGCAACTACCTGACTAGTTTGGGTTCCAGTTTGTTAACCTCTGTAGATGTCACCATCTCTGGTCATAGACCTTAACTCAGAGTTGAGATGGTGTTTGCAGAACGAGGAGAGACCATTTCTGGAGGAAACTTTCATGGAGAATATCCTGCAAAAGTAAGTGTTCTTTTTCGTTAAAATATTTACAGTTCAGATGAGAGGTGACAAGATAAGTTCATAAGTTCTAGTAGACATAGGCCACTCGGCCCATCAAGTCTACTCTCTCCTACTCTCCCTCTCAACCCCATTCTCCTGCCTTCTCCCCATAAACCCTGACACCCGTACTAATCAATCTCCACCTTAAAAATATCCATTGACTTGTCCTCCTCAGCCATCAGTGGCAATGAATTCCACAGATTCACCACCCTCTGTCTAAAGAAATTCCTCCTAAACGTTCCAAAGGAGACGAGCTGTTGGAAGCTGGGTTATTTGGGTGAAATAATGGGGAGGTAGATACAGGCAGCATCTCTGGACTGACGGACTGAGTGACTTATTGGGTTGAGATTCTTCTTCAGACTGAGAATCAAGGGAGAGTTATAATGGGTGACTTCAATCTACATATAGATTGGGTGAATCAAATTGGCAGGGGTGCTGAGGAAGAGGATTTCTTGGAATGTATGCGGGATAGTTATCTAAATCAACATGTAGAGGAACCAACGAGAGAGCAGGCTATTTTAGACTGGGTATTGAGTAATGAGGAAGGGTTAGTTAGCAATCTTGTTGTACGTGCCCCCTTGGGCAAGAGTGACCATAATATGGTTGAGTTCTTCATTAGGATGGAGAGTGACATTGTTAATTCAGAAACAATGGTTCTGAACTTAAAGAAAGGTAACTTTGAGGGTATGAGACGTGAATTGGCCAAGATTGACTGGCAATTAATTCTAAAAGGGTTGACGGTGGATATGCAATGGAAGACATTTAAAGACTGCATGGATGAACTACAAAAATTGTTCATCCCAGTTTGGCAAAATAATAAATCAGGGAAGGTAGTACATCCGTGGATAACAAGGGAAATCAGGGATAGTATCAAAGCGAAGGATGATGCGTACAAATTAGCCAGAAAAAGCAGCATACCGGAGGACTGGGAGAAATTCAGACCAGCAGAGGAGGACGAAGGGCTTAATTAGGAAAGGAAAAATGGATTATGAAAGAAAACTGGCAGGGAACATAAAAACTGACTGCAAAAGCTTTTATAGATATGTGACGAGAAAAAGATTAGTTAAAACAAATATAGGTCCCTTGCAGTCAGAAACAGGTGAGTTGATCATGGGGAACAAGGATATGGCGGACCAATTGAATAACTACTTTGGTTCCGTCTTCACTAAGGAAGACATAAATAATTTGCCAGAAATAGCAGAGGACCGCGGGTCAAAGGAGTTGGAGGAATTGAGTGAAATCCAGGTTAGCCGGGAAGTGGTGTTGGGTAAATTATATGGATTAAAGGCCGATAAATCCCCAGGGCCAGATAGGCTGCATCCCAGAGTACTTAAGGAAGTAGCTCCAGAAATATTGGATGCATTAGTAATAATCTTTCAAAACTCTATAGATTCTGGAGTAATTCCTGAGGATTGGCGGGTAGCAAACGTAACCCCACTTTTTAAGAAGGGAGGGAGAGAGAAAACGGGGAATTACAGACCAGTTAGTCTAACATCGGTAGTGGGGAAACTGCTAGAGTCAGTTATTAAAGATGGGATAGCAGCACATTTGGAAAGTGGTGAAATCATTGGACAAAGTCAGCATGGATTTACGAAAGGTAAATCATGTCTGACGAATCTTATAGAATTTTTCGAGGATGTAACTAGTAGCGTGGATAGGGGAGAACCAGTGGATGTGGTGTATCTGGACTTCCAGAAGGCTTTCGACAAGGTCCCACATAAGAGATTAGTATACAAACTTAAAGTACACGGCATTTGGGGTTCAGCATTGATGTGGATAGAGAACTGGCTGGCAAACAGGAAGCAAAGAGTAGGAGTAAACGGGTCCTTTTCACAATGGCAGGCAGTGACTAGTGGGGTACCGCAAGGCTCAGTGCTGGGACCCCAGCTATTTACAATATATATTAATGATCTGGATGAGGGAATTGAAGGCAATATCTCCAAGTTTGCAGATGACTCTAAGCTGGGGGGCAGTGTTAGCTGTGAGGAGGATGCTAGGAGACTGCAAGGTGACTTGGATAGGCTGGGTGAGTGGGCAATTGTTTGGCAGATGCAGTATAATGTGGATAAATGTGAGGTTATCCATTTTGGTGACAAAAACAGGAAAGCAGACTATTATCTAAATGGTGGCCGACTAGGAAAAGGGGAGATGCAGCGAGACCTGGGTGTCATGGTACACCAGTCATTGAAAGTAGGCATGCAGGTGCAGCAGGCAGTGAAGAAAGCGAATGGTATGTTAGCTTTCATAGCAAAAGGATTTGAGTATAGGAGCAGGGAGGTTCTACTGCAGTTGTACAGAGTCTTGGTGAGACCACACCTGGAGTATTGCGTACAGTTTTGGTCTCCAAATCTGTGGAAGGACATTATTGCCATAGAGGGAGTGCAGAGAAGGTTCACCAGACTGATTCCTGGGATGTCAGGACTGTCTTATGAAGAAAGACTGGATAGACTTGGTTTATACTCTCTAGAATTTAGGAGACAGAGAGGGGATCTTATAGAAACTTACAAAATTCTTAAGGGGTTGGACAGGCTAGATGCAGGAAGATTGTTCCCGATGTTGGGGAAGTCCAGGACAAGGGGTCACAGCTTAAGGATAAGGGGGAAATCCTTTAAAACCGAGATGAGAAGAACTTTTTTCACACAGAGAGTGGTGAATCTCTGGAACACTCTGCCGCAGAGGGTAGTCGAGGGCAGTTCATTGGCTATATTTAAGAGGGACTTAGATGTGGCCCTTGTGGCTAAGGGGATCAGAGGGTATGGAGAGAAGGCAGGTACGGGGTACTGAGTTGGATGATCAGCCATCGTATTGATCATATTGAATGGCGGTGCAGGCTCGAAGGGCCGAATGGCCTACTCCTGCACCTAATTTTTATGTTTCTATGAGAGGGAAACGAGAGATATGAAAGGGGGATGTATAGAGAGTAAAATTTAATCCGGAGGTTGGTCAGACTGTTCAGAGAACTAAGATTGGGAGGGATGAAGAGAGAGAGGAAGCAAAGGTTACTTGAAGTTAGAGAAGTAAATATTCATACCGTTGGGTTGCAAGCTGTACAAGCATAATATGATGTGCTGGTCCTCCAATTTGAGTTGGGCCTCACATTTCTATGTGGAATGTTTACATGGCATCACTAGTTCAGTGATGTAGAGGCACAGGGAACAGGCTCAGTGGGCTGAAGGGCCTGTTTCCATGCTGTATCTCTAAAAGTTTAAAGTCTAAAAAGATGCTGCCTGACCCGCTGTGTTCCCCCAGTATTTTGTGTTCTGACCAGTGTGGTGATAACCAGGACTGGCTGGTGTGTTTTGTGTTTACGCAGGCCCTTGACTATCTGGCCATCGCTGTCCATGAATTGGCTGCTATCAGTGAGAGGCGCATCGAGAGGCTGTGTAACCCATCCCTGAGTGAACTGCCCGCCTTCCTGGTCAACGAAGGCGGCCTCAACTCCGGCTTCATGATTGCTCACTGCTCAGCAGCTGCCCTGGGTGAGTCCCAACCTGACCTTCAATAAGCCTAGCACTGCCTGCCACCACCATGGAGAAAGGAGCATGGTGTGTGTGTGTATATATATGTGTGTGTACACACCCACACACACCCACCCACACACACACATATATATATATATATTCATATGTGAGTACATATAGATATTTAAATATATAAATATATATACATGTGTGTGTATGTTTATATATCAATATAGATATATATATGTGTGTTTGTATATCTTATATTACTAAAACTCTGATCTTGACCACTTACTGTTTTCTGTTTCATGATTTTAGAAAAAAAACGCTGCCACTTTTGGCTGTGATTTTTAGCCATCTTACTCAGAGTCCCCCTCCGCTGCGCAGGACAAGAGGATTTTTTCCCATCGATGAAAAATAACAGAGTTATTAATGTTTAAAAAATGTTGAGATTCTCTCTGCTGCCCTTGTTGGTGGGAGGGGGGAGGGACTATAAAACCCGGAAGTATTGTACCTCAGTCAGTCTCTGCAAGATGGAGGAAGCGGAGGGATACGTCTCTCTGAGCTGTGAATAACACTGAACACATGTTTACTCAACTGTGAGTGCCCTTAATGTGGTTTGAAAATGAAAATGTGGTTGATTTGAAATGCTGCACTGCAAATGGTTGTTGTTGGTGGTTGCTTTGAAATGCCGCAATGCAAATGCTTGAAAGTCAAAACTTGGCCACTTCCTGTTTGCACTGCCTATTGATTTTAGATAAAATAAATTACGGCTGTGATTTTAGGCAATCTTACTCAGTCCCCCTCCGCTCATCAGGTGCCAAGAATTCTTCACATCAATGAAAAATAAGTGTTATTAGTGTTTAAAAAAATGATGAGAATCTCTCTCATGTCAATCACGCCATGAAGGCCACGCCCCTTCCGGTGGGATGGGGGAGGGATTATAAAACCCGGAAGTGTGGGTGTGGCTCAGTCTCTGCAAGATGGGGGAGGGAGAGGTCACGACTCTGTCTGAGCTGTGAATCAACTGAACACACTGAATGTCTACTGAACTGTGAGTGTAGTGTATATATGGTGTTTTGTGTGGTTTTATGGTGGTTTCACCCTGCTTGAAATGGCATGAAACAGCACTAGCATTTGGTGGCCTTGCACCCTGCTTGACGTGGCATGAAATTGCACTTTGGTGGCCTTGCACCCTGCTTGAAGTGGTATGAAACTGCACTTGAATTTGGTGGCCTTGCACCCCGCTTGAGATGGAATTTCAAGGAATAGCCATGAGTCAACTGCTAGCCCACCAGCCGTGAGTGAGCTGCCAGCACATCAGGCTTGAGTGACTGAGCTGCCACCCTAAGAATCTATTTGGCCCACATACTAGCCCTCTGGATGCCAGTCCCTTCAGCCCACAACACCCGTACTAGTGCTCCATAAAGCCCCCTCCCCCTCCCCCCACTGGTCACCAATATTGGAATTGGTGGAGAGGTGGAATATTGCATTGGGGTCCAGCCCTCCCGTGTGAACATAGGACCCAACGGGTCCCACTTAGTCTAGTATATATATATATTTGTATATACACACACACACATATATATATAGATATATGTAGTGTGTATGTGTGTGTGTATATATATATATATATATATATGTATGTGTATATGTGTATATATATATATATATGGGTGTGTGTGTGTTTATATAGATATACTGTATATATGTATATATATCTCAGCAGGTGAGCCAGCATCTCTGGAGAGAAGAAATTGGTGACTTTTCAGGTCAAGACCCTTCTTACACATATATGTAAATATACATATGTGTGTGTGTGTGTGTGTGTGCGCATGTGTGTCTTTTTATGTAGGGTGGCACAGTGGCACAGCTGGTAGAGCTGTTGTCTTATATCGCCAAAGACTCAGGTTCGATCCTGGCCGGGGAGCTATCAGTGTGGAGTTTGCATGTTCTCCCCATGACCGCATAGGTTTCTCCCGGGTGCTCCCACATCCCAATGACGTACAGGTCTCTGGGTTAATAGGCCTCTCTAAATTGCCCCAGTGTGTAGGGAGTGGAGGCGACAGTGGGATAACAGTGAGATAGTGTGAAAGGGTGATCGACGGTCGGCATGTGATAAAGGGCCTGATTATATGCTGTATCTTTTAAAACTTCAATAAATAACTAAAGGGTCATGATTACTTGACCATCAGCAGGAAGTAGAGGCTTTAGAGCTGGCTCGACCCGACAAGTATGACATGATGCATTTTGGGAAGGCAAACCAGGGTGGTTGGTCAGTGAAAGGGAGTGCTGCTGTCCAGCAGCATGGTACATGGTACATGGTACGTGACACATGATACGTGGCACATGGTACATGGTACATGCCACTTGGTACGTGGCACATGGTACGTGGCACGTGGTACATGGTACGTGGTACGTGGCACATGGTACGTGGTACATGGCACATGGCACATGGTACATGGTACATGGCACATGGTACGTGGTACATGGTACATGGCACATGGCACATGGTACGTGGTACATGGTACATGGCACATGGCACGTGGTACGTGGTACATGGTACATGGCACATGGCACGTGGTACGTGGTACATGGCACATGGCACATGGTACATGGTACATGGTACATGGCACCTGGCACATGGTACATGGCACATGGTACATGGTACATGGTACGTGGTACATGGCACCTGGCACATGGTACATGGTACATGGCACCTGGCACATGGCACATGGCACATGGCACATGGTACCAGCCCATAAGTCCCTGGATGTGTCAGTACAGGTGGACACAGTGATGAAGAAGACAAATGGATGGTTGCCCACATCAGAGCTGCCACATCATCATACTTTATTAGAGATCGGCACGATGGGGCCGCACGGTGGCACAGCGGTATACTTGCTGCCGTACAGCGCCAGAGACCCGGGTTCAATCCTGAGTACGGGTGCTGTCTGTACAGAGTTTGTACGATCTCCCCGTGACCTGCGTGGGGTTTCTCCATGAGCTGTGGTTTCCTTCCACACTCCAAAGACGTACAAATTGTAAATTGTGTAGGATAGTGTTAGTGTGCACGATATAGTGGGACGGTGGTGGGGCAAGGTGGTGGGGCACGGTGGTGGGGCACGGTGGTGGGGCATGGTGGTGGTGGGCACGGTGGTGGTGGGCACGGTGGTGGTGGGACACGGTGGTGGTGGGCACGGTGGTGGTGGGCACGGTGGTGGGGCACGGTGGTGGAGCATGGTGGTGGGGCATGGTGGTGGTGGGGCATGGTGGTGGTGGGACAAGGTGGTGGTGGGGCACGGTGGTGGTGGTGGGACAAGGTGGTGGTGGGGCACGGTGGATGTGCGGTGGTGGGGCATGGTGGTGGGGCACGGTGGATGTGCGGTGGTGGGGCATGGTGGTGGGGGGCATGGTGGTGGTGGGGCATGGTGGTGGGGCATGGTGGTGGTGGGGCATGGTGGTGGGGCACGGCGGTGGGGCATGGTGGATGTGCGGTGGTGGGGCATGGTGGATGTGCGGTGGTGGGGCATGGTGGATGTGCGGTGGTGGGGCATGGTGGATGTGCGGTGGTGGGGCATGGTGGTGGGGCATGGTGGATGTGTGGTGGTGGGGCATGGTGGTGGGGCATGGTGGTGGGGCATGGTGGTGGGGCATGGTGGGGGGCCATGGTGGTGGTGGGACACGGTGGTGGGGCACGGTGGTGGGGCACGGTGGTGGGGCATGGTGGTGGGGCACGGTGGTGGGGCATGGTGGTGGGGCATGGTGGTGGGGCACGGTGGTGGGGCACGGTGGTGGGGCATGGTGGTGGGGCATGGTGGGGGGCCATGGTGGTGGTGGGACACGGTGGTGGGGCATGGTGGTGTGGGGCACGGTGGTGGGGCACGGTGGTGGTGGGGCAAGGTGGTGGTGGGGCATGGTGGTGGTGGGGCACGGTGGTGGGGCACGGTGGTGGGGCATGGTGGTGGTGGGGCATGGTGGTGGTGGGGCATGGTGGTGGTGGGGCACGGTGGTGGTGGGGCACGGTGGTGGTGGGGCATGGTGGTGGTGGGGCACGGTGGTGGTGGGGCATGGTGGGTGGGGCATGGTGGTGGTGGGGCATGGTGGTGGTGGGGGCATGGTGGTGGTGGGGTGGGGTGGTGGGGCACGGGGTGGTGGTGGGGCATGGTGGTGGTGGGGCATGGTGGTGGTGGGGCATGGTGGTGGGGCATGGTGGTGGGGCATGGTGGTGGGGCATGGTGGTGGGGCATGGTGGTGGTGGTGGTGGGGTGGGGTGGTGGTGGTGGGGCAGGGTGGTGGTGGGGCACATGTGGTGGTGGGTGGTGGGGCACGGTGGTGGTGGGGCACGGTGGTGGTGGGGCACGGTGGTGGTGGGGCACGGTGGTGGTGGGGCACGGTGGTGGTGGGGCACGGTGGTGGTGGGGCACGGTGGTGGTGGGGCACGGTGGTGGTGGGGCACGGTGGTGGGGGCACGGTGGTGGTGGGGCACGTGGTGGTGGGGCACGGTGGTGGTGGGGCACGGTGGTGGTGGGGCACGGTGGTGGTGGGGCACGGTGGTGGTGGGGCATGGTGGTGGTGGGTGGTGGTGGTGGTGGTGGGGCATGGTGGTGGTGGTGGGGCACGGTGGTGGTGGGGCAATGGTGGTGGTGGGGCATGGTGGTGGGGTGGTGGGGCATGGTGTGTGGTGGGGCATGGTGGTGGTGGGGCATGGTGGTGGTGGGGTGGTGGTGGTGGGGCATGGTGGTGGGGCATGGAGGTGGTGGGGCATGGTGGTGGTGGGGCATGGTGGTGGTGGGGCATGGTGGTGGTGGGGCATGGTGGTGGTGGGGCATGGTGGTGGTGGGGCATGGTGGTGGGGCATGGGGTGGTGGGGCATGGTGGTGGTGGGGCATGGTGGTGGTGGGGCATGGTGGTGGTGGGGCATGGTGGTGGTGGGGCATGGTGGTGGGGCACGGTGGTGGTGGGCACGGTGGTGGTGGGGCCATGGTGGTGGTGGTGGGGCATGGTGTGGTGGGGCACGGTGGTGGTGGGGCACGGTGGTGGGGCATGGTGGTGGGGGGGGCATGGTGGTGGTGGGGCACGGTGGTGGGGCATGGTGGTGGGGCATGGTGGTGGTGGGGCATGGTGGTGGGGCATGGTGGTGGGGCATGGTGGTGGTGGGGCATGGTGGTGGGGTGGTGGGGCACGGTGGTGGTGGTGGGGCACATGGTGGTGGTGGTGGGGCACGGTGGGGGGCATGGTGGGGCATGGTGGTGGGGGCATGTGGGGGTGGTGGTGGGGCATGGGTGGGGGTGTGGGGGGGGTGGTGGATGTGGGGGCATGGTGGTGGGGCATGGTGGTGGGGGCATGGTGGTGGTGGGGCATGGTGGTGGGGCACGGTGGTGGGGGGCCGGTGGGGGGGCACGGTGGTGGTGGGGCATGGTGGGGGGCATGGTGGTGGTGGGGCACGGTGGTGGGGCATGGTGGTGGGGCATGGTGGGGGGCATGGTGGGGGGCCATGGTGGTGGTGGGGCATGGTGGTGGGGCATGGTGGTGGGGCACGGTGGTGGGGCACGGTGGTGGGGCATGGTGGGGGGCCATGGTGGTGGTGGGGCACGGTGGTGGGGCATGGTGGTGGGGCATGGTGGTGGGGCATGGTGGGGGGCCATGGTGGTGGTGGGGGCATGGTGGGGGGGCATGGTGGATGTGCGGTGGGGGGGTATGGTGGTGGGCCATGGTGGTGGGGCATGGAGGTGGTGGGGCATGGTGGGTGTGCGGTGGGGGGGCACGGTGGTGGGGCATGGTGGGGGGCCATGGTGGTGGTGGGGCACGGTGGTGGGGCATGGTGGTGGGGCATGGTGGTGGTGGGGCATGGTGGGTGGTGTGGGGCAAGGTGGTGGTGGGGCATGGTGGTGGTGGGGCAAGGTGGTGGTGGGGCATGGTGGGTGGTGGGGCACGGTGGATGTGCGGTGGTGGGGCACGGTGGGTGTGCGGTGGGGGGGCATGGTGGGTGCAAGGGAAGAACCTCAGGGAAATTGCTGGATTGGAGCACGTCAGTCGTCACAACAGATTGGATGGACCTGGGCGACTACACACCCGCTCCACACAGACACCTCACAAGGGATAACTGCGGCCAGCACAGAAACATGGGAAAAATAGGGCCAATTTTGTAAAGAGTAAGTGCACATTGTTTGCGATGAGATCAGAATAATTTATTTGTAATAAACTAATGGAACTCCAGTGTGTGACCACCTATCTGAAATAGCTGACAGTACCGAGTATGTTGGAGATTGTTCGTTTTCTGTGTGAACTGTTGATGGACTCGGAGCTGAAAATGGGGGCTAGAGTGCTTCCTTGCTGTGAAACATGCTCATCGCATTTAGTTTAGTTTAGTTTAGTTCCGTTTAGTTTAGAGATCCCTGCACACTAACACTATCCTACACAATTTACAATTATACCAAGCCAATTAACCTACAAACTTGTACATCTTTGGAGTGTGGGAGGAAACTAAAGCTCATGGAAAAATCCTACGTAGGTAGCAGGGAGAACATACAAACTCCGCACAGACAGCACCCATAGTCAGGATTGAACCCGGGTCTCTGCCGCTGTACGGCAGCAACTCTACCGCTGCGCCACCATGCCGCCCCCATCATGTTATGGAATGTGTTGTTCCCATTGCAACAAAGTGTTTCACTGTGCCTTGGCACATGTGACAATAAAGTATCATTGTAAAAATGTGACAAAGTACAGCAAAGGGGTCCGTGGTTTCCAGACAAGAAGGGAATTATTTTATTTAGTTCATTGCTACACCATCCAAGAATTATTTCTGATCATGTTCATAAGTTGTAGGAGCAGAATTGGGCCACTCGGCCCATCAAGTCTATGCTGCCATTCAATCATGGCTGATCTATCTTTCTTTCTCAACCCCATTCTCCTGCTTTCTCCTCATAGCCCCTGACACCCGTACTAATCAAGAATCTGTTGATCTCTGCCGTAAAAAATATCCATTGACGGCCTCCACTGCCCTCTGCGGCAATGAATTCCACAGATTCACCACTCTACGGAAGGTTAGAAAGAATTGGTGCTGTTTCTCTTCCATGAACTGTGATCATAAAGTCATAAGGTCATGAGGAATAGGAGGAGAATTAGGCCATTCGGCCCATCAAGCCATTCAATCGTGGCTGATCTATCTCTCCCTCCTAACCCCATTCTCCTGCCTTCTCCCGATAATGGTCGTGTAGATTACTGTTCCAGTTTGCCGAGTAAGTTGGAAATATTTTATTGTTAAATCTCCAGTGTCTGAGAACAAGGTTCTGTGCCACCCGTCATCAGTGGACTCGCTGTCCACCAGCGCTGCCACAGAGGACCACGTCTCCATGGGCGGATGGGCTGCCAGGAAAGCACTGAGGGTCATCGAGCACGTCGAACAAGGTCAGACTATGCCCCGGCGACTGAGAGACTCTGATAGTTACCAGGGACAACGTGGAACCTGATTGCAACTGAGGTATGGTGGCACGGTGGCGCAGCGGTAGAGCTACTGCCTCACAGCGGCAGAGACCCGGGGGTCAATCCCGACTACGGCTGCTTGTCGTACGGAGTTTGTACATTCTCCCCGTGACCTGCGGGGGTTTTCTCTGATATCTGTGGTTTCCTCCCACACTCCAAAGATGTACAGGTTTGTAGGTTAATTGGCTTGGCGTATGTGTAAATTGTCCCTAGTGTGTGTTGGGTAGTGTTAATGTGTGGGGATCACTGGTCAGTGTAGACTCGGTGGGTTGAAGGGCTTGTTTCCACGCTGTCTCTCTAAAACTAAAACTAATTCACGTCACTGAAGATACACCATGAGTCTTTCAGCTTGCCCAGATAGATATAAGAGATCCACTCGCATTGCCTCTAAAGATTAATGGGCCTCTCCCAGTTGGGCGATTATTTTAGGTGACTACAGGCGAATAGGCTGTCGTCACATGGTCGTGAGTAGTTGCCCAAAGAGGCGTGGCGCCTTTCTGGTCGCCGCTGGATTTTCATTTTCGGAGACAGTCGGCGACAATGGGTTCTCCTGATGTAGGTGCTGTTGGAGTTGTCGCCAGGTTAACGTAGGTTGCAGCCGGTGCTGACTTCGTTATGTTTTGTTGTTAAGTTAAAATGTTCTATTTCAAACTTGATGTCGAGGGGGGTTCAGTCGCCGGTTTTTTGGCGACTTGCTACGACTATGACGGTCGCTGGCAGTCGCCTGAAAATAGCCTAAGTGGGACAGGCCCATAAGGAGTTCACCTGATGCCCTAGCCACTATTTATCTCTCAATTGACATCACTGGGATTAGATTAAACACTCATTCTCAACACATCTTGAGAACTGGAAGTACAAATTCAAAAATTGGAAGCAACATCCAATTAGGAGCATTGCTGGTATTATAGGAATAGAGGTATCTGAAGATTGTTCTGCTATTCAATGAGATCTTGGTATAATTTGCTGTGCTTCAGGTACATGGATAGGACAGGTTTGGAGGGATGCGGACCAAACGCAGGCAGATGGGACTAGTGTAGATGGGACATGTTGGGTGGTGTGGGCAAGTTGGGCTGAAGGGCCTGTTTCCTTGCTGTATCACTCTAGGACTCTATATGGCCAGAGTGAGGACTACCGTATATTGTAGGAGCAGCACCTCATATTTTGTTTCAGCAGTCTGCACCCCAGCGGTATGAACATTGACTTCCCTAATTTCAGATAGTTCTTACTTTCTCCTTCCCTTCCCAGCTCTCCCTCAGCCCTCTGGCTCCACCTCTTCCTTTCTTCTTCCCCCCACCCTCACATCAGTCTGAAGAAGGGTTTCAGCCCGAAACGTTGCCTATTTCCTTCGCTCCATAGATGCTGCCTCACCCGCTGAGTTTCTCCAGCATTTTTGTCTACCTAGGACTCTATAACCCAGCTTTCTCACGCGAGCTCTTCATACCTGTGATTCTTAAACAATTCTCAATTTTAGTATTAGCGAATGTTCTGGCATTAAGAGTCAAGGTAGTCAAGAGTGTTTAATTTTCATTTGCACCAGGGCCCGAACAATGAAATGATTTCCCCCTGTAGCTTTACAAGCACATAGAAACATAGAAACATAGAAAATAGGTGCAGTAGTAGGCCAATCGGCCCCTCGAGCCAGTATATTAACATAGAACAACTAACTATACATTAGACTATCACACAATCAATTACCAGTCATGTGCAGGAAGGAACTGCAGATGCTGGTTTACACCAAAGATAGACACAAAATGTTGGAGTAACTCAGCGGGACAGGCATTATCTCAGGAGAACATGGATAGATGATGTTTTGGGTCAGAGTTATGAAAAGAACAAATCAAAGCCAGCAAGGATGATCAAGGAAAGGTGGAGCCCACAATGGTTCATTGTTGGAAGGTGACACAAACAGAAACTAATATGACATCTAGGGTGGGGGAGGGATGGAGAGAGAGGGGATGCAAGGGTTACTTGAAATTAGAGAGATCAATATTCACACCGCGGGGGTGTAAGCTGCCCAAGCAAAATATGCGGTGCAGTTCCTCCAATTTGTGTGTGGCCTCACTTAACAGTGGAGGAGGCCCAGGACAGAAATGTCAGTGTGGGAATGGGAAGGGGAGTCAAAGTGTTTGGCAACTGGGAGATCACTTAGGCCAAGGTAGACTGAGCACCAATAATGGTTCTATATGAAGTATTTATTCTTTGTTCTCCTTGACGAAAGTTTAGCATGGAGGGAGGACAAGGCATTCCATGGTTTAGTTTGGTTTAGAGATGCAGCATTGAAACAGGCCCTTCTGCCCACCCAGTCTGCTTTGACCAGCGATCCCCGCACACTAACACTATCCGACACACAATTTACCAAAGCCAATTAACCTATAAACGTGCACGCCTTTGGAGTGTGGGAGGAAACTCGAGCACCTGGAGAAAACCCACGCAGGTCCCGGGGAAAACGTACAAACTTCAAACAGACAGCACCCGTAGTCAGGATTGAACCTGGGTCTCTGGCGCTGTGAGGCAGCGACTCTACCGCTGCGCCACCTTGTTGCCCGTGGGAGATTTCGATGGGATGCCGCGGGAGAGGTTATATTGTATCGAGACCATGCTGTGCCGTTAGGAAGTTGCTTGACAGTGATCTACAGTTTACCAACATGCTCATTTATTTTGTTGATGATATGAATGGGTGTCAGGGATTATGGGGAGAAGGCAGGAGAATGGGGTTGAGAGGGAAAGATAGATCAGCCATGGTTGAATGACGGCGTAGACTTGATGGGCCGAATGGCCTAATTCTGCTGTGATCGCTTATGAACATGAGTTCACCACAAATTGTGTACTTTGGACATGTACCGCTCTTGCTTGTTATTCTCCATTTTGATTGAGTGCTTCTGTTGCATTCAGTGCTCAGCATAGAACTGCTGGCCGCTTGTCAAGGCATTGAGTTTTTACGCCCACTCCGGACAACAACACCTCTGGAGAAGGTCTACGATCTGGTTCGCACGATAGTGAGGTACGTTCGATGTCCTTGGCTCGCGTTTGAGCGCGGACTGCCCAACATGCTTCCACTCAAGTTAGCCACAAAGTGCTGGAGTAACTCAGAGGGTCAGGCAGCATCTGTGGAGAAAAGGAATGGGTGATGTTTCGGTTCGAGACCCTTCATCAGACTGAGAGTTGTCTATCCCAATGTTTAAGAAACAGTTAGACACGTACATGGATGGGACGGTTTGGAGGGATGCGGACCAAACGCGGCAGGTGGGACTGGTGTAGATGGGACATGTTGGGCGGTGTGGGCAAGTTGGGCCAAAGGGCCTGTTTCCACGCTGTATCACTATGACTATAATGAAAGCAGTCACTGAATACATCAGTAATAGGGCTGCATGGTCGCACAGCAATAAAGTTACTGCCCTACAGCTCCAGAGACCCGGGTCGATCCTGACTATTCTCTCCAGAGATGCTGCCTGACCCGCTGAGTTACTCCAGCATTTCATGTCTATCTTCGGTGTAAACTGGCATCTGCAGTCCCTTCCTACTGCAGGAATGGTTCCACTCAAGTTGGTTCAAGTTTTGTTACTCTTGTGTTTTCCAGGCCTTGGATTAAAGACCGATTCATGGCACCGGACATCGATGGTGTCCATCAGTTGTTGATGGAGCAGAAGGCAAGTTGGTGCTTCCCAGGGTTTATGCAGGATACAGACATTAACAACGCACTTTGTGTCAGGCATGAAGCCTCTTGGATTACCTGAGCTGCTGACTTACTCCAGCACTCTGTGCTTGTTATAGTCATAGTGAAACAATGTGGAAATAGACCCATTGGCCTAACTTGCCCCACACAACACATCCCATCTACATTAGTCCCATCTGCCTACGTTTGGTCCACATCCCTCTAAACCTATCCTATCCATGTACCTGTCTAAATCTTTCTTAAACATATAGTACCTGCCTCAACTACCTCCTCTGGTGGCTCGTTCCGTACACCCACCATTCCTCTCAGGTTTCTAATAAATCTTCCCCCCTTCGCCTTTGTCCTATGTCCTCTGGTTCTCGATTCCCCTACTCTGGGCAAGAGACTCAGTGTGTTTACCCGATTTATTCCTCTCACAATTTTGTACACTTCTATAAGATCGCCCCTCATCCACCTGCGCTCCAAGGAATAGAGTCCCAGTCGACTCAACCTCTCCCTATAGCTCAGACCCTCTAGTCCTGGCAACATCTTCGTAAATCTTCTCTGCGCCCTTTCCAGCTTGACATCTTTCCTATAACATGGTGCCCAAAACTGAACACAATACTGTAAATGCAGTCTCACCAACGTCTTGTATAACTGCAACATGACCTCCCAACTTCTATACTCAATACTCTGATTGATGAAGGCCAAGCTGCCAAAGGCCTTTCTGACCGCGGTGCATACTGGACAGTATTGCAATTACTTAGCAATTTTTTAATTTAATAATTGTGAATGAAGCATTTTTTAATTAATTTTAACCATCCGAGTTGGTTTTAATCCCATTTTGAACGTAACCAAGTTATTGCAGCATTTGGCCCATTCAGTCTATACGGATTCCCAATCCAGTTAGTCCCAATCCTCCCTCCATCCACACTGCCACATGTGGAACCAGTCACCCTCATAAATTCACCCACTTCTCCGGGACCACCCATATTTGAAACAACAACCAAGAAAGTACACCAATGTCTCGACTCCAGTAAAATGCTTAGGAAGTTCGGCAGAAGTCTCACCAACTTCTACAGATGCGCCGTGGAAAGCATCTTATCGGGATGCATTACAGCTTGGTTTGGGAACAGCACCATCCAAGACCGCCAGAAATTGCAGAGAATTGTGGACGCAGCCCAGACCGTCACACGCACCAACCTCCCTTCCATTGATTCCATTTACACCGCATGCAAGGCCAGCAGCATAATCAAGGATGGGTTGCACCCTGGCCACTCCCTCTCCTCCCCTCTTCCTTCGGGCAAAAGGTATAAAAGTGTGAAAACGCACACCCCCAGATTCGGGGACAGTTTCTTCCCAGCTGTTATCAGGCAACTGAACCATCTACCACATCTAAAGAGCAGCCCTGAACCACTATCTACCTCACTGGTGACCCTCGGACTATCTTTGATCGGACTTTACTGGTGTTATCTTGCACTAAACATTATTCCCTTTATCATGTATCTGTGCACTGTGGACGGCTCGATTGTAATCATTTCTGCTTCTGGTTAGCGCACAACAAAAGCTTTTCACTATACCTCGGTACACGTGACAATAAACTTAATTAGGGTTCAGACCGGGACGGCAAATAAAGAAAATCTCACACAGCAGGGATGAGTTCCTCCAACAAGTCGGTTTATTTCAGTATAAACTGGAGAACATTCCTAAAAAAAACTCAGAAATGCAGTGGCATCCCAGAGATCTTACAGCATTATATAGTGTTCAGGTTACAATAGTTACAGATTAGACAATAGACAATAGATAATAGGTGCAGGAGTAGGCCATTCAGCCCTTCGAGCCAGCACCGCCAATCAATGTGATCATGGCTGATCATCCCCAATCAGTACCCCGTTCCTGCCTTCTCCCCATATCCCCTGATTCCAGAACAAGGGGTCACAGTTTAAGAATAAGGGGGAAATCTTTTAGGACCAAGATGAGGAAAACCTTTTTCACACAGAGAGTGGTGATTCTCTGGAGTTCTCTGCCGCAGAAGGTAGTTGAGGCCAGTTCATTGGCTATATTTAAGAGGGAGTTAGATGGGGCCCTTGTGGCTAAAGGTATCAGGGGGTATGGAGAGAAGGCAGGAACAGGATACTGAGTTGGATGATCAGCCATGATCACATTGAATGGCGGTGCAGGCTCGAAGGGCCGAATGGCCTACTCCTGCACCTATTTTCTATGTTTCTATGACTGCTATTTTCAAGAGCCCTATCTAGCTCTCTCTTGAAAGCATCCAGAGAACCTGCTTCCACCGCCCTCTGAAGCAGAGAATTCCACAGACTCACCACTCTCTGTGAGAAAAAGTGTTTCCTCGTCTCCGTTCTAAATGGCTTACTCCTCATTCTTAAACTGTGGCCCCTGGTTCTGGACTCCCCCAACATCGGGAACATGTTTCCTGCCTCTAGCGTGTCCAAGCCCTTAACAATCTTATATGTTTCATTGAGATATCCTCTCATCCCTCTAAACTCAAGAGTATACAACCCTAGCTGCTCCATTCTCTCAGCATATGGCGTTACAGATTCTACGGTGTCACAACAAATCATCAAGATCCTGTTCCTAATTGGGGATTGTGACTATTATTTATTGATTTATACCGGACTAATCTGACTACAGTTACCCCAATCCTTGTAGAAAACAACCCCTACTTTGCAAAAACCCTCGCAGGTCACGGGGAGATTGTACCAACTCCGTACAGACAGCACCTGTAGTCAGGATCGAACCTGGGTCTCTGGCGCTGTACGGCACCGCTGCGCCACCGTGCCGCCCAATATTGTGGAAACAGGCCCTTCGGCCACCGAGTGCACGATGATTTACTTATCCTGTGAATATTCCCATAGTATCACTCACATATATTGCTATCATTGTTTTAATGAACTGCCTGCTGCTGTCTCATCTACTCTAATCACGGCACTTTTATCCTAACGACCTTTATGCTGCCTTTAATAAGTTAGCCTAATTGCTGTACAATTGTACGGTCCAGGGGTATGGAAAAATGTCACTGTCACTTGTTGGACTATGACTCCAAGCTGAATCCATGGCTCGTGGCACTCGGGTCAAGATACCCGCCTGATATAGGAGTGATATATCTCGGACTTGCTGCTGAATTGCTGCCCTTGGTGACCGGTGAGTGGTGAACCTGTGGTCATCTACATGTGTAGGAAGGGACTGAAGATGCTGGCTTAACCCAAAGATAAACACAAAATGCTGGAGTAACTCAGCTGGACATGCAGCATCTCTGGAGAGAAAGAATGGTCTGAAGAAGGGTCTCGACCTAAAACACATCCATTCCTTCTCTCTGGTGTGATAGTCTGGGCTGCGTCCACAATTCGCCTGTCCAGCTGAGTTATGCCGCTGTCCTACTTAGGAAACCTGAACGGAAACCTCTGGAGACTTTGCGCCCCACCAAGGTTTCCGTGCGGTTCCCGGAGGTTGCAGGTGGTTGCCGGAGGTTGCAGGTAGTGGAAGCAGGTAGGGAGACTGACAAAAACCTCCGGGAACCGCACGGAAACCTTGGGTGGGGCGCAAAGTCTCCAGAGGTTTCCGTTCAGGTTTCCTAAGTGGGACAGGGGCATTACTCCATCATTTATGTCTATCTTCTGTGGAATTCTTTGCCACAGAAGGCTGTGGAGGCCAAGTCAATTGTTTTTTTTAAGGCAGCGATAGGCCGATTCTTGATTAGTACGGGTGTCAGGGGTTACAGAGAGAAGGCAGGAGAACGTGATTAGGAGGGAGAGATAGATCAGCCATGGTTGAATGGCAGAAGAGGCACAATGGGCCAAATGGCCTAATTCTGTTCACTTGTGACCTTTTGACCGGCCTCCTTCTCTCCACAGGTCTGGGAGGTGGCCAACCCTTACATCGAGAAGTACCGGCAGGCAAACCTGCCCGAAGAACGGCCCGGCTCTCCGACCGCTTTCACCATGCCCTCTGGTTCGTCCAGCAAGCGATCCCGGAAAGAATAGCACAACAGATTGGCAAACCATCCACAACCCTGGCACCTTCACACAGTTCTGCCACATGTTTTTTTAAACAAACTGTGCAGTTCCAAGTTTAAAGAAAATAGTCACACAGGTTGATTGATGGACACTTTAATTCTTACGTACGGTTAAATTGCCAGAATTGCATTATCATTACGTAACGAAACGCTTAAATGACTAAAATGATCAATAATCCTTCTCAGTAACTCTAGTATATTGTCGCAGTTTTGGCAGCTGCAATATAACCCATTACATAACTCAGTATTTTTAATAATAAATATTTTAATCCTTACTCCTCTGTCTCTTACTCTGAATTACTTTGTCTTATTATTATGCAGTTCTTACTTGCTTGAAAACTAAGAACTACAGATGCTGGAAGTAGATCCTACAAATGGGTGGCGCAGCAGTAGAGTTGCTGCCTTACAGCGCCGGAGACCCGGGTTCCATCATAACTTCGGGTGCTGTCTGTACAGAGTTTGTACGTTCTCCCCGTGATCTGCGTGGGTTTTCTAGGGGATTTCTAGTTTCCTCTCACACTCCAAAGACGTACATGTTTGTTGTTTGATTGGCATCAGTAAAATTGTAAATTGTCCCTGGTGTGTGTAGGATAGTGTTAATGTGCGGGGATCGCTGGTCGGCACGGACTTGGTCGGCCGAAGGGCCTGTATATCTCAAACTAAACTAAACTAAAAGTAAATAGTACAGCACATGGATAGGACCTTTGGCTCACATCTCTTTGCCAAACATGATGCCAAGTTAAACTCATCACATCTGCCTGCACATGATTCATATCCATCCACTTCCTGGACTTCCATGTGTCTGTCTAAAAGTCTCTTAACCATTATTTTATCTGGCTCCTCCACCACCCCTGGCAGCCCGTTCCAGGCACTCACTGTGTGAAAAACACAACTTGCCCTTGCCCTGTAGGTCGCTTTCAAACTTTGCCCCTCTCACCCTAACTTTGTGTAACGCTGTTGGTGCCAAAACCTAGCGACGCTTGTGTACTGCCATTCTGCCAAGGTGAGGTCTGCTACATACATGATTTTACCCGTGCTGTATGCAAAAACAAAGCGTTTCACTGTACCTGGGTACATGTGACAACAAACTTTCCACCCTGGCTCGATGGCTCAAATCGGAAACAAAACCAGAAAATACTGGATCACCGGGTCCGCGGCGACCAACGTTCCCCGCACACTAACACTGTCCGCACACTAACACTATCCGCACACTAACACTGTCCGCACACTAACACTATCCGCACACTAACACTATCCGCACACTAACACTATCCGCACACACACTAGGGACAATTTGTACATTTACCAAGCTAATTTACCTACATACCTGTACGTCTTTGGAGTGTGGGAGGAAACCGGAGCACCCGGGGAAAACCCACGCTGGTCAAGGGGAGGACGTGCAAACTCCGTATAGACAGCACCCGTAGTCAGGATTGGAACCCGGGGCTCTAGCGCTGTGGGGCAGAAACTCTACCGCTGCGCCACCGCGCCTGTCCCCCACAGCGGCTCCAACAGGCCTATCCCCTCCCCTCCCCCCTCCCCTCCCAACCACAACCGGTTCCTTCTTTGTTGGTCTCCATTACACCGGAGAAATCAAATGCCAGTTGGATCACTGGATCGGGAGCCCATGTATTGATCCATGGGGCAACCTTGAGCTGTGTGTCGCTTGCTGTCTCAATCCTCCATCCAGTCCCAAATCTGACACATGTGTCTGTAGCTTCCTGCATTACAGTAACAAGTCCTGGCCTGATCCATAGTTGCACGGCAAAGAAACAGATCCCTCAGCCCACCATGTCCACAATGATCTTCCAGTAACCATCTGCACTAATCTAATATATCTTTCCCTTTCTCCCATTCCCATGAAGTCACCGCCACATCCTAGCCACGCACAGCTAAACACGGAGGAACACCACATTGTTAGTTGATGGAGGAATAAAAGATTACCATTGATGGAATATTTTCATGTTCATGTTCTAGGAGAAAAATTAGGCCATTCGGCCCATTAAATCTACTCTGACATTCTGTCATGGCTGATCTATCTTTCCCTTTCAACCCCATTCTCCTGCCTTCTCCCCATTACCTCTGACACCCACACTAATCAAGAATCTGTCAATCTCCAACTTTAATATATCCATTGACTTGGCCTCCACAGCCGTCTGTAGCAATGAATTCCACAGATTCACCACCCACTGACTAAAGAAATTTGTCCTCATCTCCTTTCTAAAAGTACACCCTTGTAAGTTGAAGCTGTGGCCTCAGGTCCTGGACTCTCCCACTAGTGGAAACATCTTCTCCACATCCTCTCCTTCCAGGCCTTTCACTATTCGGCAAGTTTCAATGAGGTCCCCCCCCCACCTCATCCTTCTAAATTCAATGTTCATTAATTTGCACATCTTAATCTGCAGAATATTAATAGGAGCAGGTTCTGAATTTGGATTTTTAAATGAACAGGATTGCAAACTTAATTTCAGCAAATACAGTTTGCAGACAAAGCTGGTGGAGCTGCTGCCTCACAGCGCCAGAGACTTGATTCGATCCTGATCTCAGATGCTGTCAATGTGGAGTTTGCATGTTCTCCCTGTGTTCTCTCTCCACGTTTGCACTGGTTCCCTCCTAATCCTCTGGTTTCCTCCCACATCCCAAACAGTTGGATTTTATAGGTCAATAATTGGCCTCTGTAAAATTACACAAGGAGTGGATGCGAAAGTGGCATAACATCAGCCGGCACGGTGGCGCAGCGGTAGAGTTGCTGCCTTACAGCGCCCGAGACCCGGGTTCCATCCTGACTATGGGTGCTGGAGGTACGGAGTTTGTACGTGCTCACTACGACCTGCGTGGGTTTTCTCCGGGTGCTCCAGTTTCCTCCCACATCCCAAAGATGTACAGGTTTGTAGGTTCATTGGCTTGGGACTAAATGTAAATTGTCCCTAGTGTGTGTAGGACAGCGTTAATGTGCGGGGGTCGCTGGTCTGTACGTACTCGGTGGGCTGAAGCGCCTGTTTCCATGCTGTCCTTCAAAAAATATTAAAACCAATAGAGTTAAGAATCATATTAAGAACTAATGGAATGGCTCAATATTGAGCATCTCTGTTGATGCCTGGTTGCAGAAAATGGTATTCCTTCATATTTTCTTTCCTTATGACCCAGCATGTTCCACATTCAATGCTGGGGGATGTTTGACTCAATGCTGAGAACATTACCTTATAGATTTGATCTGAGGTTCCAACATTGTGAAGCTATTCTGAAGAACGTCAAAAGTAATTTGGTATAGAGAGGAAAAGTGAATTCCTTGGCCGTTCCTGTCTTCAGCAATGATAGATCGGATGTTCTATACGTTCTCAACATGGCTGCGTGCGTTTTCTCCGAGATCTTCAGTTTCCTCCCATGCTCCAAAGATGTACAGGTTAGTATGTTAATTGGCTTGGTATAAGTATAAATTGTCCCTAGTGTGTGTAGGGTCGTGTTAATGTGCGGGGATCGCTGGTCGGTGCGGCCTCGGTGGGCCTGCTTCTGCACTGTATCTGTAAACTAAACTAAACTAAACTAAACCCAGCATCAACCAACTCATTTGGTGCAGACAGCTGCCATGGTTTGTATGCCAGAGTCTTTCACTCTAGCAGAGGTCATTAAGATAGACAATAGACAATAGGTGCAGGAGCAGGCCATTTGGCCCTTCGAGCCAGCACCGCCATTCAATGTGATCATGGCTGATCATCCCCAATCAGTACCCCGTTCCTGCCTTCTCCCCATATCCCCTGACTCCGCTATTTTTAAGAGCCCTATCTAGCTCTCTCTTGAAAGCACCCAGAGAACCTGCCTCCTCCGCCCTCTGAGGCAGAGATTCCACACACTCAACACTCTCTGTGAGAAAAAGTGTTTCCTCGTCTCCGTTCTAAATGGCTTACTCCTTATTCTTAAACTGTGGCCCCTGGTTCTGGACTCCCACAACATCGGGAACATGTTTCCTGCCTCTAGTGTGTCCAAGCCCTTAACAATCTTACTGACAGGCAACAGATGATCAACAAGAGCAAATGTAGACCTGTCCACTAGACAAATGCCACCTTCATGTAGAATCACATCGCAAACCACCAGATAATTTATTCATTTCAGAGAGCATTTATTTCTGGGTTTTTTTGAAATTATTATCAGGCCTATAAAGATATGGCAAAATCTGAATCAATGAATCAATCATTAAGATATTTTTCACATGATATCTGATTATCCTAGAAGCCATCAATCTTCATCGCCTTCTCTTTTCCATGTTTGTATGAGGGCCATTTGAACCGTGACACATGGCTGTCAATAACACGGGTGTTCAAATTCATAATCAGTCCTTCAGAATGGTGCAGAGTTCAGGCAAGGATCTGAATATTAATAACCGAGACTACTTAATTTTTGTGTGCAATTTTTCCTTTGGTGATGACATACTTGATTATGTCCCGATGATTTCCAAACTGATAAATCAAATGCTCCCACCTTTAAAAAAGAGAAAAGCATTTGTTGAAGCATTTGCAAGCGGCTTCGAACAGGAAAGGATTTTATTGAGATCGTCAATTTCGGAATGTTAAGTTATCTTGAGGATCTTGTAACAAAGAGGAATATAATTCAGCTCGATAATAACAGTATATAAATAATAATAATAATAATATAATAATAATAATAATAATAATAATAATAAAGAATGAAATAAATCATCTAGACAAGAAAAACAACGACAATAAAAATCCACTGATTTATCATATCATCAGTAACATTTAAAGAAGCAGATAGATAGGTTTAACACTGGGATATGATGAACAGTTATAATAAGCTACGACCAGCCTCCAGGAGAGTTTTTGCAATGGCCATTTCCCCAAAGAATATCGGGCCAAGCTTTGGAAAGGAATAACACTTCACTTAAAGACGGCACGGTGGTTCATATAACGTGCCTCTACAACTTCACAATTCAATGGTGCTTTATCTGTCACATATGCAACCGCATGGTGAAATTCTTTCTACATATACTACACATGTCTACAGCACAGAAACTGGCCATTCGGTCCAACTAGTCCCTACTGCCTTACAGCGCCAGAGACCTGGGTTTGATCCCAACTACGGGTGTTTGTCTGTACGGAGTTTGTACGTTTCCCACCATGACCTGCCTGTGTTTTCTCCAAGATAGAAACATAGAAAATAGGTGCAGGATGAGGCCATTCGGCCATTCGAGCCAGCACCGCCATTCATTGTGATCATGGCTGATCGTCCCCAATCAATAACCCGTGCCTGCCTTCTCCCCATATCCCCTGATTCCACTAGCCCCTAGAGCTCTATCTAACTCTCACTTACATCCATCCAGTGTTTTTGCCTTGGACTGCCCTCTGAGGCAGGCAATTCCACAAATTCACAACTCTCTGGGTGAAAACGTTTTTTTTCACCTCAGTCCTAAATGGCCTCCCCTTTATTTTAAGACTGGGGTCCCTGGTTCTGGATCTTCGGTTTCCTCCCACACTCCAAAGACGTACAGGTTTGTAGGTTAATTGGCTTGGTATGAATGTAAATTGACCCGTATGTGTGTGCGTGTGCGTGTGTGTGCGTGTGTGTGTGTGTGTGTGTGTGCGCGTGCGTGCATGTGCGTGCGTGGAATTTTTTTATGTGCAGGGATCGCTGGTCAGTGCAGACTTGGTGGGCCGAAGGACTTGCTTCCGCACAATATCTCTAAATTAAACTAAACTAAAGTAAGCTTTAATGAAATGTTTAATTGATGTAGCTGGAGAGGCCGTCTTTCGTTCAACCCTGTGAGTGTTCCCTGCATTAATCACATCCTTCAAATAACGTGCCTCTACAACTTCATAATTCAATGGTGCTTTATCTGTCACATATGCAACCGCACGGTGAAATTCTTTCTGCATATACTACACATGTCTACAGCACAGAAACTGGCCATTCGGTCAAACTAGTCCCTACTGACCAATTTGCCTAATCGAGCCAGTCCCATTAGCCTGTGCCTGGCCCTTGTACCTCCAAACCTGGCCTATCCAGTCCCTGCCTCCCCTTCCCATTCCCATTTCTGTCCTGGGCCTCCTCTATTGCCAGAGTGAGCCTTATATGCAATTTGGAGGAACAGTGCCTCATATTCCCCTTGGGTAGGTTACAGCATAATGGTATGAACATTGAATTCTCCAATTTTAGGAAACTACAACCACCCCCCCCCCCCCCCCCCCCCCCCCCCCCCCCCCTTCTGTCCACCCCTCCCCTTCTGCCCCCCCCCCCCCCCATTGTCTCCCCAGTGGGCCCACCTGGACCTATCTTTTTTCTCCCTCCCCCTCCCCTTTGTCCTACATTCCTCCTGGATTCACATTTCACAACACTTCAATCTCTTCCATCTCCCCTCCCCCCCCCAGCAAACCTTAACGATAGAAGATAGACACAAAATAGTGGAGTAACTCAGCGGGTCTGGCAGCATCTCTGGGGAAAAAGAATAGGTGACGTTTCCGATCAAGACCCTTCCTTCTTCAGACCGATGAAGCCTCTAAATTCTCTAGTTTCCCCCTCCCCTGACGGTCTGAAGAAGGGTCTCGACCCAAAACGTCACCTATTCCATTTCTCCTGAGACGCTGAGTTACTGCAGCATTTTTTGTGTCTATCTTCAGTGTAAACCAGCAGCTGCAATTCCTTCCTACACA
This sequence comes from Leucoraja erinaceus, assembly GCF_028641065.1. Lineage (NCBI taxonomy): Eukaryota > Metazoa > Chordata > Chondrichthyes > Rajiformes > Rajidae > Leucoraja > Leucoraja erinaceus. The sequence continues at coordinate 2,630,941 of NC_073398.1, forward strand.
TTAACCTCAGCAGTTCGGTCTTATATGGACTGTCTTAGGTTGCAATACAGAGTATGGTTTGTGCACTATTCTGGTTATTAGTTATTCATTTATTGTACTTATGATTATTACAGTTTCAGTTTAGTTTATTGTCACCGAGGTTCAGCTTTTGTCGTGTGCTAACCAGTCAGCAGAAAGACAGCACATGATTACTATCAAGTCATTTACTGTGTGCCCCACTGGCTCCCTGTGCGGTTCCGAATAAATTTGAAGATCCTCCTTCATGTCTACAAAGCCCTCAATGGGCTTGCCCCCACCTACATTAAAAGTCTGCTCACCTACCACACCACCTCCAGGTCCCTCAGATCGGCCAACTTGGGGTTGCTAAATATCCCGCGGTCTAGGCATAAGCTCAGGGGCGACCGCGCCTTTGCGGTTGCAGCTCCTAGACTGTGGAACAGTATCCCTCTTCCCATCAGATCTTCCCCCTCCATCGACTCCTTTAAGTCGAGACTTAAAACTCATCTGTATTCCCAAGCCTTTCTTGACGTCCTCTGAGCGAGGGCTACATGTATGTAGTTTGTTTGTTATACTATTCTTATACCAATGTAAAGCACTTTGGCCAACGAGAGTTGTTTTTTAAATGTGCTATATAAATAAATGTGACGACTTGACTTGACTTGCCATGATAAGGGAATAATGTCTAGTGTAAGGTAAGGCCAGTTGTCCGTTCATAGATAGTCCGAGGGACATCAATGAGGTAATTAGCTGTTCAGGACTGCTCTCTAGTTGCATTACGGTACTCTGTGGCAGCCGTTTACCTTCCTCTTCATCGCGCAGACAGCGCTCCGCTGTCCCTGGCGATGTGTGTGTGTGTGTGTGTGTGTGTGTGTGTGTGTGTGTGTGTGTGTGTGTGTGTGTGTGTGTGCGGTTCGGGTCGATCCAGCTCATGGTAACAACGTGGATGGTCGACCCAGCTCGAGGCTTTCCAGGCGAGTGCCCTCGAGCTTGAAGGGCGAAGGCACTCTTCTGGACCCGCGGATTAGGTCACCCAAGTGGGACACGCCCTTTAGGATGACTCAGTTGCCGGATAACATATATATGTATTACAGTTTTACAGTATAACAATATATACGTATAACAATAACTGTATAACAATATATATAAAGCAGAGATAGATAGATTCTTGATCAGTACGGGTGTCAGGGGTTATGGGGAGAAGGCAGGAGAATGGGGTTAGGAGGGAGGGATAGATCAGCTATGATTGAATGGAGTAGGCTTGATGGGCCGAATGGCCTAATTCTGCTCCTATCAATTATGGCCTTATGCCCTTATATAACCCCGGAAAAGGGGCAGGCAGCTGGCAGTGTAACAATTATATATTCAATGTTTAAGAGGGAACTGCAGATGCTGGAGAATCGAAGGTTACACAAAAAAGCTGGAGAAACTCAGCGGGTGCAGCAGCATCTATGGAGCGTGTGTGTTATTGCACTGGCAGGTTTGTAAAGTGGCAGCAATATGAATTTCATGGTGGACACAAATTGCTAGAGTAACTCAGCGGGACAGGCAGCATCTCTGGAGAGAAGGATTGGGTGGGTGCTGTTTCCCATTCCTTCTCTCCAGAGATGCTGCCTGTCTCGTAGAGTTACTCCAGCATTTTGTGTCTATCTTCTATACGTCAGTTGTCGGTATATATGCCAATTGAATGGTCTTGTTCTCTTGGCCCTTGGCTCTTGCCATACCTGGGTGCATTAATGATGATGATGTTGCCTTCCTTGCCCACCTCCAGGGAGCCGTGAGACGTGGACCTTCCGAGAGCGTGGGCGGCATTAATGGTGGCGGCGATGAGGCTCTCAGCCATGCTCATCCTCATGGTGACACACGCCATGTGCATCACCATCGGCTGTGGGCAAAGAGCAGTGCACCAGGCACAGGTTAGAGATACAGCGCGGAAACAGGCCCTTCGGCGCCAACCAGCGATCTCCGCACACTAGCACTACCCTACACACACCAGGGACAAATTTTACATTTATACCCAGCCAATTCACTCACAAATCTGTACGTCTTTGGAACGTGGGAAGAAACCAAAGTTCCCGGAGAAAACCCACGCAGGTCACGCGGAGAACATACAAACTCAGTACAGACAGCGCCCGTAGTCAGTATCGAACCTGGGTCTCTAGCGCTGTAAGTTAGCCATATGGGACTCTGGAGGCCTTCCGTGATCGCTGGTCGCCGCGGGGGTTGGGTGTAGTGTTGATAAAGTTGACAACATTGCAATCTGATAACTGTTTGATTGATATTTGTAAACTGGCTTGATTTTCAATTTGTTTGAGAAGGAACTGCAGATGCTGGAAAATCGAAGGTAGACAAAAATGCTGGAGAAACTCAGCGGGTGAGGCAGCATCTATGGAACAAAGGAAATAGGCAACATTTCGGGTCGAAACCCTTCTTCAGACAGATTTTTAATTTCCACAGTTTCGATTTTGTTATTACTCTTGTATTTGCATTTAATTGAATAGAAGCTCTTTGTATTAAAGAAAAAGAATGGGACTGTTGAACCTTAAGTTCATAGTTTTTCTCCCCCAATGAACCACATACAAAAGATGAAAACATTTGTTCATCTTCTATCTATTCTCTATCTATCTATCTATCTATCTATCTATCTATCTATCTATCTATCTATCTATCTATCTATCTATCTATCTATCTATCTATCTATCTATCTATCTATCTATCTATCTATCATTACATAAAAGTCTGTGGCTGCCGCCTGCCGTCCGTTCGTCTGCCTGTCTGCCTTTTGATTCGCTGCTCCTTCCTATCAGCTTCCAACACACTTCAAAACAAAGTTGCAAGACAGGAACACTCTGAACTTTTCACCTCAATGGGATCTCACAGCAAGTGCTTCAACAGGAGGGGGAGGGCCAATTGGTATTGCAATTGGAACTGCTGCAGCAGGCAGGGGAGGTGAAATTGGAATTTTTTTTAATCCACTGCTGAGGGAGGCAGGGGAGTGCTGGAATCTTACATTTGGGAACGGCTTCAGTTCCGTTGGAGGAGACGGGTGCATGGTGGAATATTGGGTTGGGGGATCACACCATTGGGGGAGCAGAACCCAACGGGTCTGCAATTGGTCTAGTATGTTACTAAAACTCTCATCTTGACCACATCATGTCTGCATTGCAATTAAATTTGCATAAAAACGATCTCCCACAGCGCTATGATTTTTCGCCACCTTACTCACCATTCCCCTCTGCTGCAAGTCAACTAAGTTTTGTTCCGATCAGTGAAATAGGATAAAGATTATGAAGGTTTTGAAGGTTCTGCCTCCCCCCACAGCCCCCCCCCCCCCCCCCTCCCCCCACCCCCCCCTCCCCAGGTGAGGGAGGGATTAGGGGACTGCTGGGGTATGAGGGGAAATGAGCCACACCTGCGCAGTTAGGCCTTCTGTGTGACTGGGACCCACAGGGTCCCACTTAGTCTAGTATTTATTAAATTCATCGTTCTATTAATCCTGTAAAATCAATGCAGATCATTCCTTTCTTACTCATCCCAGTTTGAATACACACATGACACTGACCATTTGAGGTCGGAGAAGAAAATGTCAGTGTTTTATTCGCTTATTTGATTATTTTTACATTAGTTTAGTTTAATTTTGAGACACAATGAGGAAACAGGCCCATCAGCCCACCGAGTGTGCACAAACCAGCGACCCCCCACACACTAAATCTATCCTGCACACACTAGGGACAATTTATAATTGTCATCTTCCAGAACAGGAGCGGAAATAAATGTTATATACGATGTGCTGGCATTCAAGATTCAAGAGGATTTATTGTCATGAGTCCCAGATAGGACAATGAAATTCTTGCTTTGCTTCAGCACAACAGAATATAGTAGGCATGAATACAGAACAGAACAGATCAGTGTGTCCATATACCAATGAGTATATATATACACACACATAAATAAGCAGATAAAGAGCAATGGGCCATTAATGATCAGAGTTTTGTTTGAGGAGTTTAATAGCCTGATGGCTGTGGGGAAGTAGCTATTCCTGAATCTGGACATTGCAGATTTCAGGCTCCTGTACCTTCTACCTGAAGGCAGCGGAGAGATGAGTGAGTGGCCAAGATGATGTGGATCCTTGATGATGCTGGCAGCCTTTTTGAGGTGTGATGTGTAGGATGCATGGTGGGTTAGCTGGGCTGGTCCTGCCTTTTAACTTTGTGTAGGAAGGAACTGCAAATGCTGGTTTACACTGAAGATAGACACAAAATGCTGGAGTAACTCAGTGGGATAGACAGCATCTCTGGAGAAAAGGAATGGGTGACGTTTCGGGTCGAGACCCTTCTTCAGACTGAGACAACACTTTGTATTTGGGTCAATGGTGCAAGATGGCTTCTGGACTTTAATACCAGCTCTAATGTTTTACCCAAGGAATGATTAAATAGTTATTGAATGATCAATCTTCCTTCCCTCTCTCATCCAAACTGAAGCGACATGGATGAATCAGGCCAGTGGATGAACCGTGACATGCTGACTAAATTGGGCGGCACGGTGGTGCAGCAGTAGAGTTGCTGCCTCACAGCACTTGTGGTGCCAGAGACCCGGGTTCGATCCCGACTACGGGTCCTGTCTGGACGGAGTTTGTACGTTCTCTCCATGATCGCGTGGGTTTTCTCCGAGATCTTCAGTTTCCTCCCACACTCCAAAGGCGTACAGGTATGTAGGTAAATTGGCTTGGTAAATGTAAAAATTATCCCTAGTGTATGTAGGATAGTGTTAGTGTGCGGGGATCGCTGGTCGGCACGGACCCGGTGGGCCGAAGGGCCTGTTTCCGCGCTTTATCTCTAAACTAAATTAGCGTTGGTCATTGACGTTGGTGGGTTCGTTGAGATCTGTCCTCCGTACATTATCTTCTATAGCATATATATAAAACTGAATCTTTTACATAAAATAAACATTTATTCAGTCATTATTTGAGTGTAGTAATTGCCTCAAATTTATTGCTGTCAGGTATTGCTATAATGATAATCTACTGAGTATATTATTTAAACTCTTTCCAAAGTTACATGGATAGGACAGGTTTAGAGGGATAAGGGCCAAACCCAGGCAGGTGGAACCTAGTGTAGATGGGGCATGTTGGCTGGTGTGGGCAAATTAGGCTGAAGAGCCTGTTGCCATGCTGTAAGATTCTATGATTCTATATGTATTGTTAAAGGTTTGTTGAGGCATTTATTTCCCCTTTAATCAATCAATCAATCAATCAATCAACCTTTATTGTCATCTTGCAAGCAACAAGTACAGTGCAAAATGAAAAGACGTTTCCCAGTGAATAGCGGAGCCTCGCACATGAAATTTAAAACACTTCTCACATAATAACACTAAAAAAAAAAACAATCCAGTCCCTGATGGAACAGAATAAATAGTTAAAATCAGGTAAAAAAACACAATGTTAAAAACAGTAAACCAATCATAAAAAAATGTCCGGGGCCGCTGATTTGAGTGGCCAGTGCCAAATTGCCCCCTAGATGTGTCCGTGATTTCACCGCATATTTAAGTGTATTTGACTCCCTGAGTGCAGAGGCACTGATATCAGCGAGACCTCAGCAGCAGGCTGGGGTTCATTTGTAGGAACACCTCCGCTCAGTCCGCCTTGACCTACGTGATGTCCTGGTTGTTAAATATTTTAACTCCCCCTCCCATTCCCACATTGACCTTTCTATCCTGGGCCTCCACAGTCAGTGTGAGGCCCAGCGCAAATTGGAGAAATAGCACCTCGTATTTTGCTGGGGCAACTTACAAACCAGGGGTATGAATATTGATTTCTCTAATTTCAAGTAACAACTGCATTCCCCCTCTCTCTACCTCTCCACATTCATTCTCTCCAGGCTTTTCATTATCTGGTGATTTTCATTGAGGCAGTACCTGATCCAGACTCCACACGTGCCCCTGTAGAAAGTCCAGAGCCCAGTGAGGCCTGTTTAAATTCCTCAGGAAGTGCAGTCGCTGATGGGCCCGTTTGACGGTACCAGTAGTTCCTGAGGGTGAGTGTCAGGCTATCTGCACACCGAGGAACTTATGTTACTCTCTGAGCAGTGGACGGGCTATGGTCACGGCTTTTAGTTTCTTTAATCCGCAAAAAATAATGTGTCAAAATATAAAATAGCTTCACTTACCATTGAGAAACAGTGTGCATTCGGGTTGAAGTCACTGCCCAGGGCAACAATCACTCCAGCATCAAGCATATCTCGAGCCCGTGGGGTTTTAAGCCTGAAAATGTATTAAAAATGATTGGCATGTTTGCAGTGTTGGTAGTTTCAAATCATTTATCGGCAAAGGTTCCTGTGACCTTGGTGAAGAGTCACTGTATCCATTGAACCCATCATAGACGGCATTCCATTCACTGGTCACTATCTGGGCCTGTGGAATTAATCTCCTTAAACCTCTGGTCTCACTGCATCTCATTTGTGGTCCTCTGCAACTTCAGTCTGTGGAATTCTCTGCCTCAGAGGGCGGTGGAGGCGGGTTCTCTGAATGCTTTCAAGAGGGAGCTAGATAGGGCTCTTACAAATAGCAGAGTCAGGGGATATGGGGAGAAGGCAGGAACGGGGTACTGATTGGGGATGATCAGCCATGATCACATTGAATGGCGGTGCTGGCTCGAAGGGCCGAATGGCCTACTCCTGCACCTATTGTCTATTGTATATTCACTTCTACAAATACTTCTGGTTCCTAGACTGAATGTCCATTTGTGTCTCATTACCTTTTTCTGTCAATTGTGTTGCACATGTCATACATTATATTATATAACTAAATATATAAAAATATAACTACATAACTAAGCTTTGGTTAGTTTAGTTTATTGTTACATGTACCGAGGTACAGTGAAAAGCTTATGCTCTGTGCTAACCAGTCAGAGGAAAGACAGAGAGTTACAGAGATAGGTTGAATAAGTTAGGTCTTTATTCTCTGGAGCGCAGAAGGTTAAGGGGGGACCTGATAGAGGTCTTTAAAATGATGAGAGGGATAGACAGAGTTGATGTGGACAAGCTTTTCCCTTTGAGAATAGGGAGGATTCAAACAAGAGGACAGTTAGATAGGGCTCTTATAATTAGCAGAGGACAGAATATTTAGGGGTAATATGATGGGGGAACTGATCTTTACGCAGAGAGTGGTGGCGGTGTGGCTCGAAGCTCCCTACTCCTGGAAGTATTGTCTATTGTGGAGGCAGGTTCATTGGTATCTGGTTCCTAAAAATGTCCATTGGTGTCTCATTATGGATTTCTGTCAATTGTGTTGACATGTCAGGGTTATGGTACGAGTGCAGGCAGGTATAACTAACATAACTAAACTTTGGTTTGTTTCGGCATTGACTTGTACCGGGTACGAGAAAGGCCTGTTTCCGTGCTGTAAACCAGTCAGCGGTTATATGGACAATACATGATTACAATCGAGCCATCCACAGGGTACAAATACACAGTCACACAGCGTTGAATCAGGCCCCTTTGGCCAAATGTGCCCCACATTGAACAACATGTCCCATCAACACTGGTCCCACCTGCCTACAATTGGCCCGTATCCCTGTAAACCTGTCCTATCCATGTACCTGTCTAATTGTTTTAGATGATAAAGGGAATAATCTGAATAACATTTAGTGCAAGATAAAGTCCAGTAAAGTCCAATCAAAGATAGTCTGACAGTCTCCGACGAGGTAGACAGTAGCTCAGGACTGCTCTCTACTTGTTGAGAGGATGGTTTAGTTGTCTGATAACGGCTGGGAAGAAACTGTCCCTGAATCTGGAGATGTGCGTTTTCACACTTCTATACATCTTTGGTACACATGACAATAAACTAAACTGAACTAAAACATAATTTTCATTCATAAGGTAAAGTAAGGTCAGATAACTTCACATAGCCTGGAGAACTGGACTTTAATTCCTTGCTGAGTCCTCTGGTTAGAGCTGTGATAATCCCAGCCTCATAAACGGCCTACGCTCGCAAAACATGTTTGCCGTTATAACTAATATCGACTGAATGGTTCACCTATAATTCTCTTGGCCTTTATAAAAAGTGGAACTGAGACCTCTGTGGTGAATCATTACCTCATGTAAACAGAGCCAGATTAAAGGGGATGAACTTCACTGAACCAGAACTGCTCGTTCGTTCATCAGTGAGAAGGCTTGTCTCGTGAGAGGAGCAAAACATTCACTAAACTTTTCCACAGTTGAAGAATATTTTCGTTCTTCTCATTCCATCAAATTGAAATATAAGTGCATGTTCGTAAGTGATATGAGCAGAATTCGGCCATTCGGCCCATCTAGTCTACTCCGCCATTCAATCATGGCTGATCTATCTCTCCCTCCTAACCCCATTCTCCTGCCTCCTCCCCATAACCCCTGATACCTGTTCTAATCAAGAATCTATCTATCTCTGCCTTTAAAATACCCAGTGACTTGGCCTCCACAGCTGTCTGTGGCAATGAATTCCACAGATTCACCACCCTCTGACTAAAGAAATTCCTCCTCCTCTCCTTCCAAAAGAAACATCCTGTAATTCTGAAGCTATGGCCTCTGGTCCTAGACTATCCCACTATTGAAAACATCCTCTCCACATCCACTCTATCCGGGCCTTTCACTATTCGGTAAGTCTGTACGGAGTTTGTACCTTCTCCCCGTGACCTGCGGGGGTTTTCTCCGGGTGCTCTGGTTTCCTCCCACACTCCAAAGACACACATGTTTGTAGGTTAATTGGCTTTAGTAAAATTGTAAATTATCCCTAATGTGTGTCGGATAGAGTTAATGTGCGGGGACCACTGGTTGGCACAGACTCAGTGGGCCGAAGGGCCTGTTTTCATGCTGTATCTCTAATCTAAACTAAACTAAATAAAAGTGTCCGACGTAAAACACAATACCTCAGAATATACGCAGTGGTTGGGAGGAGCACAGCACATGATTTAGCGGTTGCCATGGCTGCAATTCCAGCATCACTCACTTCCTCCAGGTGGCTTATGGCAGCAGCACCAAGTTCAGCGCCGAGCTGTAGAGTAAAAGAGATTTATCGTCAGAGGCACTGACAGGTAACCCTTGCACTGGAATGCCCACGTCCTGTCCACAGTGCTATGACTCACTCCAAGATACAAGATGCACTTATTGGTCCTCAAAAAAGTGGATATCTTTGCATTTATCAAAATTAAATTCCACCTGCCCAGTTGGCACAGTGAAACTGTGATCATCCATACAGTCATCCTCCTCATCAAACTATATATTGAACACAACACATGACATTAGAGTTCAACATAAATGGCTGATCATCCAACTCAGTATCCCGTACCTGCCTTCTCTCCAACCCCTTGATCCCCTTAGCCACAAGGGCCACATCTAAATATGGCAGAGAGTTCCAGAGATTCACCACTCTCTGGGTCCACACAGCAGAATCCAAAGTTTCCCACTGTGAGGGAAGGCACCAAAAGTCAGTCATCTTCCTCCGTTGTTCACCCGTGGTCGGGGCCTCCGGAGCCCTCCGCAGTCGCCGCTACGGGCTTCCCGTTTGCTCGCAACTCCAGGTGTGGTCCCGCTCAACTGCTGTAGAACCTCCCTGATACTCAAATCCTTTTGCAATGAAACTCTGACTTTACTGTCAGAACGGAGGCCAACTGCATCTCCCCCTTTCCCAATCGGGGATAATTGCTGCTTCCTGTTTTTCCGAATCGGTGCCAAACTGCCCACTCCCTATCACCTTGGTCCACCTCATTGTAACTTGCAATAGTAAATAAATAGTAATAGTACCGATAATTGTAGGCGCATAGTGGCGCAGCGGTAGACTTGCTGCCTTACAGCGCTTACAGTTCTCCCAAACACCCTTATATATGCACTTATTGGTCCTCAAAAAAGTGGATATCTTTGCATTTATCAAAATTAAATTCCACCTGCCATAGTTCTGCCCATATTACCAACTGATCACTATCATCCTGTAGCCCACACCTATCCTCCTCACCACCAACTATTTATTTGTCTTGATATTTGTTGTTAGACTTCTGACATTCACAAATTTCCTGATCCAACCAGCTGAAACAATGTCAAACGGAAGACAAGTCTACACAGTTGCACAGCGGTAGAGTTGCTCCCTTGCAGCGCTTACCATGCCAGAGACCCCGGTTCGATCCCGACAATGGGTGCTTGTCTGTGCGGAGTTTGTAGTGTCTCCCCCGCATGTGATCTCCGGTTTCCTCCACACTCCAAAGACAAGGTTTGAAGGGTAATTGGCTTGGTATAAATGTAGGAATGTGTTAATGTGCGGGGATCGCTAGACAGTGTGGACTAGGTGGGCCGAAGGGCCTGTTTCCGCTCTGTATCTCAAAACTAATAGTTGCAGTATCACAAGGTCAAATGAACATTTGGGCAAACAAGAGACCTCGCCAAGAATGGTGTTCCAGTTCATCATGCTCATCTATACCTTTACGCTGCTGACATTATATGTTCTCTGCATTATTTACCATTGAAGGGGAACTTTTTTCATCTGTATGTTTTACGTCACACTATACAGATACAAGAAGTGTTCCATTTTATACCTGGGTAACATAAATACAGTGGTGTTGAAGGAAGATCATTACTTGGTTAAAATCCTACTCACAGCTGGCAGAAAGGCCATTACAAGAAACTGGCTTGCAGCAGACACACCCAGACAATGGTTAGACATAGTACAGGAAATATTTGTCATGGAGAAAATGACATATTCTCTAAGAGTGAAAGGAGACTAGTTTAACAGAAAATGGGAAAAATGGATTAGGTATAGAAATAAAGATATCAACTGTATAATATTATTGACAATAATGTAAGTTATTGGAAAATGTTTTAATAAGAAAATAGTTCTGTATACTGCATCATTAGTTGTAAACTGAACTGCAGTGTTGTACGTTTCACTGCAGTGTTGTGTGTTTCGTTGTTATTTTTGTGTTTTATTTGTGTATGCATAAAAGCAATAAAGACTAAAGTGAAATAAAAGAGAGATACAGTGTGAAACAGGCCCTTTGGCCCATCGAGTCCGTGCTGACCAGTGCGGTGTATCTCTAAACTAAACTAAAATGCAAGACATTCACAAAACGCTGGAGCAACTCGGCGGGACAGGCAGCATCTCTGGAGAGAAGGAATGACATTTCGAGTTGAGACCCTTCTTCAGACAAACGAAAATACAATTAATATTGTAACATGGAGATCAATGCACAGCTCTGCGTTCACCTGCGCTCTCAATATATCCCACTTTACCTCTGCCGCCTGCATTGGATGAAGTTCATCACCATGAAAATTAAGCTGGAGATTTAACTCTTTCCCAGCCTGTAAAATAGTCTTGGTGGCCTCCAGGTCAAAGACTCCTTTCTCACAGAAAACATCGATATTGTCGATGTGAAATTCACCATTCGCCATCATCTCCTTCAGTTTGGGCAGCTGATCATTAACGATTGCATCCACTGCTTCCGCCATCGTCTTTCCTCTAAAGTAAGAGAATAACATTTTCAGCAACTTTATTCTGAGTGCTATATTCTAATATTCATTCAAAGGCATAGACTGTAAAATATTTCAATGTGTGTAGTTTTCAATCATTTTAAAATTCGGTCTTAGAAATAAGATATTTATAAAAATGACTCAAATTGCTTTTTGATGCATGTCAATGATCTGAACTTGAGTATACAGGGGATATTTTTTCATTATCCTATGGCACAGAAGAACAATATCCCAGAAATATGTAAGTAATAACATTGATAACAGGCTTCAGAAAGACATAGACTGGTGAAATGGATAGGCACATCAATTACTATCTGAGCTACTATCTGCTTCAGATTCAGATTCAGATTCAGATTCAATTCCAACCGTCATTGTCAGTGTACAGTACAGAGACAACGAAATGCATCCAGCATCTCCCCTGAAGAGCGACATAGCAAAAACGACCAAACAAAAAATAATAATAAATCGGGGGGGGGGGGGGGGGGGGGGGGGGGACTGGCAGTCACCGATTGTTTTTTTCGATGCTGGTTCGGTCGGAGAGACCTGTAGCGCCTGATGGTAGGAGGGTAAACAGTGTGGGGTGAGAGCAACCTTGGCGATGCTGAGCGCCCTCCGCAGACAGCGCTTGCTTTTTGGAGGGGAGCGTGGAACCGGTGATTTTGGGCAATTTTACCCTCTGCAGTGCCATCCGGTCGGAGACAGAGCAGTTGCCATAACCCAGTAAGGAATAGCGGTAGAAGTCACCAATCTGAGGAACAGATGGACCTTCTTGATAACAGGTTTCAGAAGACATAGACTCGGAGATGTTGAATGGACCTGAAGGCACATCCACCTCCGTACTATGTGGAGCTACTATCTACTTCCTGAAGTCTACAATGAGCTCCTTGGTCTTCATTGGGTTGGAATTCATTGGAAACCCTCGGGATTGAACCAGTGTCTCAGGTGTTGTGAGGCTGTGGATATTATGTTGCTGTTGGACTATCTTTGATCGGAGTTTACTGGCTTTATCTTGCACTAAACGTTACTCACATTATTCCCTTTATCATGTATCTGTACACTGTGGGCGGCTCGATTGTAATCATGTGTTGTCTTCCCGCTGACTGGTTAGCACGCAACATAAGCTTCCCACTGTACCTCGACACACGTGACAATAAACTAAACTCAACTCAATTATGCAATGTAAGATGAGGAACAATGGGAGACAATGGAATTTGTTTAAGAGGGAACTGCAGATGCTGGAAAATCGAAGGTACACAAAAATGCTGGAGAAACTCAGCGGGTGCAGCAGCATCTATGGAGCGAAGGAAATAGGCAACGTTTCGGGCCAAAACCCTTCTTCAGACCGATGGGGGGTGGGGAGGGGCGGGGAGAAGAAATTAAAAAGGAGGAGGAGGAGGAGCCCGAGGGCTGAGGGAGAGACAGGAAGGGGAGGAGACAGCAAAGGCTAACAAAATTGGGAGAATTCAATGTTGATGCTGCTAGGGTGCAGACTCCCCAAGCGGAATATGAGGTGCTGTCCCTCCAATTTCCGGTGGTGCTCGCTCTGGCCATGGAGGAGACTCAGGACAGAGGTCGGATATGGAATGGGAGGTGAATGGGAGTTGAAGTGCTGAGCCACCGGGAGGTCAGGTTGGTTGATGTGGACCGAGCTGAGGTGTTGGGGGAAATGATCGCCAAGCCTATCCTTGGTCTCACCGATGTAGATCTGCTGACATCTAGAGCAGTGGATGCAATAGATGAGGTTGGAGGAGATGCAGATGAACCTCTGTCGCACCTGGAACAACTGCTTGGGTCCTCGAATGGGAGACAATGTAAGTTTAGTTTAGATTATTGATACAGTGTGGAAACAGGCCCTTTGGCCCACCGAGTCCGAGCCAACCAGTGGTCCCCGCACGTCAACACTATCCTACACTAGGGATGATTTTTCCATTTATACCAAGCCAATTAACCTACAAACCTGTACGTCTTTGGAGTGTGGGGGGAACCCAAAGTTCACAGAGAAAACCCATGCAGAGGAGAACACAAACTCTGCACCCGTAGCCATGATCGAACCCGGGTCTCTGGCACAGTAAGCGGTGTAAGGCAGCAACTCTACCGCTGCGCCACCGTACCATCCAAAGGTGAAGGATAGAATCATAACTGCAGCTCAGGACCAAAATGATCTGGAAGGAAGAAGAGATTCTACCCAAAACGTCACCCATTCCTTCTCTCCAGAGATGCTACCTGTCCCGCTGAGTTACTCCAGCATTTTGTGTCTACCTTTGATTTAAACCAGCATCTGCAGTTCTTTCTTACGCATGATCTGGGAGGATATATGAACTCAAATCTAATGATGGTAGCAGGATAAATTGAGAAGGCCGGTAAAAAGTAGGGTTAGAGAGTATAGAGTTAGAGAGTACAGAAGCAAAGAGGTCATACTTGGCTTTAAGGGAGTTCTGGGATACTGCACCCAACTCTACAGATAACACGATATAATGGATATCAAGGCTGTACAAAAGGTGCAGGTGAGATCTAACAGAACGTTGCCTTAGATGAGAAATTATGCGGAGTGCATAGGATATGTTCTCAAAATCATCAGAGGTTTTGGGCAGAGCGGAAGAGGAAAGGTTTGCTCCTGGGCCTGTTCAAGATGGCCGTTCACGGGTCCATGCTGCCAGTCGAGTGCTCTGTCTAGGCCAACTGCCTGTCCCTCTTCTGGGCCTACGTCCGTGCCCGTGTGTCCATGGAGAGGGAGCACACACACGGTGTCCATGAGGGCTCAGGAGGTCTTCCGTGAACGCTGGTCGCCGCAGAGGGTCGAGTATTTGTAGATAAAGTAGACAATATTTTAAATGGATTCCTAGAGCAGCTTGTACTGGTGCCTACCTGGGAGAAGGCAATTCTGGATTTAGTGTTGTGTAATGAACCGGATTTGATAAAGGATCTTAATTTAAAGGAGACATTAGAAGGTAGTGACCATAACATGATAAGTTTTAATCTGCAATTTGAGAGGGAGAAGGTAAAATCGGAATTGTCAGTATTGCAGTTGTACAAACGGGACTATGTTGGCGTGCGGGAGGAGCTGGCCAAAGTTGACTGGAAAGGGACCCCAGCAGAGATGACAGTGGAACAACAATGGCAGGTATTTCTGGGAATAATACAGAAGGTGCAGGATCATTTCATTCCAAAGAGGAAGAACGATTCTAAGGGGAGTAAGAGACGACCGTGGCTGACAAGAGAAGTGAAGCACAGTATCAAAATAAAAGAGAAGAAGTATAACATGGCAAAGATGAGCGGGAAGCTAGAGGATTGGGCAACTTTTAAAGAGCAACAGAAGGTAACTAATAAGGCAATACGGGGAGAAAAGATGAGGTATGAAGGTAAGCTAGCCAAGAATATAAAGGAGGATAGTAAAAGCTTCTTTGGGTATTTGAAGAGAAAAAAATAAGTGGGTCCCTTGAAGACAGAAACAGGTGAATTTATTACGGGAAACAAGGAAATGGCAGATGAGTTGAACAGGTACTTTGGTTCTGTCTTCACTAAGGAAGACACAAACAATCTCCCAGATGTACTAGGGGACAGAGGACCTAGGGCGATGGAGGAACTGAGGGAAATTCTCATTAGGCAGGAAATGGTGTTGGGTAGACTGATGGGACTGAAGGCTGATAAATCCCCAGGTCCTGATGGTCTGCATCCCAGGGTACTCAAGGAGGTGACTCGAGAAATCGTGGACGCATTGGTGATCATTTTCCAATGTTCTATAGATTCAGGATCAGTTCCTGTGGATTGGAGGGTAGCTAATGTTATCCCATTTTTCAAGAAAGGAGGGATAGAGAAAGCAGTGAATTGTAGACCAGTTAGCCTGACTTTGGTGGTGGGGAAGGTGCTGGAGGCGATTAGTGGGCAAAATTAGGGCACATGGTATTGGGGGTAGAGTGTTGACATGGATAGAGAAGTGGTTGGCAGACAGGAAACAAAGGCTCGCTTTCAGAATGGCAGGCAGTGACTCGGGGTCTCGTGAGGCTCGGTGCTGGGACTGCATCTATTTATAATATACATTAATGATTTAGATGAAGGAATTAAATGTAACATTCGCAAATTTGCAGATGACACAAAGCTGGGTTCTAGTGTGAACTGTGAAGAGGATGCTATGAGGATGCAGAGTGACGTGGACGTTGGGTGAGTGGGCGGATGCATGGCAGATGCAGTATAATATGGATAAATGTGAGGTTATCCACTTTGGAAGCAAGAACGGGAAGGCAGATTATTATCTGAATGGTGTCAGGTTAGGAAAAGGGGAAGTACAACAAGATCTGGGGATCCTTGTACATCAGTCACTGAAAGAAAGCATGCAGGTACAGCAGGCAGTGAAGAAAGCTAATAGCATGTTGCCCTTCATAACGATAGGAGTTGAGTATAGGAACAAAGAGGTCCTTCTGCAGTTGTACAGGGCCCATGTGGGCCCACACCTGGAGTATTGTGTGCTGTTTTGGTCTCCTAATTTGAGGAAGGACATTCTTACTATTGAGGGAGTGCAGCGTAGGTTCACGAGGTTAATTCCCGGGATGGCGGGACTGTCATATGATGAAAGAATGGAGCAGCTGGGCTTGTATTCATTAGAATTTAGAAGGATGAGAGGATATCTTATAGAAACATATACAATTATTAAGGGATTGAACACTCTAGATGCAGGAAACATGTTCCCGATGTTGGGGGAGTCCAGAACCAGGGGCCACAGTTTAAGAATAAGGGGTAGGCCATTTTGGACTGAGATGATGAAAAACTTTTTCACACAGAGTTGTGAGTCTGTGGAATTCTCTGCCTCAGACGGCGGTGGAGGCTGATTGACTGCATGCATTGGGGGGATTCACTGGACCACCGGGTGGGGGGGGGGGGCGCTGCCGAGGGGTGGGGAGAGTGGGGGCTGTCCCGAGGGATGCACTCCTTCAGCCGCTTACACCTTGGTGCTCGGGTTCAGAGCAAAGATACTGGAGCATTTGCTTCAGAGCACTCAGTCACCCTCCACAATTATTTACAGCGCAAAAATTGACCATTTCGGCGGTTTTTAACAGGGTAGAAAGTACGCGTTTCGTGTGTTAACAGTGTATGCCAGTGGCTGCCATGTCCTCCAGAAGGATTGAGATGCTCCGAGCATCACATCCTTTGACCCGATGACCTTATGTGCAACCACCCCTATAGGTGACGTTTTGGGTTGAGACCCTTCTTCACGCTGGGAATCAGGAACTAGAGGACTTGGGTTTAAGGTAATCTCTGCACTTTTTCCACCTTAAAAACACATAGGAAATGAAACTTATTGAACAGTAAATGGTACCTGGGGACAGAATGAGCACCACAGTACGTGGACGAAATGCTGATGCTGAGATCCCTTCGAGCTTGTTCGATCACGCGGAGCATTTTGGCTTCAGTGTCCAGATTCAGACCGTATCCACTCTTACACTCGGCCAGTGTGGTCCCTGACTTCAGCATGGAGAGCAGCCGCTGCTTCAAGCTGGCCAGCAGCTCTTCCTCTGTAGCCTTCCTGGTGTGTTCCACGGTGAAGTGTATCCCTCCTCCGGCATTGTGGACCTCCATGTACGATGCCCCCGCCAGCTGTAAAAATAAACCCAGACATTCTGCAACGTTGAGTCCGCACCGCCCCTGATCAAAGCCAGGCCCAGTTGAGTTTATTCTCACGTGCAGCGAGGTATAGTGAAAGACTTTTGTTGTGTGCTAACCAGTCAGTTCATCCAAGTGTAAGTTAGAATTAGAAAATAGACACAAAGTGCTGGAGTAATTCAGCGGATCAGGCAGCATCTCTGGAGAAAAATGATGGGTGATGTTTCGGGTCCCATTCCCATTCCCAACACGAATTCATAAGTAGACTTATTTAGTTTGGTTTAGTTTAGTTTAGTTTAAAGATGCATTGTGTTCTATGTTATCACAATACATTATGGGTCATTTAAAGAGGCCAAATAACCTATACGCCCGAGTGTCTTTGGGATGGGGAGGAAACTGGTGCAGGAACATTGAAATTCTTACTCCCTGCAGTTTTACGGGCCAATTAAATACAACAGCACAACAGATAATGGATGATAAGCAAGGGGTGAAAGGTTGCCATGGGGAGGTGAGAGGGTGGAGATGAGATCACACGTTCTTCCCCAGAGGAAGCAATTGTGTTCTTTGGTGTCCAGTTGAGAGAGTCAGCTGACCCATGGTTTAACCCCTGACCTAGTCTTCTCTCCGAGACCCTCCTCTTCATCCAAAGTCCGTCCCTGTCGATACCTCTATCCCTCCGCTTGGGCGACTGAGGCTCCAAGAGGCCACGTGCGTGGGCCGGACACGGCCTACAATGGTAGGGCAGCGACGGAGGACACCATGGGCACGCTAGGCCAGGCCGACCCTGCAACACCTAGACTACACTTCTTCCCACCCTGCTTCCTGTAAGGACTCCATCCCCTACTCCTAATTCCTCCGTCTTCGCCGCATCTGCTCACAGGGTACACCAGGGCATCGGAGATGTCCTCATTCTTCAGGGAACGGGGGTTCCCCTCCCCTACTATAGATGAGGCTCTCACCAGTAATACCCCGTAATACCCCTTCAATACCCCGTAACACTGCTCGCTCTCCCCATCCTTCCACTCGCAACAAGGGTAGTCCCCCTGGTCCTCACCTTTCACCCCACCAGCCGTCACATAGTCCTCCATCATTTTCGCCACCTCCAACGTGACCCCACCACTCGCCACATCTTCCCATCTCCCCCCCCCCCCCCGTCTGCTTTCCGCAAAGACTGCCCTCTCCGTAACTCCCTGGTCAATTCTTCCCTTCCCTCCTGCACCACCCCCTCCCCGGGCACTTTCTCTTGCAAACGCAAGAGAAGCTACACTTGTCGCTTTACCTCCCCCCTCGACTCCATTCAAGGACCCAAGCAGTCGTTCCAGGTGCGACAGAGGTTCACCTGCATCTCCTCCAACCTCATCTATTGCATCCGCTGCTCTAGATGTCAGCTGATCTACATCGGTGAGACCAAGCGGAGGCTTGGCAATCATTTGGCCGAACACCTCAGCTCGGTCCGCAATAACCATCCCGATCTCCCTGTGGTTCAGCACTTCAACCCCCCCTCCCATTCCGAATCCGACCTTTCTGTCCTGGGCCTCCTCCATGGCCAGAGTCAGTACCACCGGAAATTGAAGGAGCAGCACCTCATATTCCGCTTGAGCAGTCTGCACCCTAGCGGCATAAACATTGACTGCTCCAATTTCCGGTAGCCCTTGCTGTCTCCTCCTCTCCTCCTCCCCTTCTCAGCTCTCCCTCAGCCCTCTGGCTCCTCCTCTTCCTTTCTCCTTTCTTCTCCCCCACCCCCCACCCTACATCAGTCTGAAGAAGGGTTTCGGCCCGAAACGTGGTCTATTTCCTTCGCTCCATAGATGCTGCTGCACCCGCTGAGTTTCTCCAGAACTTCTGTCTACCTTTGTCAGACCTGCATGGTCAGATTCCGGCACTTACAGCAACTGGGACTTGAAAATGGCGTCAAACTGGCGACTCTGTACACTGTCCCAGTGTACGACTGCTATACATTCATTGTACTGTATCTGAGATGCTTATCTAAGATGTATCTAAGTGCTTATGTATCATGATGCTTGTACTGAACTGTATACAGAAATGAATCCCACTGTTCCTCAGTACATGTGACAAATAAATACTAGACCACACCTCCCCCTCCCTACCCCACCCCCGCTCACTGGCTTGGGTTACCTTCATGGCAAATTCATGGACTCGGTCTCCAGCCCAGACCGGGTGTGTGTGTGCGTCCACCAGTCCTGGAACAATAAGTTTGAGGCAGAAGAGAAAGAAAGCTATCAGACTGGGATGCTGTCCGCAATGTAAAGGGAAGCACTGGATCGGGGCGTTCATTGAGATACCAACCGGGCAGGACGCACATTCCACTCGCGTCTATTTCTTGGTCAAACTCCACTCCTCGGTACCGGGACCGGATATCATCCGCAGGCCCCACAGCCTCAATCAACCCATCTCTGTAAGACAGGGACAGAGAGCCACCTTAGTCCTCAGGAGCAGCGTGTGGCTCTGTGGGTGCTGCCTCCTATGCAGCTGTACAGACAGCAGGACACATCACAGATGGCCACAGGGAGATAACCACAGAATGATCGCACATACAGCCATGTTTAGTGTAGTTTAGTCTAGAGACACAGCGCGGAAACAGGCCCTTCAGCCCGCCGAGTGCACGTCGACCTGTGATCCCCGCACACTAACACTATCACACACGCTAGGGAGAATTTACAACTGTACCAAAGCAAATTAACCTACACACTTGTACGTCTTTGGAGTGTGGGAGGAAACCGGAGGTCCCGGGGAAAACCCACGAGGGTCGCGGGGAGAACGTACAAACTCCGTACAGACAGCGCCCGTAGTCGGGATCGAACCCGGGTCTTCGGCGCTGTAGCTCTACCGCTGTTTACGAGAATGATCTCAGGAGTTAGTGGCTTCACATATGATGAGCGTTTGACGGCACTGGGCCTGTACTGGCTGGAGTTTAGAAGGATGAGGGGGATTTTACCAAATAGTGAAAGGCCTGGATAGAGTGGATGTGGAGAGGATGTTTCCACTAGTGGAGGAGTCTAGGACCAGAGGGCACACCCTCTGAATAAAAGGACATACCTTTAGGAAGATGAGGAGGAATGTCTTTAGTCAGAGGGTGGTGAATCTGTGGAATACATTGCCACCGAAGGCTGTGGAGGCCAAGTCAATGGATATTTTTAAGGCCGAGATAGACAGATTCTTGATTATTCTGGGTGTCAGGGGTTATGGGGAGAATGCAGGAGAATGGGGTTGAGAGTGAAAGATAGATGAGCCATGATGGAATGGCGGAGTAGACTTGATGGGCCGAATGGCCGAATTCTGCTCCGAGAACTGGTGAACGGCTCGGAGAATCTGCCGAGGGGGAGATGGCGGGCAGGATAGCCTTTCAGTTGCAAAGATCTTTATCCTCCACTGTGGGACAGGGAGGGGTGGAGCGGCGCCGGGGGGCGGTCAGGGCTCCGTAGGACAGCGGGAGAGGGGCGGGGAGAGGCTGAGCTCACAGACCCCCAACCCCGGACACTGCTCCAACACTTCGCTCCAGTCCGAGGAATGGTCTTCTTTTTGTTTTACCTTCCGATCACAAGGCTACCGCCAGCAATGAGCGCCACGTCCCGCATGTCACCTCTGGTCAGGTACTGTTCTCCATCCACACAAATCAGGACGAGCTGGGCAGCGTCTCGAACCAGCAGCCCGCTCCGTGTCGGCATCGTCAATGTGTGCCCGCGGGCGGAAACTCACACACCCACACACACACAGTCCCCGCCACACAACACACACACACTGAGCTGCCTGGCACCTCTGGGAACGCCTCTCACACACTCAACACACAGACCTGGCTGGCACTCTCTCTCTTTCTGTCTGTCTGTCTGTCTGTCATTCACTCATACCTGGCTGGTGGTGTCTCTCTCACACACACACACACACACCACAACACACACACACACACACACACACACACACACTCACACACTCACCACACACACACACACTCACAACACACACACACACAACACACACACTCACACAACACATTCACACATAAACACACACACACTCACAAAACACATACACACTCACACAACATATACACACACTCACACACACAAACACAATACACACACAAACACAATACACACACACATTCACACACAAACGCAACACACACTCACAACACACTCTCACACACACACCTCACTGGCAGCGTCTCACACATGGACACACACCACACACTCACACCTCCCTCTCACACACACAAACCTCAGTTGTAGCACCTAAGACTCGCAGATAGCTCCTGACACACACGCCACAGCATTGGCTAAGCCACACACACACAGTTCTGGCATTAAGGCATTTCACCAGATAAGCTGTACAGTCTGCTCAGGGAAACGTGCCACAGGATTCATGGAGTCCTTGTCTTGCAGTGCCTGCAGGCTGTTCCATGCTGACAACTGCCCGATGGACGTGTGGCCAAACATGTTGGTCTGGAAGAACTTTTCCACAAAGGACAGATGGTGCGGCAATACCCAGCTGACCAGCACACTGTGCCAGGCCCATCCTTCGCAACACACGAGGACAGGTAGAACCTCAGCAGGTAGGTACACACTCTCTGGAGCGCAGAAGGTTAACACACAAACCTGATAGAGGTCTCACACACAAATGACTGGCAGAGGGATAGACAGAGTTGATGTGGACAAGCTTTTCCCTTTGAGAATAGGGAAGACAAAACTCAGGGGACATGACCTCAGAATTAAGGGACAGATAGTTTAGGGGCCACGGCATTATGAGCCACACAACTTCTTTACGCAGAGAGGCATTGGCGGTGATAATACAGCTCCCAGTGGAAATGGTGGAGGCAGGTTCATTGGTATCATTTAAAAATAAAGTGGATAGGCATATGGATGAGAAGGGAATGGAGGGTTATGGTATGAGTGCAGGCAGGTGGGACTAATGGGGAAAAAAATTTGTTCGGCATGGACTTGTAGGGCCGAGATGGCCTGTTTCCGTGCTGTAATTGTTATATGGTTATATGGTTATATGGTAGTGACACTTGGTGCCCATGTCCTTTGATTCTACCCACACACAGCCTGATGCAGCCACACATAAAGATGGCCGCCAGAGTGAGGGTGACGTTGGGCACGCTTTTGCCCCCGGTGTCTGCCAACTTGTGCATGGTGACCCATCAATCCCCGTTCATCTTTGATCTTCAGATGAACTGGAAGACAGCCCGGATGATCCCAGCGCGTAGATGGGAGGGATGAGCCACATTTAGAAACATACAAAATAGGTGCAGGAGTAGGCCATTCAGCCCTTCGAACCAGCACCACCATTCAACATGATCATGGCCGATCATATGTCAGTCCCGCCTTCCCGGGAATTAACCTGGTGAACCTACGCTGCACTCCCTCCATAGCACGAATGTCCTTTCCCTAATTAGGATACCAAAACTGCACACAATACTCCAGGTATGGTCTCACCAGGGCCCAGTACAACTGCAGTAGAACCTCCTTGCTCCTTTACTCCAATCCTCTCGCAATGAAGGCCAACATTCGCTTTCTTCACTGCCTGCTGTACCTGCATGTTTACTTTCAGTGACTGATGAACAAGGACACCCAGGTCTCGTTGCATTTCCCCTTTTTCCTAATCTGACACCATTCACATAATAATCTGCCTTCTTGTTCTTGCCACCAAAGTGGATAACCTCACATTTATCCACTTTATACCATGCATCTGCCCACTCACCCAACCAATCCAAGTCATCCTGTAGCCTCATAACATCTTCATCGCAGCTCACACTGCCACCCAGCTTTGTGTCATCTGCAAACTTGGAGATGTTGCGTTTAATTCTCTCGTCTAAATTGTTAAAGTACTGCGCCTCACATCTGATGACCACATTTTTTGCCGTTATTGAGAGGAAACGCTGCTTCCACATATCCAATTTTTTCCTGACTTTGGCTGATCATTCCAGCCAACTCTTGTCATGTGCCTTGCCCTGCCCCATCTCAAACCAGATCCCCAGCACCTCCAAGTCAGACCACATGGTGAAGAGGACAGAAGATCTGATGGGCCAGTTGCTGAAGAGTATGGCCTCGCTCTTCCTGCGGTGAGCCTGGCTCCCAATGCCAACTCAAACTGGTTGCAGATGCTGATCAATCTGCGGACAGGTTGTCGATCTGAGCAAAAGACAGCGACATTATCCTATGCTGCTCCCAATGCAGCATCTTGAGGTTGTCATTACCCTTGTCCCCCATTACTGTCACACTCAGGGGACACTCATCCTTGTATTCCTCTCGTCATCACCTCTTCCCCCGCCAACAACGGGCCATTATGGACTCCACCCTTGCTTGGTCATCTGTTGCTGGCACTGATTTTCTTGCCCCCAGTACTCCAGTCTGCCCCCCTCCACCACCTCTACCTGTCAGTCTGAAGAAGGGTTCTGACCCGAAACATCACCTATTCCTTTTTTCTAGAGATGCTGCCTGACCCTCCGAGTTACTCCAGCATTTTGTGTCTAACATTGAAAGAACTGTTCTCCAATACATTGGCCATGTGAGGCTCAGTGAGAATCCAAAAGTGGCAAATGAGATTTTTGTATTAAAGTGCACAGTCGAGATGTGATCTGCATTCTCAGAGTGAGTGCATTATTCCTGGAGTGTTTAGTCTGATTGAATCCTCACTCTGCAATCACTCCAGAAGGAACCTACAGAAATGTTGATAGACACCAAAAGCTGGAGTAACTCAGCGATACTGGAGAGAAGGGTCTCGAGCCGAAACGTCACCCATTCTTCTCCAGAGATACTGCCTGTCCCACTGAGTTACATAAGTGTCTATCAACATTTCTGTAGGTTCCTTCTGGTGGTTCCTTCGGTTTAAAGCAGTAACTGCAGTTCCTTCTTGCACATACGGAAATGTCAATTCACCCAATGTCAAAACACATACATTTGTGGTATGAATTTACTTGATGACTACATATCTCAGCCTACAACCCAGGAGAAGATCAAAAATCCTAAGCCTTTTCTGTCCTTAACAATTATACAATCTAAGCTCTAGACTACAGCTGAAATCAGTGCAGTGAACTTTGGATGCATGTGCCTTTGGAGTGCAACCTTTGCTCAGGAAAGCAAAACTGTACATATCACGCCACCTGCAGGCTCAGTAAGGCTCTACATAATTACAAAGGAAAGTCTGACAGATGCTATAAATATCAGCCTAGACAGTAGCCCTGGAGAGAGAAAAATTATTAATATTTCAGGTCAATGACCTTCCTTCGGAATGCACCTGACCTTCTTTAGACATTACTTCAGACTTGAGATACAGAACAGAAACAGGCCCTACTGCACATCCCCGTGCCGACCGTGATGTTTCCACGAGTAGTAGCTCTACTCAATAACCAAACGTCTGTAGCCCCCTTTTGCTCTGGTATTTTGTTTAATCGATAATGTTTTATAATTAATGTTTAATGTTTTATGCGTCATTGCTAACTCACTGTATGTCATGTTATCACTTGCGAGTGGAGCACCAAGGTAAATTCCTTGTATGTGAATACTTGACCAATAAACTTATTCATTCATTCATCTTTGGAATGTGGAAGGAAGCCAGAGCTCCTGGAGAAAACCCAAGCGGGCAAAGGAGGAACCTACAAACTCCGTACAGACAGCACCCGTGGTCGGGATCAAACCGGCCTCTGGCACTGTAAGGCAACAACTCTATCGCTGCGCCACCGTGCCGCCCACAGATACTACCTGGCAGTGATTATTCCTTTTCCTAACAATTTCCTTAACTATTTAATACTTCAACCTTTTTCATTATAAAGGGTAAAATATCCCACATATAATCTCTGCCCTTCATTACCAGGATGGCCAAGTCCCTTTTGAAATAGTACATCCATTTTTCCCCACCACATTTCCAAGCATTCCATCCACCAGTCACGTAGGGCAGCTGTGTCCAAGACCTTTATTTATTTGAAGATAAAGCTTTGCTGGCAAACAAATTATTTTGCACAGAACCAGACTCTGAATGTCCCACGTCTTCCAGTTTTCCTGTTGATCTAGAATGATAAATGGACAAGAGCTTGAACCCAGATGGTAAGCCATAGAAATATCCACATTACAGGTCCCATTTGGAAGGGTTCTAATGTTAGTTGCGGGTGACTCCAAGAACGGCGGGATGTGGACTGGGAAAGGAACCCAATGCTCTTTCATCTACAATGTTTAACAAACGTTTAGGCAGGTACATAGATGTGAAATGTTTAGAAGGCTACAGGCTAAACAGAACTGGTTCAGATAGACATCTTGCTCGGTATGGACAAGCCATTCTTCTTGCCGTTTTTGACTCATTTTAATGAATAGCCATTACAGTTTGATTTTGTTTTTTCTCTATAAAACGTATCCTGGAATAATTACATTCACAAATGTGGATGCAAAATGATGAAGGTTATGTCATGGCCAACAAACACGTTTATTTCTATTTGAGCCTTTGATTAACATGTTCATAAGTGATAGCAGCAGAACTAGGCCATTCGGCCCATCCAGTCTACTCCGTCGTTCAATCATGGCTGATCTATCTTTCCCTATTCTGCTGCCTTCTCCCCATAAACGCTGACACCCATACTGTACTGTAAGTATCTATCTATCTATCTATCTATCTATCTATCTATCTATCTATCTATCTATCTATCTATCTATCTATCTATCTATCTATCTATCTAATCTCGGCCTTAAAAGTATCGTGACGGGGTTGCGGTCTTCCAGTGACGGGGTCTTCCAGCGATTTTCCGTTAATGATTTACTAGGCTGAACATTTTCGATTGCAACAGCCTAGTAAAAATCGCGTTTTAAACCCGCCCCCTCTAAACAGCGCCAAAATCACACACACGGGGCTGGGACAGATTCTCAGACACGATTCAGGTAGGTTTTGTAACATACCTACAACCAAAGTACTGATGTTGTAGAGTTGGCGGCAGCTCAATGGCTGCTCCCTGGCAACGCCGGTACCCACTGTTAATGTTATGTAGCATCTTGACAAGTTGAATGTGGCACAAATCAACTCCTGCCTCAGAGATGACCTGGATCTGCTTCAACAACAAGGCCATCCGTAGACACTATCTCACTGGCTCTCCACTCTGCCGAGGACTGTCTGGATAACAGGAACAAAGACATCAGGTTAGACACAAAATGCTGGGGTACCTTAACAGGTGAGGCAGCATCTCTGGAGAAAAGGAATGGGTGATGTTTTGGGTCGAGACCTTTCTTCAGACTGAGAGTAAGAAGCGTCTCAACCCAAAATGTCACTATTCCTTTTCACCAGAGGTGCTGCCTGACCCGCTGAGTTACTCCAGCTTTTTGTAGGAAAAGTAGCTTACCTTCGTCATCAGTCCTTTATCTGTTTCCTGTCTTGCTGAATTTTATACATAATAAATGAATAACTTATTGTGTAGGAAGGAATTGCAGATAGATACAAAATGCTGGAGTAACTCAGAGGGTCAGGCAACATCTCTGGTGAAAAGAAATAGGTGATGCTTTGGGATGAGACCCTTCTTCAGACCCTCATTCTACATATGCATAACATGTATATTTATGTTTCTGTGCTTGTCTGAGACTACCTGCCTGTGATAGTTCTACAAGCACAATTTTCATTTTACCTGTACCTCACCATATTTGTGTATATGACGAATTTGCTCACAGTACTCCAAATGCAGCCTGACAAAACAATAAAAAAGATAAAATTGTGAGCAATTTTGGGCACAATATCTGAGGAAGGATGTGCTGGCTGGAGAGGGTCCAGGGGAGGTTTATAAGAATGATCTTAGGAATGAGTAATTACTCTGTTGAACCTATGATGATCATTTGTCAGTACTGGGCCTGTACTCGCTGGGGTTTAGAAGAATGAGGGGGGACCTAATTGAAACTTAAAGAATAGTGAAAGGTTTGGATAGAGTGGATGTGGAGATGATGTTTCCACTAGAGGGAGATCTAGGACCAGATGTCATAGCCTCAGAATTAAATGATGTTTTTTTAGGAAGGAGATGAGGAGAAATGTATTTAGTCAGAGGGTGGTGAATCTGTGGAATTATTGGCCACAGGAGGCTGTGGAGACCGTAAGTGGATATTTTTAAGACAGAGATAGATAAATTCTTGACAGGTACAGGTGTCAGAGGTTATGGGGAGAAGGCAAGAGAACGGGGTTAGGAGGGAGAGATAGATGAGCCATGATTGAATGGCGGTGTGGACTTGAAGAGCCGAATGGCCTAATTCTACTCCTATTCCTTTTGACCTTATGATCATATGACAATAAACTCATTTTTTCTTGCTGTATGAATTTAGATTGTGCAGGCACAGACAAACACAGTACCAGAAAATGTAGGGTCTTTTGGGTCAATTCTCCTCTACCACAGCATGCAACTGAAGGTAAATTTTGCCTCATTTATCATTTATGTGTGAACGAGGGGGTTTCTGCTAAAGTTAGGGCAGCTGAACAAGAGACACTGAGGAATTTCAATCTATTTTTATTGGGCTTTGAAAGCAAGGAGAACAGTTTCAAGGTTAAAAACGTACTTAAAAGGAGCTCCCATGAGCAGGTGAGTATTGACTGAAAACATCCCTGAAACAGTTGGTAAAGACGACTCCAGAAATATTGATGGACAAAATCAACAGAAGTATTGATATTTGTTTGAAAAATGTGCGAGAGGAAGGAGTTGAGATTTGAAGGTTTGTTTTAATATTCAGAACAGTAACACTACTAATGAAGGGTTCTGCATGTGGAGGCCTCTTGAATAAAACATGCAGTGGAATTGACTGGGGGCTAAATTCAGAAATTACTGATGAGGTGAATCCCAGATGGAATTTATTGTGCATGTCAGAAGTAAATTCAGTGGTGCTGGCAGATCTTGAATCACCACAGGGTCATGAGCATGAATACCCTTTTAACTTTATTAATTGCTTTTGCTCCACATCTACACCAACCAATTTACAAAATTCTTAAGGGGTTGGACAGGCTATGCTCAATATTTCGAAGTAAATTGGAAAATATTTAAGCTTAAGGATTAGGTCGCGAGTTTGGGGGAAATCCTTTCAGATGAGAAGAACTTTTTTCACACAAAGTACTGGTGAAAACTCTCTTTTATAAGTTATTGGCTAATCCAGGTCAGTTGGAGAAACAGGTACCTCACACAAACTCATTTTTATGGCGTTCAATGGCCTACTTTCCACTCTAATTTCTATGGGCCTTTCTATGTTTCGGCCGATGGAATATTCGAAAGGAAAATGAGACAATCATTTAATCTCCTCAGTTTAAACCCTCTTTCTCTTTTTATCTATTCTACTCCCACCTTTCTTTATTCCGTGGCTTTTTTCCCAATATCTTCATTTTGTGCGATGCAAGGGCCGCTGACATCTCACAGCCTGTTGTTTAACATTAATTACCTTTGGGAATGTGGTGGTGCTGGTGAGGCATGTTCTTCAACCTCTACGGTCCATTAATGTGGTGCTTATGTTACAAGTGAGTAGTTTGCCAGACCACGTCAGAGGATAGTTAAAAGTCTATCACATTGGCAAGGACAATCTGCCAGAGGAGGTAGTTGAGGCAGGGACTATCCCAACATTTAAGAAACAGTTAGACAGGTACATTGATAGGACAGGTTTGTAGGGATATGGACCAAACGTGGGCAGGCGGGACTAGTGTAGCTGGGACATTTTGGCCGGTGTGGGCAAGTTGGGCTTAAGGGCCTGATTCCACACGGTGTCTCTCCAGGACTATGACTTGACAAATATTACTCTGTTGAAGAACATTATTGAACTAGATGAGTTTTCACAACAATCTAATAATTTGTGCTCATCGATAAAAACTTAATTCTTCTTCCTTAAATTCTATTTTTTTTCCATTGAATTTAAATTCTGCAACTCCCGTGGTGACATTTGAACTTACTTACCCATGGATAGTTACTTCTGATCTGTGGGTTACATTTATTTAGCTACAGTGCGGAAACAGGCCCTTCGGCCCACCGTGTCCGCACTGACCAGCGATCCCCGCACATTAACTGTCCAGTCCACACACTAGGGACAATTTTACATTTGCCAAGCCAATTAGCCTACAAACCTGTACATGCTTGGATTGTGGAGGAAACCAAAGATCTCAGAGAAAACCCACGCAGGTCATGGGGAGAACGTACAAATTCCGTACGGACGAGCACCCATGGTCGTGATCAAACCCGGGTCTTTGGCACTATAAGGCAGCGACTCTATGCCACCATAATCCACCGTGTGCCACTATGCCACCGTAATCATCACAGTACTGTAATCTGCTATTTCAATAGACCGGCATACTGTTTAATAATTGTTTACTTTTAAATTCTATATTGCTTTATAAAAAAGATGTTGATCTTTAAAAAAAGGTTGAAAATAAACAGTTTATGCACAACATCTGTTGGCAGAAAGTTACTAGAGAGTATCCTGAGGGAGATGCTTGTATTGTACATATGGCTCCATTGTATATAAGGATTTCAGCAAGGCATTCGACAAGGTTCTGCATGGTAGGGTGCTCTGGAAGGTTAGATCGAGAACCAGACATAGGTTTAAGGTGAGGGAAGAAAGATTGAATAGGATCCTGAAGGGAAACCATAGGGTGATGGGTGTATGGAATGAGCTGCCAGAGGAGGTACTTGAGGCAGGTACTATTGCAATGTTTAAGAAACATTTAGACAGGTACATGGATAGGTCAGGTTTAGGGCCAAACGTAGGCAAGTGGGATTAGTGTCGATGGGCCATGTTGGTTGATATGGGCTAGTTGGGCTGAAGGACTTGTTTCCACATTGTTCCACTATGCTCAATTTTGGTCAATGCTATTAGATTAGAAGATCGTCCAATTGATCCAACTAATTGGAAAACAGTGTAGGAAGGAACTAGTTTAAACCGATGATAGATTCAAAAAGCTGGAGTGACTCAGCGGGTTGGGCGACATATCTGGAGAAAAGGAAAAGGCCACGTTTTGGTTTGAGACCCATCTGCAGGAGAAGTCTGATGAAGGGTCTCAACCTGAAACGTCACCTATTCTTAATTGGAAAACGGTTTGGTTCCAGTGCACAAATTTAAAGGAATGACAGAATAATTTTATGATCCTTTCAGGAAAATGTTGCTGATCAGACCTTGAAATCAAATGCACGTATTTTACAATTGATACTTGGCAGTAAAAGTAAATAACCAAATTATTAGAAGATAGGAGTGTTTGAATATACGAGTCAATGATTGACTCATTTCTTTAAAATGTTTTTGTTGCAGACTGGGGCAAGTTTTACTTGTTTTATGAGATTTCTCAGCAGCAAAAAACAATGATTAAACTTTTTTGAAATCGCATTATAGAGAAATAAATGCATTTTTGGGGGCTGGGAATCTGGTTCTGAACATGCTGTCTTGCAAGTAGGAAATGCTGAGCAAAGGCAAATTGAGTGGCGTAAACAGACTGGCAGATTGCAACAGGAAAACACAATTATATTTTTGGACTGAAGTATTGAAGGCCAGACTCAGCAGGGGTATCCTACATAGTTCTGGTTATTTAATCATTGGAAGGATATTATTAAATCTTGCTGGACTTGATCTTCCCCCTTATGCTCACAACTCACTATGACCAGGTGTGGGGTACTGATTCTATTGGCTCTCCATGGAGTTGGCAAGTGTGGTCTGAGTGGTGATCAGGCCTTGAGCAACATAGTCCACAGGCCGTGCCCTGGGGAAGGTGTCCGACAAGCGATGACTGATGACAGAGGCACCTTCCCTTCTATCAAAGCAATTGGAAATGTTGACTGTGTTTAAATGCCTCTGCTGTGCAACTATTATAATCCTAATAAACAATTAAAAAAATCATTTAACAAAAAGATAATTAAAAAACATATGGATACATAGGAATTATTACAAATATTAAACAAAAGGAAATGTTTAAAATAGATACCTTACAAAAGTTCATGTTATAGGAGTAGAAATAAGCCATTCGGCCCATCAAATCTACTCCACCATTCAATCATGGCTGATCTAACTTTCCCTCTCAACCCCTTGCTCCTGCCTTCTCCCTATAACTCCCGATACCCTTACAAACCAAGAATCTACCTTCAAAATACCCAATGATTTGGCCTTTGCAGCCTTCTGTGGCAATGAATTCCACAGATTCACCAAGATCTCGCAATATAATTTGTCCTCCTTTCTAAAGGTAGGTCCTTTTATTCTGAGGCGATGGTTTCTGTCCTGGACTCTACCACTAGTATTTATCCTTTGCCACTGAATCAACAAGCCTAGAATACCACAGAAACATAGGGAGTGTCAGATCCTGTGTAACAACTGACCTGGATTAGGGTCTGAGAAACATTTTTGCAGCATTTTGCCGGGCTCTCCCAGCAGAGCTGGGTCCCACATGATATTCAGCAATGAAATAATCCAGTGAATCTGCCGAGACTGGCCTTCAATGCTTCAGAGTGCAAAAATATAATTGTTTTTCATTTGTAATCCGTCAGTCTTTTCACACAACCCAATTTGCTGTTGCTAAGCATTTACCATTTTCAGAACAGCATACCATGTGTAGGCATTAGTTTCTGCTGCTGGAACATAAGGCAAGCAACCAAGTCTGTAATTCCCCAGCAATTCATCAGGATCTCCCTGCAAGGCTGGGCCCCCGCATTGCACCCAGTAATGAAGAATAGTAAGATTAAACGAGAACTTACCAGTTTGAAGTTTGATCTGTATTTTATGAGGAGTTACGATGAGGGATTACGTGAAGAAGCCCGCTCAGGGCGCAGGTGCGGCATGCTTCCAAGCAGCGGTGTGGAATCACAGACAGACACGTATTTGAAGTAACATAGTAAAGAACAAAGAGACATCAGTTTATCGGTTTGATCCATGTAATGAGGGTGGGAGCGGAGGGCACGTAATCCCTCATCGTAACTCCTCATAAAATACAGATCAAACTTCAAACTGGTAAGTTCTCGTTTAATCTTACTATTTTACTTCGGAGTCACGTGAGTGACTTCGTGAAGATTTCAAAGCTCTGTGATTTCAAACCGTGTAACAGTTTTATACACTCACTACCGAAAGCTCTTGAGGAAGGAAGTGTTATTGTAATCAACCAATGAATCTGTTTTGAAAAACAAAACGGTATTTATTAACAATAACAAAAGAAAAATAGCTCCCCCGGGCTTTAAATTAAACATTTGCAGTTTCTAAAATGCTGACTGCAAATATATCAGGTTCCACGAACGGCTTATTATAAAATGTTCGGAATGTGGCTTCCCGTGACCATCCTGCTTTCTTGAGGATTAAGTCCACAGGCACATCCATTCTGGCCGCCGATGATGTGGATGCTGCCCTGGTGGAATGAGATTTAAATAGATTAATGTTAATTCCAGCAGCTTCCAAAACCTGTTTCAACCACCTTGAAATGGTTTGACTTGTTACCCTGCCATGTGGTTTCCTGTGGCTGACCCATAAGGCTCTCTCACTTCCTCTGATGTTATGGGTAGTGTCTATGTAAATATTTATGTGGGTCACCACACACAATCGTGGCTCTAGTGGGTATGCCCGGAATGCCACTAGCGTGTTGGATGTTCCTGGCCTGGACTGTTTTATCAGACCTTGAATAGTGAATGTGATCTGATCCGATGTAGTGTCCATGTTGTCCAGTCGAAGTTTATGTAAGGACTGGACCCTCTGTGCAGATACTAGCGCCATGAGCATGAGTGTTTTTAAAGTCAACTGCTCTAAGCTGAGAGATCTGGCTGGTGGTCTGTCCCGAAGGTATGTTAGTACAATACTGACATCCCAGATTTTTGTATATCTAGGGGTGGGGGGGCTTGCTGTTAAATATGCCCCTCATCAGTTTTACCACCAGCGGATGGGCTCCCATGGCCTGATGTCCCGCAGGTTTGAGGTAATTTGAAAGAGCACTACGTGCCGTGTTGATGGCACTGTAGCTCAAATCTTCACGATGATGTAAGTCTGCCAGGAATTCCAGAACATCCGCTACTGTGGCCGTTTTATAAGCAATCCCGGTTTTCTGGCAGTACGTTTCCCATTTTCTGATGCAGGTTAGGTACTGCCTCTTCGTGGATATCCGTAGGGATGCTGACATGGTGGCGATGGTTTGTTCCGATAGCCCCAGATCCAGGTAAGGTCGGTTTAAAATCTGCAACCCAGGAGATTCATATCTTTGTGGCATGGGTGGCTGATGCCTGATACTGGGTGAGTCAGTAACCCTGGATGACTGGGGAATACCATAGGTGTTTCCACCACCATGTCCTGGAGAATTGGGAACCATGGCTGTGTAGGCCAGTCGGGCACCACCACAACTCCAGACGCTGAATCCGTCTGGATTTTTCGAAGCACCCGACTAATGAGGCAGAAGGGGGGAAAAGCATAAAACACAAACTTTCCCCAATCTAACGTAAAAGCGTCTACCGCTGCTGCCTCCGGATCTGGTTCCCACGCGACATAGACTGGTAGTTGGTGATTCAGTCTTGATGCAAATAAATCTATATCTGGCTTCCCATATTGCTTTACAATTTTAGCAAATGTTTTAGGATTTAACATCCATTCGATGTTATCATTGAATTTTCCGTGACCGTGACCTGGTGTCCGCCACTATGTTTAGCTTACCTGGTAGATAGGTAGCTGAAAGCCAAATATGTCTTTCGACACACCATTGCCAAATCATATTAACCAATTTGTCGCATGATAAAGATTTGATGCCGCCCATATGGTTAATATAAGCCACCACCGTTGTATTATCTATTTCTAATCTAACATGCAAGTGACGCATATCAGACGCATATGCTTTCAAACCATAAAAGGCGCCCAACATTTCCAAAGTGTTAATGCCCAGTGTAGATAGTAATGAGGATTCTGAGTTAGTCCATCTACCACCTGTGCTGGATATGGAGTTAGTTGCTCCCCAGCCTTGAGCACTAGCATCGGTTTGGATTACTAACGTAGGATTAGTGATAACTATAGGACTATAACCGTGCCAAATATATTGAATCCACCACTGTAGCTCTGCTATTGCTTCAGGGGGTATAGTCATGATCCGATCATAATGACCTCTGTGCCATTTTAATGCTATTATCTTTGCTCTTTGCAAATTTTGATAGTGCAAAGGTCCAAATTGGATAGCTGGAAATGCTGCTACCATTTTGCCAATTACTGCTGCCACTTGTCGAATAGTTGGCTTTCTCTTTACTTTTAAGTTTTCACATGATTGTGTTAATGCAATCATTTTTTCCCTTGGCATGGTAATCGTCATTTGGACTGAGTTAATTGTGAACCCCAAGTAGTCCATAATTGTGGATGGATTTAACTTGGATTTATCTGGATGTAAGACAAACCCTAGAGTTTCTAGGAGCTGTTTTGTAGCTGATACTGCTGCTACAGCCAATTCCATAGTTTTCCCAACTATGAGGATGTCGTCCAAATATGCCATGACTATATGGTTTTGTTTCCTTAACATAGCCATGGCTGGCTTCAATATTTTAGTGAATAGTCTTGGAGCTGAAGTAAGCCCATTAGGCAGTGCTTTATACTGCCAAAGCTCCCCCATCCAGATAAATTTAAGATATCTGCTATAATCTTTATGTATCAGTACTAGATAGTAAGCATCTTTGAGATCGATGCTGGCCATATAGTATCCTTTGAAAATCAATTGTCTAGCAGTCGCAAATGTTTCCATTTTGAAATGTATATACTTAACAAACACATTCAAGGATGTTAAGTCAATGATGATGCGACATCCACCATCCTTTTTACATTTAGTAAATATGTTGGAAACAAATTCCAAGGGCTCATGAATAGTTTTTCCTATGACCCCTTTGTTTATAAGCCTTACCAGTTCAGCTTGTCCCTCCAGTTGTTGTTTGTTGGAGAGTACAAATGTCCTCTTAGGCATGTGTTGAACTGGCGGTATACTCGAAATAAACTCTATTTTATAACCTTGAATACTATTAAGTATATATTTATCATCTGTGATCCTCCCCCATGCTTCTTTAAATAAGTGTAACCTTCCCCCTGTTAGTAATTCACCCTTATTCTCAATATGCGGGTAGGAACCAGATCCACCTACCTCCATGGTTATTGGCGGGGTTGAGGTTTTCTCTTTTTGGATGTTTTCTGTCGACGAGCTGGCGATGTTGGGGGGAGGCGCATTTTCCAGGGGGTCCGCTGCAGGCCCTGACCTAAAAAAGGTTTCTGGGGATAGTGCGGCCCCAAGCTTTGACCAGTCGCATATGGATGATGCCGACTGGTGGATGCAGCGGTGTGCTGCCGCCTTGGTGTTATGAAGAGCTTCGGTATAGGTGCTGGCGGTGTTGCCCTCATGAGGCTAAAGGTTTTTGAAGCCCCCTCCATTTCTTTCAGTTGTTTATTTAAGTCTTTTCCAAAAAGAAATGAGTCGGTCTCTACAGTGGGAGCTTTGCACAATCCTGCAAATTTAGGATTCAGTGCCGGCCTAATGTTATCTCTCCTGAGATTGTTCAGCTCGTATTGCGTGGTGCACATGAGCGCCAAGACATCTTGTTGATGAGCTGTCATTTCTGTGGTCTCGACTCCCCGTGCGTATGCTGTTATCGCCGCCGTCAGGAGGCGCAGTACCCGCTGGAGTTTGACCTCCTGTGTGCGAATAGGTCCACCCACGTTACCCCATATCTGAGGGTTGAGGCTCTTGACCTTCAGGGCTTCACAGTTATCCGGGGCGATGTGCTCGTCCAGCACTTGGGCGAGCACCTTTTCCTGCAATGGCTTGTTTGATAGATGATTTATACTTGCAGCCATTCTAGGCTGCAGTGGTGCTCCAACCCGTGGGGTAGCAACGAATCGGGTTACTACCCCTAGCAGCTCTTCCTGCACACCCTGCTCTTTGTCCGTACCTTCCGCCTGCCCCATATTCAGACCAGCCTGCTCCTGGTCACCGATGCTGACCTCCCAGTCCTGGTCCGAGGTCGCAAAGGGGGGTGCCGGACTCAGCACCATGGAGGGGGCGCCTGTCCTGTCTGACCGAGAGCGCTGCTGCTCCCGGTAGACCATCCCCTCCAGCAGCTGCATGATGCAGCTTAAGCGGCTGTCTCTCCCCTGCTTGGGGGTGGACACGTCCTCCTCCGACGAATCGGAATCGACCGGCCGGTTAGTTTTACGGGTGGCTTTCCCAGCCCGCCGTGTAGGCTCTGGCGTGACTGGGCCCGGCTCGGTCTGAGGAATCTCAAACCGCTGTTCCAGCGGTAGTGCCGCTGGCTGCTGCCCCGCTGGAATAGACTCCTCTGGCGGAGTTAAAGCTCGGGCAGCTCTAGTCGCGAGTTTCTTACGTTGGGACATGTTTTCCTGAAACAAAACCAACTCCTACTCGCTCCGTTCCCAACGCACCCTTCACTTACCTGAAAGTGCGCTTTTAAAGTGCAGCTGGAGAGCCTGACTCCAGCTGCCGCCGCTGTTGCACTTGCTGGCGTAATGCCGCACCTGCGCCCTGAGCGGGCTTCTTCACGAAGTCACTCACGTGACTCCGAAGTAAAATAGTGTAGGAAGGAGCTGCAGAAGCTGGTTTACACTGACAATAGACACAACATGCTGGAGTAACTCAGCAGGACAGGCAGCATCTCTGGAGAGAAGACATGGGTGACGTTTCGAGACCCTTCTTCAGGCTGAGAATCCTGCGCCATATATCTAGAAGGAGTCCAGATATATGGCGCAGAGGAGGAGCAGTGAGAGAGGATGTTGCAGAATTGGCAGAGAGAGGAGGAGAACCTCTTCAAAGTAGGAAGTGGCAGGTGCAACATCATCTGATACAGAACGTCCAAAATATCAGCATTGCGCACCCATATATCGGATGTCTGCCACTTATCATTTAGTAAATGATTAAAACTCAACAATTCGACGAGGGTAAAGCAGTGGATGTTGTCTATATGGACTTTAGTAAGGCCTTTGACAAGGTTCCTCATGGAATGTTGGTTAAGAAGGTTCAACTGTTGGGTATAAATGCAGGAGTAGCAAGATGGATTCAACAGTGGCTGAATGGGAGAAGCCAGAGGGTAATGGTGGACGATTGTTTGTCGGGTTGGAGGCAGGTTACTAGTGGGGTGCCTCAGGGATCGGTGTTGGGTCCTTTGTTGTTTGTCATGTACATCAATGATCTGGATGAAGGTGTGGTAAATTGGATTAGTAAGTATGCAGATGATACCATGATAGGGGGTGTTGTGGATAATGAAGAGGATTTCCAAAGTCTACAGAGTGTTTTAGGCCATTTGGAAGAATGGGCTGAAAAAGGGCAGATGGAGTTTAATGCTGATAAATGTGAGGTGCTACGCCTTGGCAGGACAAATCAAAATAGGATGTACATGGTAAATGGTAGGGAATTGAAGATTACAGTTGAACAGAGGGATCTGGGAATAACCGTGCATTGTTCCTTGAAGGTGGAATCTCATATAGATAGGGTGGTAAAGAAAGCTTTTGGTACGCTAGCCTTTATAAATCAGAGCATTGAGTATAGAAGCTGGGATGTAATGTTAGAATTGTACAAGGCATTGGTGAGACCAAATCTGGAGTATGGTGTACAATTTTGGTCGCCCAATTATAGGAAGGATGTCAACAAAATAGAGAGAGTACAGAGGAGATTTACTAGAATGTTGCCTGGGTTTAAACAATTAAGTTACAGAGAAAGGTTGAATAAGTTAGGTCTTTATTCTCTGGAGCGCAGAAGGTTAAGGGGGGACTTGATAGAGGTCTTTAAAATGATGAGAGGGATAGAGTTGATGTGGATCAGCTTTACCCTTTGAGAATAGGGACGATTCAAACAAGAGGACATGACTTCAGAATTAAGGGACAGAAGTTTAGGGGTAATATGAGGGGGAACTTCTTTACTCAGAGAGTGGTAGCGGTGTGGAATGAGCTTCCAGTGGAAGTGGTGGAGGCAGGTTCGTTGGTATCATTTAAAAATAAATTGGATAGGCATATGGATGAGAAGGGAATGGAGGGTTATGGTGTGAGTGCAGGCAGGTGGGACTAAGGGACGGCACGGACTTGTAGCACCGAGATGGCCTGTTTCCGTGCTGTAATTGTTATATGGTTATATGGTTAATTCCAATTAGAGTAGAAACATAGAAAATAGGTGCAGGAGTAGGCCATTCGGCCCTTCGAGCCTGCACCGCCATTCAATATGATCATGGCTGATCATAAGTGATATGCATAAGTTTATATAGTGATAAGAGTGATGGGCAGAGATTGACACAAAATACTGGAGTAAATTCCCAATGGGTCAGACAGAATCCCTGGAGAACATAGATAGATGATGGTTCGGGTCTGAACTCTTCTTCAGGCCTGAAAAGGCGCGTATCCATGTTCTTTCTGGATGCTACCTGACCACCCGAGTTGCTCCAGCATTTTGTTGTCAATCCTTGGTAAAAAACAGATATGGTTTAAAGATTTGGTCCAGATTTTGTATAAATCAGTTCTTTGTTACCACGGAGTGATGCACAGCTTGGATGCTCCATGTTTTAATGTTCTTCATAAGATCTGTGGTCAGTGTGAAAAAGAAGAGTAAGAATTAAGAATTAAGAATGAATATCAATAGACAGGAGTGAGTTACTCTGTGGGATGAGAAAGAGAGAGAACAGTGTTCAAGAGAGAACAGAGTCATTTACAAAACAGATGAGGAAACTCTGCTCCTATTTCTTGTCGTAGAGTATGTGCAACTTCCTTGGCTATGCTCAATAGCCCCATTTATCAGGCAGCTGGAGATTTTTTTTTTCATATTTATTTTCAACATTCGTTTAAAGGAGATAAGAGCCATAAAACAGTGGAATCCATCAAAAAGTGACTCTTGCAGGTTGCTACAGACATTTCATTGTATCATCTAAAGGTAAATGTTGCAAAGAGCAATAGGACCGAGTCCCTGGTTGGCAAAAAATGCAAGTATTAACTATGCCGTGTGAGTCAGGGAAACTTTGTTCATATTCCAAAATAAGATGGCGGCACAATATAATTTGGCCCCACAGTGACACAGCCGGTTGAGTTGCTGCGTCACAGCGCCAGATACACGGTTTCCATCCTGATCTCGGCTGCTATCTGTGTTGAATTTACACGTTCTCGCTGTGACACTAAGGGTTTC
Organism: Leucoraja erinaceus; assembly: GCF_028641065.1. Lineage (NCBI taxonomy): Eukaryota > Metazoa > Chordata > Chondrichthyes > Rajiformes > Rajidae > Leucoraja > Leucoraja erinaceus. The sequence continues at coordinate 2,670,108 of NC_073398.1, forward strand.
CTCCGGGTACCCTGGTTTCCTCCCACATTCTAAAGATGTGCGAGTTTGTTGGTCAACTGGCCTCTGTAAATTACCTCTAGTGTGTAGGGAGAGGTTGTGGAAATGGGATAACACCGAACTAGTGTGATTGGGTGATTGATGGTCGGCATGCACTCGATGGGCCAAAGGGCCTGTTTCCATGCTGCATCTTTCAATCAATCAATGAATCGAAATATTGAGTTCTCAACATCAAAGTAGATGTCTTTCATTTGCTTAATGCGTATGTAGGCAACCGTTTGTATGATCTGGCATGAACTACTAGAAGTGACTTAGGAAGGTTGTTATGGTTAATGCATTAGAAGAGGCATTCCTGCAGTACTAATTATTTTTGAATTCCAAGGCCAAAATTGATCAGCAGAAAGGTAAAACATCTCTGGCATGCTAAATGTTTGCAGGCCTGAGGGATGTTTGGGAGAAGCCTGAGTTAAGGATGGTTGTGAACTGTAGATCATAAGGATGTATGTGGCACAAGCAATTGCAGATACTGATTGACAAAAAAAGACATGAAATATTGGAAGTAACTCAGTGGGTCAGGCAGTATCTCCAGAGAGAACATAGATAAACAACATTTTGGGTTGGGACACTTCTACAGACTGGATAGAAAGATCGCCTATTTATGTTCTTCAGAGATGTTGCTTGACCTGCTGAGTATACTTCAGCACTTTCTGTCTTTTGTAGACATTATTACCTCTTTCACCATCAAAATTGCAGTTAAATGAATTTGGGGAATTCATTGTCACAGATGGTTGTGGAGGTTAAGTCTATGGTTATTTTTGAAATGAAGATTTAAATAGTAAAGGGGGTCAGGGGTTATGGGGAGCAGGCAGTTGAATGGGGTTGAGAGGGAATGATAGATCAGCTGTGATTGAATGGCAGAGTAGACTCAATGGGACAATTCTGCTCCAATGACGTATGAACTTATGACAATCATACATATTATTCAGTTTCCATTTTCTGAAGGGGATTATGTCTCTTCAATTTCAGGTTACTGTCTCTTTTACTGTGAAAAGAAGGAAGGGGTGAAGGAACAACAGCAGAACAATAGCACACTAGTCACGGACAGTAACATGTAAATATTTAAGAGCAGGCAAGCTATGAGGGAAAGTCAAGCGCTCCCTTAAGTCCCTGGTTCTCAACATGGCCAACGTTGACCACTCACAAACTCCTTCATCTCAATCTCCTCCATCTCATATTCTCTCACTCGCACTCTCACACTGGGGTTACTCTCAGCTTCGGAGTAGGAAAAACTTCAGACTCTTTTATTTGGGAAGAGTTAGCGAGAACATGCCAAGAAATTGGGGATGGTTCAATGGTATTTTATTGTCACATACGTAGGTACAGTGAAATTATTTTTGCGTTACAGTTCAGTAACAATCTCACGATACATTAGACTCAATCATACTTACAGTGCATTCAGAAAGTATTCAGACCCCTTCACTCTTTCCACATTTTGTTACGTTACAGCCTTATTCTAAAATGGATTAAATTCTTTTTTTTAATCAGCAATCTACACACAATAGCCCACAATAAAAAAGTGAAAACAGGTGTTTAGAAATTTTTGCAAAATAATTAAAAATATATAACTGAAATATCACATTTACACAAGTATTCAGACCCTTTACTCAGTACTTTATTGAGGAACCTTTGGCAATGATTACAGCCTCAAGTCTTCTTGGGTATCATGCTACAAGCTTGGCACACCTGTATTTGGGTAATTTATCCCATTCTTCTCTGCAGATCCTCTCAAGCTCTGTCAGGTTGGATGGGGAGTGTCGATGCACAGCTATTTTCAGATCCCTCCAGAAATGTTCGATCGGGTTCAAGTCCGGGCTCTGGCCGGGCCACTTACGGACAATCACAGACTTGTCACAAAGCCACTCTTGCATTGTCTTGGCTGTGTGCTTAGAGTCGTTGTCCTGTTGGAAGGTGAACGTCTGCCCCAGTCCGAGGTCCTGAACGTTCTGGAGCAGGTTTCCATCAAGGATCTCTCTATACTTTGCTCCATTCATCTTTACCTCAATCCTGACTGGTCTCCCAGTTCCTACCGCTGAAAAACATCCCTACAGCATGATGCTGCCACCACAATGCTTCACCTTAGATATGCTATTGGCCAGGTGATGAGCGGTGCCTGGTTTCCTCCAGATGTGACACTTGGCATTCAGGCCAAAGAGTTCAATCTTGGTTTCATCAGGCCAGGGAATCTTGTTTAGGTGCCTTTTTGCAAACTCCAAGCAGGCTGTCATGTGCCTTTAACCGAGGAGTGGCTTCTGTCTGGCCACTCTACAATAAAGGCCTGATTGGTGGAGTGCTGCAGATATAGTTGTCCTTTTGGAAGTTTCTCCCATCTCCACAGAGGAACTCTGGAGCTCTGTCAGAGTGACCATCGGGTTCTTGGTCACCTCCCTGAATATGTTAGTAAGTCTCTATCCTAAGGCCCTTCTCCCCCGATTGCTCAGATAAAAGAGTAAGGTCAGGGCTAATTGTGAGCGGTGCGAGGGGGGACGTGAATACGTAAAAATACCCTAGTGGGACTTATCTACAGGCCCCCAAACAGTAGCCTGGACATAGGGTGCAAATTGAATCAAGAGTTAAAATTGGCATGTAGCAAAGGTAATGCTGTGGTCGTTATGGGAGATTTCAACATGCAGGTAGACTGGGAAAATCAGGTTGGTACTGGACCCCAAGAAAGGGACTTTGTAGAGTGCCTTTGTGATAGATTCTTAGAACAGCTTGTATTGGAGCCTACCAGGGAGAAGACAATTCAGGATTTAGTGTCATGTAATGAACCGGATTTGATAAAGGAACTTGAGGTTAATGAGCCATTAGGAGGTAGCGACCATTAGGAGAAGCATGCCGGTACAGCAGGCAGTGAAGAAAGCGAATGACATGTCGCCTTTATAACAAGTGGAGTTGAGTATAGGAGTAAAGAGACCCTTCTGCAGTTGTACAGAGCCCTAGTGAGACCACACCTAAGTATTGTGTGTGGTTTTGGTCCCCTAATTTGAGGAAGGATATTCTTGCTATTGAGGAAGTGCAACGTAGGTTTACAAGGTTAATTCCCGGGATGGCGGGACTGCCATATGCTGAGAGAATGGAGCAGCTGTGTTTGTACACTCTGGAGTTTAGAAGGATGAGCGGGCATCTTATTGAAACATGGAAGATTGTTAAGGGTTTGGACATGCTAGAGGCAGGAAACATGTTCCTGATGTTGGGGGAGTCCAGAACCAGAGGCCACAGTTTAAGAATAAGGGGTAAGCCATTTAGAACGGAGACTTTTTCTGTCCTCTGAGGCAGAGAGTTGTGAGACTGAGGAATTCTCTGCCTCAGAGGACAGTGGAGGCCGGGTCGCTGGATACTTTCAAGAGAGCTAGATCTGCCCGGATTAGAGCGCATTTGCTACAGAGAAAGGTTGGACAGACTTAGATTGTTTTCTCTGGAAAGTCAGAGGATGAGGAGTGACTGGTTAGAAGTAAATAAAATAATGTGAGAGACATAGATGAGATAGACAACCTACTTCCCAGGGTGAAAATATTAAATAAGAGAATTTTTAGCTTTAAGGTCATAAGCGATAAGAATAGAATTAGGCCATTCAGCCCATCTAGTCTACTCCACCATTCAATCATGGCAGATCTATCTCTCCCATCTTTAAGGTGATAGGGGTAAAGTTTTTTTTTTTTTTTTTTTTAATTTTATTTTTATTAGCAGTACAGTAAATCACATTAATACATTGCATATATCTTATTACATTATGTTGTACCACTTCATTTTTTGAGCTTTAAAAAAGATAGAAATAAAAGAAGTAAGGAAAGTAAGCAAAAATCGTGAAGGTGCAGGAAAGTGTTGGGAGAGGAGAACCCCTTAGGGAAGGAATTAGAGAAGGAAGTAAAGAAAAGAAATAAGACCCTAGAAAGAAAAGAAAAAAAAAAGAAAGGAAAATCAATCGCTCTATTGTAACACAAAACTCTGCAAAAAAGGAGATACCAACCGTGTTTTTATTAAAAAAATATTTTATACCCCCCATTACCAGGTCCTGGTAGCCTTTATGTTTTAACTTATTATTGCACCTTATGCTTGTAATAGTTCCATAAATGCAGACCACGTCTTTTGGAAGTGATCTGCTTTGCCTGCTAGGAGGAGTCTCATCTCTTCCAAGTGTAGTGTTTCGAACATGTTTGAAATCCACATTTTTGTTGTTGGTATTGGAGCATTTTTCCAAAATTTAAGTATAAGCTTTTTTCCCATTATTAGCCCATAATTAAGTAAGTTCTTTTGAAACATATTTAATTCTGGGTTACCTTCCGATATTCCAAAAATGATCCATTCTACTTTGGGTAGTAGTTTTGTTTTAAATAATTTTGTAAAGATTTCAAATATTTTGTTCCAGAATTTTTGAATTTTTATACAGAAAACAAAAGAGTGCGCTATGTTAGCTTCTTGTGACTGACATTTATCACAAATGGGTGAGACATTGGGGAAAAGTTTATTTATTTTAGTTTTTGAATAATATAGTCTATGTAATGTTTTATATTGGATTAGAGTATGTCGTACATTGATCGAGCATTTATGCACATATAATAAGTGTTTATCCCAGCTCTCTTTTGAAATTTTTATAGCTAGTTCTTGTTCCCAGTCTATTCTAATATTATCTGTTGTAGGTATTTCTATATTCAATATCTTTATATATATAAAACTCAAATCAGTCCGCCTGCCGCCGTACGGCGTCCGCCGCGCGTTTCTTCCTTTGACGCTCCGCAACTCCGAAACCGGACGCAGGATCGCCGACATCTTTTCCATTTCGGTAGAGATTTCGCTTTTCTTTCTAAGTATCCGCTCCTCGTTACATTTCGTCGTGTTTAAGTACGCTTTTTTAATCAAATCCTACACCCCCCCCCCCCCCACCCACCTCAATATTTCAAAAAGACACTGGATTCTAACCCACACAAGCAGCTCCCTGTGAACGTTCCATCGTGTGATGTCACAATGCCCGATGCTCACAGATGGCCAATCGGAATGGATTCATTTACATATGCCTTTGCAGGAGCCACAGCCCATGGTGAACATTCCATCGTGTGATGTCACAATGCCCAAGGCTCAAATACATTGTTGCCATATTGGGACTACAGAGAATAGGCTGTGGGCCGAGGAGCTTTATTCAGCAGTTTCGTGACCCAAGTCACCAAACTACATGAAATTGTCACATATTGTGTAAAAATATTTATATAAATCACCGCTGAAACTCGATATGAATAAGACTTGCACATTTTTATTAAATTAGAGAAAACCGGAAAAATGTCGGGAGTACAGAGAAGGTTCTCCAGACTGATTCCTGGGATGTCAGGACTTTCATATGAAGAAAGACTGGATAGACTCGGCTTGTACACGCTAGAATTTAGAAGATTGAGGGGGGATCTTATAGAAAATTCTTAAGGGTTGTACAGGCTAGATGCAGGAAGATTGTTCCCGATGTTGGAGAAGTCCAGAACAAGGGATCACAGTTTAAGGATAAGGGGGAAATCTTTTAGGACCGAGATGAGGAAATCATTTTTAACACAGAGAATGGTGAATCCCTGGAATTCTGTGCCATGGAAGGTAGTTGAGGCCAGTTCATTGGCTATATTTAACAGGGAGTTAGATGTGGCCCGTGTGGCTAAAGGGATCAGGGGGTATGGAGAGAAGGCAGGTACAGGATACTGAGTTGGATGATCAGCCATGATCATATTGAATGGTGGTGCGGGCTCAAAGGTCCGAATGGCCTACTCCTGCACTTAATTTCTATGTTTCCCTCTCCCCACCCCTCTCCCTCTCCCACCCATCTCTCTCTCCCCCGCCCCCCTTCCCGCGCTTCCCTCGCCACCGCCACCCCCTTCCCCCTACCCCTCTGCCCCTCTGTCACCACGCCCCCTTCCCCCCCCTCCCCTCTCTTCCACTTCCATCCCCTTACCCCACGCCTCTCCCCCCCCCCCCCCTCTCTCTCCCCCCCCCTTCCCCCCTCCCCCCCACCCCCTCCCCTACCCCTCTGTCCCTCTTCCACCACTCCCCGTCCCTCTTCTACCACTCCCGCTACCCCTCTACCCCTCCCTCCCTCCCCACTCTTTCACTTCTCTCCCACTCTTCCCCTTCTCTCCCACTCTCTCCTCCCCCCCTCTCCTCACCCCTCTCCATCCTCTCTCTCTCCCCCCCCGTTCCCTGTCTACCCCCCCCCCCCCCCCTCTCCCCCCCCCCCCCCCCTCTCCCTCCTCTCCCTCTCGCCCTCTCTCCCATCAGCCTCTTTCCCACTCTCTCTCTCCCCCTCTCTTCTTCCTCCCTCCGCATCTCGCTCCCACACGTCTCCTCATCTCTCCGTCTATCACTCCCCGTCACTCTCGCCCCATCTCTCTCCCCATCTCTGCGCTCTCCCCCTACTGCGCTCTCCTTCCCCCTCCCAAATCTATCCCGTTTCCTCCTCCTCCCTCCCCTCTTCACACCTCACGCCCCCCCCGCGAACGCTGTTGGGGAAACAGACATTTCGTCGTGTTTGAGTACGCTTTTTTAATCAAATCCTACACCCCCCCCCACCACCTCAATATTTCAAAAAGAAACTGGATTCTAACCCACACAAGCAGCTCCCTGTGAACGTTCCATCGTGTGATGTCACAATGCCCGATGCTCACAGATGGCCAATCGGAATGGATTCATTTACATATGCCTTTGCAGGAGCCCAGCCCATGGTGAACATTCCATCGTGTGATGTCACAATGCCCAATGTTCAAATACATTGTTGCCATAGAGAACGCTCAGCGATTATTCAAATTCTTCACTAACTGTCATTTCTGATTTTGCTTGTGAAGTGAAAAGTCCTGAATTGCATTTGTCTGATGCAGGAAGATTGTTCCAGATGTTGGGGAAGTCCAGGACACGCGGGACACAGTTTAAGGATAAAGGTGAAATCCTTTAGTACTGAGATGAGGGAAACATTTTTCACACAGATAGTGGTGAGTCTCTGGAACTCTCTGCCACAGAAGGTAGTTGAGGCCAGTTCATTGGCTATATTTAAGAGGGAGTTAGATGTGGCCCTTGTGGCTAAAGGGATCAGGGGGTATGGAGAGAAGGCAGGTACGGGATACTGAGTTGGATGATCAGCCATGATCATATTGAATGGTGGTGCGGGCTCAAAGGTCCGAATGGCCTACTCCTGCACTTAATTTCTATGTTTCCCTCTCCCCACCCCCTCTCTCCCCCCTCTCTCTCTCCCCTCTATCTCTCCCCCCCCCCCCCCCTTCCCCCCTACCCCGGGGAGATTCCCGAGACCCCTCCCTGTCCCTCTTCCACCAGTCCCTGACCCCTCCTCCCCCCTCCCCCTCTCTTCCCCTCCCTTCCTCTGGTATGTTTCCCCCCCCTCTGTCCCCCTTCCCCCTCCCCCGTCCCTCTTCTACCCCCCCACCCCTCTCTCCCCCCCTCCCTCCCCCCCACTCTCCCTCTCTCCCCCACTTCTCCCCCCTCCCCTCCCCCCCCTCTCCCTCCCCCACTCCCCCCCCTCCCCCTCCCTACCCCCCTTCTTCTCCCCTACCCCCACCCCCTTCCCTCTCTCCCCCACCACCCCTCCTCTCCCCCCCTCTCCAGTGCAGAGACTCCCTCCCCACTTCCACTTTCTCCCCCTTCCCCTCTCCCTCCCTCCCCCGTCTCTCCCCCCCCCCACACCTCTCCCTCCCCCTCCCTCCCTCCCCATCCCCATCCCCCACTCCGCCACATCTCTCTCTCCCCATCTCTCCCCCCCTACTGCGCTCTCCTTTCCCTCCCAAATCTATCCCGTTTCCTCCTCCCTCTCCCTCCCCTCTTCACACCTCCCCCCCCCCCCCCCCCCCCCCCCCCCCCGCAAACGCTGTTGGGGAAACAGACATTTCGTCGTGTTTAAGTACGCTTTTTTAATCAAATCCTACACCCCCCCCCACCACCTCAATATTTCAAAAAGAAACTGGAGTCTCACCCACACAAGCAGCTCCCTGTGAACGTTCCATCGTGTGATGTCACAATGCCCGATGCTCACAGATGGCCAATCGGAATGGATTCATTTACATATGCCTTTGCAGGAGCCCAGCCCATGGTGAACATTCCATCGTGTGATGTCACAATGCCCAATGCTCAAATAGATTGTTGCCATAGAGAACGCTCAGCGATTATTCAAATTCTTCACTAACTGTCATTTCTGATTTTGCTTGTGAAGTGAAAAGTCCTGAATTGCATTTGTCTGATGCAGGAAGATTGTTCCAGATGTTGGGGAAGTCCAGGACACGCGGGACACAGTTTAAGGATAAAGGTGAAATCCTTTAGTACTGAGATGAGGGAAACATTTTTCACACAGATAGTGGTGAGTCTCTGGAACTCTCTGCCACAGAAGGTAGTTGAGGCCAGTTCATTGGCTATATTTAAGAGGGAGTTAGATGTGGCCCTTGTGGCTAAAGGGATCAGGGGGTATGGAGAGGGGGGGAGCTGTGAGGAGGATGCTAGGAGACTGCAAGGTGACTTGGATAGGCTGGGTGAGTGGGCAAATGTTTGGCAGATGCAGTATAATGTGGATAAATGTGATGTTATCCATTTTGGTGACAAAAACGGGAAAGCAGACTATTATCTAAATGGTGGCCGATTGGGAAAGGGGGAGATGCAGCGAGACCTGGGTGTCATGGTACACCAGTCATTGAAGGTAGGCATGCAGGTGCAGCAGGCAGTAAAGAAAGCGAATGGTATGTTAGCTTTCATTGCAAAAGGATTTGAGTATAGGAGCAGGGAGGTTCTACTGCAGTTGTACAGGGTCTTGGTGAGACCGCACCTGGAGTATTGCGTACAGTTTTGGTCTCCAAATCTGAGGAAGGACATTATTGCCATAGAGGGAGTGCAGAGAAGGTTCACCAGATTGATTCCTGGGATGTCAGCACTGTCTTATGAAGAAAGACTGGATAGACTTGGTTTATACTCTCTAGAATTTAAGAGACTGAGAGGGGATCTTATAGAAACTTACAAAATTCTTAAGGGGTTGGACAGGCTAGATGTAGGAAGATTGTTCCCGATGTTGGGGAAGTCCAGAACAAGGGGTCATAGTTTAAGGATAAGGGGGAAATCTTTAGTGACCGAGATGAGAAGAACTTTTTTCACACAGAGAATGGTGAATCTCTGGAACTCTCTGCCACAGAAGGTAGTTGAGGCCAGTTCATTGGCTATATTTAAGAGGGAGTTAGATGTGGCCCTTGTGGCTAAGGGGATCAGGGGGTATGGAGAGAAGGCAGGTACGGGATACTGAGTTGGATGATCAGCCATGATCATATTGAATGGCGGTGCAGGCTCGAAGGGCCGAATGGCCTACTCCTGCACCTAATTTCTATGTTTCTATATTTCTATCAGCCGTGATCATATTGAATGGAGAATGGTGCAGGCTCGAAGGGCCGAATGGCCTACTACTGCACTTAATTTCTATGTTTCTATGTGTCCCTCTCCTCACCCCTCTCCCTCTGCCACCCATCTCTCTCTCCCCCACCCCCCTTCCCTCTCTACCACCCCCCCTTCCCTCCCTCTCTACCACCACCCCCCTCCCCCTACCCCTCTCCCCCCTCCCTACCACTCCCCCCCACCCCCCCCCCCCCCCTCCCCCTCTCCCCCTCTACCCCTCCCTCCCTACCCACTCTCCCACTCCCTCCCCACTCCCCTCTCTCCCTCCCCTCTCTACCCCCCTCCCTCTCCTCCCCTCTCCCCCCCCCCCCCGTTCCCTCTCTACTCTCATCCATCTCTCCCCTCTTCCCCCCCCCCCCCTCCCCTCCCCCCCCCCCCCCCCCCCCCCCCCCCCCCCCCCTCCCCCCCCCCCCCTCCCCTCTCCCCCCCCCTCTTCCCCTCCCGCTCTGTCCCCTTCCTCCTCCCGCTACCCCTCCTCCTCCCTCCCCCCTTTTCCCCTCTTCCCCCCCCCCCTCTCCCCCCCCCCCCTCCCCCAAAGCTCTCTCCCCATCCCTCCCCCCCAACCCCGCTCTCCTTTCCCTCCAAATCTATCCCGTTTCCTCCTCCTCCCTCCCCTCTTCTCTTCCCCCCCCCCCGCAAACGCCGTTGGGGAAACAGACCATAGAGGGAGTACAGAGAAGGTTCAACAGACTGATTCCTGGGATGTCAGGACTTTCAAATGAAGAAAGACTGGATAGACTTGGCTTGTACTCGCTAGATTTTAGAAGATTGAGGGGGGATCTTATAGAAACTTACAAAATTCTTAAGGGGTTGTATCTCTGGAATTCTCTGCCACAGAAGGTAGTTGAGGCAAGTTCATTGGCTATATTTAAGAGGGAGTTAGATGTGGCACTTGTGGCTAAAGGGATCAGGGGGTATGGAGAGAAGGCAGGTACAGGATACTGAGTTGGATGATCATCCTTGATCATATTGAATGGTGGTGCAGGCTCGAAGGGCCGAATGGCCTACTACTGCACTTAATTTCTATGTTTCCCTCTCTTCACCCCTCTCCCTCTCCTCACCCCTCTCCCTCACCCCTCTCCCTATCTCCCTCACCCCCCTTCCCTCTCTACCCCACCACCTTCCCTCTCTCCACCCGCCCCCTTCCCCCTACCCCTCTCCTCCTCCCTCGCACTCCCCACTCTTTCCCGTCTCTCCCTCCCTCCCCTCCCTCCCCATCCCACCCCCCCCCACATCTCTCTCCCCATCCCCCTACTCACCCCCTACCCCGCTCTCCTTTCCCTCCCAAATCTGTCATGTTTCCTCCTCCTCCTCTCCCCTCCCTCCCTCTCTCACCCACCCCCCCCCCCCCCTCCCCCCACCTGTGAGTTTTGGGGGGTGGTTAATTTGAGTGTGATGCCGCAGCCCTACCCCCCCCCCCCCCCCCCCCCCCCCCCCCCCCCGCAAACGCTGTTGGGGAAACAGACCCAACGGGTCTGCACTTGGTCTAGTAGTACATAAAGTTAGGGAGCGCTAGACCACCCATCCATTTTGGTTTACTAAGGTGTGCTCTTTGTATTCTGTGGGATTTATAATCCCATATAAAGTTTGTGATGTCTGAGTAATTTTTTGAAAAAAAATTTTGGAAGATATATTGGAATTGATTGAAATAAATATAGGATTTGTGGTAAAAAGATCATTGTTATAGCATTTGTTCGACCTATTAAAGACATCGGCAGCGTTTTCCAGAATTTAATTAGATTGTTTAATTTCTTAAGTAAGGGACTATAATTAGCATTAAACATACCGTGATAATTTCTGTTGATTTCAATTCCTAAGTATTTAAATTTTTCTGTAGCTATTTTAAAGGGGAATTTCAAAAGATGTGTTGAGTCTTTCGGTTTTATCGACATAATTTCACTTTTGGTCCAGTTTATTCTGTATCCTGAGAAAGATCCGAAATCCTCGATTAGGTTTAATATGTTTGGTATACTGATTTGGGGTTTTGTGATATACAGTAGTACATCGTCTGCGTATAAGGATATTTTGTTATTTGAATGTTTTGTATTATAACCATAGATGTCAGGATGTGTTCTAATTTTTTCAGCTAAAGGTTCAATTACCAGAGCGAATAATAGCGGTGATAATGAACACCCTTGTCTATTGCCCCTTGTTAATTGGAATTTCGTAGATAGTATATTATTAGTTAATATTCTAGCCGTGGGTTTGTTATATAATAATTTTATCCATGCGATGAAGCTCTCTCCCATTTGAAATTTTTGCAATACTTTAAATATATAATCCCATTCTACTTGATCAAAACGCTTTTTCTGCGTCCAATGAAATGATAGATAACTCTTGTTCTTGAGATTTGTGAGAGTGCATTATGTTAAGCAGACATCTCAGGTTATTAAATGGGTGTCTCTTAGGTATAATTCCCGTCTGATCCTTATTTATTAATTTACTGACATATTGACTTAGTCTTCTAGCTAGTATTTTCGCTAATATTTTTTGATCCGTATTTAACAATGCAATAGCTCTGTATGATCCTGGTTCTTCTATATCTTTATCTTTTTTAAGTATTAGTGTGATCGTTGATTCTGCTAGTGTTTCAGGTAAGGTTTGTTCTTTAAAAGCAAATGTATACATTTTATGTAGATGTGGGGTCACTGTATCGTAAAAACATTTATAAAATTCATTACTGAATCCGTCTGGTCCTGGAGTTTTTCCGTTCTTAAGTGTGTTTATTGTGTCTTCTATTTCCTTAGCTGTAATTTGTGCTCCCAGTTCCTCTTGTTCCTTCAATTCTAGTTTTGGGAGGTTACAATCGTTCAAAAATTCTAAAGCTTTATTATTGTCTATTAGCGTTTTCGATGTGTATAAATTCTTATAATATTGAGCAAATCTTTTATTGATATCATTAGGTAGTGTTAATAATTCCCCTCTATCTGATTTAATCTTTAGAATTCCATGATCTTTTTCCAGTTTTTTCAGTTGGCGTGCGAAAAGTTTATGGGGTTTATCCCCAAATTCAAAACGTTCTTGTTTAGTAATTTAGAATAATCTTATAATCTTCTCTGATAATAATTTATTTAGTTTGAATTTCAGAATTAAAATTTTATTATGTTTATCCATAGTTGGATCTTTAGCATTATCTATGTCTAGTTGTCTGATTTGTTCTTCTAATTGTCTTTGTTCATTTTTATTCTTTTTGTTTTGAAAAGCTTGATACGAGATAATGACTCCTCTAATAAATGCTTTGAAGGATTCCCATAATAAAGTAGGCGAAATATCTGGTGTATCATTTATCTCAAAAAATAGATCCATTTGTTTTTTTAGATATATACTCCCTTGTGGGTCTTTCAAAATTTGCGAGTTAAACCTCCAGAACGATTTGTTCGTAGAGATTCCTTCCAGTTTTAAAACAAAAGATAGCGGGGAATGATCTGAAATCGTATTGGTGTGGTATTTAGGGTTAAGAGTATAAGGAATTAGTTTTGAATCCACTAGGAAATAGTCTATACGTGAGTATGTTTTATGCACCATTGAATAAAACGAGTATTCCCTTCCAGTCGGGTTCGCGATCCTCCAAACGTCTGCTATATTTGTATTTTTTATATATGTATTTAAGAGTTCACTAGTTTTAGATTTCATATTACCTCTTTGTTTTTGCGTCGATTTATCTAAGTACGGATCTAAAGCACAGTTGAAGTCTCCTCCAATTATAACATTTTGGTAGTTAGATTCTGCGATTTTATTCAGAATTTTATTAAAAAATTGAGGATTATCAAAATTGGGCGCATATATGTTTACCAAGGTGATTGGCGTAGCATAAATCTCTCCTGTGACTATAAGGTATCTCCCTTCCTTATCTGATATAATATTCTTTGATTTGAATGGTATTCCTTTGCGAATAATAATTGCGGTGCCTCTGGATTTCGATGTGTATGAGGAGTGAAATGTTTGGCCTATCCATTTTAAAGTTTAAAGGGGATTTGTGGAAGCACCTGGAACTTGCTGGGGATGCAGGCCGGAACAATTGTGCAAGTAAGAGACTTGTAGATGAGCATTTGGTTATACAGTGATTGGAGGAATATGAATTAATGCAGGTAGATAAGGATGTCTTGGCATCATGTTCGGCACAGACGATGGGTTGAAGAGACAGGTCCTGTGCTGTAGTGTTCTTTGTTCTATGTAATCAATGCCTTGCCAGCAAAACCATATATTTAATAACTCAGCGGGACAATAATTAAAAGACTGACATAGTGCAGCACCCACAACTTGCTTGAAACGTATCTGTACCAAGATTACATCCATTGTGGAGAGTCAAGTTCCAACTGAATACCAGTTAGTTAGTTTAGTTTATTGTCATGTGTAAAGCTTTTGTTTGGTGCAAACTTGTCAGCGGAAAGACAAAAGAATGATTACAATCGAACCACCCACAGTGTACAGATGTTAAAGGGAATAATGTGAATAATCTTTAGTGCAAGATTAACTCCGATTAAAGATAGTCAGAGTCTCCCATGAGGTAGAAAGTATCTCAGGACTGCTCTCTAATTATTGGTGGGATGGTTCAGTTGCCTGATAACAGCGGGATAACAGTCTCTCAATCTGGAGGTGTGTGTTTACAAACTTCAATACCTCGTGCCTGATGGTAGAGGGGCGGAGTGGCTGGGGTGTGACATCCTTAATGCTGGTGGCCAGCATACTTGTGTTACCATAGAAGTGCAGCGAGTCATGGTGCAACTAAATACCCCTGGTAGCCACTATACTAGAGACATTATGGCAGTGGCGTTATGGCACAATTAAACATGTAACACAATTTCAGGCCATCTTTTGGTCGCGATTTTCACTCAAATATACATACAGGTGATAAAACAGTCAAAACGAATTGTAACTTTTAATAAAAACTTTGTCAAACAAAATAATTAACAAAAGTGCATTTCTAAATTGTACCCTAATGGCAACATAACGAACATGAGAGTAGTTTAATAGATAAATTATATTTATAATGTACTCAATGCTTTCCTCAAATCTGCAGCACCACTTTAAATGTACAAATGCATTTCGAAGCAGAAATATAATCTCTCAATATAATCTCTCTCTGATATCCTAACTCCCAAGGAGCAGAGTTAAATAACATTTCCTAACACCTCAAAAATATCTGTAATTTTGCATTTAGAGCTTTATAACCAAGCGGCCTACACCAAGAGTGACACCCACAGGATTACCACTTTCGTAAGGAACACAGCAAAATGGAAAGAGATTGCAGTGTCTCCTCCTGACTCCGACGTGGAATGGGCAACAAGGCAAGTCGAAGGTGTCACGGTCTTCAATGTTTCCAAGCCAAATTCTACCAAGCTCCACCTTTGGTTCGCCATGCATCTACACCGGAGAATTTAACTGCCACAGCACCACCTGGGGCTACCGTTCAACTAACTCAGATGCCGCTGCACTAGCAGACTGGGGCTCAGCTACTTCCGTTCAACTCCTGTACGACCCAAAACAACCGGACAGCTTCCACTCTGGCAGGTGGAACATCACTACCAACATTGACTTGCCTTTTGCAAACCTGAATGGACCATCCTCGCACCGTATCATCCTGGATCACTTCCCGAAATCACAACATCCCCATCTATGATTATCCCGGACAACCTCATCGAGCCGGTCGCAACCAAACCTGCGAAGAGTTGGAAATTCCGCAAGACCAGGTGGGACCAGTTCACAAGTCTGGTGGACTTCTGGATCGACAGCTTTCCCACCCCCACCTCTCTGGACAAAGCCTACTTGGCCTTCTGTAAACACATTAGGGCAGCAAAGAGTTCCATTCCTCGTAGCTATCATTGCCGGTACATCCCCACATGGGACGAAGAGTGTGACGCATGCTACGACGCACTCCTGGACGCTGAACTTGGCAAAGAGGCTGTCTCCAAGGCTACGGACCTAACAATCCGCCTTGACAAGAAGCGCAGAGTGGTGGGAAGAGACAGTCCAAGGAATCAACTTCACACACTCCAGTAGGGTGGCTTGGAAGACCTTCAATCGCCTCACAGGTCTAAGTACCCGCCCAAAGCATTGCCCTGTCACGGCCAACTCCGTCGCTCACCAGCTCCTGGCCAACGGCCACTTCAAAGAGACAGACAAGAATCATACTCGTTCTGTCAAACAGGAAACCACTAATCTTTGGAAAGCTCCAGGCGCTGATGGGTTCCTGTCAGCAGCCTTTTCCTCTGCAGAATTCTCTCCTGTCATCACTCAATGCTGGAGAAACTCAGCGGGTGCAGCAGCATCTATGGAGCGAAGGAAATAGGCAACGTTTCGGGCCGAAACCCTTCTTCAGACTAGTGCGGGTTGGGGGTGGGGGGGGGAGAGAGCAGGAAGGAAAAGGGGAGGAGGAGGAGGAGCTCGAGGGCTGGGGGATGGGAGGAGACAGCTCGAGGGTTAAGGAAGGGGAGGAGACAGCAAGGGCTAGCAAAACTGGGAGAATTCAATGTTCATGCCCCCAGGGTGCAAGCTCCCCAGGCGGAATATGAGGTGCTGTTCCTCCAGTTTCCGGTGTTGATCACTCTGGCAATGGAGGAGACCCAGGACAGAGAGGTCGGATTGGGAATTGGAGGGGGAGTTGAAGTGCTGAGCCACCGGGAGTTCAGGTACGTTATTGCGGACTGAGCGGAGGTGTTCGGCGAAACGATCGTCCAACCTCCGCTTGGTCTCCCCGATGTAAATTAGCTGACATCTAGAGCAGCGGATGCAGTAGATGAGGGTGGAGGAGATACAGGTGAACCTTTGTCGCACCTGGAATGACTGCTTGGCTCCTTGAATGGAGTCAAGGGGGGAGGTGAAGGGACAGGTGTTGCATTTCTTGCGGTTGCAACGGAAAGTGCCTGGGGAGGAGGTGGTACGGCAGAGAAGGGAAGAATTGACAAGGGAGTTGCGGACGGAGTGGTCTTTGTGGAAGGCAGACAAAGGGGAGGGATGGGAAGATGTGGCGAGTGGTGGGGTCACGTTGGAGGTGGCGGAAGTGGCGGAGGATTATGACCCACTGAGTTTCTCCAGCATTTTGTGTACTTCGGACCGACATACACTATAAACCAACTGACTCACATGGCTATCTGGACTACACGTCTTCCCACCCTGACCCTGTAAGGACTCCATCCCCTACTCTCAATTCTTCCGCCTACGCCGCATCAGTTCCCAGGATGAGACATTCCATACCAGGGCATCGGAAATGTCCTAGTTCTTCAGGGAACGGACACCAAACATCCTTTGCACCACCTCGCCCACGACGCACAGCAACTGGGACCTCAACGCCTGTCATCTGATCGCCCCATCTACCGTCACGCAGCCACCCTCTGTGGCTCTGGTTTCAACACACTAGGAGCTTGGAGAACCAGCTGGGAACAGACTTCCCGACCTCCTCAATTCACTGTTGCACCAAACACCACAGCCACACCTGGCTCGGACATGCCCTGGAACGAGTGGGTCGCCCTGAACTGGCTCCGTACAGGGGTCGGCCGGTTCAACACCAACATGCATCGTGAAGTCTTCATTTTCGAGAGGTGAATATACGTTTGAAAAAATTCACTCGCCTCTTCGCCTGCAAAACAGAAACTGATGTCAATAGCTAATTAACATCAACCTAATACAGGTGTCAGAGTTTATGCGGAGAAGGTAGGAGAATGGGGTTACAAAGGAGAGATAGATCAGCCATGATTCAATCAAGGAGTTGACTTGATTGGCCACACGACCTAATTCTTATCCCATCACTTATGAACCTCAACTAATTAGTTCTTTCAGAATTAAACTAATTAGTAAAATGCCAAGGTACAGATGTGAAGATTTGTTTTTACTTATCATGTTATAAAGATCCGCATTATAATGTATGAATGGGTGGCAGCGGCTTCAATACTATGGTCCAAATGAATGCACTATTCTATGAGCAAACGAGCAATGTAGATTCCTTGGTGAACTATTGGACAGGAAGTCTAGATTCTAAACAATCCTCTGTCACAGTCAATCAGAAAATGACAGTACTTCCATGGTTAGTCTTGGATTCCTTGGTGATGGGTGACGTATCCATTCTTACACTATACAGCAAGCTGAAGGTGGGGAAAGATAAACCTTCATCAGCTGTTTTTTCCTGCTCTCTGTATTCCTAGAAAGGTGTCTCTACATTTAAGAATTTCTGTTGGTTAAGATGAGATAACTAAATTTATTGCATGCATTTCGAGATTTGGCTTACACCTTGGCCTGTATTCACTGCACTGTTTCATACCGAAACAGGGAGATTAGAGATATGCATTTGAAAACCGATTCGCGCGAGTGCGACATGAGAGTAACTCAAAACACCTCATGTCTCGCAGGAGAGGAGTTGTTGCTGGGTGAGGGGAGGGGCACCACGTGCAGACCTCGAGGCTGGACAATGAAACCAGGCCAGGTTTTCTGTGTTGATGCCTGAATCACCCAATCCAAACCGATGTACTATGTATCCTATATATTAGTTAGTATGTACATGGAAGCAGGTTTTCCAGAGTTGCCCTGGTCACTGGGGTGGGGTGTTAGGGGCACGATGCAGTGTAAAACATCAGAAAATTAGACTACAACTAGAAAACGATGAATTGATTGGCAATACACACCTTCCGTGCCACCACCACCTTTTCAATTGAGTCATTCTCAAAAGCCTCCTCATATTCCTCGTATGTTTCGTTTTCTATGGTTTGCTTCCTGGGCGCTGGTCTGACATGTCTGGAAAGAAAACAGCAGTATAAACAGTAACACAGTAACCCCACCTTCTCAAAGAAATGTCATCGATACCAAGGGCTGGGAAGAACACAGGGCTTTCAAGGAATCTTCTCCAAGGACTTTGAAGCAGCTGCTTTCGACAGTCAGTGGATTCCTCTACAAGCGGTTTGATGGCGCCGAACAGGAAAGACCATTTCTTGAATTGGAGGAAGCAAGGGTATAGAAACTAGCAAAAATGCCAGGGGAAGAGAAGGAGAGATTCAAGTTGTGAGATTCAAAAATCACAAATGCTCTTGAGACAAATTCAGGCAAAGAAGTGTTTTTATTAATTTCATATTCTGCAGAATAGGTGCCTCTCCTCCGATGTCCCCTAGAGGCACAACGAAGATGGAGATGCTTTCTATCTTTATACATTTCATTCACACTATTGTCACACCCTCATCTCTCCCCATTGAGCTTCTTCCAATCAGAACACTAAGGTTTATATTCCCACGAGAACGTCTCGGAACGTCTCCTGACGTCAAAGACTCCTAAGGCTTCTGCTGAAGTTTCTATCTGTTCACTCTGCAAATTATGACCTAGGTTATATTCCCTTAAAAAGTGGTAAAAAAAACTCAATGATAATATATATTTTTTAAAACAATTACAAGGCGCATGTCAAAGAGGAAAGGGGGGAGCATTGTGGATAAATCGTTCAGAGCTAGTACAAGCAGAATTCTGTAATTCCACATGGTTCTTCAGATTCTATCAAGTAACAGTGGGGGCAGAATTGCTGCCTTACAGCGCCAGAGACCCAGGTTCAATCCTGACTGTAGGTGCTGTTTGTGTGTAGTTTGCAATTTCTCCCTGTTACTGCGTAGGTTTTCTCCAGGTATTCTGGTTTCCTCCCACATCCCAAAGACGTGTGGGTTTGTAGGCTATTTGGATTGGTTAAAATTGTAATTTGTCCCTCGTGTGTAGGATTGCGCTAGTGTACGGGATGATTGCTGGTCGGCGCAGACTCAGTAGGACGAAGGGCCTGTTTCCACGCTGTATCTCTAAAGTCTAAAGTAACTAACGTGTTTCTTTTAACAACCTTGGAAGAATAAGATGTCATTAGTGCGTCCAAAGACTAATGACATCTTATTTTTCCAAGGTTGCTAAAAGTGATGGGCGAAATGGATGTGCCATCCTAAAAAGGATGGTATCTCAGATATGTTTCTGGGAGTGGGCGCGTTCTTGATCGCATCAACTTCACCCTTGATGGGGTGTAGACTGTCCTTGTACATCTTATGACCCAAGTACTCTACCTAGTTCTAAAAGAACTCACACTTTTGTGCCTTCACTCTTACACTGTGTGTCTCAAGGCGTGTGAGTACCACTTCCAACCTTTCATCATGTGTCTGCCTGCCAGGGGCTGAGATGAGGATGTCATCCAAGTAACACACCACACCTTCAATTCCGTCTAGAATTTGTGTCATAAACCCTTGAAAAATCCCAGGGACTGATGATATGCCAAATGGGAGCCTATTGAACTGAAACAATCCCAAATGCGTGTTGATAGTCAGCTTGGATTTAGATTCTCCCTAAACTAATCTAATCTAAAACAAAGCAAATGAAAGCCGTTGAGCCATTGGCAACAGAATGTCCTCCTTTAACCAGACGGATTCTCCTTCGTCAAGGAGTTGAATAATTTGTGGCTCTACGACACCACCCTACGGAAATTGACTGCCGTGTTTGCTACCATCATCGACACTTCAAACGTTGTTTGCTGGCCAAAGCATCAAGGGATAATCCCATTTGATCGTATGGCACAATAGAAATGCAACTGATATCCCAGTTCAAGTAGAACCAAACCTTAGCTCAGCCAATTCATTCTTGCAGGACGGATCTTGCTCTCTGCGCTCCTGCTGTGTTGATTGTTGCATGCTTTCCAGTTCTTCCTTTTCCTGCAAAATGAAAATAGTGCTCAATCTTTATATACACATGAATGCAAAACAAGATTACAACATATCTTTGCTGTGTTCATCTTGGAATCTTTTAAATTAAAAAATAAATAAATACACAGATATTTAGTCATCATATGCATCCTGAGGAACAAGTCTCACCAATGAGCAATGTCATGGCTTCATCTTTAGTACCTTGAGATTTAGTATCCTGCTCAATTTATTAATTGTTGCAAGGGCTTGTTTCCGTGAATGTCATTAGTACTCTGAAAGTGTTCTTTTAAAAAGTCCCTTTGTTTAAGGGTTCTTTAAGGGACTTTGTTTAAGCTGTCCTTGTGCAACTATCCATTGCTCTTTAAAGATGGATTTCTCATTCTCAAGGTTTAATTTGCTGTTGCTTTTGCAACAACTCCTTCAACTGATTATCCTTCAAAGACAGGATCTGGTTTAGCTCCTCCCTGTACTGAACCAACTGTGCTTTTAGCAGCGCGTTGTCAGAATTAAGGTCATCCATCTGAAGCTGTTGGGAGATATGCTGCCAATGTGATCATCGGTGCACTGGCGGCAGGTCAACCATCAATGGCGTAGTTGTTGACATCAGAAGCATTGGAGAAGTCTAACAGCTTAACTATTGCTCAGTTTACATCTTCACTTGCTGTACTTTGGCCAGAAGGTATAAAACACGCGAATGTTCTTCTGTTTGTGACAAAAGTTTTTTCCCCTCATAAATAATAGTATCCTAAATATTAATAGAAACGTTTACTTCCTTGCACATGAATTCACAATATATTTGTACCAAGGAACAACAAAGTTGCTGTATTAACAACCCTTTAAATTTCCCAAATGTAGTTACTTGGTATCAAGCTAAAATGAATTCACCAATGCTCTACTAATTAACGCTCTACTAAGCGTAAAATGTTGAGTGAACTCAAGCATTAAATTTCCACTGATATATAAAATCAAAGTTTAAGTTGAAAGTGTCAGACTGAGCACATACCATAAGCTTTTGGCCAGCTGTGGCCTGCGTTGTCCATCCTTGACCCTGTCCTTGTATCTGAAGATCCCCCACTTCCTCCTCTAGCTCCTGCAGTTCTGAGATCAAATCTGGATCAGAACAGAACCAGTCCTCAATCAGCTTTGTGCCACAGGAAGACACGTCGTTCAGAAAGACAGCATGAACACAGACACAATATGGACTGATTGGACCCTGGTGACCGTCGCTACCTTGTGGCTTCCCCAAGTTAAGATGTTAGTTTCTGACTGGGCTAAAACACCTTGCAGCTGGCTTTAAATTTTAAAAGCTTGCAGTAACAAAGCTAAATTAACATCACTGGTATCACAGAGACAACTGTATAGATATAATTTCAGTATTTTTTCAGGAGAGGCAGATTTGTAATTTAACCTGCAAATCCATTAATAAACTGAGTGAAGCCTGGGTCGTGGCCATTTGGACAAAATCGTAAGTGTTCTACATTTGCAATTACCAATGTAAATATAGGGGAAAAAATAAATCCTTTCGCATTGAAAAATTATAAGGAAGTTTGGTTCATTTTACTTACATCAGATAATGGATGGAATAAACTATGGGTTAAAACAGTGTTCCCTTTCATTACTAAATAGTCCAAAGAGTTGTACAGCACAGAAACATGTCCTTTTCCATCCAATGTGTCTGTGCCGACTATCATGCCATCTAGTTTAACCCCACTTGCCCGTGTTAAATAAACCTCCTAGTCTTTCAGTGAAACTTGCATATTCATAAAAACTCACTCTAAAGTATGTAATAGGAAATTTAACTGCGTGTTTAATGCAGAGCTAAATGTTATAAAATGATTAGATTACTGAATTAACTAAAGAATTCAATGAAAGTATATTTTAGTTGGGGTTTATAACAATTTTGGAAAATGAGCAGTAACTTTAACTGGATTCTACTAATCATTTTAGTCATTACTAGGGCATTCATTTCATCAGGTCCCACATGGTAGGCAAGTGCAGAAGATTTGGGCACATGTAATGCAAGGTGGGCTAGCCAGTTGGATCTAAATAGGAGGCAGTGATGGAAGGATGATTTTTCTGATGGGAAATCTGTGATTATTGTGGTACCACAGGGATCACAGCTGATATTTCCGTTGGCCGAGCGAGGAGCTTTGCCCAAGGTCATAGCAGGATATAGATGAGATGGAAAGTTGGCTGGAGCACAGACAGATAGAATTTGGGAAGTAAAAATGGTTGTAGGACAGGTCAGGGCACTGATGAATGTTGATGAATAGAGACTTAGAGGTCCAAGTCCAAAGTTCTCAAAATTTAGCAGGGCAACAGACTGGTGAAGAAAGCATATGGCATGGTTGCTGTCGTAGGTGTGGGTATGGAATATAATAGCTGGGATGTTTTATTGCAACTTTACAAAACACTAGTTAGGCCACACTTGAAGGGTTGTGTGCAGTTCCTGTCAGCACACTATGTATGAACTGCAGAGGCTGGTTTACAAAAACAGACACAAAGTGCTGGAGTAACGCAGCACCTCCGGTAACATGGGAAGGCGGCGTTTCAGGTTGGGCCTCTTCTACAGTCTGATCAGCGATAGATTTGGAGAAAATGGAGAGAAAATTCACAAGGATGTTGCCTGGATTGGAGAACTTTAGTTATGGGGAGAAACTGGATGGATGGGGCTCTTTTTCCCTGGAGTGAGAAAGTTAAGGAGTGACTGATAGAAGTATGTAAGATTATGTGAGGCAGGGTAGAGAGCCAAAATCTTTTTTCCATGGTAGAGTTCCAAAACAAGAGAACATAAGTTTAAGGTAAGAAGAGGAAGTTGTAAAGGCGATCTGAGGGAAAGTTTATTTCTCTCCCCCGAGAGGGCTTTGGATCTGGAACTTGCTGCCAAAGGAGGCAGAATCAAATGCAATTAAAACATTTTTAAAGTAATTTTAGACAAACACGTAATAGGCAAAGCATAGAAGGAGACATTTATAATGCAGGCAAATGAGATAAGTGTAGATGGGAAACAAAAGTAAGCATGGACATGGTGAGATGAAAGGCCATTCCTGTGCTGCACAACTCAGATTCTAAATACATCATCTTACTAGGCAAAATATTTTGAACCATCTGTTATCATCATAAACTAATTACGGAAACAATTCAGCATTGCTGTCAGTAATTATAAGAGCCATGAGAGGCTTAAGGGTGTAAAAGAACCAAGGACTAAACGATTCACAAATAAAAGAAAGCTTGTCACAGCTAACAAGCAACATTTGTTCTGAACAAATGGATGGAACAAGGGGAGAAAATTCAGCCCAAACAAATTTTCAGGGTACAGAATTCACTACAGGTATTGTGCAATGGTAAAGGTTGCATAGGAAGCTGGGAATGATCAATGGCAAATCATATTCCACAGGAATTGCACATCGACACTTCTGAGCAGGGTATGTTCTAGAGTCACAGCACAATTTAGCTAGTGAAGTGCCTTTGTCTCGACTGAAATATGGACAACAGATCCCAAAATAGAGGTGCACTCAACTTTCAAGTCATCAAGATCAAATCAAGTCATTCACTTCTTAAATATTTTAAGTTAAAACAAAGTAAACGGTATGGTTCGTTTAAGACAGAACCAGAGAGCACCACAATTTACCTTCTTTTTTTTCTTCAACTTGATTCATCTTTAATTCCATCACAGTCCACTCATTGTTGTCATGGCTCGTTGTTGGTTTATAATCCGTTTCTTGCCACTTCACCAGTTCCTCTGCAGATTCAGATTCACTTATCTACAGACACATTACACATAAAGCAACATCATCCACTCACCTAACTGGCCAATTAGATGCTTGATGCCATAAGAAACAGAAACGCTTCGGCATGATACAAGAGTAATGATTCTCTATGTTTGCCTCCGGGACATATTTAATTAACAAAATAGAAAACTGATTTGAAGTTTAGAGTTATTCGGCAAGACGACCAGAGGTGGAATAAGCATTAAAAACGGAACATCATGGTGAAAAATATAGTTTTAAAAAGTTTACCATTTTTTATTCTCTTCTGGAAATGATGATTTCAGTGATTTTCAGATTTAAGTAAAATTATTTTAATTGTCTTTAAGATAAATGGACCTATGGGCAATGAAGCACTGACTTGTTCCTATTAATGTACACCTTCAAGACATATTGTTACGTCATTAGAATTGCAAGTTGTAGATTTGGATAATTGGAAACTTTTATTACGTTAAAAAATCAGCCCTTGAGCCTTATTCATTCTGATTTGATCTGTGATCTAAACATTTACCTAATCCCCATAACCCTCAACTTCCCACAGTGTAAAATTCTAGCTGGCTAACCCTTGAATATACTGAATGGTTTCTCCACCCACAGATCTGGAGGGTAAAGAACTCAAAAGATTCTCAACCATTAGAGGAGAAATGTCAAGTACTTTGGATCCGTCTTCACTGAGGAGGATACAAGCAACCTTCCTGATGTACTAGTGGCCAGAGGATCTCTGGTGACGGAGGAACTGAAGGTAATCCACATTAGGCAGGAAATGGTGTTGGGTAGATTCCCGGGGCCTGATGGTCTGCATCCCAGGGTACTTAAGAAAGTGGCTCTAGAAATCATGACGAATTGGTGATAATTTTCCAATGTTTTATAGATTCAGGATCAGGTCCTGTAGATTGGAGGGTAGCTAATGTTATCCCTCTTTTTGAGAAAGAGAGACAAAACAGGGAATTATATACCAGTTAGCCTGACATCGGTGGTGGGGAAGATGCTGGAGCCAGTTATAAAAGATCAAATAGTGGCACATTTGGATAGCAGTAACAGGATTGGTCCAAGTTAGCATGGATTTACGAAGGGTTTCATGCTAGACTAATCTGTAATTTTTTGAGGCTGTAACTAGGAAAATGAACAAGGGAGAGCCAGTGGATATAGTATACCTGGACTTTCAGAAAACATTTCATATAGGTCCCACATGGGGGATTAGTGGGAAAAATTAGGGTACATGGTATTAGGGCTAGAGTGCTGACATGGATAGAAAATTGGTTGGCAGACAGGTAACAAAGAATAGGGATTAACAGGTCCCTTTCAGAATGGCAGGCAGTGACTAGTTGGGTACTGCAAGACTCTGTGCAGATATTTACAATATACATTAATGATTAAGATGAAGGGAATCAAAGTAACATTAGCAAATTTGTAGATGACACAAAGCTGGGTGGCAGTGTGAACTGTGAGGAGGATGCTTTTCAGGTTGCCGTTATCCACTTTGGTAGCAAAAACAGGAAGGGTGATTACTATCTAAATGATGTCAAGTTGGAAAAAGGAAAAGATCCGGGGGTCCTTGTTCATCAGTCAATGAAAGTAAATATGCAGCCGGCAGTGTAGAAAGCGAATGGCATGTTGGACAACAAGAGGAGTTGAGTACAGGAGCAGAGAGGTCCTTCTGCAGTTGTATAGGGCCCCAGTGAGACCACACCTGGAGTATTATATGCAGGACATTCTTGCTATTGAAGGAGTGCAGCACAGGTTTACAAGGTTAATTCCCAGGATGCCGGGACTGTCATATATTGAGAGAATGGAGCGACTGAGCTTGTTTAGAAGGATAAGAGGGCATCTTATTGAAACAGATAAGATTATTAAAGGCTTGGACACGCTAGAGGCAGGAAACACGTTCCTGATGTTGGGGGATTCCAGAACCAGGTGCCACAGTTTAAGAATAAGGGGTAGGCATTTAGAACGGAGATGAGGAAACACTTTTTCACATAGAGAGTTGTGAATCTGTGGAATTCTCTGCCTCAGAAGCGGTGGTGGCTGGTTCTCTAGATACTTTCAAGAGTGAGCTAGATAGGGCTCTGAAAGATAGCAGAGTCAGGGGATATGGGTAGAAAGCAGGAACGGGCTACTGATTGGGGATGATCAGCCATGATCGCATTGAATGGCGGTGCTGGCTTGAAGGGCCGAATGGCCCACTCCTGCACCTATTGCCTATTGTCTATTGCAGCTTTGAAGCCAATCCTTATCCTGAGGCTATGCCCGTTAGGTCTAGACTAAAGGACGTTCTTTTTGGAAGGAGATGAGGTAACATTTCTTTACCCAGAGGGTGGTGAATCTGTGGAATTCTTTGCCACAGATGGCGGTAGAGGCCAAGTCAGTGGATATTTTTAAGGCACAGATAGATTCTTGATTAGTACAGGGGTCTGAGATTATGAGGGGAAGGTAGGAAAATGGGGTTAGGAGGGAGTAATTGATCAGCCATGATTGAATGGTGGGGTAGACTTGATGGGCCGAATGACCTAATTCTACTATTCCTTATGACTGTATAATATTAATAGGCAAGTCTGGAAATACTCTGTTGCTTCCCCAACCACACCAGCTAATTCAGTAAACTTTCTCCATGTCCAAGGTGTGTGGTAATGCATACAGAAACCATCTGGTGTGGAAGCAAATAGCACCCCTCAGATGCAAGCATCAAGCCAAAAAGTAAGGATGATGATAGAAAAGAGCAAAACAAAAATTTACTTAAATGACCCATTTTAAACAAAAAATCTGAATAAGCAACATAAAATTATTTGTAAAATGCAATGTAATTAATTAATTAGCAGGATACTTGAGACTCTTGAATCTGTGCAGAATGCGCACACTTGGAATTAAGACTGTACGTGGGGGAATTAAATGCATCACAAATTCTCCCAACCGGGGAAGCTGCTCCCTTGGTAACTTGTTCTAAACCTACTTGCATGTTCTGGTATTGCTCTTCATATGTTTCCAATATTTTTTGAAGCTTCTCTGCAAGAAAACACGCATCACCATTTAAATAAAGAGAACGAGGAAGAGTCCCTGACCTGAAACATCACCAATTATTTCTCTACACAGATGCTGCATGTCCCGCTGACTTATTCCAGGTTTATGTGTCTATCTTCAGTTTAAACCAGCAACTGCAGTTCCTTTACACAAGAGAATGAAGGATCTCTAACCAAATAACCCTTCCATTCTCTATCTCCCCATCTCTCCCCCACCCTAGTCCTCTTGCTAATTTCACCATTTATATTCCTTCATGAGCACCTCATCCCCAGCCAACAATGGACCATTGTCAGCTCCACCCCCCCCCCCCCCCCCCCCCCCCCCCATCACCCCGAGCCATCGATGCGGGCACTGCTTTATTCTGTACATCCCCATACCTCTAATTTCCCCCTCCCTGACTCTCGGTCTGATGGAGGGTCTTGATCAGAAACTACACCTATTCGTTTCTTCAGAGATGCTGCCTGACCTGCTGACTCGAGCATTTTGTTCTATCTTCGGTGTAAATCAGCATCCCCAGTTCCTTCTTACCCAATGAAAGTCATACTATACACACACCATTTTGTGCCTCGACGTATTGTGGCCAGTTCACTTTTAGGTATAACTGGTCGTCCTCCTCTTCATAATCAATCTCCGCATCTTTGTGCTCCAGCAGAAGCTTCTGAGCAGAAACAAGCTGGGTAGAAATAAGTTTAGTGCCAATTAAAGCCAAGGGATTTCTAATGGTCTGAAATAGCCACCATTCGAATTCTAGATTAAATATTTTGCTTTATGACTGTAAAGGCAGGTAAGACTAGTGTAGATGGGGCATGTTGGTCAATGTGGGTAAGTTGGGCTGAAGGGCCTGTTTCTGAGCTGTATGGCTCTCGAAATAATTTTAGCATGCATTATACTTTTAATGTGCCACTGCTGACAGCTCCATTCTACCACAACTATTTTATGATTGAATTTTCCTGCAGGCTCGCATCTATCCCATGTCACTTACTCTTCAGAAAGGGGTTCTACACGGAATGGAGTGAGCAGTGAAATGTAGGGAAGCACTCCTTCATACAGTTGAGCCCAGATTAAAAATATACAATGCACATAACTAACTATGTAACCAAAAATGTTTTAAATTGCTTCCTACAATGCTTCAACAACTCACGGTATATCAAACCATCAATTTTCCTTTTTTGAAAAGATGAAGTCATTTCATTCCGGGTAAATGGCAAACAGATCAATATTCAGTTAATCGTCATCAGGTGCAAGGGACTTATATTTGGGGTACCTGTACATTGTCCAGCTCCTCTTGGATCTGGCCGATTTTAGACAGGTATGAGGCTTCCATTGACAAAGAACTTTCCTCTGATCTTGCAGCCTCTTGATACAGAAGCGTCACTTGTTCTTTAAGAAAGAGAAAGGAAAAAACGCCCATAATTATCTGATATTTGGTGTAAATAAAGCAATACCTCCACAATTTGCAATTTTTTCCACTGCAGTTAATGGCAATTAGTGAAAATCATATGTTCTACTAATTACCGGCATTTGAAATCATAAAATATCCTTGAAATGCTACAATTCATTAAGCTTGAAGATTGCTCGGGCACAATGGTAATTCCATGCTAGAATATTTTAGGGCAAACCTACTCCCTACCACGAGACGACAGATGTACAAATCTGCGGTAGGACCATTTATGGCCAAAAATATTAACAGGTCAACTTTGAGTAATTACCTTCCAGTTCGTTAATCTTCCATTCGCTGAAATAATTTAAAGAACCAGTTGCCTGTTCTGCAAGGGGTGCACAGAACCTGGCGTGAGGTCTTAAAAGTTGAAGATCTTTGTGAAGTTGTAAACAGCACTGATCTTTCTGTGATGTTTCTTGTGCGTGTTTCTCCCTGATTTTACAGAGCTGAGTGCTGTGTTTACCTTTGAGATTTGTTAATTCAGCTTTATGGGTCGCCCTCAAACCACAGATCTTGATATGGCTGGCGTAATCTTCGGCGTAATACTGGTTGTCCAGGTCCTCATTCTTATCTTCAAGCTTTCTTACATCTTCAACTAACTCCTAAAAAAATTAAAAAGTAGCCAAATTAAACGAAAAAGACTTTCGGGAGCCTGTTCCACTTAGGCGTTTTGTCACCGGTCTGCACTGGCTATAACCTACGGGAACCTTCGACCTCCTGGCAACCCATTAGGACCTATGACACGGGAATTCTCGCTACTCTCCATGTTGAAAAAAGGATCCATAAGGATGCCGCGATGGGTTCTCAGAATGCTGGAACTCCTCACGTCCATGAAGGTGACTTTCCAACAACCACCTGCGAACATGTGACGATCATGTGACGACGGCATAGTCTCCTGCAGTCGCCTAAAAAGTCACCTGTGGGACAGTCCCATTAAGCCTAGAATAATGCAGCTTTCTAAAGTAACATTAAATGAATGAAATGAATAAGCCAAGCAGATAAGCAAGAAAAATTGGAGCTGTCAAAATGGATTTGTCAAGTAGTCATCAAAATTAAAAGTTATCATAAGGTCACGTGATAGAAGCAGAATTAGGCCAATTGGCCAATCAAATCTCCTGCGCCATCCAATCATCTATCTCTTCCTCCTGTTCTACTCCCTTTATCTCTGACACCGTACTAAACATGAATCTATCTATCTCTGCCTTAAAAATATTCACTGACGTCCTACACAGCCTTCTGTGGCAATGAATTCTACAGAATTCTACTGACGCAACACCGGCTGGAGCTCTGCAGACCGCGGCTTCAGCAAATCAGAGCGCTCCCCTCCGGCGAGCCCTGGCGATGACTCACCCGCACCACGCCCGCCGCTGAAGTAATAGAGATGACGCTGTAATAGAAGTAATACGCCTGTAATTAGAGATTCACACAGCAGCAAACAATGATTTCCTTACCATTATCACACAATTCTTCCTTTCCAGCTTTGTCTGCAGTACTTTCACGTGTTCTGTTGTTTCTCGCAGTTCCTCTTCCCTTTCCCAGAGTTTTTTGTTGAAGTCTTCCAGCAACTAAGGAAGTTAACAAGTGATTAAAACCTCCTAACAGTGATAAAAACTGGGCAACATAGTATGGAAATCACACACACACAACATTTGTAATTCAAGTGCGCCAATAGTTAGGTCTTCAATTCTGCCTTGTTATTAAGACATAAAAATTAAAATTATCATTAATGAAATCAGGAGATGAATCAGGGGATCAAAATCATTCAATTTGCATTCAATGGTTCTTATTATAAACTGAGTTACTTGTTTTAACATTCTGCAGGAATACCGATTCAGACCATCAGGTCTGTTCTGCCTTTCATTAAGATCATCAATGACCTAATGTATACATTCACCCAGTTTATCATGAATCAATCCCCACTATCTTGAAAATATTCTACGAGCCTGCATTGTCTACACTTTGACAAACATAGTTGCAAACACGCATGCCGTTGTCAGAGAACCAAAAATGCAAATGCATTAAATGGGCAACCGCTTATTTCAGTCTAAAGAAATCCCTCCTAATCTCCTTTAAATCTGAGGCTATGAACTCTACTCCTAGACTCTCCCACCAGTGGATGGGAAAAAGAAGACCAACTAAAATGTTGTGTCCCAGTCGCACAGGAGGCCTGGTCCCATTCCCCAACACAATCGTAGCATTAAGCAGGATCGTTTTTGATCAAATTTAATTACATAGCAGAGAGGAAGTGGTCAAGATGAGAGTTTTAGTAACATATATGGAATAGAATAGATGGAAGATAGATATAATCGGTAGTGACGCTGTTGCATTATAATCAAGAGTTCATGTGTTGTTGGCATCTTAAATAGCAGATGTCTTCTGATCTTGATCAGGGCTCAAAAAAATGGTGGCACAGATCAGCAATGCCAACAACCTGTCATAACCAGAATGGCAATGTTGCAATGAAAAAACGAATGGGAAGATTTATACAAAAGAAAATCTTCACATTTTTTCATATTTACAGATTTATTTCCAATAGGCTCCCTTCAATTTTTATTTCACTGCCAGTTACAACAGAATCCCTTAGCCGGTTGCAGAGATCTTTCCCTGAAATAGACATTCACACAGCAGCAAACAATGATGTCCTTACCGCTAGATCCCGATTATTCCTATTAAGCTTTTTCTGCAACACATCGACAAGTTGCGTCTTTTCCAATAATGCTTCTTCGTTTTCACAGAGTTTTACCTTGAGGTCTTCCAGTAACTGAGAAAGTTAACGTGATTAATACCTCCTAACAATGATAAAAACTGGGCAATATAGAATGGAAATCACACACACGCAACATTTGTAATTCAAGAGCACCAATTCTTCAATTCCACCTTGTTATTAAGATATTAAAATTATCATAATGAAATCACGGGATGAAATTATTAATTTACATTCAATGGTTTAATGTCCTTTATTGTCACAGGCATGACTTTCTGCTTAAATCATTTGAGTATGACTTTTCAATAACATTTTGTAGCCTATTTTGAAGTACAACCTTCTAAACCAAGTGTGAAGTCATCCTTTATCAATATTCAACTGGAATTGATGTTACCTTAAGGTGTTCATCTCTCACTTGTAGCTGGGTCTCTTTGTCCGGATATTGGTCTATGAGCTGCACTACCAGCTGTCCATACTGAGCCAGCTGCTCAGATAAACCAGCCACCAAATACTTACCTGTAGTAGACCTGCAGCTCAGTGCCTGCAGAATAATTGGTCACTATTAATAACTGCATCATAGTGAATCAGACTTTAGAGAAAACAGTATTGAAATATTCAGTGACTTGAGAAGTGCATTAATATGGAATGCATGAAAGCCAATGCATTTTTTAAACAAACGCGCCGCCGACTGGAACATGCTAGACTCGCCCCACAGGCCTCCCAGGGGACCGAGGTGAAGCCGGATGGCGAGGTCTGCCTTGGCTGAGGGTACCTAAGCAGTGGCGGTGATGGAAGCCTCAGCAGCAATGGCAGCTTCGGCGGTGGCGGGAGCCTCAGCGGCAACGGGAGCCTCAGTGGCAACGGGATCCTCAGCGGCAGTGGGACTTCATGATCGACCCACAATCATCGTTCAATAAGAGTGGGGGGAGGGGGCGGGGGGCTAGGGGAAGACAATGGGGACCGGGCGTGAGGGGACTGCCGTGAAGAACAATGGGACTCCGGCGATAATAC